>NW_024870855.1:12602500-13312500 GCF_019054845.1 Dipodomys spectabilis | reverse complement strand
AACTACAAATTGATTCATTTAATGGTACATTAAATGCATGGTGACCACTTATTAAATTAATGAATCCATACATGAATAAGAGAAGTCATGGGATCTGGGCAGGGGGCAGGAAAGAGCCACCTGTGAAGTTTTCAGAAGTCCTGGAAGTTACTCTGTTTTGGCCTCAGTGGGACCCTAGGGAAACCTGGGGGCATCATGGCCTTTCCTCTTTCCAGAGGATCCTGGGGGGTGGGGTGGGGCATCGTGGCCTTTTCCTCTTCTGCAGTTGATTGCCCTTCCCATCTTCTTGTCTCAGCTGCAATGGAGAGGCTGGCAGCCCACCAGGCTGGAGAGAGTAGAGTGTCACCATCTCTACCCATTCCTCTGCCTTGCATCCATTCCACCTGGGCCTCAGAAGGGAGCCAGAGAGTCGACCCCATATCAATGGAAACCAGACAGCTTGGCCAACGCCTCAGCCCTTGACTCTTTGCCACCCTCCTCTTGCTTCCTACTTGCCTTCTCTGTACCCAACACTTATATTCAACACCTTGGATGCCTCCTCAGTTGTCCATTCTCACTATTACTACTACTACTACTAGCTGTAATAGTAGTGAGAAGGGACAACTGGCCCAGGTGGGGGCTTAGTGTTGTTGGGACCAAGGTTTTGGCATATTGCCCCTCCATGGAATGGTGAAGAGCAATGATCCTTGGTTGTCTCCTTGAGCATGCAAGAAGAGTCTTGCACCTCAGTTTTCTTGCCCATAAATGTGCATGCATTTTGTTGCTGTATAGACTAAGTCACTTAATATAAGAAAAGTGCTTGAACGTGTGATTGGCCCACATGAGCCTTGAGAGTGCTGTCTTATCATTAAGTAGGAGCTCTGGGAAGAATTGCTAGGTGGAATTGTATCCCGCTGTCCTATCCACTCTGGACAACAGCCTCCATGACCCTAATCTGCCCTCTGGGGACACCATGATTTTGAGCAGCCTACACTTGTCATGCTTAGGCTGTGATTACTTCTCTGCCTTCTGCAACCATAGGCACATGTATACACATATACTCACATATGCATATACAAACATGCATGTATACAGAATGTGTGCACATAGACATGCACAGGCATGTAGACACCCTTCCCCCTGGGCCCAGTGCTTGGGCTGAATGTGCTCATGCACACAGAATGCACACATATGCAAACATGTGTACAGACAGATACTTTTCCCCTGGGCCTCTTGCTCCTCCACAGCATCTCACTCCTGCAGTCCCTTAGCCCCTCAGCTGTTGGAACATTGCTTATCAATAGTCTGCCCAGCAGGATGAGCTGGGGTACAGAACAAGGTGTGGTTTCTAGCTGTCCTCAGGCTCAAGTCCTTAGTCCCTCAGGCAGTGGACCTGAATGCATGAGGTGGGTCCCAGCTGAGTTCTGGAGCCAGTACCCAGAACTGGCTGGAGGATTTCAGAGTGGGAAATACCCCGCAGTGCCCTACCTGGCTTCCTGAGACTTGAAATGCCACTATTGCATGCCTGTTCTGCAGGTTACTTACTGATCATTACCCTTCACTTACTTCAAGAGACCCCAGATCTACCATGAGCTCAGCTTTGAAGCATGGGGGAATGGGTACAGGAGGTGAGAGAAGGCTTTGTCTGAGGCCATGTGGCCACCCAGACTGAAAGCTGGTACTGGTTTTGAGCTGCATTCCAGGAAGATACCCCTTCTTCTCACATTCTGCCTGTTACCCCTGAAAAGGGACACATGAGGTAGACATGTGACACAGGGTCAGATAGGGGCTGTGAGTGCGTGAGAAATGAGCAGCCCTGGGGCACACACAGTCCCTCTGGGGTTGGCCCTCATCTGCTCTTTGCCTCTGGCCCAGCATGGATCCCACATTCCCAGGCTGTGCTTCTTTTAGGGGTGGAAGAAGGGGCCCTCCTTACCCTAGTCCTGAGCCTGGTCGGTGTCTGCCTTCCCTCCTGAGGGTGGAGTTTTCTGTGTTGTTTTTGCAATGTTTTTGGCATCAAGGGTGAACGCTGGTTGTCATGGCAACTCCAGAAGAAGGAAGAAGGGAGGGGGGCCTAGGGATGAATTTGTTCCACCATCAGCTGGATTTTCAAGTGGGGACCTGTAGAGGGCTCAGCCTGAGGAGCCAGAAAAAGTTTCCTTGTCCAGCACAGTCTCCTAGTGCTCCACATCTCCCCAGCCAGTTCAGTGCCGTGCTGGCTTGTTGTTTTGGAAGCATTCTCTCTTTTGGGGTGCAGCATGGGTTCCCCTCTGTACACCAGGGTACTGGGCCTGGCTAAGGGAGTGCTAGAATGTAGTGGGGAAGGAGAGTGCTGGATGGGAGCCTGTGGGTAGACACCTGTAGAGTCTGTCCTGTTGGGAAGCAGCAAGCAGGACAGGAAGTCCCTGGGCATCCTGAGAACTCAGTGTTTAGGCCTCAAGCATCAGACTAGGATGCCAAATAAAAGCCCATCTGTGGCCACTGGGTAAAATGCTATCACGCTTTGCTTTCCAAGGAAAGACCCTGCCTTTGCTAGTTTGTAGAAACACATCCTTTCATCCTCCTATTCAGTGTTCAGCTTTTGACAGTGATATAGTGACAGAGAAATAGTTCTCTGTTAAGATGACAGGGCAAAGCTGATAGGAGGGATGGAGAGCAATGGGGATCAGTGAGGGTTGTGGCCAAGGGAGAGCTTTTTTTCTGGGGGGGGACATGCTGTCAACTGTCCATGCTGGCCCAATGCTACCAGATTGCCTAACTGCTCAGGATAAGCCAGAATTCAGATCCAAGATTGCAGACAAGGGGACACATGTTATTACTTTGAATATTTAAAAATAGATAGATGAGCCTTTAAAAATGGCCTTGTCTGCCTCATCGTGCTGCCTATGGGGAAACTAGGCCTTTGCCACACAGGGGACCCGGGGGTGTTCTGGGCAGCAGCTGTGTCACCCTTACAGCTGGTGGTCCTCACTGGTTAGATGGGCTTGTGTGGGACATCCGATGCCAGCTTGTTTGTACACAGATGGTCTGGGGGCAGGTAGGCCTCTGAAACTGTGGCCTCCTGGCCTGTTGTATAAGTCTTGAGTCTTATAGGCACAGAGGGAAACAAACGGACCCTGACTTCCATTTTAGCAACTTCTACCCAGAGGAAGGCACTCTCTACTGAAGCTCCTTCCCCAAGGGGCACCCCAAGGGGCTCCCAACCTGGGCTCTAGCATCATTCTGAGATTCTGAGGACTACTAGGCTAAGTCCAGAGCTGAGGCCTGCTGAGGAAGGCCACTAGCAATATGGAAGAGAGGCAGAGTGCCAAGAATGTGTTGTCCTGTGCCAGGCACCTGTGGCTCATGCCTGTAATCCTAGCTGATACTCAAGAGGCTGAGATCTTACCAGATACTCTGTGACAGATGAAAGAAGTCAGTCTGATTGTATTGGGGGAGGGTGGTAGCTGTGGTCACTAACTGACCTCTGTTCCCCTGCCTGACTCATCAGCTGCTGGATTGTCCTGGGGCTCAGAGTAGCATTTGAATACTCCCAACGTCAGCCTCCCTGCATGCTTTGTTTGGACTCCTGTTTGACAGGTAGAAGTCAGGAGTGACTTACACAAGATTGCTGGTGACATAGCCAGGATCTAAACCCAGGTCCTGCATCTCAACCTAATTTCTATCAGCTGCCCGAAAGAACCATCTTCCAGTCTGCTGATTGGATTCCAACAGCCCTGTTTCAAAGAATAATTTTATTGACCTCATTATGCATTTCAATATTCTAAACCACCTTCCATCTGCTTTGGAAGAAGGCAGAGAGGAAACATCATAAATGTATACATAAAATCATTAGACTACCTTGTGTTCAACTCTGGTCCCTGATCCTTGGTGGGGTAATAAAAAAAAAGATGAATCTGAGCCTTAGATAGGGTCACTGAGAGCATGAGAAGTTGGGGGTAGGGATGGCAGGTCCTGTGTTCAGGAGTGGGTGACAGCATGGAGGGGAGAAACAGCATGTCCACCCATGGTGGGCATCCTGGCTGGCTGCAAGGACAGGTGATCTACATGTCCCACCTGCCAGCCTGAGTGCTCAAAGGGGATGGGATGTCATATGATTGCCATGGTCTCTCAAGCTTGTGAACTGTGCACCCCAGTTCCCTCCTGTGCTATGTGCTGATGAAAGCTCTCACTTAAAAGGCTGGTTGTGAAATTTATGATGTGACTGTTTACCTGGCACACTGTAAACTTCTAGAACAGGTGGCTGGTGGTAATGTTAGGGTGGAGGGTGCTGTGATGGCAGGGGTCTGGCAGATGTGGCCCCCAGCATCCCTGCCCACAGCAGCTTCCAGGCCACATGTGGTGTCTAGACGATGCTCCGCTAGGGAGGGTCAGGGTTTGGTTTTGTCTTGTTTTATGGTTAGAGTAGCTAGAAGAAATGTAGGCCTGCCAGATGGATAGAAGGCCTCCCTGGGGAAGGGGAATGGATGGGAGGCTCTCCTGGGGAAAGAGGATGGATAAATGAGAGGCCTCTCTGGGGAAGGGGGATAGATGGAAGATCTCCCTGGGGAAGGGAGCCTATGGCAATTCAGGGGTAGGAAACCACAAGGGTGTGGGGTCAAAGTGGAGGCACACTGGATCTCTCATTAATAGTGACATCCTGACTACATTCCTGGGATACCCCTTCAGCAAGAAAGACTTCTTTCCCCTGGAGCACCAGCCAGTCTCCTGGCTATCTCTAGAATACCTCCACAGCAACCAAGTGCCACCAGTGATCTAGTTTTGAATTGGAGGCCACATCTCTGGGCCACACAGGGAAATGCTGCCCAAAGACTTCAGCAGGGCCTGGGAGGTTGAGTTTGGTGAGCCGATGGCCAGAACGCTGGGAGCAGGTGAGGGCCACACTAAGACAGGAAGTTGACCTTCAGCTTCCCATGGCAGATGGTGAATGAGCAGGTCTTTGTCCTTGAGTTTTCTCTCAGGAAGGAGACAGGCCTCTTCCAGGCACCAGCTGACATGTTTTGTTTTCCCCAGATGGGGATAATCAGCCTGTTTGCTAGTTGGGCTGACAGCTCAGGCTGCAGGCAGCTCCCAGCCCCGCCTGGAGTCCCACTGCTGCCTGCGTAACAACCTTCAGCAGGTGGGGATTCCGCTTAGGCCAGTGAGCAGGCTGTGGAGCAATTTAGCTCAGTTATGTGAACCCTGTGAGCCAGCCCCGCTCTTCTCTCTCTTTAATTTATGCCTGAGTGTCAGCGCTGGAGAACATCAAGCCAGCTGCCTCTGCTCCACAGGAAGATGCTCCCCAGGATCCCTGTGAGCACTGAGCTGGGCATTTCCAACACAGGGTGGGCCTGGCTTCCCTTTCTCTGGGAAGACCGCCCTACATTCTGGTGTCCCCAGCCCCTCCAGCCTTGCCTCACACCCATGCCCTCCACAGAGGCTCTGACAGCTGTCCAGGGAGTCAGGTACCTGAAAAGGGCAAGATTCTTCCCAAGTCCTGTCTCTTCAAAGGCAGGGCCTGTTCTGCAGGCAGACTCCTTGCCAGTCCCCTTCCCTCCACCAGGTCAGAGATGCTTTTCTGAGAGGGCTGACCTCTCTCCCCATCCTCACACACTTGAATTTCCTACTGTATAGAACAAAGGGGCTGGACCGCTCAGCAATAGGCCCAGCCAGCTCAAGGTGTTCTGGTCACCAGGCCCCACTTCCACCTCAGCATTTGCTCACTGTTCCCCTGTATGTCCAGGGCTGGGAATCTGCCTCAGGCTTGGGGCCACACAATTAAGATTGCTCCTGAGAGTCATGTTTGTTAGAACCTGAGCCGCAGAGGCTCTCAACTAGTTACCCCTCTGACATTCTGACTGGGTACCAGGCTGTGGCTCCTCAGGGCCAACAGAGCCAGGATGGCAAGCAGGGATCCTGGTTGTCCTCAGCTATTTGTCACCTACCTTCTGTGTGTCAATCAGTCAGACCCTCTACCCCTCTGTGCCTCAGTTCCCCCCTCCACCGTGGTGGTATGTAGACAAGGTCATGATCCTAAGGTAAAACACTGCTGGAACTCTGGGTCATCTGGCTCTCAGCGACCATGTGTAGCAGCTTTCATCCTCCATCCTCTGTGGTCTCCCGGGCAACGCAGAGCCGCCTGCCAAGCCTGCTGCTGGGGCCTGGCGCCCAAGCAGGTCTTTAGTGCCTCGCAGAGATGGCTGATGGCAGGAGCCAGGGCAAGGCCCAGCCTCCCCAGCTGTCGCAGAGAGCAAATCAGACAAAGGCTGAGGTGGCAGGGGTGGGTGCTAGGGCCAGGAGGGCCTGGGAAAGTAGCTCCTAGGCTCTGGACACACCCCTCCACTTCATCTTCCCCACCACTACCCTCACAGTGACACTGCTTTTCAGAATACTCTCTGGAGAGTTCATAGTCCTAGAACTCAGTTTCCCTATCTATTGAAGAGGAAAGGCTTAATGCCCATCCTTGTAGAAAAATGGCTGAGACAAGTCCAGCCTGAGTGTCCGAGGACTATGGAACAGTTGCCTGTGGCTTGGTCTTCAGTCATTGCCCAAACAACCCTGTAGGTCTTGGAGGTCTGAAGGACACTTATGCAAATGTCTCCAGGACTTTTAGATGCCAGGTCCAGAAGCCACCTTCTGTCCCCTGCACACCACAGGTAAGCATTCCTCCCCAGGCCAAAGGCTTCTGCAGTGCATACCTGGGCAGGTCAAGGTCATGGGGAGGAGATGCCCCCATCAGTAGATCCCTAGCTCTATAGCAAAGATCTGAGCAGTGTTCATCCAGGCAGGGTCCCATGGGTGTCCAACCAGCTTGCAGAGCCAATGGGAGTCCTGGCTGCATCCGGACTGCAGTCTTTTGGACTGGGCAGCTGGCACCAGCAGGCAGCCAGAGTAGCAAGATACTGTCAGTCTTGCGGCCCCTGTGTACAAATTAGAGAAAGAGACCTTGCTTCGCAGACTTGCCCTATGGTATGCATGTTCTAGTCACACCCCTACAGGTGTCACTGAACCTGACTGCATGGCCAGCCATGACAGTTGTCAAGCAGAGTGAAGGACAGTGTCTGAGTACACACCCTTGTGTGTACCCATGGGACTCTTGCTGATGGACAGGGAGGTTCTGTTGATCTTGAGTCTGAGAGGCCAGAACCAAACAGGCTTCCTTTGATTTCTTCAGTAAATATGAATCCAGAACATCTGCCTCCTTCCTGACACTCTTGGATTCTGGAGAAAGAGAGAACCAAGACAGGAAAGATGCCTGTGGTCCTGGGACTTGTGTTTCAGAAGGAAGAGACTAAAAATATCCTAGAGTGAATGCTGAGGGGGTAGATTTGGGAGATAGGATGTATTTGGCAAGACTCATAGAGTCCCAATCTGAGTCCTGTGTGCAAGACCCAGCAGAGGGAGTCAAGGGACTCATGTGGCAAATGGAGAGATGAGCAGGGCAGAGAGAACAAACTGGGCCTATCTAGGAACTGAGCAAGGGGGCTGGGGCTGGTGGGCAGAGGATGGAGGAAGGGATAGACTCAGAGGCAGGAGCAGGTCTTGGGGTGCTGTCAGCCACAGCGAGGAGTTGGGACTTGATGCTCAGTGCTTTGCAAAGCCATTAGAGCAACTTACACAGAAGAGTGCCTTGAGCAGTGATCTCCCCATTCCTACCACAAGGCAGTATTAACAAGGAGAGGTGCCACCAGCAACTAGAGGGTAGAGGCTCCATCTACAACATACAGGACAGCCCTTTCCACAACAGAGAAGTGTCTGATCCCAAAAGTTGACAGTGCTGGCTTGAGAAACCCTGCTCTAAATACTAGTGACCCTATGTGAACTCTTTTGACTTACCCAGTTTCACGTGCCCCTCCTCCCCTTCACTGGTTCTTACAATACACATGTCAAGTTCAAGTTCTTTTTCTATCACTTGCCCCAAATGTGAATGGAACAGAAGTTAAGCAACTTGCTGTGGATGGAATATGAAACAGTGAAACAGTTCAGACCTGTGCTGGCCACTGCAGCCTGCCCTCACTGGCCATGAGTGTCTCTCACATTGGAAACATGGCCAGTCTAGACAGCCAGATTCTGCCAGTCCAAAACACACACCCACATTCAGACTTGGCACGAGAGAAAGACTGCTGAGTAACTCATCATCTTTTATTCTGATGCTACTTCAGAATGATAATATTTTGAATACAGTGGGTTAAATAAAGTACATCATTACAATGAATGTCAAAGGTTTCTTTCTTTAATGTAGTTAGGAGAATTTTAGACATTCACAATATATTTCTATTTTGTTTTATATAATCACATAATTTTCACAAGGACCTCATAAGTGCTATATTGTTCTTATAGTCTTTTTATATAGGAGATGGTATGGCTCAGAGAAATGAACTTATCCAAGGCCACACAGGCAATAAGCATGGAGTTGGCTTTAGATACCTTGCTTGAGGATTGGCAATTGCAAGACTGGTGAGCAGGAGGTAAGAGATGAATCAGAGTCTGTGGGAGCTCCACAGGAACCCCCCCCCCAAAAAAAAAAACATGCACACAGGGAAGCAGAGGGAAGGAAAGGAGGGAAGAATGCATAAGACAATCTTGGTGTGAATAATAGGTAGAGGAAATGGCGTTTACTGATATGGGATTGCTAGGAGAAGGCTTGGAATTGGGGCTCAGGAGTCCTGCATTGGTCCTGCTATATATATGAAGCAACCTTGGATACTGCGCTGGAAATGTCATGAAGGCAGCTGTGTTTCCAGAGAGACCCCAAGGTGGAGCGAGACACTGGGGTCAACAGTGTGTGGACGGGACTTAAATCCACTGAAGGGGAAGGTAAACAGAGTCATCTAGAGAGAGCAGTGAGGAGAGGAGGTTTCTAGGGTGAACTGGAACATACCAGCATGTAAAGCAGGCCACGGGCTAAGGAGCAGGGCAGGGGAGGAGACAGCAGAGGATAGCCAGGCAAACCGAGAAGATGTGTGTCTACTCTCAGGTTCACCCAGATGTCTATGAGCCTCTGGCTGGAGGGAGCAGAATATCACACGAGCTTGACCTAAGGTAGGACAACCAGGAGTGGGGTTCCCTTGGCCTGAGCTGAGCAGACTACCAGCTTCATGCTGTCTTCCAGAGCTAGACATATCTGGTTCCTGAAAATAAGGGAAGGACTCTGGTGAGGAAATCTCTGAGGAGTGACGAGGTGACCCAGGTAACTCTGGCAGCCACGAGGTTCCTCCCTGTGTTGGATCATTAATACTGCTTCTAAGTCTTTTCTTAAAGCTCATCTAAGTGTACTCCCTCCTTGACACCTTCTTAAGGATAAAGGTAAAATTCTTGTCCACTCACCTCTTCTCTTAAACCTATAATTCCCTTTGAGAGGTTCCTATTTTCTTAGCCCATAGAGACATTTCTCTTATGATAGCCCTTTGAGTTTAGCTATGAGTAAATGCTAATAGTGTGGGGCTCGAATCTCTTATTTGAGCCTCTGGTGTCCTGCCTTAGGGGTCTCAAAGACTTCAGTTGGCCTATGTTCCTAATTCCTAATCCCTTCCTTCCTCTCTATCTCCCCCCAGCAAGGTCTTTTTCAAGGAATATGTCCTCAGGACAGCTTGTTTCTGTTCTGTCAGTATTCTCACAGCCACCTGGCTCCTGGTGCAGCTCCACCTGGCTTCTGATCATGGTCTCCATTTGTGGCTCTTATGGTGCACCTTGTCCAGGCCAGGACTGGCTTTGGCCTCTCCTGCCCCCAATCAGAGCTCACTAGGCTCCTATGTACCCAGTTACTAATCTCTCCACCAGTGGCTTCTCTTCACCCACTCTGCCCACAGAAACAAGTGCTTCATCAGTGGAAAGTCCTTTAGGGGTAAACACAGGAAATTAAAGACTGTGCACTGTAAGAAAATCCATTCTTTCTCATGGATTTCTGGAATCCGATTGCTTCAGCTTTTGCTGAGTACCTGGGACCTTCTGGCCATCACTCATACCCACAGGCGTTGGCCAGTGCATGCTATTCACAAAGAAGGCCTCTGTGTGAGATTCTGTCATCCATCGTACAAGTCTTTTGCCTAGTAGACAGCTTTCCCCAGGGAGGGGAATACCTATCCCTCTTGCCTTCCAGTCCCTGATCCTATCTATAAAACCCGAGGTGTTGGGTCTGATGATGTTTGAAGTGCTGTCCCTGGATAACATGAGTACAGCTCCAGCTCAGTCGTAAGTGCTTCCTCTTGTTTTAGGACCAACCATGGCTCAGAGACCACATGAAATCTGTAGCCCAGTAAGCCAGCTCCTGGTCCAGTGTTTGAAGCCCCTTTTAGACAAAAGGCTCAAGCTGCCATCTTATTTGTGGAAAACCCAAAGACCTCATTGAGGACACCTTGATGTGATGGCCAGGATGCACTTAGAGAGGTAGAAAATTGTCTACTGGAAAGGCAACCAAGGCCTGGGCAGAGAC
The DNA here is from genome assembly GCF_019054845.1 of Dipodomys spectabilis. Classification (NCBI taxonomy): domain Eukaryota; kingdom Metazoa; phylum Chordata; class Mammalia; order Rodentia; family Heteromyidae; genus Dipodomys; species Dipodomys spectabilis. The sequence goes on along the minus strand of NW_024870855.1, from coordinate 13,302,110 downwards.
AGCTGTTGGGATCCCAACTTGTGAACCCAGCAGAGGCTGGTGGAGAGAACATGGAGGAGTCCTTCAAGTTGTGTAATCCCTATCCCCATGTCCCAGTGAGAGGCTGGGAGCTGACGGTGCAGCTAGCCCTGGAAGAGCCTCCAGACTTCAGGATGGTAGGCACCATCTAGTCAATGCCATAGAGCAAAGTAGACCAGCCTGGCCCCACTGAAGAACAAGTAGGTAGGTGCTCAGCATCCAGATAGCTGAGTTTGCCAGGCCTTGCACTCCTGGACACAGGGAGTTCTGATTTCCCTCACCAACCTGTCCATCTATGCTGCTTAACAAAAATACCAGACTTGGAAGTTTACAAGCAACAGAAATCAATTGATCACAGCTCTGGAGGCTGGAAGTTCAAGGTCGATGAACCTGGAGGTCTGATGCTTGTCAGACCCTCTCTCCACTACTATGCTGATCCCTTGGAATGTATCCTACTGTGTAGGAAGGCAGAGGTCAAAAGTGACCAGACTCCTCACTATAGTATCTCTTAAAACCTGAGTTCCAGGTATGAAAGCTCCACTCTAATTGCTAAAAAATCACCTCCTCAAGGCTTCTTCATTCTCTACAATCTTGTTAGCATCAATTAACTGTTCAAGGCAGTCTCATTCTGACATGTCCATATGTGCATACAATGTACTCACTCTCCCCAGCCTTAGTCTATTCCCTGCTCTCAACAAGCTTCATTGTTCCATTTTCATACATGTACATAAATGTTTTAATCATTCACCCTCTTGGTCCACCCTGCTAGCCCCTTCCCCCTCCTCGTACTCACACTCTGGCAAGGCCTGCTTACAATTCCTATTATTCATTGTTTAACTGTATGATAATATTCTTAGGAGTTCACTGTGGCATGCATGCACATAAAGTAGTACTTTAATCAGGTTGATTAATCCAATGAACCCTCACTTACTTGTACTTTCCCTGTTTTCCTTATTATTGTTAGGTTACAACTTTCAGTGTTCTTGGTTTTGCCACTTCCATTTGCAGATGCAACGTATTTTGGTATTGTTCTCTCTTCAGAAATCTCTTTTCCTCTCTCCAGCACCTCAAACCATCCACAATCATAGACATGCTATACATATATATACACGTATATATGCCTATGTTCTCTTATGTGCATTTCCATACAAGGCCCTACCTCACATATTATCACATTGTCACTGCTGGCCTCTAGGACTGCATTCACACCATATGACCAAGGGGAACGTTTCCTAGTAGATCATCCTTTGCTTCTCCATTCCCATTGGCCTCTTCTTAGCATGCACCTCCATTTCCCAGAATGCACTTCTTCCACCCATGTAGCATAGACACTTACATCGCAGTCTTCTAATGCCATGTCAGGTAGCTCTTCTTGGCTCTATGTCTGTCCTTTCCTATTCAATCTGAGACCCTGGACTTGTCACCTGTGTATATGGGCATCTAGCTCTATTTCACAGAGTCCTTCCACTCCCCCTCCACACAACCATGCTGTAATCTAGAAACTTCCTAGACCCCATCCTCATGGATTCTATCCTTGTGAGCCTCCAGTTTTATTTCTGGTGTGTATCCTGGGTGATACTATTTTTTTCTTAATAGAGATGACAACGGAGCCTGTGTTCTGCTGCTTTCCTCCACTCTGGGGATAAGACTCAAGGCTCAGTGGGCCCCCCACCCAGAGCCCTTTCTATTTGTCCTGGCCTCTCTGGTTCAAGTCTGGCCTCTCTCCCTGGCTGTCTGCTCCCAGTCTATGGTTTGAGTCTAGTAAGGGTATATGATGTCCTAATGCTATCCACAGTTTTTGATTTTATCTCTTTCTCTGATTCAGCCTCTCTTGTACCACCAGGGTGGCCATGCTACTCCAGCCCTTTCCCTTGTTCTCAGATCTATGATTAGGTGACTTCTCTGTGACATCTATCTGGCCCCTGACTGAGACCAGGATGTCCTGCTACTCAGGCTTCTGCTGCCTTATTCTACATTCCAACAACCCAGATTGTATTATATCACACGTGTAAATTCTGTGCCCTCTATCTGATGACAGGCTCTAAGATGACAGTATCTGTCACCGAAGCTGGCTCATGGGAAGTCCTTAGTAAAGGTTGGTTGTCCCCATAAATCATGAGGACTGGCAAAGCTGGAGATGGACTTCCAGGATTGTGCATCACCAACAAAATAGATGTGATAATGCCTGGAGATGGAGTCTAGGGAGACCATGGAGGTGCAGGGGTCTGCATTCTAGATTGGAATTCTGGCCTGGAAGTGACAAGAAGTTGCTGGTGCCACACAGGTAAAGCCAAGGCATGTTCCTCCTTCCACCCACAGAAAATGAGTTTCAGTGGAGAAATTTCTATAAGGCTGTAGACAAGGAAGACTTCAGGGGGATGGTCTTCCCTTACTCTCTGGTCATGCAGGCCAGATGAAGCAGACCACACTGTGTACAACAGCCACAGCATCCTGAATCTGAGCCACCATTTCTCACTTGCTCATCTGGGGGACTGGAGTTGTGAGAAGCCAAGTCCATCTGTCCTTTCAAGACAGGACTCCATTCCTGGAGATGGTGAGCATTTGTTTGCCAGCTGTGTCTCCGTGGGAGTCTCCAGCCTATGTGTTGCCATATGGGCAGGAAGAAGGCAGCTGCCCTTCCACCTTGGAGATGTTAGCAGGAATGGCAAAGAACACACAGACACATACTCAGGTCTACCTGCTGTTTGAGTTGTTAGAGCTCATCCACCATTTGCTCTAGACTCTTGTGCAAAGAGAATAATGGGATGACTTGCTTGGGGCATGAAGCTAATGCCACTTTAGGATAGCCACCTGGATCTCCAGCTGATTTGTTAACATTGCCAAGGGCAGTATACCAATTCCAGCACCCCTAGGTCCCAGATGCACACTATCATTGTGCTCAGGGTCTCCATCTCCAAAATAAGTGACTTTGTCTCTGGCATATATGTCTGGACTCTGGGTCAAACTAACTGCCCACTGGTCTCCTTCCTGACTCATGTTGCCATGCTAGACAGCCCATGTGGGCCTAGGCACAGAGATCTCTAGAACAGGAGACCCCTATACACCAGAGCAGGGATGAGTCTGCTTGATGGATTGTGAGAAGATCAGCCCAGGCTTTTGTCACTGCTGTTATGTCTGTATCATGCTCTTCTGTCAGGATAATCCCATTTTTGGAGCTCCGAGGAGCTCTGTGGACTTCGATGACATTCAAGGCCACTCACTGAGGAGGAATTTGTGGCTGGGGACAGCCACAGTCCTCTATCTTCAGTGAGGACTGAAGGTCATCTGTGGCCTGAGCAGGGCTGACTGTGGACCAGGATTAGACAGGCCAATATGAGACAGGGCTGGGGTCTGGCAGGGTCACAGAGCTGGCTGGTTGGGGTAATAGACCCCACATTTCTTATGAAGTCTTGTCATTCTGGATGATGGGAACCTTCCAGAATCTAAAGCCCTGTGTAGCTTGAGCCTATGATTGGGGGAGGAGACCACAGCCCTGGGGCCTGGTGTCCGGCCAGGGCTGGCAGCTGGGCGAGCAGCTGTAATGGGATTAGGGCTGGCCATGCCCACCTCCCTGCAAGCTGCCCCAAAGTCTTTCTCCCGCTGGAGACCTGATTAGGATGCAGCCTGGGGTCTACCTACTTCAGCCAGGCCCGGCTCATTGTCCTCCCTCCCTAGCTCTGCCAGAGCCTAGCAACTCTCACAGGGGAGCCCTTTCCCACTGCTGTCCTGCCCCTCACCCTGCCCCCTCCACTCCGAGCAACGCAGAAACACTTGCCTTTTTATTGCTAGGGGAAAAAAGCCAGTGAAGGGAGCCAGCTGGTCTCACTAGATTCTCCTGATGACCCATCCTCATCCTTCTGAAATTCTAGACTCCTTTCTAAGATTCCTAGGCGTACCCCCCCTCCCCCAGCAGTGCTTGGATTGCATTACATGTCTGCAGTTTGATTCTGGGGTTCTCTGACTCCAAAAATCCATCCCCGGAAGCTATGAGTTCTAGAACTGTAGTGCTTTGTGGCCAAGGTTGCAGCCCACCGGCTATTTCTAGCATTTGGTTATTGTATGATAGAGGAGCCTGTGCTATGGACATGGGGTCTGTGGAGAAGGATCAGAGTGACAAGGGTTCAGTGATGCTGTGGACACAGTGATTAAGGTTTCTGAAGGTACAAGGAAGGCAGATGGGATTCATTCACCAGTTCACAACCACGGTCTGGCTGGCCTCCATGCTGGACACAGGACAACTAGCAAGTTGCAAGTGCTTAAAAGAGTGCTTAATGCACAGTACGGGGCAACACAGTTGTCCACAGTACTATGTAGCAGAATTTTGGCCTGGTCCTCTTTGACCAGATCTTCTCTCCAGACTCCTACTTCCCCATGAAGATTGAGTGAAGATAGGGCTTGGTGACTTACTGGATTAATCAACAGGAATTTCCTGGGCACAGACAAGTGTTAGAGAGGCAGCAAGATGGGCCAGGCTCTAACCACAGGGAACTCCTGTCAGGTAGTGGCCTTGGACCTAACAACCCTCTCATCTCAAATGCTAGAAGGTGAGGGCTTTGGGGCTGAGGTCTAAGGCCTACACAGTTGCCAGCCCTGGGGCATGAGGTCCTCAGCTTGAGAGTGAGGCAGGACTTTAAATAGGGGGTGGATGTTGGGGATTTTGCCTCTCTGAATTCGGCCAGTTATATGGCAAGAAGGAAGGGACTTTGTGGCTGACATTTAATCGATAATGCATCAACTTTAAGCTTATGCACAGGTTGTTTATCCAGAGAGGGCCTGAACTAAGCCTGTGTAGACCCCTTTGAAAGAGTGTCTAGATATCCAAGCTGGGTGGGCCGCTCTGTGTGTGTGTGTGTGTGTGTGTGTGTGTGTGTGTGTGTGTGTGTGTGTACATGTTTTACAGCAGTGACTGGTGGACAAGCCTTAAAGGCTGAGGTCTTGTTCCAGAATTACAAGGAACTGAGTTCTATCAACATCTCCAGAAATACCCCAGGCCTGGCTGAGCCTTTGATGTCAGCTTTACAGGACTAAGCAGGAGACCTCATTTCTGCCACTTAACTGTTGCATAGACAAAAGCACACTGTTTTAAGCCAGTATGTTGGCATAAGTTGTTGCACCACAGTTTAAACCTACTACTGTACAAACCCACCTCAAATGTTTTAGGGCATTGTGTGGGCCCTGTTCTGTCAGTGCAGGTGCCAGCCCTCGCTCAGGGTCTAGAGCCCAGGTTCTCCAGTGAATTTCTTGCAGACATGTCATCGGCCATGGCAAAGGATTATTTCATCAACTGCCAATCTGCGCCTAAAGTTGATCATCAAAGCATCTTTTATTTGCCCTACTTCTAATGTAATGATCAGCATTTAGTGCATGACACCAAGTCAAGGCTCAGCCTGTTGTCAGCCCTGTATTCTCCTGAGCTGCTTTTCTGGAAATGGCTGTATCTGTGCTTCATGCAAGCTGCCTCCTCCCACACAAATTATCTGTAATTTCCACACCTCCGTGCTTTGCTGAGGCCCCTATGTGGAAGCCAGGGCTGGTGTGGGGTAGGCACTTCTTGTCATTTGAAAGGCAGTCTAGCCAGGCTCTGGGACGCTGCAGAAGCATCAAGAGGTACCTGGATTTGATGATGGATCCTGAAGGAGGGGGCAGATGGGGGAGGCAAGAGACCAGTCTATCCCATTGGGAGCTGGAGTCAGACCCCACAGCACACTTGCCCCCAGTGGAGGGCAGGGTGTGACACAAAGTGGCTCCGAATCATACACTACTCTGTGAGCTGGTTGGTACAAATTGGACCACTCTTTCCTACAGCAGAGGAACCCTGGGCACAAACTCCACAGGGCAGAAGATAGAGGAGCAGTGTTCAGGAGAGAAAAGGAAGGGGGGGGGAGAGGAGGAGAGGGGGAGAGGGGAAGAGGGGGAGAAGGGGAGAGGAGGGGGATAGGGGGGAGAGGGAGAGGGAGGGAGGGGAAGGGAGAGAGCCCATGTACAGGTGGGGCGAGAATGGAAGTATTTCATCCTCCTTCAAGCAGCAGCTCCCCCCTGTCCCCCCCACACTGTAGCACATTCAATTCCCAGGAGTAAATAGCCAAGTCCCCAGGGAAGAGACTACAGGATGAATTGGAAATGTCATTTGCAGACAGACAAGAATTGCCTGACAGTGATGAAACTATACCTGGCAGACAGGCCCACTGCTGCGGAGGTTCTGCGGGAGAGAAAATATCTCTTCTCCCTGATGGAGAAGATGTGCCTTCAGACTGCAGATCTGTGTGCATGTGCATGCATGTGCACATATACACCCTTTATGAGTACAGTGCTGGCATGTATCTTGCATGAAATGCATGTCAGTATTCAGTATTCTCATGTGAGTGTGTGGACATGTGTATGGCTCTCTGTGAGTGCAGCGCTGGCACACATGTTGCATGGAATGCTTGCATGGATGTGCAGCCACGAGCATGTGGATTTGGGCGTTTGCCTTGCTCCTGGTCAGGAGGAAGTCCTTGAACATTTATACGTTCAAGGACATTTATATATGAGGCGATGCAGGGCCTTTGACTCGGCACAGTGTACTTTTACTCTGGGCTTCAAGGAATGACGTCTTTCACCTGCCTCACCCCAACACACTCACATTTTCTGGCTCCCCAGAAGCACAACTTGCTTCCTAAGAGTTACAGTCCAGGAGAGAGAGAGCAGAGGATGAAAACCTGGAGGCTGACCTCCACTTGGGCTGTGGTGAGTCTTGTTCATGAACATAACATTTCTGGTCCCTGAGCTTCATTTTCTTCCTCCAAGAGTGGTGCTAAGTGGTCAGTTCAGTGGTCAGAATTCAGGGTCCCATATTCCTTGTTCCTTGCCCGTTTCTGAGAGGCACAGGCCTGTTCCTGGAGACATGCTGAGCCATGGAGGACAGCACTCTCTCCGTCCTCTGCTCCTGGGCTCTTCTAAGGCAGCTGTGGATAGAACTGGACCCCATACGACAGAGACCTAATCTTCATTGCTTGCTTTCCTAATGTATACCATGGTCCTGTGGACCAGGGTCTGTGGAGTGCCTGTTCTGGACAGAGAGCTTGCCACTTACAGGTGCACATGGGAAGCAGGGATCAGAGGGCCCAGAGGGCTGGCAACAGTGGTTCAGGCTGCTCTGACTACACATTAAAACCCCTGGGGAGCTTTCAAAATACTTTTGCCCAAGCCTTTCCACAGAACAATTATCTAATTATCTCTGGCAGTGAGGCCTGGACAGGGACATTTAAAAAGCATCCCCTGGAGAAGGAAGGAGGGTGTCTCTGTGGTACCAGGATTGGAAATCCCTGGTTGGGGGGTATGACGAGCAGACATTGTGATATCGCACATGTTGGCTTTCTACCATAAAACACCTGTGTCCTGGAAGGTGCTGCTGCTGCTGAGTGGCGCCAGACTGGGGCTGGGCTGGCATCACTGGGGCCCAGAGTCCTGCAGGGAGTTGCTGCTAGGAAGAGATGAATGCAGAGTTAGGGAGGCCTGGCATTCATCTCCCTCAGCCATGTCTCAGAAAATTGAATTAAAACCCATATATTTCAGTTGCTGCCTGCCTGCCTGGCTGGAAGAAGGCAAGGCGGTGAGCACCTCAGGGCAGGGAAAAGTGGGTGAGACCCCAATCTTCTTCAGGGTGGAAGGCAAACCAAGGGGCCTCTGGGAGAAGGCCACTCCCAGGGGCAGACGTGGGCTCCAGTCTGCCAAACGCTTGGCAAATGGGGTAGGGATGGTGGGCTGGCTAGCTTGGAGCATCAAGGTTTACAACTTGACTTTTTGGATGATGGGGACAGAGAAGAGGGCGACCTTGGCCCTGTTTTTAGAGGTATTCCTTTTAGGGAAATGGAATGTATACCTCTTACTCAAGACAAGCCACGATGGTCTGGGAGGTCAGAGGTGAATGTGTGAGAGGCAGCCAGGAGCAGCCAGGGCACAGAAGCCTAGCCTGTGCTGTCAGAGGGGTGGTCTAGTCCCAGGTGGGAGGACACAGCGAGTGTCATGAAAGCCATCTGTGCATCCTTGGATGGTCCTGCTGCCCTCCAAGCTCCTGTGTTCCCAAAGAAGGGCTGTGTGACCCACCATCCTGAATCCTGACATGTCTTCCATGCATTGATAGGTGTTCCATGCACTGATAAATCTTCCATGAATGGATACGTCTTCCATTAGCTGATATGTCTTCCATGCCTGGCTCTGTCTGTGGTTTGGGGGTAGGGTGGGGCTTAGGGCATGTCTGGCTTGGTGGACAGTGGATTTCTACCCCACTGTACCCTTGCTTGTCCCTCTGGGTAGGGCATTGTTATACCAGAGCCTTGCCTGCCATCTAACTATGGTCAGCTAGGGCTTACCTTCTGGCCATGGGCTCTGAAGTCAAGGGAGAGCCAGTGAAGGGTTGGATACTTCCTGAGGATGGCTGGGCTCCTCCCTCACATGATGGACGCTGTCCAGGCAGAGAGGACGGTGTGTTCCAGGTGCACGCACGCTGTGGCTCACCATGTATGTGAGCACATAGAACAGACAAGGATGTGGACCCTAGACTAGGGCCTGGGGAGCCCAGATGACAGAGCAGGGAGTAAACCAGGAAGGAGAGGCAGAGCTGCAGAGTGGAGGGCCTCTCATCAGAGAGCCTCACCATTCACACTTCCAGGGTGCGCTGTGGGAGATCCTGATTCCACCTTTCCAATGGCTCTGTGGGTCAGGTCCTGTGTGCCTGCTCTCCCTGATTCATTCGCCTTCCAGGGCATCTGCATGGTGTACAGAGCATGTTCACCCTTGATCTTCCCAGAATCCTGGCTGAGGCTGATGAAGGAAGCTACCCCCAACCTTGTTTCCAGAGGAGGTCCTGTCCATTTGACTCCAGCTCAGCCTCTGGCCTTCCTCTCTCCACAGAGCGCTTGTGTATTCCTGGGGACTGGCTCACCTCTCCTCTGGGAGCAGGAGACATCTGATTAACAGTCTAACGGTGAGGTGGGCAGCAGCGCTCACTGAGTGGCAAGGAGGAAGCTGGAACTTCCTGTCTGCCTCTAGGGAACTGCATGCACCTTCCTGTGACCTCGGATCACCCTTGCCCGTTCTCTGCATTCCCTTGCTGAGGTTGGAGTCCCCAAGGGAAGGCAAGTCTTCTCTTTCCTTCCTCTTCTTCACTGGGGATTCCTCAGCTAGATGACCATTTAGGGACTTGGAATCGGATCCCAGTGTCCAGTGGCAGAACTGGGGATTGGGGATGTGGAGGGAGCTATGGGGCTACTGTTGCCGTGAACAATGAGTGCAAACAGTGCAGAAGCAGGCAGGTACCCTATGGTCTGGGGGGTGGGCAAGGACTCTTATGGGATGAGGTGGGCTAAGGATTGCATTGCCTGGGGGAGGTGACCGCTCTCAGCTAGACATTGGCTCCTCCACAACTCCCCCACTTGCTCTGCTCGGTCCCCTCATTAAGCCTCAACCCACCCATTTGTGCTAGGAGAATCGAGCAGGACCACAATAATTAACCACGGTAATTTATTCAGCATCAATAGTAAGTGTAGCCTATTATGGGATGCAGTACTACGCTAGTTTAAAGCTGTCAGCAAGACCCGGGGTGTAGATGCCAGTGGGGCAGCTCTAGCCGCTTATCCTAGCTCGCAGTGCTGGTACACCACAGTCTGGTTCATTTCGAGACACCAGTGTCCTATAGACACCCCACCCCCTTATCTGGCTGTAGAAGTGGTCCATAGGACACCACGATGGTGGATGTCCAGGTACCCTCCCCTACCCCGGCTGCTGGCCGAGAAGAGATGGAGGAGGGTCTGGGACTTCCTTCCCTGAGCTGCAGTATGGAGCTCCGGGACACGAGTGGAGGAGCAGGAGCGCTTTCTACCTCTGAGCCTTGGGCCGAGGGGAGGAAGGAGGCGAAGGCCTCACCAGCCGGAAGCTCGATACGGAGCTAGGGGCGACTGTGGCCTCCACCTCCGCGCCTGGGGGTGTGTGTGTGTGTGTGTGTGTGTGTGTGTGTGTGTGTGTGTGTGTGTGTGTGTGTGTGTGTGTGTGTGTGTGTGTGTGTGTGTGTGTGTGTGTGTGTGTGTGTGTGTGTGTGTGTGTGTGTGTGTGTGTGTGTGTGTGTGTGGCGGGGGTGTCCGCGCGAAGCACCCGTGGGCGCAACGCAGAGGACGCGCCGCGCCTGCCCGCAGCCGAGGCCTGGCCCCGCCCCCGGCGCTCATTGGCCCGGGCCCACCCCCAGCCTGCGGGGGCCCGCGGGGTCCGCGGGGAGCCGGTGGTCGGTCGCCTCCCTCCGGCGCGGCCCGACTCGGCGGCGGAGGCGGCGCCTGTCCCGCAGGACCGAGCGCGCGAGGCGACCGCGAGGCGAGGGGCGGGCGCGGGCGGCGTGGGGCGGGCGCGGGGGCGCCTTGCTCGCCACTGGGCAAGCCCTGGCGGCGGCGGCGGCTCCAGATGAGCGCGGCCTCCGCGTGCGCACACGCCACCGCCGCCGCGCAGGGACGCGGACCCTGGCCTTCAGCTAGCCCGCAGCACTCGGAGCCCCGCGCGGTGCGCGCCCCTCGGCTCCCGCCCCATCCATCCCCGCTTCCCCCCCGCGTCCCCGCGCTCCTCCGTTTCCGCTCCATCGGTCCCCGCGCCTCTCGTCTCCCGCTCCATCCATCCCCGCGCCGCTCGGCTCCCGCTCCATCCGTTCCCGCGCCCCTCGGCTCCCGCTCCGTCCCTCCGTGCCCCAGAGGCGCAGGGCGCAGATTTGCCGGCTGCGCGCCCTCCCCTCGGGGTTTGTCCGGTGCCAGCCTGAATTCCCGCGGCCCTCAGCCAGGCCCCGCACGGAGCAGGTAAGAGCTGCCCCTGCCCATTCTCGCCCTGCTCGGGGTCCCCGGACCCGCAGGCACCGCGGATCGGGCCAGTGAGGCGCAGAGCTGCGACCCCGAAATAGGCGTCTCTCGCATCCACTGCCTGCTGCGCCGCGGTGTCACCTCACCAAGTGAAGTGTCCGGAGGCTCCTGCTCGAGAGGTGGCCGGGGGGAGACCATGCCTACAGCCCATTGGAGCGGGATAGGCCTAGCCCGGTGCCAGGAGGGGCGGCCAGGGACTGGGATGGCACTGTGACCCCAGGGACCCGGGAGCCCTGCCTCTCCACCCCAAATCTCCATGCAGACTCAGAAGAGGAACTGGAGGGGTCCCTGAGGCGGGGTGCTGAGTTCTGAGGGGCTTTGTGGGCTGACCAGTGAGGTCCTGTGCAGGGTAAGTGGGGGGGGGGGGGAAGGGCCTCGCAGGATGCACCCCTGTGGTGATCTAGTTGGGATTGTTCAGAAAGAGCTGGTTCCTGGCTTTCCAGAAGCGAGGCATGCAGAGGCTGGAGTCTGATGTCTGATCTTAGGCAGTCCCAAGGAAACGCCTTCCCAGCCTTCCCAGGCCTTCCCAACCTGAACTGGAGACCCTGCCGTCCTCCTTAAATGCCCAGGCTTCTGCAGTCATAGTGGGATGGAAGCCGGCTGAATTCAACCTGGATGTCTTGCCAGGAGGAGGCCTCAGAAAAGTCGGGGATAGATCAGGACCCTAGGGAGGTGGTGGCACTTTACACCGAGCTGGAGTAGAGCCTGGAGCCTTTAAGGTGCTCAGGCCACCTCTGGACCAGCCTAGAGAGGGTGATGGGCCTGCTGATTCTTCAGACCTTTCTGTGTTTTAGTGAGGTGTGCCAGCCTCTCATTCTCTGTCTCCTCCAGCTTCCCAGTAACAAAAACAACACTAAGTGAGCCATGGGCTGGAGGATTGGAAGGGACACTCAGGACGAAGGAGGCAGGGGCAGCCAAGCACCCTGAAGGGCAGGATGGAGGATGTGGACTTGGGATGAGGATGAGGAATCATTTCAGCCTCTGTGTGTGTGTGTGTGTGTGTGTGTGTGTGTGTGTGTGTGTTTACTCAGGAGACTCCTCTCTGAGTTTGGTACTGGAAAAGGGCAGGCTGTTAGAACCCCCAGCCTCAGGCTTACTCTTCTCAGTGACCTTGGACAGGGCAGGCAGAAGCCCCAGTGCAGACACAAGCTGAAATTGAACATAGGAATTAGAGACAGGATGATCTGCCATCCAGTACATCAACAAGTGTGTGTGGTGTGGTGGGCCTTCCCTCTTCCACCCTCAGCCACATCTCCTGGGTCGGGGAGTGTCTGGGGCAATACCATAGGGTTCTTCCCTCTATGCAGTGAGGGGGGGGTGGTTTCCAGGGGAGCTGAGGGGAGCTGGAAGGGCTGTACTCTGGGGACTAGTTGAGGCTAGAGGCCCTGTTGTGTTAAGGTTCAGGGTGGTGAGGGCTGAGTGAAGAAGCATTTTGGGATCCATCCTTCTTCCTAGGCCCCTGTCTCTGCCATGTTCCTTCTTTAAGTGTATGTTGAATACCTGGATATGTATAAATCAGTACCCCTGGTGAGATGCTAGGAAAGACAAGACACAAGGCCACATGAGGGCTTTCCCTTGTCTCTAGATTGCTGGTGTCTGAGGGACAAGCATTTCATTGAGTGGGACTGGCATTGATGAAGTGGAGGACACCTTGTGCTGTCTGTCAGACGACAAAAGCTGCGTATGCCAAGTGCATCCTATGAGCTCAGATCAGTGCCAGGATGGCCTTGTTCACCTGAGAGAGGTTCATTGGGGAGCTGCTGGGGGCCATCTGGTGACAGAGCATGTGCATCTTAGGGAGGGAGCTAAGTAGGGGTACGACCTATATAGGGGAAGACAGGGGTTTTCCTTCCTGGGAGGGCAAGAGGCCTCAAGAAACCACAGCCCTTCCTGAACTAGAGAATCTGCAGCCGCTGGGGCTGATGCATTGGGCCTGGTGGTCCAGCCACCTGGTAACGAGGCTGTAAAATCCTCAGTGGTGTTTGTGCTGAGCTCTGGATGCCGTCAGAGGCACAGTGACAGCCTCCCCCACAGTGACACAGAGAGGGAGTGACACACAGCTGGGAAGCATGCAGGCTTCCGGTGACACCTGCTGAGGAGCTAGGACACAATGGAGATGTATACCAGAAAAATAAGCACCTCTTACCCAAATCTGGGCACAACTAGGGACTTAAGGATGAGCTTGAAGTCAGCAAAACCCTTCCTTAACGAAGGTGCAGATGTGTGGGGTTGAATGGGAGTGAGTGTGTATGTGTGTGTGTGTGTGTGTGTGTGTGTGTGTGCACACACCTGCATGTACAGGCATGGGCATGCATTTGAGTGTGCATGTGCACACTGTATGAGCCTAGAACAAGGATCGGCAGCCTTTTTCTGCAAATCCAGTCAATTTTTTTAGCCTCTGAGGCCATCAGACTGCTTGACAGTGATTTTCTTCTGCGGCTATCACTCAGAAGCAACCACAGATGCCCATAGAGAGGTACAGGCAGACTTTACTTATGGATGCTGGATATTTGAATTCAAGGTGATTTGCATATACCTGAAATAAAGGGTTAAAATAGTTATTCTCCACCATTTAGAAACAGACAAGCCATTCTTGGCTGCTGTACAAAAATAGGGAGTTAACTGGAAAAGCTCGACAACTCCTGGTCTATAAGGTTAAGAAAAAGGCTAGGAAGTAGGAGGCTTGGTGCTGGGGGCTGCAGGTTCCTGAGGATAGCCTGGATGCTTCCTTCCCCACTGGAGCTGAGGTCTCCTGTCGGATGTATTTGTCCCAGAGGGGCCTAGCATTCTGTCCAGGCCAGCTTCCATTGTGTGTCTGGGCCAAGGGCTCCTACTTGGCTTTTCCTTCTGCTTCTTTCCCAAAGGAGGAGGTTTTAGAACTTTCCCACCCTTCCATGAGGCAATGCATATCCTTTATCCTTCTCAAAGTGCTTGAGGAAGGGTAAGAAGAAGTGGGGTGGGTCCTGCCCTGGTTCAATTAGTACAGCCTCAGATGGGAACAGAGGAGATGATGACCTTTTCCTGCATGTTCTCTGTGCCATTGCTTGGGTCTACTCAGAGAGAGATGGTGGGAAGCAGCCAGTAGCCCCCAGCAGAGGGGCTGGGATAGGCACTCAGGGCCAGGAGAGAGAGAGAAGGGCTATCCTTGCCCCTAGTGGAGGTTTTCCCAGGTCAGAGGGACCTGTGCAGCCAGAGCCACTCCAGGGGAGGGATGCAGGGAAATCCCAAGGTCTCATGGAGGCACTGGGGGGTCCTGGCTATGGGGGCCTCTCTGGACAGGACAGTGGCCATGGGGTACGCACTCTCTGGGAAGAGCTGGAGGGTCTGCAGTTTCTCCCCTCCTCCAACATGGGGCTGGTGAGTCACCGCTGGCTCCATCCGCTGACTGCTGACTGAGGATGCACCCGTCACTGCTCACTGTTGGTGGGGGCACCCCTGCCTGCCAGGATCATAGGACCATCTCCTCCCCTATCCTGAGCTGGGTTTCCCTGTTGGAGAGGAGGGTATGCCATTGTTCTGCCTGCCAAACTCTCCTCCATTTCAGGCATCTGTTACATACCCCATTCCTGCCAGGGCCTATGCTGTGACCTGCTCCACTCTGATCTCAGTTTCCCCACCTGTCCCATTGGAGGTGGTCTTTAAAGTTGATTTCAGGATATAGATGTCTGCATCTATACAGGCACAGGATGGAGTAGGAGGGCCACAGCAGGCCTGGGGATAGGGGTGTGATGAGGCATCCGTGGGCTCTGAGCTGGCCTTTATTTTACCCATGTCAGAGAGCAACCATGTAAGCATCACAGCCATATCACTTGGGCACTCTGTCCAGCCCTGCTATGTGCTTGCTGTGGGGCCTTCAGGCAGTCTCTTGGCCTGTCTGTGCCTCAGTCTCTCTTATTTTAGAACAAGGACAGTGCTAGAAACTACCTTGTAGGTTTCAGGAGCTAATGTACATTTATTGCCTGGAAGAATGCCTGCATGTACTAAGAGTACTTAGTGAACACCCCATTGCGAAGAACCTGCCTGTACCGAGTATGAGCACTTAGTAAACACAGCTGGCAAGTGCCTGCCTGTACTGAGTATGAATACTTAGTAAATACACCCTTGGGCAAGTCAAGATGCAGCAGCCATTCTCCCCATGTGAGACAGTGAAACAGGTCTGGGCAGGAAGTGCTGAGGTTAGAGCCATAGCCCTCATTTCCTATGGCCTTGAACTCACATGTGTGAGATGGGAATTGCTATCCTTCCTCATCTACAGGTAAGCCTAGAAAGGTTGAACAGCCTGCTTAGGGCCTGAGGCCAAACAATCTAGCTAAGTGGGGAGTGGTTCCCACATCTATCATGCTAAACACTCAGTGATAGAGTTCAGTTGTCCTCAAAGTCAACTACCAAGTGGAACCTGGACCCACGGGGTAGCATGTGGGAATATATGGAGCCGTCAGGTCATCCATCCAAGCCCAGTGTCTGTCCTCACGGGTGCTGTCTAACCCTAGTTGTGGTTGTCTGGCTCATCTCCTAACAGAGCTGTGGCTGTGGTCACCAAGTTCATCTCCTGATGGGGCTCTGGCTACGATTACCCGGTTTATCTCCTGGTAGGGCCCTGGCAATGGTTGCCCAGCTCATCTCCTGGTGGGAAACCTGGCACCTTGGGAGACAACGGAGGAGGAGACAGCCAGGACGGAGTTGAGCAGCTGGCAAGTGGGCACAGGCCCAGGGCACACATCTCTGAAAGCTGACCTTGGCAAGAGGAGACAGGCCTGTGCCTGGAAGAGCCTGGACAAGTGTGTTTGGGCAGGTGGTCTGGGACAGAGTTGTCCACCAGGCACTGTGCAGGGCGGGAGGGAACAGAGCCTACAGACATTCTCGTGGGCACAGGGAGCCAGGGTGGGGCACCCTAGAGACTGTCTCCTCTCTTTGGTGGGGGCTCTGTGCTGCTGGGTGGTAGTGGACTGCAGTGCAGGGGGCAGGCCTTGGTTCTTGGGCTAGCGCACCTCTTCTGTGCACATAGGTGGTGAGGTGGTGTGACAGGCTGGTGGAGCTCCAGTAGAGCTGCGGTGGTAGATGGTGGTGAGCATCCTGCCTGTGTGCCCATGGGTGCACGTGTGTGTTTACCACTGCCCATGCTGCTGAGTGCATCTGCAGTGTGTCTCAGGGCTGTGATTTTTAAGGGTGCCTCTGCTCGCCACCTGAGGTGTGCATCATGGTGTGCATCCACAGGCTGGCCAGTACATAGGGACATGCAGCTGCCCTGCATTGGCATCTGCACATATCTACCTGTCCCTGGTGGAGTCTTGTGCCCATCATGGATGTTTGCAGCGAGTGTTCCTGTGTGTATGAGGGGTGTGCTCATCTATAAGCTCATCTCTATGGATTTGGGTTGTGTGTATGTGAGGATAGAGAGTGTGTGAGAGCGAGCAAGCGAGCGAGCGAGCGAGCGAGAGAGAGAGAGAGAGAGAAACTTCAGAATGCAGCCAGCCTTCCCTCACCTGCCCCTGCTCCCCCTCCAGCCCTTCCTGCTTTCACTCTGTATTTACCCCATGGTCTTAACAAAGCTTAATATAAAACCTTTATGACCCCAACCCTCCTGATGCTGCCTGGAGATGGAGAACTGGGGCAGGTGGGCAGAGGGCTCTGCTTCCCTGAGCATGGGGATCCAGTGGCCAGCCAGGCCACAAGTGGCCAGGAGATCCAGCTAGGGATAGGCAGTGCTGGTGTCACTGGGGACCAGTAGCTCAACTTTCCTGTGTGTGACCTGATGTTGTCCAAGGGGTCCAGGAGGCACCCTGATCTCAGATGATCTCCACCTTTCCAGCAACTTTCACCCCTGGCTGCCATTCAGCCATTGCTGGGGTACAGGGGACCAGGCACTGCTCCACCCCAGCCAGGCAGAGCCCAGGATGATGGAGATGGCTAAGCCCTCTGGTGCCCACCAGTGCCAAGCTGGAGGCACTTCCTATGTGCCTGACATAGGTGCTAACTGGGTGTTCAGAGGAATAAATCCTTCTGCCCTCCCAGCCTCTGGCTTCAAGAAGCGGCCAGGTTCTTGGCCACCATGCCCAGGATTCCCTGAGCACCATCCTCAGCATCTGCATAGCCCTGTATAGTCCTTCTGCCTCTGTCTTTGTTTCTTCTTTGGGTGCTTGCTTATTGGCAGCCTGGGGAGGCCAGGAGTTGGAGGGAGACAGGCCTGTTTAGGCTGAGAGCCAGGGCCCACAGTAATATTAGGACTGCCTGCTGGGCACGTGTACAAGGCCTCCTGGTCGTTGTGCTAGAGCAGACTCTCTCCAGTTCTGTGTGGCCTCCTAAATCACACTCTGTGGGTTAGCAGTGCTCCCAATGTTAACCCTTTCTTGAGCAATTTAATAATTTAATAGCAACTTGGGCTGTTATGTTCTTATTGGTCGAACAAGCACTGCCCAGCAGTGCATGTAAGATGGCTTCTGTGCTGTCCCCTTTGTCCTAGATCTTGTTTTGTTATTTGTTTGTTTTTGTTCGGGTCCAGGCCTGGGTACTGCCCCTGAGCTTTTTACTCAAAACTGGAGCTCTACCATTTGAGTCACGGCTCTGTATTGCACCTTGTTGGTGGTTAATTGGAAGTAAGAATCTCACAGACTTCCTTGTCTGGTTTTGAACCATGATGGTCAGATCATAGCCTCCTGAGTAGCTAGGATTACAGGTGTGAGCTACCAACACTAGGCTTGTATGCTATTTTAAATGATGCTGCAGGAATAGCTTCACATCCCTCCACCCGCCACCCCCTTTCTTCAGCACTGAGATTTTAACTCAGGGTCTCATTCTTGCTAGGCAGGCACTCTATCCCTGAGCCACACCCTCAGCCTGTTTTCACTAGTGATTTTTTCAGATAAGTTCTCTCATTGTCCACCACTGACCTCACTGCTCTTACCCCCATTACTGAGATGAAAAGCAGCTGCCACCATGCCCAGTTTATGTGTTGATGTGGGGTCTTGCTAAATTTTTGCTGGGGCTAGACTGGTACTGTGAACTTACTGATCTCCATGTCCCCCGTAGCTTAGATGAAGGCACAGGCCACCATGCCCAGCCCTGTGCATATGCTTCTTTCTGTGTCAGTGTGAATATTTTCAGATATTGGAATGAGCTGGCTTGTCTGCTGGAGTAAGCACTCAATGCTGGCACCTGCTTGTGGGTTGGGGGAGTCAAGAACTGGGCATGCAGGTCCCAGAAGGAGACCCCTGGGGGGGGGCTGGGAGTGTGTTGCAGGTGTCTGGTGCCACCCTAGGACTCAACACCTTTCCTTCCCTGCAGCCTGTGTGTGTGGGGCTGAGCTGAGGCTGCTGGGAGCCAAGTTCACTGTCCTAGCTGATCACCATGGCTGGTGTCCTGCAGGTAGTCCTGGCCACTCTCCTCCTACTGCCTGTGGTAAGAACCTACAACCTCCCTCCATAATTCTTCTGGATCCCAGAGACCCTGTCTTTGTGTGCCTACAGTTATGCTCATCCCAGCACCTTCTGGGGACCACCCAGCATCTTTGAGTTAGAGATGGACCCCACCTCTAGAGAGAGGCCCGCATTTTCAAATCTATGGATGGCTACCCTTTCCATATTGTTCAGCATGGCATGTAGAGGCCCTGGGTGGGGTGCAGAGGCTCTGTTAGCTTCCTCTTCCCAGCTATTGGCACTACCAGCTCTGGACTCTAGAGAAGTACTCTGCTGATGTCCCTCTGGCAAGGAGCAAGTAGGAAGTGAAGGCTCCCTACTATGAGCCCCACCACCCTGCCTAGGAGTCTGGGTACCTGTTGTGTTGCTGTCCTGTGTGACTGGCAAACCCAGGGCCTTCAGGGAGCTGCCTATACACCTGTGAGCATGGCCCTCAGCAGCTCAGATGCACAACCCCCTCCACACGCATACACATTCTTGATGGAGCCATCCTGGCCCTTGATTCAAATGACAGTGTCATCGAATGCAGTGGCCATCATTGCTATGTGTGCTGTGAAGTCCCCTGTTCTGAGCTAGAGTTGTTGGGCATGAAAGAGCTATGTAACCTGGGCTGTGGTGTTTTAACTTCTCTGAGATCATTTCTCCTCCTCTGTAAATGAGAGGAGGCTCCTGAATGCCTCCTCCTTCTGCAACTCCAAAGGACAGGAGAGGCATGCTCTCAGCCTAGCCCCTGCTTGCTTGTCTGATCCTGGGGGCCCCAGGCTGCCTAGAATCACACCCTGGCTCCAGTCCTCTAAGCCGTGAGGCCTAGCAAGTTCCTATCTCTATCTGTTTCCATATCTGTAAAATGGACAATGATACAAACTATCTCACATACACCTACACATATGCACACACATGTGCATGCTCATGTATGTGTGTGTGCATACATACACACACACACACACACACACACTCATGACATTCAGAATAGTTGCCTGCCCTGCTGGAGTACTTCATGGGTGTTTGCCAAGGTTATCGACGTGGAAGAGTGGGGTCCATGCTAGCCTCACCGTGTTGGTGACCAAGAGGAACCCCATGGTAATTATGAGAGTGGATGCCCTGGCCCTAGAACAAGTTCTCTGCCCTCTACTTTTCCTGTTTCTTCCCAGCTACCCTCTGGTTTCTGCCCTGGGTTAGGAGCCTTGTGGGTGGTCACCCTTCCCACCAGTCTTACCGTCCATCTGTGTGTCCCGCAGGCCACCACCATGCACTCTGACTGCATCTTCAAGAAGGAGCAAGCTATGTGCCTGGAGAAGATCCAGAGGGCCAACCGCCTGCTGGACTTCAATGATTCCTCCCCAGGTGAGTGAGGTCGCAGAGTAGCTCACTATCCCTGCATGAAGGTGGCCTTCCCCAGCCTCTTCTGTACTCTGCAGCATGACAGAAGGCACTGCTCTGGGGCTGTTGCATCCTGCCTCTGGATGTGGCAGTCCTGTCTCCCCAAGGGGCTAAGACGCAGCTGGAGCCTGGCCTGGCCAGCAGCTGGCCAGGAAGCTTGCTGGGTTGCCACCTGGGCCGGTGGCAGCAGAAATGCAGCTGCTGTGGTGTCTGGGCTGTGAGAGCATTGGTCAGTGTCAGGTGGAACTGTCTCCTCCAAGTGCCGGGGCTGAGGTCAGAGCGGAGAGCAGCAGGTGTCCTGGTCACCTGTGTACCACAGGGCTCCCGGGGGGCTGAGTGCCTGTGGTGGACATGGCCACAGTCTTGGGGTGTTGTCATCCTCAGCCTCTTCCAGGGGGCTCATGGCACCCCAGTCCCAGGCATTAAAGGATGCCCTTGAATGATTCCTATTGCCAAGGGAGAAGTGCTGCATCTGTGAAGCCCAGAGGCTCTAGATAACCTCTGCTTCCAACTCCCTGCTTCAGGTGGGTCCTTGGGACCCATGGAAGCAATGCATCCTCTGCTCCCATCTGTGGGGACATGGAGGCCTGGGGGTTCTGCCCCCCTCTCCTGTGTGGTCACTGGAGGGTGGGCTCTCTTCCCTGGTCAGGGGCTATATGATTTCCTTAGAGCCCTCACAGCTTTTCTGAGCACCCAGTGTCTGAAGGCTTCACTGATCTGTAGCCCAGTTAGATGTAGCGGTTTAAGCTGCCTGTCCTGCACCTCAGTGAAGACAGCCGGGAGAGAGGTGCCCCAGTCAGGGCTGCCTTGCCAGCCTGCCCAGCAAAGGCTCAGCCCCGACCCAGCCCACCCAGCATAGGCTCAGCCCTGTGGACTCTATATAAGTCTGTCCACCTACTAGGGAAATAGCGGCAGGGGCCCAGAGGGGTGCAGATCTGGAGGAGACTCAAAGACTACCCAAAAATTATCTGGTCCAAGTGTCTTGTTTAGGAGATACAAAGTAAGGTGCTAGAATGCCTGCTCAGATCACATGGCTGGGTCTAGATCTTAGATATCTGCCTTCAAGCTCTGTTGTTCCTGAATGTCAGGTCTCTGGGTGGAGCCACTGCTATCCTTCTGTCCAGGAGGAGAAAGGTGAGGTAGGCAGGAGGATGGCAGGAGCTGTGTGCCTTTTAATAGTGCCCCATCTTTTGAGCCCTGGGCTGCAGCAGGACAGCAGAGACTTGCTCCATGAGTGCCCTGTCTAAAGTGGAGGATTGCAAGGCATTGCTGGCAGGAGCCTTTTGCTGGTGTGCTGGAGGGCTGGGGTGAGTGTTGTTAGAGGACAGGAGACATGACCTGCTAGAGAGTCAGATAATATAGAAACGGATGGAGGATCAAATGATGCAGGAACTGCTGGAGAGTCAGACAATGCAGGAACTGCATTGTCTTTGGGGACTTTGAGAAGAATGTACTCCAGCCACCATCCACGCTGATTAAATCAGAACCAAAGGTGGCCACAGCCACTGATGTCTAAAGACTCCAAGTGGTTCTTAGGGCTGGATGGAGTGACAGGGCCCTGTGCTAGGCCCAGGGCATAGGTAGGCATTGAGCAGCAGAGAAGAATGAAAGATGACCCAGAGAGATGACTCCAAACTAGAGGCCACATCTACAAGAGGCCTGGGGTGGGAGCTGGCCAACTCAGGACTCCGACAACCTGTGTCAGAGCCCTGGACCAACTCTGAGGGTGCATATACATTCCAAGTCCACTTCTAGGGGAGCTCTGGATTCTTGTGGCCACTCATGAAGGCTAGACTTAGCTCGGGGCTGAAAGCCTGCCAGCTCAACCCTCAACCCTCCTTTGCTTACTGGATACACAGTGGCCAGGGTACCATGAGGGCCAGGAAGGGCTGGGTCTCAGAGAGATACACTGCCCAGAGCTGCTGTGGGCAGTGGGAAGGAGACAGGGAGAAGGCACTTCCTGTTGGCTGGTATAGTGGCAGGGAACCCCACAGCCTGGAGGAGGGCATGGGATGAGGGTTCCTCAGAGGTGAGGCTGGCAATAGCCTTCCTCTAGTCCTGAGCATCTGGAGGAGAGAGGGAGCTTCACCCTCCAGTGACCTGCCTAAAGAGAGGGTCTCACCCTTGTGTTCTTCCCTCCCATGACCTTGAGTTAGGAAGTGGGGCAGGACAAGGCCAGGCCTCAGAGCTAATATAGCAGAAGCTTTACACAGTTTGCGGGGGGGGGGGGGGGGGAAGAGGAGACTAATGGCCAGCCATGAACTCCATGGCTCTTTCCTGCTCTAGGACCGTTGTACAAGGAGGGGTTGAGATGATCATGTGGATGGCCAATGTGGATTAGACTTGCTGAGTGCCAGGCACAGTGCTGGCAGACCACCAGAGAAACCTAGAGGGCTGTTATTCCTGTTTTTTAGGAAACTGAGGCATAAGGAGGTTCTGCACCTTAACAAGACAAGTGTGTTATGAGCAGACATGGAATTTGAACTTGAACTCAAGGTGTCTGGGCCTCAGCCACTGTGTGTAAGCCTCAGGAGATGACATTGTGTCCTAAAGCTCTCCCTAGCTCCAGCTTGAACAGTATAAGCTAGGGTTACTGTGTTGAATGAGAAACCCATGGAGAAGTGCACAGGGTAGTGGGCAATGTTTGCTAAGTACCTGATAGAGATTCTATGCTTGAGTATGACTGCCTCGGTTTGGAGGGCTATGGGGTTGTCCATATTCTTCTAGGTCGGTGCTAGAGCACACAGAATCTCCAGGAATCAGGCCAGTGCTGTTTGGAACATCTAGAAAGAATCCTGAGAGGAGAAGGATAGGTCTGAGGGCTGTACTTGTGCTTAGGAGAGTGGATGGAGAGACAGGGAAGGGAGAGGCATAGAGGTAAAGGTGTGAACAGGGAAGGGGTGAGGAGAGCAAGGTTGTCCTAGCTAGGTCTTATGAGCTTGTTTCCTGGGCTAGCCTTGAAACGATGACCTTCTGATATGAGCCTGCTAGGATTCCAGACACGAGCCGCCACCTCCAGACACACCTACTGTTTTCTCATACTACTGGTGGCACAGTAGGATTCGTTTCTACTAGCATTCTTGATAGTGTGTTGAGTTATCACCAAGCAGTAGGAATTCCCTACTGCTGCTGTAAGGTTATCAGTGACCATGGTGCTATTGGTCTGCTCTTAGTGTCATTATGCGGCAGATGAATGCATTGCCTGTTTATGTTTCTCCATGTGTATCTTTTGTGGGTCTTCTTGTAATCCTTGTAATCTAGTAAGGTAGTAAGGTAGGTTGGTGGAATAGGAACTATTGGTGTGTTGAGGGGGTGTGGTGGTATGTGTGGGTTGAGGTGGGGGGTTTGGAGGGGTTGCGTTCCCTCCTCCCACTGCTGGTCCTCATTGGTCCTGGGGCCCGAGATGGCAATGTGAGGGAGACAGTGGGAGTGGGAGCAGTGCGGCAAGGAAACGTTTGGCAGCCGGAGGCGTGTTCTCACCGAGTTGTTCGGTTTGCGGCATCCTTGGCTTGTGTCACGGGTGTTTCTTACACAGGAGGTCTGGAGGTGGTTTTGTCCCTCACTCTAGCCCTTATGCTGAATGGAGTTTGAGCCAACCCCAGCCTGGCTCTGTCATGTGACCCAGGGAACAGCCAAGGCCAGAGGTGGCACATGGAGGGTGAGAGCCAGTCCAGCTGGTGCCCAGGTCTGCTGCCCAGAGGGAAAGCTCTTTTCTGCTGCAGTGCCCTTGGGGCCAGAGCAGGAGGAGGGCCGTTGTGCGTGGGAACGGCTGCTCTCCTGGCTGCAACGGGCCAAGCAGTCCCCAGGCACAGTCTGCTGGGCTTAGTTCCTGGGGCCCAGCTCAGAGGCCTGGCTGTCCAGAACCAGGCCAGCCAGTGCCTCCTCTTTGCAGGCCCGTCGGCATCCATCAGCCTGGAAGCCTTCCAGCTGAGGGAGGGCTGGCCAGCCCTCTAGAGGATGTGGATGAGGCCGGCTATGGCAGTATAGGACAGAAAAGATCTGCAGGTTATTAGTCTGTCCTGGGTGCCTTGCTCCAGCCCCCTCTATACTCACCTGGAGGTAGGAATGTCACTCTGGGTTCATTTTCTACCCAGCTGTAGCTTTTCTATTGCTTGGTTATCATTGATGGAAGCACACATCCTGCTCCTAGACAGCTTGTAAAAACGCAGATTGCTGGGTCCCACCTACAGGCTTCCTCATTCTTAGGCCTGGGAGACACTGAGCTCCTGCATTCTGGCAGGTTCCCAGGTGTGTTGTTGGCCTGGGGTCCAAGTTTTGAGATCAGTTCATTCCTAAAGGGAAGGGCTATGTCTTGGATTCTCCCCTACCCCTTCAACATTTACCTCATGGGTGAGTGGGGGACCTCAATTTATGAAAAGAAGAAACCTTTGGCTGTAAAGTAAGTTTCAGTAAATTGAATATTTTTCACCTTTGAATTGTATGCTCAGATGGAGGCCTTGCTCTAACAATACTGGAGCATATCCACAGAAAGACAGTGGCTTTGTCTGTCATTCTGGTGTTCCTGGTCTCAGGAGTTTTGAACATTGTGTGGAACTGGACAGAATTATCACCATGACAACCTGAGATTAGCTCTCCTCATCCGGTTCCAGGCGAGAGCTAATAGCCCTGCATTCCCTCTCAGTTCGGCCTGCCTAAGTGGAATCTGTCCCTCCCACTGTCACGATTCACTGCCACCCCCTGGCTACTTTGTGTTCAAGGTCCTAGGTGGGCACAGCTCAGAGAGCATGCAGTGCTGCTGCCGTCATGGTGCCCACCTTCCTCTGCCCACAGTGAGGCCTTTGCAGGCTAAGCCAGGAAGGTTCAGGAGGGCTGGTGTAGAATTGGGGGCAGGGAGAGGTGAAGAGGGAGGTTTAGGTGAGGAGCCAGAAGTGGAGAGGGCTCTCAAGAGATCAAGACCTCTTCTGATTTTTGGCTTTCTCTGGAAGAGGAAAGGGAAGTGGGAACTTGGTGTTGGCCTCACTTGACCGTCACCCTCCTGAAACTCATTTCTGGCTGCAGTGTTGCTGGCCTGTCCTGGTTTTCCTCTTCGTCTCTTTTGTTAGCCCCGCTTCTAAATGTTGGCATTCTTTCTTCTGGAGTTAGGCCTATTTTTCGCCTTTTTTTTTTGTGAGCTCCACCTCTGGTTGGATGCCCAGGGATTAAACAGAGTCCCTACAGATCATGCCTACTTCTTTCCTCTAGCTTTAACTTGAGCTCTGGGTCCTGGATTTTTGTCCAATTGCTGTTTGGGACAATTGTCTCCTCTTGGCTCTTATCACTACCTCAAATCAAATAATATGGAGACAGAACTCTTGATTTCCAACTTGTCAAGCTACGCCATCATTGCTTCTCACTCAGCCATCCCCACTGTGATAAATAGAACATCTGTCTATCATCCATCCTTCCATCCACCCACCCACCACTCATCTATACATCTGTCCATCCACTCACCCACCCACTCACCCACACATCCACCTCTCCAACCATCCACCTATCCACCCATCCATCTACCCTCCCCCCCACTCATCCACCCATCCATCCAACCTCTCACCTACCCATCCACCTATCCACCCATCCATCCACCCACTTACCCACCCATCCACCTTCCCACCTAACCATCCACCCATCCACCCATCCATCCACCCACTCATACACCCATCCACCCTCCTACCTACTCATCTACCCATCCATCCACCCACCAACTCATCCACCCACTCACCCATCTACCCACCCATCCATTCATCCACCACCTCCACTCACTTAAGCATTCATATATCCATTCATCTACTCACCCACCCATCCACCTACTTACTTACCACTCACTAATCCACTCACCATTCCCACAAATACTTATCCAGCTACCCTTCCTACCACTATCCATCTATCCATCCAAGCTGGAAATCAAGGTGACATCTCTGTCTCTGCTGCATGAGTCAGGACAGCCTATACTATGCTCCAGGGACAAGTCCATTTTAAAATCCAAAGACTTAGGACAGTGACATTTCTTGTTTGTACATGTCATAGGCCACTCCGGTCATCCGAGGAGGGAGTAGAACTTGGCTTCTCACAGCCATCTAGAGACCCAGGATGTTTCCATTTTGGAACACAACTCTGTTTATATATGGCCTGTGTGTGTGATTCTGAAGGAACTGTGAGGGAAGAGAGAGGAAGGCAGTAGATGTTTTGGAGACTAATTTCTTCATCTACTTGGAATATAAGTCACATTATGAGTGAGCACTAAGCATCTCTGTCACCGATCCCCATCACTGGCATCTAGACTGCCCCACACATTTCTTTCCATCTCTTCTGCCATTGATCCACACTCAACTCTTTCATCCTCTTCTGGACCACAATAGGTCTTTTCAGGTCTTCTTTTCTGCTCTCAAAATTAGACCATGTGATTCCTGAATTCCCTTTGTGGTAGGCAGAATAAGTCCCCCTCTCATACCCTGAGACTGCTTAGAGACAGAGTCACACCCAGTTCTCCATACCTGTGAACATGTGACTGTACATAGCAAAAGTGACTTGGAATATGCCATAAGATAAGAACCTTGAGATGGGGAGATTATCCTGACTTAATTAGGTGGACTAACCCCCTCATACATGTCCTTACATGTGAAAGAATCATGAGATCCAGACAGGGGAGAGAAGCTTGCTGATGCTGAGCTACTGGGCTTGATGATGGAGAATGAGGTGGCTAGTTGACTCTGGAAAAGGTGCAATGAAGGGTTTTTTTCCCTCCTGGAGCTTCCAGAATGGTGGCCCTGCCAGCACCTTGATTCTAGCCCAGTGAAGACCTTCCCAGGCCCCTGGCCTCCAGAGCTGCATGACAATAACTTGCAGCATGTGGAGACACTCACTTTGTGTATAAATCTCCAGCAGCAGCAAGAACCTAGCACAGCATCCAGCGGTCTCTCAACATTTAGCATCACATCCTTCCATGTTTCTCCAGACCCTAGGCTTGGTGAGGCCCAGACTGGGTGCTTTCCTTCTCTCCTGTGTGATTCTGCAGTATGGTACAGTCTGACACATATTTCTTAGTGTTTCTTCAGTGAACAAGGGGGAGGAAAAGGAGAAGGAAAAGGGTGAGAAGAGGAGGGAAGGAAGGAAGATGTCTTGAGATTTCCCAGCCACAACAAAACAGAGCTGTGTTTTGTCTGGCATGCAGAATTGTTAGGGATGTAGATGCTGTGTGCGTTCTGTTTGGAAGGCAGGAAAATGAGTTTCTTCTCCAGTTAGAGAAACCCAAGGCTGTGTTGAGAGCCCACTGTTTATCCTCCAGAACCAGGAGGCTGTGAACTCCTCCTGGGTCAAGGGCATGTCTTAGGACTTAAGCCCTCGGTCACGGGTCTTGTTCTGGGTGTTTCTGCTGTCTGGCTTCAGCGACATAAGACACAGACAGAGGGGACAGGAAGAGGTGCCAGAGTTGTGGCAGCTGGATCATTAGGGTTTCCAGGCTATGGGCTGGAGATCTTGATAGATATTCTTAGCAAATCCTAGGGGGATCTTCTCTATACTCTGGTCACTCAAACTTGGGAGTACACATAGACATCTGACCCTCTCAATGAGAATTGTGGTAGAGGAAACAAAAAGCATGTCACAGGGTGCTGGTACAGATGCTGAGGGCTGGCCCCACCCTTTCCCTCACTTCACTCACTTGAAAATTACAGACCTTTGTATATACCCTGTATACCTGGTCCCTAGATGGTCCCTGGCATATAAAAGGCACTTGGAATTATGAGCATGCAACCCCTGCCCTGTCTACACCTCTGCTTCCAGCCCAAGATCTTTCCTTCAAGTATCCTGCCTGGCCCTGGATTCCTCCTTGCCCCTTAGCTCTGCTCACTGGATCTTAAGTTATTCCTGATCTCAGCAACATCTGCTGGCCATGGCAGATGGCTGTGCCAGGGCTTAATGTTCTGCATTACAGAAACATCTGCTGGGCAGGGCTCCTGGGGTGTGGGCTCAAGCCATGCTCCACAGACATCCCAGAGTAGGCACGGGCCATGGTGGCAAAGATTTGCTTTTGGGTGTATTTCAAGGACATGGTGTCACAGCCACATGTGAGTTGGTGAAACAGTGGTGAGCAGGAATCATCCTCAGTGTCCCGACCTGGCTTTGTCTGGCTCTCAGTGTCCCTGCCCTCTCCATGAGCAGTACTCAGAGTTCCTGCAGCATTCCCAGTACTATGAGCCATCTCTCACAGGCCAGTGCTACTGGGAGTTCCCAGGCCTGAGAGATGGAGCTTTCTGTACCCAAGCTGTGGGCATCTTCTGGTCTCAGCAACACCTAACAGTCATGACCTTGACAGAGGGACTGCAACCTCAGGAGAGCCCTCTCTAGCCTGGTGTTGGCCATATGTCCTCCAGGCCTGTCAGCAGCTGGCTACCAAGATGTCATTTCCCCTTGCAAGTCTCTAGTTCCTCCTCCTGCCTGGATCGGTCTTCCCAGGGTAGTGACTCCCAGGGTGCTTATGAAAGTGATGGAGTTAGTGCTGACGACCCAGGGAACTTGTGCTGGGCGAACCCTAGAACTTTCTATGTATGAACTCAATTCTTTGCCCAACAGTCCTGGAATGGGGCCACAGGGGTCCTGTGCTTCCCTGGCATAGAGCCCACTGCAGATTGGCTCCCTGTCTTGATATCTGACTTCTCACTCTACCTCCTCTGCTGTGCCTTCCCCCTCCCCTCATTGGCACTGCTTACCCCACAAGCGTGGGGTCCCCAGGGTCTCCTCCTCCTTGCTCTTCTCACTTGATCATCTTCTTCCCCTGGGTGACTTCTCTTACCACTACCCCTACAGCAGAGAAGGAGAGCTTGGTGGGACTGGGTGAAGGGCAGGAGATAAGGATACCATGTTGAGAAAATGGGGTGCTCAGAGCATGGGAAGCTTTTAATTATTGGTGGTGAAGTGTGTCCATGCCAGATACCGACTGTAGAGCTTATGATCCGTGGGGCAGGGCTGAGAAGACACCTTACAGAGGCAGTGGTTGAGGTCCTGGTAGAGGGCCCCTGACTCTTAAGCTCTGGAGGGTATGGTCCACAGGGCTCTTGGAGAAGGTGCTGGAGCTGGTGGTGGGGTGGTGGGGCAGCTACTAGCCAGGCTGAAGTGCGAGGTAAGGGTTAGTGGGGTGTTGCGCAGTCACAGACTGCTGTGTCCAGGTTGTCTTTGGTGTGAAGAGGGGCATCTCTGCAGGTAGTTGACTGTGGACTGATGGGTAACAGGGGCCGGGCATAGCTGAGTGCTGCTCTCATGTCCCTGGGCAGGGTGAGCTCCTCCAGTGTTGGCCAGGATGTCACCAGCATGTGCCGTCGGTTGTAGGCAGAGCATGATCCAGCCAGGGCTGATTTGTTCTTAGGAGTTTGCATCAAAGAGGTCACTGTTACTGTGCTGAGAATCAATACAAGGTAAGGAAGATGATCAGATGGGAAAATAGCAGTCGTAAGAGAGAGAGGGAACAGTAAGCAGAAGGGGTCAGAGACTCCTGTACCCCAGATCTGAAAATCCAGTCCTCAAGATTCCCACACCCCCAGATCTGAAAATCCAGTCCTCAAGACCTCTGTGCCTTCAGATCTAAAAATCCAGTCCTCAATCAAGATCAAGCTCTTCCTCTTCTTCACAGCCCACGTCCAGCTAGCCACCAAGCCTTATACCTCCCTAATGCCCTTCAGTGTGTACTTCCCTTCCTCTCCCTCAGTCTGCCCCTGTGACATTGTGCTGGCCTCCCTCATCTCTTCCCACTCCATCCCCTTCCACAGTTCCAGCCTTGGCATACAGGCTGCTGCCTGAATGGCTTTCTCCTCCTGTCAGCTCCTCTTCCAAGAGCCAGCTCTGTGCCAGCTCCTGGCTCCAGGCCTTGTGGTAGGCAGGTGGGGCTGTGGGGCACAGCCTCAGGCTGGTTCTGGGTCTCCCTGTAGGTGGGAAGGACCTATTGAGGAAGAGCTGAGGCCAGACACAGTACAGGCAGAGAGAGGGCAGGATGGGAGGCTAAAGAGGAGCAGGGGCAGGAAGATGAGGTTCCAGATATGGCCTCTCACCCTCAGAGATCTAGTACTAGCCTGGCACTTCCCTGTCTCCAGGAGTGTGAGACCAGCCTGGTACCTCCTGGTCCCAGGACTGTGGGGCTGGGGCCTGTGGAGGCAGAGAATCAGATGAGCTCCTGGGGTCTGTATTTCTCCTCTTCTCTGAGAAGTCTTCCAGGTCCATCTCTGAGCCTCCTTCAGATAGGAAATCTGGCTTTCCTTCAAGCTATTAACTGCCAGGACCTTGCAGCGTCTGGCTTGTGAGTGGTGCTCACAAACTGATGTGTATGTGTGCGTGTGCAAAGGGTGCATGTGTGAGTGTACATGCATGGTATAAGCATATGTGTGTGGGGTGCATAGGATGCAGGCATGAAGCACATATGATGCATGTAGAGTATATGGTAAGTATAGGAATGAGCATGCGTAGTACATGCATGAACACAAATGCAGTGTGTATGGATGCCTACATCTATGGACATGTGTGTCACATACCAATGACTGGGCATGGCATATGTGTGTATATGGGCATATGGTATATGTGTGTACCATGATTGTCTCCCTGTAGGCTGCCCTGGCATGTGGGACAACATCACGTGTTGGAAGCCTGCCCACGTAGGAGAGATTGTCCTGGTCACCTGCCCTGATCTCTTTCGAATCTTCAACCCAGACCAAGGTAGGTAGCCTAGTGTCTCTCTGGTTGCTCTGGGCCAACCTGGACTCAGATTTGGCCCAGGCCCTAGGATGAGCTACTCACCAAGGACAGGGCAGATCCTGGGGACCGGACCTTCCTGGGACAGATGGTCAGGAGCCCCTGCTCCAGAGGGAGTATGCTGAAGATGGGAGGTGGAGCCCCTGCTCCAGAGCATGTGTGCTGGAGATGGGACGTAGCTTAGGCTCATGTGAGCATTGCCATGATCCTCTGAGCTGCACCCTCTGGTGTGGGATGGGGGCCAGATCTCCTGTTCACTCTTGTACTCCAAGTCCCTGGTCTGTTCTACCAGATGGGAATGTGGCATGGTGGCTTCCTCCCAGAGGAAAGGTCTCTGGATAGAATGATGTCCACATGTGGACTCTCAACCTAGGACTAGACTCATGTTGCATAGTTAGTGTTAGCTGCCATTAGAGGACACACAGATGACAGGCACACATACTCAGACATCCTCAGATGAACAAGATTGTGGACAGATAACAGGAACACATGATCAGATGTCCTTGGATAAATAGGAGTGTGGCTGGCCAGCATACTTGTTGGCAAATGAAGCATTTTCTTGATCACTGACGGCTGTGAGGTGTCTGTAAGGGCCCAAGATAGGAGGCACTCGTGGTTTTGTTCTCCAGGGACTCCTAGCTGTAGTTTGTGACCCTGGATGCTGGCTTGGCAACAGATTTACAACAATGACATCTTCCTGTGAGAACCCTGGTGGGGGTAACCCTTGAGGAGCTGACTTTGAGCATGTCTGCATTTGGGATCTCCAGATGCTACTGAAATGATGAGGGGAGGAGGTCCAGAGAAAGATTTAGGAGCCTGTAGGGTAGGCACAGGGCTGAGCTGCATGGTGGATGCAGGATGCTCTGCCCAAAGGCAGGGATCACTGATGGTTCCAGACCCACGAGCGGGTCATCCTGTCAGAGTCTAAGAAGCACTGGGAGCAAATTCACATTGACACCTCAGACTCCAGCCTCTAGGGAAAGGGGCCTGAAGGAAGCATGGGGAAAGACAGTGGCAGGTGTTGGGTCACAGGCTTCTGTCTCTGTTCTTCCATCTCAAGACCAGAGAAAGTGTTTTCATCTCCTGTGTACCCTACCCTGCTTTGCTACCCACTACTGCTACTTCTCAGACCTCCTGCCAGCCCAGAAGGTGGGTGACTTCCTAGCTCTCCCAGCCCCGGGGCATGGGGACTGAGCAATTTTGGAAGAGATTGGCAGGGAAGTGCTGGAGAGAGGCCCCATGAATGGAGGCACTGTGGCCCAGTAGCGGCCTGTCATTCAGCTCTTTCCTAAAGCAGTCTTTTACACACTAACTTAATCACTTCTGTGTGAGTTGCTTTCATTCAGCCATTTATTTAAGATTTGTTGAGCATCTACTCTTGGTCAGATTCCCTGCCAAGATTGCTTCTTTTCAACCACAGCCACCACAAAAGACAAAATGAATTCACAGTAAAGTAAGATTTCCTTTACAGGCCCTTCCTCTGCCCCTCCTTCCGCCAGTGCCAGAAATGTTATTTACACCTGTTCCTAATGGCTCATTAAGGCAGAGTCTTTAGCACCTCTGTTCACAGGCTGACTGGAGAGACTTGCCCTCCTCCTGGAAGGGAGGGAGGGAGTGCGACTTCCCATTTGCTTTCTCAGTTCCCAGGAAGTCAGGCAGCAGTGTTAGCTCTGTGGGGTCTTGGAGATGCTGGAGAAGTGGGGACTTTCCTCCCCCTACCCCTCTTCTCCCTTTCCCTCCTCCCCATTCTCTCCCTTTCCCCCTTCTCCTTCCTCTTCCTTCTCCCTTTTCTCCCCTCTTCCCCCTCCTCCTGGAACACAGCTCTGTGCTCTGGAAGTGGAGGTAGAGGTCTCCTCTGCCTGATGGGGCCAGCAGGGCTCTCCTCAGAGTTGCGGGATGGGGAGGGGGAAGAAGTGGTCACTAAGAACAGACCCCAACTCCAACCTCTGCTCACCTCTACATTCTGTCTCTTTTTCTCTGCTGCAGTCTGGGAGACGGAAGCCTTCGGTAAGAGGAACCTTGGTGAGGACAGATCACTGTCCATTTGTCCATCCAGCAGGAGCTCAGCCTCAGGAGGCCCCAGGGGCGGGTGGAGTAGCTGGCCAGGTTCTTCAGGGGTCCTATCTGTCCCTCCTCCCTTTCTTCAAACCAACTTAATCCTCCTGGCAACGGGGCTTAGGAAGAGGGACACAGCCCTTGACTTATTCAGAGGTTGAAAGTCACTGGTACAGGGTTAGGACATGTGTCTGCTTGTCTGCAGAGTGCATATGCATGCACACATGTAGGTCTTCACTGGGCATAGACATCAATGGCTGAGAAGCTAGACTGTGTATTCAGCGAGCAAGAGAACGGAGGGACCTGGTGGCATGGTGCACAGCTGAACTCTGAAGAGGCCAGGGCATGGAGGTGGTGGAAACAAGATTTTAGGTTGAGAGGAAATGTGGGTTTGTTGCCAGAGAAGCATGGACTTGGTGTGAATGGGAATAGAGATTGGTCTTGGATAGGAAGGGGGTATCCAGAGTGACATGGACAGGGAATAAATGGGAATGGAGAGTAGAGAAAGAGAGGAGGGAATTGGGGATAGACTTTGGTATCCTGGGTTCCCTTTGATGAGGAACAGGCTTAGAGCTGAGGTAGAGTGTTGAGTGCCAAAGAAATCCCAGGCCTTGGGCCCACGTTGTTCTTTGTTGTTTTCTATTCCCCCTTTCCTCCTCACCTGTGATCTCTTCCATCCTCCTGGTAATGGCCATGGCAGCTCTCACCAGTGTGCGATGGAGTTGCAGGCCATCCTGAGCACCACATACTCTCAGCCCTAGTGAGACTGGTGCTGGCAGGCCCAAATGTCAGAGGGAGAGTGGCTATTTGTGGGGGGCTTCCTTTGACCCAAGTCCAGCCTCTCCATACCAAGAGAAGGCTTAGCCCTGGCAGGTAAACAAAGAGCAAGGCAGCAAGCCCATTAACCAAGCATTATGATACATGTCCAGTCAGTGTTTTTGCAGGTGTTGGGTTTTGCTGGCTCTGACCCCTTAGTCCTTTCAGATGTGGGAGATGGTCTGGGTGGCTGGAGGCTTCCAGGCTTCCCTTGTAGGCTGGGCTCTGCCTTCTGCAGCTGTGTGCTCCCTGATAGAGCTACAGATTGTGTCCATGGAAAATACACCTGAGTGCACGGGTAGAATGATGTCAGAAAAGCTGAGGTCTTAGGAAATCCCTTGCAGACCCCTAGTAAGGGGTCCCTGGGTTCTGTGGTCCCTGATGAATCTGAACCCCCAGAGGTAGAACACACCTGTTGCCTGTGCCACAGAGCCCCATAGGCTTGCTAGCACACAGAGGCTGGGCCTCACTGTGGGCTCTGATTCAGTGAGTCTGGGTAGGGTCTGAGTATGCCCAGCTAGCCAGGCTCCCAGAGTGGGTGGGGGGGGGCCCGCTCTGGGGAGGATGCCCACTTTGGGGACCACTACCCTGAAATTCTGTGCTCCTCAGAGTTGCCAGGACAAAACTGTCTCCTGAAGCCAGGACTTCACTTCAGGGTTTTGACAGCCTGATGATTTCTGTCAGAGCAACATTCTATAGAGCAGGTCTGGGAACAAAACGTTTATACTTTCCTGAGCCTACACTGGGTTATAAAAAGAAAAAAAGAAAGGAGAAAATAAAAGAAAGGAAATGGCTTTTCTCTGTAGGACACTTAAAAAAATGTTTTCAAAGCAGCATTTCTTTTCTCTTCCAGCTGGCTTGGTGGGTAGGGCAGAGAGGAAATGAGGGGTAAGAGGGGCGGGGAGAGGGGAGAGGGGGGAACTCAGCCGAGGTGCAGGCTCCTAGGACTTCCGGAGGACTGGGACAGAAGTTGCCAGTGGCAGCCCCTGGGGCAGATTCCCTGGAAGGAGGGCCAACCTGGCATGAAGCTGTGGGAGGGCAGCAGCAAGCTCCCTCGTTATTCCTGGGCCTGCTCACTGCCTCCACAGTCTGTGCCCTGGTAGAAGCAATGGGAACCAGGCTCTCCACTCCTGCAGAACTCTCTTGCCTGGCAGGGTCTCTCCTCTTCCTGCTTGCCCCAGGAAGTCTGTTTGCGACTCTCTTGGATGAGGACATCTGGCCTTCAATCTTCTGTCTCAGCGAAGAGAGGAGGCAGATTGGAAAGGCAGAGAGTCTTCCCCTCCCGTCCTTTCCTATGTCCCCCAACCCCCTGCCTGCCTTGTGTTTTGTTTCTTCCATGAGCTCCCCAGAAGCATCCTCTGTCACTGAGGGGACAGGTCTGTTCAGTAGCATGTGTGGAAGCTCCTCCTTCCGCTTTTGGCATGCATCTCCTGTTCAACTCAATTTCTTGTGAGAAGATGAGCCTCCCCTGAGTGGAGAGGTGGGAAGTGCCTGGAAGCTAGATGTCTATCAGGGCCTGTCCACCCTCTCCTTTGGATATGAGAGACGCTCCCTTTTAAAGGCCCTTTGAAGGAGAATGGCATAGCAATCTTTAGAGGCTAAAACTGCCCCTTGAACAGCAAGAACCAGCCTGAACTATGGGGAAGCAGTGCCTGCCTTTTAGTGGCCCATAGTTACCCTCCTCTCATATCCACAAAATGGGCTGGAAGTCAAAAGAAAATTAAGGCATATTAGTGACAGGAAAAAGACCACCAAACTCTGAAAGGCAAAACTTAAGAAAACCTGAACATGCATGTGAATAATGTTGCACTGGGTGGGTGAGTGGGGGTCTGTGCCTGTCAATCCAACAGGCCAGCCACATGACCCACAGGTTTTCTGATGGGAAATCTTGTCTGCAGTGGCTGGGCTCAAGGGCTGCCAGGCACCCAGCCTTGCTGTAACCTTCATGGTTTGTGGACTCACCCTGGATCCCAGAGCCCTGGTGAAAGTCTCTGGACTGGGGGGTGAGGGTCAGCAGTCTGCAGTCATTGTTAGCACAGAGGTTGGTCTGCACACTGCATGATGTGCTAGCTAGGGCTTGGGAGGTCTCTCTCTCTTTCTTGGTGAACATTTGGGAATTTTCTAGAAGGGACACAGGCATGTTAGAAGCACAGGCTCAGAACTTTGCCCTGGTTAAGGGCTACGCCTGCCCTTTGCTTCCTCTACCTCTAGAACCTTAGTGAAGGCTGAGCTCCGGGTTCAGAAACACTGACCCCTAAGCCTTATGTCCCAAGCCTCCCAGCAGGGCATTAGGCTACTTATGAAGGTGTTTTGCAAATGAGTTTCAGGGTTCTCTTTAGTCTTTCAAACCTAGTGCCTTACTGGAGTTTTCCTGTCGACACAGATGCAGGAGTGGTGAGCCGGAACTGCACAGAGGATGGCTGGTCTGAGCCCTTCCCACATTACTTTGATGCTTGTGGGTTTGATGACTATGAGCCTGAGACTGGGGACCAGGTAAATGTCAACACCTGTCCTCCAGAAGTTCCTGCTGTATGTAGACAGTGGTCTGGAGTTCCTTTTGTATACCAAGCCAGAAAGAGTAGGATGTTTATCTACCCCACTGGGGCTGAGAAGCCCTGAGGTGCCACCAACTATGGGTTCCCCACACCTTGGCTGCTGTCATTGGATTTCCCAGAAATTGAGGGATTAATTCTGGGGTATGGGGCTTCCTGAACCCTTCCCCAGGCTCAGCTATTCTCTATTCTCACTAATCAGCACACTTTCCTTCAACATGCTCAGTATGTACTGAGCATGCACAGAATGCCAGAACACAGGCCCTATGCAGAGGAGACTAAGCAGCTCTACCAGCTGCCAGTAGAAGGGGCTTTGGGAGGCAGGGCTGAGGGAGGGGGGCCTGGGCCTGGAGATGGGCAAGCCTGGCTTGGAGGCTGGGTACAGGTCCTGGGGGCCCATGTCTGTCCCCATGTGGTGGCTGGTGGCCTACAGCAGGCCCTGCACAGAACCTTATCCTGTGTTCCCCAGGACTATTACTACCTTTCGGTGAAGGCCCTCTACACGGTCGGCTACAGCACCTCCCTTGTAACCCTTACCACTGCCATGGTCATCCTGTGCCGTTTCCGGTGAGATCCCCAAAATGTTCCAGCAAGTGTGCTTAGAACCCAGCCCCTGTGTCAGCCCTTGGAAGCTCCCCTGACCTCTAGCATGGCAGGTGGAAATCTGACTTCTGTGAGGGCAACTGACCTATCCCAGGTCACACAGCCAGGTGGAGGCTGGGCAGGACACCTGCCTTGCTTGCTTTGATCTTCCTGTTCTACATAGACAGAAGCTGCAGAAGGGAGCTGGAAGCCAATGAGGGTGGAGACAAGAAAGGGGTTTGTTGAGCAAGGTGGGCACCTTATTGAGATGAGCCATGAGTGGACTCCAAGCAGTTCCGAGTGGAACTTCCGGTGTGGAAGCTATGGGCTTGAGGCTGAGGGGGGGCAGTGGCACTGCAGAGGCTTGGGGTCAAGTCTCCTTCCTCCCTGGCCATCACCTAGGAAGCTGCATTGCACCCGGAACTTCATCCACATGAACCTGTTTGTGTCCTTCATGCTGAGGGCCATCTCTGTCTTCATCAAGGACTGGATCTTGTATGCTGAGCAGGACAGCAATCACTGCTTCATCTCCACCGTGAGTGAGCCTGGGACCTCAGGGATGCTGCCTACACTCCCGGATCCTACACCCCCCGGGACCCCTATAGACAGGACCTCTATTCCCAGGGACTCCTGCAGACAGACCATTTACTCCCTTACCTCCCTCCCCCAGCAGCCCCAGTCTCCCTATATTTGCTGTTCCAATGATCGAGGAAGCCTGAGAAAGGAAGCCTGGTGAGGCAGTCATTAGTAGTCAGCCCAGACACATTTCTTCTCTCATACTGGGTCTTGTACTGGGAGCACATTCCAGGAAGGTCAGGTAGGGATTTAAGGTTCACTTCACCAAGGAGGAAACTGAGGCTCAGAGGGGTCTTAGTTGTTAGCCAGCTGTGTGGCCCCTATCATTCACCTGATCATTATCTGTGGTCTTTCCACAGACCTCGCTGTCATTCACTGGTCACTGGCTGTGGTCTTTTCCACAGAGCAGTGTGGAGTCCAGGGTCTGGCTGGGAGGGTATGCTTGAAGTCCCTCTGAGAAGAGATTTCTGGGGACCAGGGTATTTTCCCCTCTACCTGTGGGGGATCCAGCTCTTCATTTCACAAGGAGCCTTCTGTAGGGATCTCAGGCTGCCCTGGTGGGACAGAGGGGCCTGGTGCCCTGTGTCTGCTCTTTAGTGCTTGTCTGTTTTGCCTCTCTGAGAAACTTCAATTCATAGGATGCTGCAGAATCAGGTCTGCCATCCAGGAGCATTGAATCCTCAGGTGTTCATGGTGTTGGTGCATGAGCAGGTGGGAAGTGAGGGGCCCCAGGCCTTGCCTCTGTCCTGCAGGGCCAGATTGCCTGGGTTTGCTTGGAGACAGGCAAGAACTCACCCCTCCTGATCTGTTGCCCTGCAGGTGGCCTGCAAGGCTGTCATGGTTTTCTTTCACTACTGCGTGGTGTCCAACTACTTCTGGCTGTTCATCGAGGGACTGTACCTCTTCACGCTGCTGGTGGAAACCTTTTTCCCAGAGAGGAGATACTTCTACTGGTACATAATCATTGGCTGGGGTAAGTTACCACTGCCCAGCATGGGCTCTGGCTTGAGGCCCATCTGAGGCCTTGGTCCTGGCTCCAGGGGGTGCCAGCTGAGAACGGAGCTCTGCCTGATTTGATGGCCACCTGTCTTAGCTGCACCCCTTTGTTTCAATGCCCATGGGGGTCACCATGGGGAGAAGTTCTACCCTAGAAACACTGCCGAGCAACGAGGCAGCACAAGTCCTGTCCCCAGCTGAGAATGGGAGGTGCACACCTTGCAGAAAGCCTGGGTGTGAGGGATAGTGAGGGCCCAGGAACTCTCAGTGCTAGGGGACCCAGGCCTCTGTTACCATGATGCCCTTTGCTTGTTTTCTCAGGAACTCCTACTGTGTGTGTGACGGTGTGGGCCACTCTGAGGTTCTACTTCGATGACACGGGGTGAGTGTAACCCTGGGGCCTCCCCCCAGGAGGACTGCCTGGAACTGCCTCACAGGAACTGCCTGGCCACCTCTCCAGACTCAGGTCCCCATGGAAGCTCCGTCCTGATATCAGCAGGGAAGCCAGCAAGATGAACAGGATTTCTGAGATTTCTCTGACCTGGCTGCTCAGAGAATCTGTTTTTCTCCTGGGCAATGGGGAGTAAAGTTGAGGGTGGGGCCTCTGGTCCACAGAGGAGACCAAAGACCCCACGACTTCACAGAGGAGTGGAGGGAAAGGGTGACCAGATGAAAGGCTGTACAGCCAGGGCCTGGCCTCTGCAGCACACAGAGCTGTCCTAGGAAAGCCAGCCCCTCCTCAGGAGCTGGATGGAAGACAGAACAGACCCCAGCTAGCTGGGCAGTGTTCTGAAGATGCCTGGGCTGACCCCTGAACACGACTTTCTTCTCTCTGCCCATCTTTCAGCTGCTGGGATATGAATGATAGCACAGCTCTGTGGTGGGTGATCAAAGGCCCTGTTGTTGGCTCTATCATGGTGAGTGTCCGTGGGTCAAAGAAGAGGGGTAGAAATAGACCTGGGCATGGAAGGAGGGAGCTGGAATGGTCAGCACAGACTGGCTTTCTTCTCCTCATGTGGCATCGTATCCTGCAACATGGATAGACAGATGGCTCAGCTCCTCCCCTATGGCGGCATAGGTACTACCTGTATGATTTTTCAGATCGAATCTCAGACTTTACATTCAGAACCAGCCTTGGATCATGATCCTTTACCCACTGCCTAGCTGGGGTTATAGGCATAAGCCATCACACTCAGCTTGCATTCTGAACTAGAGCCTGGCTAACTTTAGTGCGGGCTGGCTTTGAGCTGTAGTCTTCCCATCCCCACTTCCTGTGATGCTGGAATTAATAGAGGTACACACTTCCTCACTGAATGCCTTTGGGACGTTTTTAAGCTTACTTCCTTGTTCTTGTTAGGTTTACATCTAGGAAGTCCCCCAGTTTGGGCTTGTATCGGGTCTAAGGACATTCTTTCATTGTATTTTCGGATGGGTTACTGCACATGTTTAGGTAAATTATTGGCTTTTGTTTTTTGTTCTTTGCTTCAGTATGTTCCTGAAATTTCTTACTAGTTCTTACCCCTTTTAATGTGCTTCACATGGGATTTCTCTGCAGAAAATTATATAACCCTTAAACAAAAACAGTGTTTGCCCTTCCTTTCCAACATTTGTCCCTTTTGTTCCTGTTTTGACTTTGGTGTTTGGCAGTTACTCTGCACTGAATTGGGGAAGTCTCTCTTCCTGGCTGGTTTTAGTATTTTTCAGCCCAATCATGGGCTTGAACTCAGAGTGTGGGTGCTGTCCCTGAGCTTTTGTGTTAAAGGCTAGCACTCTACCTCTTGAGCCATAGCTCTACTTCTGGCCTTTTGCTGGTTAGTTAGAGATATGTCTCATAGAATTTTCCTGCCTGGGCTGCTTCAACCCTGGGTCCTCAGATCTCAGTCTTCTGAATAGTCAGGATTACAGGCATGAGACACTGGTGCCTATGTTTTGTGTTTTGTTTTGTTTTGTTTTTTAAAGTCAAGCAGAAATACTGACTTTTATCAGTTGTGTCGTGGATACACTCACTGACGTGGTCACACTCTTTAGTGATCAACATTTACAATATTTCAGTTATTTCACTGTGAACAGTGCCACATGGAATGCATTTGTGCCTAGCCTTGAGCACGTGTGACTATATCTTTAGAAGAAACTTTTGCAAGTGGGATTTCAGGGACAAAGATGCGTGTGTTTAACATTTTTGAAGATGGAAAATTGCCCTCTGTGGCCCAAGTACAGGACGCTAACTTCTAATAGTTCTGTCTTTGCTGATGTTTCTGTACCAAACTATTTGCTGCCTTCTAGGGGACAATGGAAACTTACTGTTTCAACTCATATTATGACAAATATTTGTAGTTTTTTTGGTGTGCATTCCTTGGATGAAATCTTTGTCACTATGATCTGTTTGCTCTTTTAGTACTTTGCTAAATTACTTACTAATAGGTTGCTTAAAGTTTTTGCATTGATCTTCCTGAATGCTGTGTGTGTGTGTGTGTGTGTGTGTGTGTGTGTGTGTGTGTGTGTGTGTGTGTGTGTGTGTGTGTGGTGTTATCCTTGCTTTTAATTTTTTTTTTTTTTGAGACAGTGTGTAACCTGGATCCTTCTCATGCTGGGCTTATTATAGGCGTGCAGTGCTATGCCTGGCTTTTCTTGTCTGGGTTTTTTGTTTGTTAGCTGGATTTTGTTACCCTTTTAGGTAAATAGAGATTGTCTTTTGATTTGCTCTGAAACAATTAAGCAGCATGTAAATTGCATCTCTTCTTTTGAAGTTCATAAAATTATTCTGGCCTGATGCCTTTTAATGCATGTATCTTTGAGTACTTTTAAAATTTCCAAGGCTATTGCTTCAACTGAGATTTTTGGTCAGCTCCACATTCTCTTACGATGTAAAACATATCTCTTGTCCTCTTTCTCACCCCTAAATTTGTTGAATCGTATTTTCTCCTTTTGGATTGAGAAGCACTTGCTGAGCTAATTGCAGACATGTAGCAGAGAACAAGAGGGACAGAGGAGGAAGTGTGTGACACCTTTCTGAAGGCCTAAAGAAAGGAATGAAACAAACATTAAATATTTTCATGGATCAAGGCTCTTATTTTGTCCAATTTCTTTCTTAGGACTTTTTACCTGTGCTCATTTCCTTCTTGTATATGTTGAATTTGTGGTGAGCTTTTCCTGGCTTTGTTATTTTTCAGCAGCTATTATGTTTTAGTTAGATTGGCTTTAGGTGCTCAGTCTTTTTCTCTAAGGATGGCTTTGGCTGCACCCCAAAGCCATCCCCGTGCAGTCTTGTGTTGTTCCTTGTTTGGTTTCTATTTATTTGCTCCCAGCCTCTGCCTCTCCTTCTCTACACACAGCTTCCCACTTTGTTGAGAAAGCCTTTGTGTCAGATCTCTGGAGCAGGCAAGTGCTGCAGCGTGCAATTAGCAAAGCCTCTGCCTGTCCCCACTGCCTCCCCCCACGTCGTGACTCTGATCTTGGAGTTTCTTTCTGTTTTTATTAGACAAAGTATGGTTGTGTAGCTCAGGCTTGCCTCAAACACATGCTTCTCCTCAAATACGTGTGCACCTCAAGCTCCAAGTGCTAGGATTATAGGTGTACATGACTATGCTCAGATGAACTTGGAGAAGGTTTTCCAGAAGAGGCTGTTACCTCTGAGGTTGCCTCTTCTTCTCTTTCAAGTTTTGGTTTTTCTATCACCCCAGTCCTACTTTCTTTCTCTTTCCAGAAACTGCTCACTTGTCTGGATTATGCATGACAGTCTTTGTATTCCTGGGGACCTTTGGTCCTTTACTTCCATGGCTCTGGAGGAGCCTGAGGTGGGGTATATGAGGGTGCCATCAAGATGCTGCCATCTTGAATTATAAATCTGGGTAGGATCTTGAGTGTCCTGGGGAATAAATTGCCAGGGGGAGCCTTGCCCACAGTCATTTCCACCTACTGCTTTTTGCTCTACAGGTTAATTTTGTGCTTTTCATTGGCATCATCGTCATCCTTGTGCAGAAACTTCAGTCTCCAGACATGGGTGGGAACGAATCCAGCATCTACTTGTAAGTACCACCGTGTGAAGCCATTTCTGACTGCCTTGAGGGTCCCACATGAGGTGGGATGAGGTGTGGGCCTTGCTGACTGGATGCGCTAGCTTCCTGATTAAAGTGCCTCTGAAATAGAGTTGTCCTTCCCAGACCCTCCCAAATTCCAGCCAATCCAGAAGCTTCTCATCCATTACATGGAAG
This sequence comes from Dipodomys spectabilis, assembly GCF_019054845.1. Lineage (NCBI taxonomy): Eukaryota > Metazoa > Chordata > Mammalia > Rodentia > Heteromyidae > Dipodomys > Dipodomys spectabilis. The sequence continues at coordinate 13,259,910 of NW_024870855.1, read as the reverse complement.
GGAATGGCAAAGAGAAAGAGATGACAGAGCTTGTGTGACTCTTGAAAAATTAAAGTGGAAAACATCACAGTCCCTAGGGTAACTAGGGACTTGGTTGTTTGGAGATGTGTTTCCTTTGGGGATACTGGTTCTGTGGGAAGCTTGTGAGCACCATTGGGTACACAGATGCCTGACAGGGCCCTCACCCCGCCCATTGTGTAGATGCCCATGAGGGCCATTGACCTGTCAGTTGGGTGGTGTCCTTACTGGGGTAGGCTGGAAGAGGATTCATTCTCTCCTTCACTTTTCCTTTAGGCCAGCTTCACCTCCCACTTCCTTAGCTCCCTCCTCCTCAGACTGAGGGATGTCTGCTTCATTTGTGGATATTGGGTTTAAAGACATCTCTTACCATGAGGTGTTCTCCACTTCAACAGCCATTAGATTCACAAATAGTATGTTTGGAGTTGACTCTAGAAGCTTGTTCCCACAGGATGTGCCCCTCCCTTACCATCTTGAAATCAGACAGAGTACTTCCCCTCACATTGCTGTCCTCCAAAATTGGAGCCTCCCCTCATCTTGCTGGCCTTCAGAACTGGAGCTTGCTCTTCACTTTGCTGTTCCCCAGCCAGGATGCTGAGGGGGAAGGCTGGTGGCTCCATGTGGCTGGCTGGAGACGTACCACAGGTGGCTCTTGCAGCTTGACAGGAGCTGTGGGATTCTCACAGAATACTTAGTGCCTGGTTCTGTCTTCATCAGACACCACAACATCTTGATGTCTGTCCAGGAAGAATGAGTTGGGTGGCAGTGAGGCCCTGGAAGAGCCCTCCCTAGTCCCCTAGCCACTCTCTGGGGATAGGTGGGAGGAGGGTTGGATCGCTTAGTGATGAAGACCCCAGTCCTTCCTTGGGCTCCTTAGGGAGCCCTGGGGGAAGTGGAGCTTGCTCTTGGCTTGCCTGGCCAGCCTGGCCAGCTTGGATACCTCTTCAATCCCAAGGGGGCTGGAGGTGAGTAGTGATGGGGACAGTTAGCCTAGCATCTGGGCAGTTTACCACATTTTCTCTGCCTTTACAGTCATACATTGGGAATGATGGATTTCTTTTTCTCAATATACTGTCCATTTTCCTATGCTTTTGTAAGTTTTTACCATCCTTATTTTCTATATGTCTATACCATGGTAGGAAATTGTTACATTAATGAAAATCAGGATGTGTTGGTTGGGACAGCCCTCTGCCACTACCTGCCCTGCCCTACAGAGATGGAGTCTCTTTCCACATCTCAGAGAATCACAAAAGAGGGCCCAGCTCTCCCTCAGTTCACTGCCCAGTGAACTATGAATCTATATCTTTGTGTCCAGATTCAGTTTCTCCTGTTGATTTTGGTCTGGTTCTTCACTGACAGTCTCCTCTGGTATTTGGTCCTGGGGGCAGCTCAGACAGACTGGAACCCTGGAACTCTCTGGAACTCTTCTGGCTTCAGTCTCCTCTCCTTCTAGGGCGGGTTTGTTTTGTCTTCTGAAGACCCCAGGACTTCTTCCCTAGCTGGGGTCTTCTAACTCCCTTTCTACCCCCCTCCCAGCATTTCCAAGGACACACATATAGGGACTCAGCCTTGGTCAAAACAAAGCTGGTTACATTTAGTCAGCTTGGACATCCTGTTCTGGGTAGTATAGAAATATTTTATAAGCTCAGCAAGTCTGTTATATACAGAAAGCCAAATGTCTGCTGGTCTCAAGTTCCAGAGATGAAAAATTCAGATGTAGAAGTATGTAAGCAAGGTGGAGGCTGAGGTTAGATAAGAGACCAGCTTGATTTGTTGAATTTAGCCACATGCCTGGTTGTTTCCAGGGATTGGGAGACCCTGTTGGCAAATAATCCAGTAATGCTAGCAACCAAGAACCCTTGATAGGGACCTACAACACTTCATAGAAGCCAACAACACTTGATAGAGGCCCAGAATACTTGACAGGAACTGAGAACATTTGATGGGAACCAAGAACACTGGATAGGGACCCAGAACACTTGATAAGGATCCAGAACCGTTGATGGGAACCAAGAATACTTGATTGACACTGAGAATACCTGATAGGGACAGGGAACATTAGGTAGGAACCAGGAACACCTGGAAGCACTCTCCACTGATTGGTGCCTATCCATACCCACCAACACCCAGTGAGTCTGGATTGCTGAGTGAGGTGTTGTGAGATAGACACCCCCCCCCCCAGCCTGCAGGAGGGAGGGAGCTACAGCTGTGGTGTGGGTAGCCATGTGCCCAGACTTGCTCACAGCTCCCTCTCTGGCCTCAAGTTCTCCATGCTGAAAGCTGGAACTGACCTAGCACATGACATAGGCCTCTTGGAAGAAGAGACCCTAGTGGCCTTCAGCTCTATGTAGAAGTGTTGAAGTGCCAGTGCAGGGGAGTTGGCCTGAGGAGGGAGGGGCTGCATCTGCATGGGGAGGAGGGCAGAGCCTGGGGGTGGGAGGCTGGAGATGGCAGATGTGGTGGGAAAGGGGGACCCCAGGGCCGTGCATGGGCTCCCAGGTTGTCCCACAACAGTTCTCTGGTTTTTTCCTCTGTTTCCAGAACAAACTTAAGCCTGGGAGTCCCCAAGAAAGCCCGAGAGGACCCCCTGCCTGTGCCCTCAGACCAGCATTCACCCCCTTTCCTGTAGGTTGGTTCCAGCTGCTCAGATAATAAGGGCTTGTCTTCTTTCCATAGACCACTATGACTCAGAAGCACCCACTGGGGTGTTGGGCCCTGCAGGGGCCAGCGGTGCTCAGCTTGCCCTCATCGCACCTGCCTGACACTCTTGGTAGAATGACTGGCCAGCCGTGGGTTCAGGGGCTGTATCAGGGCTCAGGGAGACTTGAATGTGGGCAGAAGTTAGCAGGGAGATTTCAGCCTGGGGCAGCAGGGCTGACTTCTGGTACAGGCAGGGCAGGGCGGGGCAGCTACTGCTTGAGGACCAAGGTTTCCCTATGCACTGCCATGAAGCCCTCCGATTATGAAATGGGAGGATGGAGGTTTTTAGGTGATGGACCTGTGCAGCCCCACCTTGCAGACTTTCTCTGGGAGATAAGCACTGGCAGCCACCTCTTAAGCCTGGAAAATTAAGCTTCAGGGGAATGGAGCCAGGGCCTCTGCCCACAGTCCAGCTGTTCATCTTCTATCTTCCACTGCACCTGCCACAGGCCATCCCTGCAAGTCCTGTCAGGGGAGGTGGTAGGTGTCATCACCCTCATTTTGAAGATGGAGAAACTGAGGCCCAGCTCGGGGCAATGACATCACCTAAGATCACATAGCAAGTCAGTGGCCTGGCTCCCCATGGTAAGAGAACACAGAGCTACTGGTCCAGAGCTCCCTGAGGCAGACTTGAGTGTGGGCAGGGAAGTTCACAGGATCTATGGAGCCTCATGCTGCAGGTAGAGTGCTAAAGCTCCAGGTAGTACTTCCTGGGGATGGGGCGGGGCCCTGGGGTATGCAACATCCTAGCCCCTGGGGCTCCCAGTGGGATTTGTACTTTGTGGACCACCAGAGGTTCAGCCGTTTGCAGATCTCAGGATCAGAGTTGAAGGTGGTGGTGTGTGCCTGCCAAGGGCCTCCATAAGCTTCAGTCTTGCTGGGTGCTTCCGAGAGAGTGTGCCTGGCCACAGAAGTATTCATGGCATTTGGTCACTATAGAAACCTTGTGCTGGATCACTGGGGATAGATGGGAGTGGCTAGGCTCAGCATGGCTTCGACCTTCCCCAGGCACACAGCACAGTTGTCCCAGAGCTGGGCCTGGGACAAGGCTCTGTGATTTGCAGAGAGAGGCTTCAAGGGGAGCAGGGGGCTCCTGCCTCTGATTTAGACTGCTTTTTAGGCAGCTGCACCCGACCCCCTTGTCTGAGGTTCTTGTCTTCCCTCAGAACCAGCTCAGAGCTGACCTCCGCAGCCCCAGGCCCCTCTCTTCCTGTGGATGGACCTCCTTTCCCTTTCTCTAATTGTCCTGAGACTCTCGCATCTTGGTCTTTCTCACGCTCCTGGGTTCCTGGCTCTGCTGCTCTGCCACCGGCTGGTTGATTGCTTTGCAGCTTGTCTCCCTTTGGGTCACAGGGAGGCCTGGGGAGTGGTGGTGGTGTTGTGGGGGCTGCTTTTCTTTTTTCCCTGGATTCAGTTTCCCTGAGAACTCTCCCTTGACTCTTGCTCCCCTGCTCACCCTTCCAGGCAAACTTACAGGTCTTACGAACACTTCTAAGAAATCTTTTACAAAGTCAGAGGCACCTGCGTTTACTGTAGAAATGTCTCAGGTCCAGGAAGGGCAGGCACACTTTGGAGCTAAAGAAAGAGGAGGAATCTCAGGATATAGAGTTCAGGTTGGGTATTGGCATGCCGTCCAGGCTGCAAGCAGAGACATGTACCCTTGTATCCACCATCCATCCAACTGGGGCTGAAGAGTCACTGGCCACCCCTTAAAGTATGGGAATGGAGATGATGGACTAACCAGCCATTCCTGTAAACCCAACCACATTCTTTTAATCAGTGAGCAAAGCATCCTTAATTGCCTCTATCTCTGTGTGCATACAAAAAAGACCTTTTGGCTTGATGCCTAAACTCATGCCTATTATCCTAGCTACTCAAAGAGGTTAAGCTCCAGAGGATCACAGTTCAAAGTAAGCCTGGACAGAAATTCTTAGAGACTCCATTTCCAAGATAACCATGACTGTCCTGGCCCTCTCTCCATCCCTTCAGCTTCTCTGCCCACCCTGGGTCTCCCCAAATCCCTCCTTGGTTTTGTTTCTGCCCAATGGCCCAGCTGACAGAAGTGCTAATCTTGTCACACCCAGCAGCTGCGTGCAGAAATGCTACTGCAAGCCACAGCGGGCTCAGCAGCACTCTTGCAAGATGTCAGAACTGTCCACCATTACTCTGTAAGTGTGCGTGGCCATGGCTGTGGCCGGGAGTTGTGGCCGGGAGGGGGACGCATGCTGCTGCCGCCTCAAGCTTGCGTCCTGCCAGGCTGGAGGAGCATGGAGGCCACTCTGCCTCTGAGCCCACCCTGCCCCACTGTTGCATGTGGATGTTGTGTGTTTTGTGAGTCCTCTGCAGTCTCGTGTATGGGGGGGGGGGATGGGCAGGGGATGGGGACAGGCCTTGGCATTGCAGGAGCATCTGGGGCCTGCCTGGGCCAACAGGGAGGAGAGGCAGGGTGTCTGCCGCCTCTTACATGGTCTTCCCAGATTCCTTGCTTCCCTGGACTTCAGTTTTTGTAGCTACAAACTCTCTCTCAGAGCTTGAATCTGTAGAAGCAGCCCTTCGTACCCCCTGCAGAAGTCAGGGGCCTCCTTCCTTCCTTCCTGCAGAGGGAGCACACAGAACACCTTGTGTGGGACTCTACCAGGGTCCTATGAGGTGGGCCTTTGCCTCCATTTTACAAGGGAGGTGAAGTGACTCACTCAAGGCCACCCAACTGCCAGGATTTGAGGCCAGAGGTCCTAAGCCCTGTGCTCCAGATCATCTCTGACTAGAGTATTGGCTTCTGCCTGATTCATACCCTGGTGAGGCCTGCTTTAATTGCTCGGCCCCCACCACTAGAAGCTCTTTGTGGCATTTTAAGGCTGTCTTCCTCGTGCTGGCTCCTTAGGGGAGGAGGTCCTTGTGTCACCTTCTTTGGACCCATGAGACCAAGTGTGAAGCTCACAGTCTGTGTTCCCAGGTGCTGGGGTCACCAGCTGGCATCCCTGCCTGTGTGGGGTCACTGCAGGTCTGGTGGGGGCTCAGGAGCAGCCGCTGGGCCATACCGTGGGGTATCTGGGTATGCTCATCACCTGCCTCCTAGGAGGAGGAGCAGAGCTGTGCCTGGAAGACCCCAGCTTCTCCCTCTGAACCTGGCTTAATGCCCCTGAGGATGTTGGAGAGGTCTGGCATCTTCATTGCCAAGGGCCCTCTTCAGATTGCAGGAATAAGGACCTAGATCTGAAGGAGAAGAGGATGGGAGGGAGGACTTGGATGGTCTCAGAGCTGTACCCCTTCCTGATCTCCTCCTCTGTAAGCCTCTGCTTTAAAGTTGCCTTTAGGCCAGACCTGCAGAGCCCTAGCACCTAGGCACCGTCACTTCCAGCCCTTCCCCTCTGCTCTTCCAACTCTCATTCTGTCCACAGATCCTCTTCTGCCTTCTGTGCCTGGCCCTGGTGCCCAGCGGTCTAGGTGCCCAGAAGATGTTTAGTTTTAAGGACTCTATATTCTCATGTCCATGTGGCTCACTGACTCCTCCATGGAGCAGGCATTCCTGGTGTCTGCCCTGTGCTTGGCTGTGCTGGCCACAGATAAGCAGGCATCTCCCTGCCTTTAGGGCCTCGTCAGGGAGGGCAGAGGAGAGAAAGGCCAGAAGCAGAGCCTGCTCCGAGGAGGTGCACGTGGGCTCCCAGCAGGGACTGCTCAGATCCTGTTGGGACCTAGAGAACCTGTTGCTTTGAGCAGAATAAGGCAGGGGTGGCCAGCATGCAGGCCCTCCTTCTGGGCTGAGCCTCCTTCTGAAGGCCACCTTCCCCTTTCTGTCTCTTTCCACCTCCTTAGAAGCCAGGACACCGAGTGCCATGCCACCTGGAGCACACCAGGGTGTGTCACAGACTCCGAGTCTTTGACATTTCTAGAAATCTAGAACCCCACATTTATAGAATAGTCTCCCACAGGAAGGGTTGGTGGGAGAGACACACAATGTTGCCCCCAATCAAATGGACACCAGTGACCCACCGTCCATTGCCAAGGGCTAAGCTATGCCAGAAGTGGGTGAGACTGGCAGTTCAGAGGAGACAGGCTGGGCACAGCAGAGGAGTGATATCAGAAGTGCAGTGCAGGGAACAACCAAGGGGCAATGTCTGCAGGGCCAGGCACAGCCATGGGATGATGTCTGCAGGGCCGGGCACAGCCAAGGGGCGATGTCTGCAGTTCAGGGAAGGGCACAGCAGAGGGGCAATGTCAGCAGTGCAGGGCAGGGTAGAGCTGAGAGGCAATGTCTGCAGTGCAGGGCTGGACCACTCTGGAAGGCCCACGGGGAGCCAGAGTGCTAGGGTGGGTAATAGCATCCTTCTCTGGAAAGCCCAGGGAGCACTTGCTCCCTGCAGAGCAGGCCCAGAATGTGTGTTCTCCAATGCTCTCACTGTGGCTTCTATGCGCTGAGCCCTTAGAATAGGGTTGTACCCCACTCTTGGTAGCCTGGGGAATGAGGCCTGCCCCACTTCAGAGCAAATGCCTTCTCTTCTTCTGGCCAGGTTCCTGGGTAGCAGCTTCACCTGTCCAGGTAGAGCTAGGCTGTGTCCAGAGACAGTTCTGCCCAGAGCCCTTCCCAAGTCTGTCTCTGAGGTCCACCCATATCCCCTCTCTGTCATCAGCACAGCCTACATTGGCAGCCAGTGTCCCCAGCTAGCATTGGACTCAGAAAACCTCTGATTCTGGCTCTCAAGGGCAGCCATATACAGGGCTTCCTTCCAGGGTGAGAAGTTTGGCCTGGAGACTCCAGCCTCATCCTATGCTTTCCCTGCCTTCATTTCCCAGTGTATTGTGCACACTGTTCAAGAGAGCCTTATAGATCCTGCCTCTGTTTCTAAGTGGCTCTGCAGGACACTGGCCCTGAAGCCTTGCTTTGGTCAGTGACTTCTCTGGTCAGTGAACTGCTCTTTGAAGCTTCTTGCACTATACTGGGAGAGCAGATCTGGGGATGGGAACTAGGGAAAGCCAGGGGCTGATGCTGGGCTCTCTGCCCTCCACACCTCTGGCCCCCAACTCTGGCAGCACCCAGAGCAGATGCCTTGCTTTCTCCTAACAGACGGCTGGCCCGGTCCACCCTGTTGCTCATCCCTCTGTTTGGAATACACTACACGGTCTTCGCCTTCTCTCCAGAGAATGTCAGCAAGAGGGAAAGACTTGTGTTCGAGTTGGGCTTGGGTTCCTTTCAGGTAGGCACGATGCCCTAGAGGCACAATCTTTGGAGCTGACTGGGCCTGAGGCCTGAGCTTGGGCCTGCAGCTGGTTGGGGGAACTGTGTGCACTGTGCCTAGGGGCTTTGGTGCTTCTGTTCTGAAATGAATCCTAGACTACGAGTGCACGGGGGCAGCCCTGTCTGACACTAATGTCAGGCCGTTACTGTGTCTGGATCCTGAGGTCTAAGGAGACACTAATGTCAGGCTGTCACCATATCTGAGGCCTGAGGCAGGCTTCTTGGAGTGATGGAGGTTGCAACTCTGCAGCAACCTGGGACGATGGATGGGGTGGTTTTGAGAGCCCTGGTGTCCACATCCTGGCTTTGGCCTGCTGGACTGTACCCCATGGAGGATGGACTTTGGCTTTACTCCAGTTGGGGTTCCTGGTTCTTCAGAGATCCTGCTTAGGGCCTGGCCACATAGAGTTGAAAGAGCTGGACAGATGCACTGGCTAGCAGGTGAGTGGTTAGGGGGCGAGGAGGTGAGTGAGTGAGTGATGGGCAGAGACAGAGAGAAGGAGGTGGACCAGAGGGACAGATCCCCTTGGTGTCTTCAGAGCCTCCTTTGTGAATGACCTGTACATCTGCCCCTATTTTTATTCAAGACCATTTTACTTGGCACTTAGCTTCGTGAGGCTCAGAGTTGTAAAGGTGAAGTTCTGACCCTTGAATCAGAACCCAAGTCTCCCATCTTTCAGGCTGAGAAGGAAGGAACCAGGGAATGTAGGGAGCAGACCAGAGGCGTCAGGAAAGTCTTAGTGCTATGTCTGCTGTAGAGGGGGAGTAGCTGAGTTCTTACTGGGTGCCTGGTCCTTGCTCTGCTACATACAGAAGTGTCTGGTCAGGGAGAGCCGAGGAGGAAGGGCTGAGGGGGAAGGGCAGGGGACAAGGGCAATGGTGCTGAACAATACAATTCAGGTGTCTCCATCCTGCGTGGTCTTCTCCCCCTCAGGAGCCTGGGCACTAGTTGAAAGTCTGTTCTGGGTGTTTAAAGTGCACTTCCTGTCAGCAAAGGGGAAGACCAAAGGTGGGCATAATGCTTACAGGAATGGTTTGACTAAGGAGGTTTGTGATGCAAGGCCTTGGGGCACCAGTGGGGGCTAGATTGATCTGGTTCCCTGGGTATACTCTTTAAGGTGGGCAGATGTCCCCTATACAGCACAGGACTCTAGATCCCTGCTGTCCCCTATCCGGCGTGTAGTTTTCTGCATCCAGGTGTCCCTCCACCCTCCTAGCATTGCGGGTGAACACTGCATTGCAGAAGGGCCTCTCAGGTGTACTATCCTCTTTCCCCAGGGCTTCGTGGTGGCCGTGCTGTACTGCTTCCTGAATGGGGAGGTAAGGTACTGGCATTCAACAGGGAGGTGGGACTCATCAGGGAGCAGCTGGGCTAAATGCTCTGTCTGCAATGCTCCGCCAGGCTCCCTGCACTGGGGAGGGGAGGCTGGTTGCACAATTGCCATGCGGCCCCTGGTCTTCATCCGGGTGGGGATCTCTCCATCTTTGCCACTGAGGCCCAATCTGCAGAGTGTTTCTGCTCCCCAAGGGCATCTGTGCTGCTGGCACAGAGCTGCCCAGAACCTCTTTGCCATCAGACGTTCAGTAAGGAGAGGAGTTGTCAGTAAGCAGTGGGCAGGCTGGTGGTGGCTGGGGCTGGGCCAGGAGGCTATGCTGGCTAGAGCTGGTAGCCACCCTCAGCAGACCAGCTTGTCTGATCCAGACCTGCCCCCTGTGGAAGTAGTGGTGAGGGCTTGAAACAGACCCTAGGGAGACACTTGGAACCATCCTAGAGTGCTCCATCTCTAGGGCAATGGCTTGGGGCTTCTTCTCTGGCTTTTTGGAGCCTAGAGCAGAGGTGTGGGGGTGGGGCAGATGGGATGGGGATGTACTTGAGGAATGAGCAGCTGTCTGCCCAGAGCTCCCATCTAACTGCATGTCCTGACCCAGCAGACTTTCCCCTTATTTTTTAACTGAGGCTAGAATGAATATTGGGTTCAGTGATTGCCATGTCAGCCTATAGCAAGGGTCAGATTAGGACAGACGAGGAGAGGTGGAGATGGCCTTGTGGAAGGTATCTGGGTGAGTTTGGGTAGCTGGGCAGGGCCTGCAGAGGAGGTGGGAGGCAGAAGTGGAGAGGTTAGTGCTGCTGGATCCAGCCGTGCAGTTTGCACACAGCACAAAGCTATACGGCAGGGGGAGTGTATGGAGGGTGAGATTCCCTGGGCGTGGCCCCACTCACTGTACCAGCAGCTGTGTGGGCCTGTGTTTGCTCAGGGGCGGATGACACCACTTAGTGGCTGTCAGCCCTGACTGCTGTTGGTGCCACTTGGGAAGTCGCAGAGGTTGCGTCTGCCAGGAGGAGCTGATGTCACTGTTCATAAGGGCTGGATATCTGGGACACGTAAACCGGCTCTGTGAGGGCTGGGACCATCCTGGTGTTAGTGATCAGCAAGGGCTGGGACTATCTCAGTGCTAGTCAGCCAAGGCCAAGACCCTTGCCTTGATCTCTCCGCTCAAGGAGAATGCTTGGTAGAGCCCTGTGAGCCCCAGGACTGCTCTCTGGCAGGCACGGGCAGGCAGGTATCTAGAAGCCTCTCAGAGGCTGTGTGAAGCAGGGTTGCAGGCTGTTCTAGGGGAGCAGGAAGGGCCGGAGGTGGTGGGGGCAGTGGGAAGACTCCAGGTCAGGCAGGGACAATGGGTAGACCCCAAGCCAGGGCAGGCTAGCAGTTGGGGAGAGTGTCTAGGAAGTCAACGGAAATTACCCCTTGCAGGTGCAGGCAGAGATCAAGAGGAAATGGCGGAGCTGGAAGGTGAACCGCTACTTCACCATGGACTTCAAGCAGCGGCACCCATCTCTGGCCAGCAGCGGGGTGAACGGGGGCACCCAGCTCTCCATCTTGAGCAAGAGCAGCTCCCAGCTCCGCATGTCTGGCCTCCCGGCTGACAATCCAGCCACCTGAACCTCCCTTCCTGAGCCTCCCCTCTCCCTCTTCCTGCACAGGCTGGGGTTGTGGGCAGAAGCCTGCACAGGCCTGTGCCTCTCCCCCTCCTTGGGCAGGTCTTGGATGGGAAGCAGGGCTCCTCTCCAAGGGGGAGAGGGAGGCCCCTTGTTTGGGTATAGGCCCTTCCCCATTGTGGTCCCCTGGGTCCTGATTTGACATGTAAATATTCCTCAAATTTGGATAATTGCCCTATCCATCCCCTACCCCATATCCTGCTCACCTTTTCCCAGCCCTGGCTCTGCGACACCCTGCATTCTGGCCTGTCTGGGTGATGGCCTGACCCCAGGCATGACCTTATGAACTGAGGCTGAAGAGAGACCCTGCTTTGGGGAGGTGGGCTGGTGCTCACCCTTGCCCGTCAGTGTGTGACATGGGCCTTTCTCAGCCTGGGCTCAGCCCTTACCAGAGGTCCTGTTCGGGAGGCCCATTGTCCTTCAGTGCAGGCTGGCCCCAGGCCTCCTCATGCTCACCTGGTGTCTTGATGTCCAGATGCCCAGCTACTGGGTACCAGAACATTGGGACAGCACCAATAGAAACTTCGGTTGGGGAGATGGGGCTGATGGTCAGAAAAGTTCTGGTGCTTTTCACTTGATCCAAGAAGAACTGAGAGCCAGAAATGCAACTGGGATGGAGATGGGGAGGTTTGGGGACCCATGGCAGACCTTTGCCATCTCCGTTGTGTTCCAGACTCAAGTGGGGCTGGGCTCTTCTGGTGGCTTCCTTGCTGTCCCTCTTGTCCCTGGTGGTGGCCCAGAGTAGCTGCTCCCACTTCCCCAGAGTCTCCAGTTACTCCCTGTCCCCTCTGAAGTCAAAGCCATGACTAGGATGACCCAGCTGTCTTCCTGAGAGTCTGTGAGTCTGAAGCACTGCTCATCTCCACGTGCCCGAGGCAAGAGCCCAAGGACCGTCTCCCTGCCTCCATAGATGGCAAAGAGCCCCAGACACCTGGGCTCCAGTACCAGACTCTGAAATAGATGCAAAGACTGCCCTGTGTGCCCTAGACACTGGGCCACTGCAGATAGCTACCAGGGTGTTTGGGGGGGGTGCTATGCCCCCCACTGTTAGCAGAGGCTGTGGATGGATAGAGTGGGCCCCCCCATTGTCCATCCTGACCCCCCCCAACAGTGATAAGTTGTACGGCCACAGCCTAAGAATTGAAAGTCAGGCCAGACCAGGCTGGTTGAAGGTAGAGGAAGGTGCTGGAGAGCCAGGGGCTCATGTGGCCCAGTTCATTTTGTGTCTGCTCTTGGTCTTGTTCCTGTCTGTGTTTGTGGACCTGCATCATGGCAGTGTTCTGGAATGCTTGGGGTGCAGGGACTGTTGCTTCACTGGGTTTCATAAAGGGACACGGGGCAGTGCTTCTGGGAGATGTCTGAGTGGCTGGTGGGAGAAAGCACTGGTTGCTCTAATTTAGTGATGAGTCCTGTGTCTTTGGCTGGCTAGGTAAGTTCTTGGGTCTTTGGCAAAGCTAGAGGAAGATCTTCCCTAACTTTTCCCAGGCCTGCTCAGTGACTTCTACTGGCTGAGGGTGTTGGGTGTGCAGTGGCCTTTGCCCTGCCCCGATCCCCATGATCGCCTCCCTTGCTCTGGAGGTCAGGTTGTATCAGCCAACCAAGTGTCTGCTGTCGCCTTGATTTCAGACACTACTAGGGGACCTGAGATGTTTGGAAGGGGCCTGGATTCAGAAACCTGGGCTCTGTCCCAGGTAGGCTCAGACTGCTGGGACTATGGACACAATGTTCCTTGTTCTGAGCCTCAGTTTCCCCATTTGTGAAATAATGTGGCCTCTAATGCTTCTCCAGGCTCTGTACTTTAGTAACTTTCCAGTTCAAAACTTAGGCAGGTAAAATGGCAAGTGTCACTCCTTGTGTGTGTCATGTAAGATTGTGTGTGTGTGTCTGTGTTTGTGTCTGTGTCTGTGCCTGTTTATCTGTGTAGGAGTGGGAGGATGATGTTTATTTCCCCTTTCTTAGAAACCAAACTCCTTTCACTCATTTGGCCAACCACAGTGGAAGCTGTCTGAGCAGAGGAAAGGCCAAGGCCATGGACCTTGGGAATAGCACAGAGACCCAGCCTTCTACCTCTGGTGGGGTCAGATGCCCTGACTGCATGACACCTCAGATCCAAGAAGCAATCCCTAAGGTGTGGACCCTGTTATTTGCAGTCATCCCCATGAGCAGATTTGCTTCACATGGAAGAAACAGTGATGGTCAGACCCATTATCAGGAAAAAGTAAAATTCACCTGGACCCACTGCTCTCAGTGCCCAGGCCTGAGGTATCCCAGAGATTCTAGGATCCTATGGGGGTTTCTGTCTAAATGAGTTTGTGCCAATGTGATATATTTGGAATATTCCAGGAGGTTCTGGCTCTAGGTCACAGGCAGTAGGTGCGCAGCACAATGCCTGGTGAAGCCCTTTCCTTTGGCCTCTTTACAGTTCTGTAGAAGGGGCACAAGGACTGCATGGTTTGCCTAGCCTGGGGTGCTCCTGGGTTCTGTCTAACACTAGCCATCAGCCTCAGGGGGATTGAAGGAAGCGTAGTTGACAGATGAGGATGGCCCGTCTTGGGACAGGGCTCTTGTTCTGTGCAGTCTGAGAGGCTGAATACCCCCTCTCTTGTCTCCTTTCATGAACATTCATCCATGGGACAGGCTGAGCAGACTCAGGAGATGGTATATAGATCTGCAGAATACCGAGTAACAGGAAAGCTGGGGGGGGGGCGGGTTCAGATGGTTGTGGGGTGTTGCAGCTTTGCGTGGCTCCCTGAAGTATGAGCTCGGAACTCTCACATGCTTCAGGCAAGACCCCATTTTCCATTTCAGTGGGAAGCTGATGAGGAGCCTTCAGTGATTCCCCTCAAATCTGGTTATTTCTGTCCTGGATTGTGTGGGGATTAGGGTCAGGGAGTTCCCGCATACCCCAAACTAGAAACACCCGCATCTATCGCCACTCACTTGGTCTCAGCGCCTTGACTTGCCCTCCTGAGGGAGAGCCAGAGGGATCTCATCTTCTTAGTTCTTTGAAGACCATGGCCCCTTCAGGGCCACCCTCCCAAAGAAGAAAGAGGGGCCAGGAAGCTAGAGGGAGCGGGTAATGGGGCATCTCAACGGTGCCGTTAACCTGCTTGACCTTGATTCGGTCCCCAGCCATCACAGGGTACTAGTGCTGGGAGGAGCTTGGAGGTCTGCTGGTCAAACCTCCAGTGGGCTGACAAGGACACACAGAAGGCCCTGCACACATCCGAATGAGGAAATGGCCTCAGCTATGTGTGCAGCCCTGTGAGAGGGCAGGAATGTGACCTTCATCCAGCCCTCCAGTAACAAGCTACCTTCTGCAGGACAGAGTCCCTGGCCATGGAAAGCTGTCTGGCCTCTGGGCTCCACAAGCAGCTGGAGTCATCAGAGTGTGATGTCTACTCTAACCTGGTTTCTTCTATGATTCCTAGCCCCAGGCTTGCCCTCTGCCTCTGGTCAATGAGGAAGCCATGACAGCCCCAAGCCAGGTCTGGGGGAGCAGGGTGAGACACCCATGGTGCATGAAGGATCTTTGGAAATAACAGATTGGGAGCCATTCCTGAGAAGGACCCCCAAAGAACTGACTGGCTGTCTCCTGTTTCGAACCTTCCTGGGTTGGCTTTCACCTAGTTCGTAAAACCACCAGCACTGGGAATATGGCCTTGGGGTTCTGGTGGGCGCAGAGGTCCAGGTTTGTCTTCATCAGCTGACTAGGTTTGCTCTTGAATTCCATGTGCTTGCTGTGAGCATGTCCGTGATACCATCTGGAATCCTTCAAGGACTTGGTGTACTCATCTGGCCCCCACTTGTTCCTGATCTCCAGGTCCTGGGGTGTGCTTGCTCTCAGCCATGTGTCTTGTCTGCTGTCTGTCTTCTGTAGCTTTGTGCTGCCAGGGCTGCAGTGGTACAGCCCCTGGCGTCCCAGATGTGGCTCCAGGCTCTCATCAGAGCTGGACCAGCCTGGGTTCCACCGTCCGCCAGAGAGAGAAAACCCGACACACCATAGAACTACTCTGCCTCCATTAATGCTGTGCTTACAACCTTGTCTGGGATTTTAAAGTTGTCAACCTGCTGTAGACAGCTCAATAAATGTCTTCTCATTTTTGCTGGTGGCTGTAAATTGGTGGAGGTTGAGGGCAGGGAGCAGAGGACACTGAAACCCCATTGCTACAGAATAACCCGGTCTACAAGGCTCTGTGGCCTTGTGATTCCAAAGTAGAGGTATTCAAATGGGCTTGAATGAACTGAGAGCAGACTTGGAAGAGTAAAAGCAAAGTCTGGCTCTTGAAAGATATTCCTTTTACTTGTGTGGGACCAGGATTATTGGAAGAGTTTGGGTTCGGGAAATGTAAGCAGCTTGTTGAATAATCTTTGGTTCTTCACGATGCTCCACAGTCTTGCGTTTTGTCCCATGGAGACACAGCACATCCTTGGCTGCCAGAACACCAGCCCCTCACCCAGTGGATAGTCAGAGCTGTTGGATCAGCCTGGACATCACCATTACCACTACCTCCAGGCCTCAGTGCGTGGGGTAACTGAACCCCCAAAATCTAATCAAGGAAACTTTGCCAGTCTGGGGTACAGCTTGAAAACGGCACCCAACTTTGCTCCTAACAAAGGAGGATGTGCACACAGCTTTGTCATGGGACAAGCCCTGTAACCATGAGACTGCCAAAAGATTTGGAGGATCAAGATGATGGCTTGTACCCCTGTTGGTCAGCAGGTGTCCCTCTCCTCCAGTGTCATGCATGTGACAAGGCCTCTTACAGGCAGGGTGGACATCAGCCTGTAAGATGTAGCAGATCGAAGCATGAAGAGATACTGGAAAAAGCCAGAGACATTTTACTTTCTCCCATTTCACTCTGAATCTGGTGCCATCTAGAATGCTAGGCATCATCGTGGACCATGAGGCAGTTCTTGGCAAGGACTGGTACCTGCATGCTAACGACAGAGGGCTAGAAAGAGGCTGGAGTCCCTAGAGAGACATCAAAGACATAATGTTAGTTCTCAGTTGTCTACCTGAGTTTAATGAGACAAAGCTCTGTCTTACTAGGAATGGTTTGCCTCATGTCTGGCTCTCCACCCTTTGGGCTCCTCCTCATGGTTGCATCTCTCTCTCTCTCTCTCTCTCTCTCTCTCTCTCTGTATAGACATGATAGACATTGTATAGACATGCATAGACAGCTCTTCAATCAGATTAATCACCTCCATTGCTCTGTCTCTTCTTCATCCTCCCTATCTTTAAACAGTTTTTAGTGGATTTCATTGTGTCAGACCTGAATTCAGTGCTCTGGGAACTTTGACATTAATGAATTTTTAATTAGGGGAGAGACGGTTCTTTGGTGGAGGAGGAGAACAAGGGCCATGGTTATGCCTTAGTGAAGGCAGTTTCCTCAGGTTAACTCTGCAGAATGCTGAGCCTCTGCCTTGGCTCGGCTGCCCCCTGGTGGACAGTGCAGCTCAGTGGCTCTGCTGTGAACATAGATGGTTCCTAGATGTAGTCCTTGACCCAAGATTGTGAGTTCCCCAGGTAAACCATCACCAGATGTTCTTCTGGACTCTTTCTAGATTAGGGAGCAGTCCTTATTAGCAGACAGCAGCCTGGTTTGGAGTCAAGGAATGACCTTCAAGCTGCTTAGGTTTGTACTGTAAGCACTCATGGCCTTAGCCATGTCAGTCTTTTTAGAAGGACAGCAGCTTTTTGTTGAGTACACACTCCTCATTAAATGACTCTTGCACGTGCAATTTGTTCTGAGAGCTGTGCTCAAGCTAGTGCTGGAGAAGCTCTCCCCACATCATGAGTTCCATTCTGCTGGGGAGAGGCAGCCGATGATGTGGTTCCAGGGAGAAGGTTTAGACTGGGCAGCTGGAGAGGCCCTGGCACACAGGAATGTCAGCATCTGAGCCTCCCATATGGATGACATCTCTGCAAATACTTGTGGCAAGAGAATGCGAGGTGGAGAAGCTGTCAGGAGCAAAGGCATTGGGGTGTGAAATGAGGGAGGGTGCATGCATTTCCTCAGGCTATCCTAACAAATCACTACAAACCGTAGAGTCTGAGATAACTCACTTTCATGCTTTCATGGTTATGGAGGCCTCAAGTCTGCAGTCGGGTTGCTGTGAGCTCCTGCCCTCTCGTGGCTCCCGAGGGGAAATGGTGAATTCGTTCCTGTCCTTGCTCTCCAATCAACCCCAACCTTCCAAGGAGTTGAAGGCCTGTTTCGAAGTGAGAATGAGTTAGCTAATAGTCTTATGATCAATTGGCTATAGCAGTCTTTGAAGCCAGAGAACCTGAACAATCATCATGTGGTTCTCACACACACCCCACAAAAGGGGAGTTAGAGGAGGTCTTGGCTTTGGTGAGTTCATCTTCCACCACTAGGACAAGGAGTCTTTGTTCTGTCCCCAGGACTTGCTTTGAGCTGACCCTCTCAGACCCCCTCCTCTCTCTTCCATGTTCAGATGGCTTCCCACCCTCACCCCATGGTCTTCTTACAACATTCTGAACCTTGCCAAAGATCCCACCTCATCTGTGCTGCTCACTTAGCCTCAGGTGCAACATCATGCTCAGGGTTTCCTTGAGCTGACACCTGTGGCTACCTGGGAGTCACTGTGGGTTTTTCATAAACCTGACACTCTCTCCAAGGGCAAAAGCATCCTTACAATGACACTGGTCTTGGCGTCTGTGGATCCACCTGACCCTTCATGTCCAGGCATGGTATGAGATTGACACGGACAAGGTTCTGCTGTAAGCACCATGGAGAGAGGCATGCGACTGGGTCCAGCACCACAGACAGTTCCAAGATGGGAACCCATGAAATCCACTGGCATTCTAAAAAGACTGATCCTCCTAAAGCTATTCTTTGTTTACAAATCAACATGTGACATGCAACAAATTTGTCTCAGAGACAGACACCCAGGTGGGCACCTGACCACAGAGAGGAATACAATTCCACACCTGACTCAAGCTACGCTTTCCTTAGAAGAAGACATTACAGGTGGATTGGGAACCCATTGAAATAGTTATTTCCCCTCCCTGCTTCCTTTCAGCATCGGCCATGGAAAGAATGGAGTCCACACCGTTCCGGTTCATGTTTCTGAAGTCCTTTCCTAGATCGGTGTAGTCTGGGGAAGTCTTGAGCTGTGGAGTGATGTGTTGCTTCTCAAGATGTCTATGGCTGTTGGGTAGAGATGAGTTGGGGGCCCAGGGGTCCAGACAGGACAATGACCTCAGCATAGAGCTGGATTTGGAGTACCTGGAGTCAGAGCCAGGTGAAGCTGGTGAGGGAAATAACATGGCCAAGTTCAGGTGGGGAAGCTTTCTAATAGAGGGGCCAGGAGGTGGGGAGGGCAGGGAAAGTCCTGTCCCTGACTAGAAGTTTCATCTTGCAGCAGTTTGGATAGGGTCTAGGAAGGCCATTTCTGGTCTGTCAAACATAAATCTCATTCTAGAACACAGAAAGGATGAGGGAAACACCCTCACCCTCCTCCAACTCTTGGCACCAAAGTGGGTAGGTTCTGAGCACTCACATGGAACTGAGTCTGAAAGTCACATGACTTGTGGATGCCCTTGTGTAGGGCCACCCACAACTTGTGGATGCATTTGGTGTGGAACTTGCCCCCACGTGGCAGCAGGGATATAGTGCTCAGGAAGCGGCTGAGTCCTCTGGGTCTTGGTAAAGATGCATGCTTTCTCAGGAGCTACTCAGCAAGCCTGGGATGTCCACTTTCTTACCCAATGCCCAGCTGCTTCTCTGCTGCCCAGCCCTTTATTGGTCTGCCCTGGCCTCCTGTCTGCAGCCCTCTGAGCTTTCCAGGGTCTCCTGGTGGCAGTTCTAATGCCTGCCTCACAGGGAGGTGTGTCCTGAGAAGGTAGGGTTTCTATGTGATGGAAGAGAGCACTGGGGGAAGCCAGTGGGGTGGATGATGACAGAGAGGCCATGTGGGCTCTAAGGAGAAGGATCTGGGCAGGGGATCCAAGGCTGGTGCTGGCTTATGAAGACTGGGACAGCAGTCAGCTGGGTTTCAAGTCATCCCTGGCCAGTCTGGATGGTGGTCTTCAGTCCAAGTGTACCCTCACAGAGCCTGGCCTCATCCTTGGCTCCCCAGGGTGACTGCGCAGTACAGAGAGCTACTGGAAGGAGAGTGGTTATTTTCCATTTATTGAAGCTACTAAGAACAGGTCCCAGCACATTTAGGAGCCATGTTCCTCTCTCACCAAAGTTCAAGCCTCCTCTGGCCTTCTTCAGGGCTGAGAATCAGGCTGCAGATGGCCAGCAGGGAAGGGCAGGCTCTCAGGAGTCTCCGGCTTCCAGGGTTTTCAAGGACTAGCCCCAGGTCTGCCAGAAACCACATCAATCCTCCCCGCTGGGAGGTGGAAGTCCTCATTAGTCCTGGAGGAAGGAGATGCCAGTGTAGAAAGACTCTGTTGAGAGAGAGGGAGACAGAGATAGACAGAGAGAGGGAAAGAGAGAGAGAGAGAGAGAGAGAGAGAGAACACTGCCATTTCCCTGACCCACATGCTCCCAGGAAAGAAATTTCTGGACAGAAGCCCTTCCACCAAAGAAAGACCAGGGAAGGAACCAAGGCCAGAGATGGAGTGATTTCTGCCCTTCAGAACCAATGCGAGGGCACAGTGCCCTCTGTGGCCCAGGCAACAACCATACAGCATGAGGGTCCTGTTCTGGGCCTCTTGGACCCCACACGTAGGCCTAGGGACAGACAGGAAAACCAGAGGCACCCCTAGGTCCCCAGAGGCAGTGTGGTCTCTGCAAGTGGCCTGATACGGGAGCTGTATCACCAGCGATTATTCCTTTTCATCAACTCTGAGAAACACAGGTCAGAGCTAACCACAGTCATTAACCTGAAGAAAGGGAGATAGCAGTGGCCAACAGGCTGTGGCTGGGAGGGAGCTTCCCCCAGGGTTTTCTTCCCAGAATCGGATTGTGGATTTGCACTGCCCTCTGCTGGTCAGTCATTTGGTTGATGGCAGAGCACCGAGCCTAATTCAGGCAGTCATGACTAGCAGCACACAGGAACCGGGGAGGAGCAAGCCAAGTGTTTGTTGGTTATTTCCAGGAGAGGAGAACTGCCCACAGAAAGAAGACAATATTCAGAGCATTTTGTTAATTCATTGGCTTTTCTGTTGATAAAACACACGTTTGTTTGTTTGTTTTGTCTAATCTTATGAAGACCACAAATACAAATGTTCTTTTGTGTTATGGAGGAACTGAGCTTGTGTGAAAAAGTCACACTTAATTGTGGACACTAATATACTCATCCGTTCCTCAAATTTTCATGGAGATTTTTATTATGTCCCCATATTGAGATTTCAGAAGATACTAGAGGTCAGGCACTAGAGACTCACAGGGTAGCTACTGAAGAGGCTGAGACCTGAGGATTGTGGTTCAAAGCCAGCCAGGGAAAAGACACGTGAGAGACTTTAATCTCAAATAACCAGCAAAAAACCAGAAGTGGGGCTGTGGCTCAAGTGGCAGAGCACTAGGCTTGAATGCAAAAGCTAAATTGAGAGCACGAAGCCCTGAGTTCTAGCCCCAGTACTAACCCTTCCTTCCACCAAAGAAGAAAGAAGAAGAAGAAGACGAGGAGGAGGAGGAGGAGGAGGAGGAGGAGGAGGAGGAGGAGGAGGAGGAGGAGGAGGAGGAGGAGGAGGAGGAGGAGGAGGAGGAGGAGGAGGAGGAGGAGGAGGAGGAGGAGGAGGAGGAGGAGGAGGAGGAAGATACTAGAATGAGAGACATCAGGCTCTCTCAAGGAGTTCACTGTTCTAGGGAAGTTAATAAGAAATCATGTCTCTGTATCTGTGGATTCAACCAACTGCAGATGCACAATATTCTGAGAAAAATTTTCATCTGTCCTGAATATGTGCACACTTTTCTTATCATCATTCCCCAAACAATCCAGAATAAAACCATGGATGCAAGCATCATATTGTCTTAGTTGCCTGGAGACTGGACTGGATTAGACGTGAAGGTTAAAGGCACATTCCACACTGCTGTACATGCAAGATTGAGCATGGAGAGGTTGGAGTCTGTATTTGAAGCCAATGCTCTGAGGTGGATTTGCAGATACAGAAGGAAGATGGTCAACAATAAGAAGGTATAAAGGAAACATACCCAGGAGGTGCTGTGGACCCTGCCTAAAGCATAAATATGAGCTGCTTTGACTTTCAGAGTTGCTAATGGATGCCCTATGGGTTAACACCTCCCCTCCCACACTCTCTATCCTGTGTGCCCTGTAGTCAGTCGTTGGAGGCTATGTAGCCCGTGTGGGCCTATAATTCCCTGTGTATTCCAAGCTGGTCTGGAATGCACCTCCTGAGAGCTGAGGCCTGTACCATTATGCCCAGTGGCAAAAGGTCAGCCTTACAATGGATCTCCCAGGATGTATGTGAACTCATTCCCCTTGAAAGATGCCCATGAGTCTATAATACATGACTCAGCAAGCCCAGGGGGTTTAAAAAATTATTACTGTGTGCTTGATGTTTTTGTTGCTGTTGTCTGCTATGTTATTATATTTTGAAAACACTCAGTGTTTTCCTATAGCAATAGCAGAGGTGTTACTTTCTGTGGCCCACTGGGGCATGCTGGGTTTGATGAGGTCATTTCTCCCTCACCCCCTGCTGTGATTTGGATGTGGTTTGTGCCCCCACATCTCACTCTGGAAGCTTGGTTCCCACTGTGAGCTGGAGGACCTTGAGGAGGGAAGTCACAGGGCCCTGCCTTCAGGAGGTATTATGTTGTGTTCCTAGAAACCCCAAGTTAGCTCCCTTGGCCGAGGGGAGGGTTCTTACAGAAGTCAGGCTGGCTCCTCATCTTTAGCTTCCACCCTTGTCAGCTGACCTCTGTCTCACATGTACATCAGCCATGAGGATAGGGCAGAACTCTCACAGAATCAGCTCTGTAGGCTTTCAGACTACCACATGGTAAGCTAAATACATCCCTGTACTTATAAGTAAGATACTCTAACCCAGGTACTTGGCTGCAGCAAAAGAAAAATGGATGGATACACTTTTCTAAGGTGAATTTGATGGTATATATGTGCCTGCCTATGAATTTGTATATGTGAAAAGTGGAAGCAGGGGAAATTCTAGTTTGAAGCTGGGATTACATATATGGTGAGTTTCAGGCCAGCATGGTCTGCCTAAAAACCAAACCGAGACAAGAAGAGACAAAACAAAAACTCCCACAGAGTTTCTATATGTATATGCATAGATGTTGACTTATTTCTTTTTATAGGAGACATAATGGTCTACTACAGCAAGAGCAGATACACTCTTCTCAAGAGTGCATGCACCATTCTCCAGGATAGGTAGCATGCTAGGCCACCAAAGAAAATCTCAATAAGTTGAAAAGGGCAGCAAAAATACAAAGTATCCTCTGCAATACAGTACTGGAATCCCTAGCCAGAGTAATAAGACAAGATAAAGAAAGAAGAGACATCCAAATAGGGAAGGGAAAAGCCAAATGGTCATTCTTTACAGATGATTTAATCCTATATTATCTAAATGGTCCTAAAGATCCCATCCTACACTTTTATATCTGACAAATACCTTTGACAATGTAGCAGGATCCAAAAGCAACACAGAAAGTAGCCAAAAGCTCTTCTGTACACCAACAGGCTGAAAAAGAAATCCAAACAATTCTATTCACAATGACCTTAAAAACACAACAAAACTTATGTGAAACAGCTCTAAGATGCAAACTGTAAAATTTAGGAAAAGAAAATGGAGGAAGACACCAGAAAATAGAAAGACTTTCCATGCTCATTGAGTGGAAGAATCAATATTGTGAAAATGGCCATACTCAAGAAACAGTTTTGATGCAATCTCCATCAAAATCTCAACATCATTCTCCACAGAAATAGAAAGGTCAATTCTTAAATTCATATAGAAACACGACAGACCCCACATGGCCAAAGCAATCTTGAGCAAAAAGAAGCAATGCTAGAAGTATCCCAATTCCAGACATCAAACTATATACTATAGAGCCAAGGTAACAAAACCAGTATGTTACTGAGATAAAACAGATGAAACCCAATGAAAGTAGAAGATGCAGAAATAGACCCCATAGATACAGCCAGCTGATTTTTGATAAAAGAGGCCCCCAAATACATCAGAGAAAGGGTAATCTCAACTGGTGGTGGGAAAATTGGATCTCCACATGCTGAAAACTGAAACTAGATCCCATCTCTCTCTCTTTTTTTTTTTTTAGTATTTTTATTGTAAAAATACTGTACAGAGGGGTTACAGTTACATGAGCAAGATAATGAGTAAATTTCCTATCAAGCATTGTTACCTCCTCCTTTGTTTTCCCTCTACCATCCCTTCCCTCCCACCTCCACAACTATACCTCCCCCCCACCAAAGTTGTAAAGTTCATTTTCAACATAGTGTCTTGTACATCTCATTGTTACAATGGGTCAACCTGTATCCCTATTTAAGCATTTTGTTTTTTTCCCTTCCCCTCCCCAAATTAGAGAAGTGTATATACAAGATGCAGGACACCCACATCAAATACAGTGAAAACAAGGGTTATACCATGGGGAAAGAACATACAAAGAAAAAAAAATCAATCACATGGTACATTATAAATATGTTAGAAACAATAGCAAGAAGAAAAAAAATTGTGTCCCTATCTTGGGGTTCATTTCGCTTAACATCATCTTACGTGGTCATTTGTACATAGCTTTTGTCCTTTTTTGTTTGTCCTAGACATGTACTAGTTATTGCAAATAAGGGAAACCATGGGACCTATGTTTCTTTGGGCCTGGCTTACTTCATTTAATATATTTTTCCAAGTCTTTCCATTTCCTAACAAATGGGACAATGTCATTTTTTTCTGATGGAGGCATAGAATTCCATTGTGTGTGTGTGTGTGTGTGTGTGTGTGTGTGTGTGTATACACACACTTACCACATTTTCTTGACCTATTCATCTACTGATGGGCATCTGGGTTGGTTCCATATCTTAGCTATGGTAAATAATGCTGCGATAAACATAGTTGTGCTGGTAGCCTTAGTTTACTCCATGCCAGTAGCAACTCCAAGTGGAGCAAGGATCTTAATGGAAAATCCAAAATTTTGAAACTGCAACAAGAAAGAATAGAACATGTTGACATAAGCAGTTACTCCCTGAATGGAACTTCAATAGCTCAACAAATAAAAGCACGGATTGACCAACATGTTCACATTAAACTAGCAATCTTCTGCACAGTGAAGGAAATAGCAGACTGAAAACATGCCCTGAAGAATGGGAGAAAAACGTTTTTTAACTAGTTACACACATGATGGGATTAATAAGCAGAATATAAAGGGAACTCAAAACATTGAATTTCCAACCAACAATTCAATTAATATCTGTGTGGATCAATTTAATAGACACTTCTCAAAAGAAGAAATAGAAAATAAACAAATGAAAAAAATGCTCAACATCCTGGCCATAAGAGAAATGAAAATCAAAAGGACATTGAATCAGAATGCAGTTATCAAGAACACAAATGACAAATGCTGGTGAGTATTTTTTGGCATAAAATAATCTTACAACATGATGGGAATGAAAACTCATGCAATCACTATGGATATCAGTATGGGGGTTCCTCAAAAACCTAAATATCAATCTATAATATGATTGAGTGGCCTCACTCTTGAATATATATCCAAAGGAATGTAAGTCAGGATTCAAAGAGGCATCTGCATACACACAGCACTGTTCACTATCACTAAGCTATGGAGCGGTCTTGATGTGTGATGAGTGGTTAAGAAAATGTATATACATAGACACAATACATATGATATATTTTATATATAATATATATATATATATATAATTCAGCCATGAAGCAGAATGAAATCAGGTCATTTTCAGGGAAATAAATGGAATTGGAAAACACATTAAGTAAAGTCAAGTGAGATTCAGGACAAAGGTCACTGATTTCTCTCATATGTGGATGTTAGACCTAAAGAATAAACATATACATAAACATACCAGCATCATATACATACATGGGTTTGAAGTCATTTTCACAGGATTTGGGGTCTCTAAAATGAACTAGAACTCATATCAAAAGCAGAAATGTTGACTCTAGTATTTACTTCGTTCAAGAGTAAGAGTGAGTAGTGTTATTTCATGCTGTGCTTCCCTACAAATATTAACCAACAGCCACTGACCCTCTCTGGGGTTTTCTACTTAGTTCTTTCCTGGAAGCTATTTCTGTCATTTTCAACAGTGCTGTTATCGATGAGATTAGCTTTCTTTTAGCTGTGCTGGGCTTTCAGACGCATTAATATAGCTTAATATCTCTTCCTGTTGCTTCTCTAATTAAAAGCTTGCTGGATTTCCAAATAAGAAATAATATATCCAACCACTGGTAATAAAGCCTACAAATACTCAGGAGAAAAATAGAAAGGCCAGCATAAAGCAGACATGAGACCTGATCAGGAAGAGAGAAGGGCTGTGTCCAGGGAGACCCCGGGGCAGAGATCTAACCATGAGAGGCTGGCCTTCCTCAGGGGCCACCATTGTGTGTCCTGTCCAGGCTGGACCGTGGTTCTTGGGTCTCAGGAGAAGAGTTTGGGACTGTTTCTCATCATTACCTCTCCTGTCCTCCCTCATTTCCTGCTTGCCTTTGTCTCTTTTGAACCTCACAGCAAGTGACCTGTCCACTAGTTCTGAGGATCAGCCACTAGATGGCGGCAGATGCCTGTGCTAAGTGCTTTCCTGGACCCTTGGGCTGAGGCCAGCAGCTCTGAAGTCAGGTTTTCGGCACTGGCTCAGTTGTCTTTCCAAATTCTTACCCTGTTCAAGAATGAGAGTCCTTACAGCAGCATTTTCTGCATGGTTTGAAGGGAGAGGAGGTGGTGTGTGTGTACGTGCGTGCATGTATGTACACGTGCATGTGTGTTTGTGCGTGTGTGTGCACACACGTGGTACAGGGATGGTGATAGGAATAGAAAAGAAAGAGGGAGAGGGTGTGCAATATTTTTTAGGAAGCCCCGCTGGGGCCAGGATTGGCCTTTGGTAAGAAAGCACAGCACTGCTTTGTAGGCACCCCCATCCAACGGGGCTACTCTGGGCTGCCTAGTTGACTGGTCTTGAGCATCATCCTTGTTGGCTTGCAAATCTGAGCTTGTTTCCTTCTCCCCTGGCCTTCCTGTTCTTTTTGTTTTGTCATGGGGTTGGAACTCAGGGTCTGAGTACTGTCCCTAAGCTTCTACGCTCAAGGTTAGTGTTCTACCATTTGAGCCATAACCCCACTTCTGGTTTTCTAGTGGTTTATTGGAGATAAGAGCCTCCCGGATTTTCCTGCCTGGGCTGGCTTTAAACCATGATCCTCAGATCTCAACCTTCTGAGTAGCTAGGATTATAGGTGTGAGCCACTGGTGCCTGGCTCTCTTCTTCTTTTTATATGATGGTATCATTGGCAACCTGTTGCCATACTGTTGCTAGTTCCTGTCTGTGTTCCACACTGCCTCCCCCACCAACCATTGCTCACTGATTACACAGCCACCAAAGTGACAGCCACACTGATCCCTTGAGGATAACTTGGCATCGGCCAGACAAAAGGCAATGGGATGATTTTGCCTGCCAGGAGACATTTGTCTATAGACCTTTTGGTGGGAACTGGTATTTGCTCTTGGCATCTATGGAAGAAAGCCAAGGTCCCTGGTAAATGTTCTATAATGCTCAGAGCTCATCCAGCCCCACATGGAGGTTACTGAGGCTGAGGATGCTGCAGTAGCAGAAGCAGCATGGTGGGCCTGGCTCCATGAAGGCCTGGAGTCTCACTGCAGGAAGATGCTATGCTGGGAGAGGGGACCTGGGTAGCATTCTTCGCCCATTTCCCCTTGGACCATGATTATCCACAGGCTTTAGTTTTGCTATGTAGTATGTGTCTGCTACTCCATCCTGTCTTCTTTCTAGGCTTCACTTGATGTTTCCTTCAGGGTTCTGGAGGGTCTGTGATATTCTATTTCTACAGTTAGGTCTGTATTCTTATTTATGGAATGTCATTAAACATATCTTCTGAGGTTTCCCCCCCTCCCCACTCCAGTTTTCTATTTTAAACATCATTATAAAATTCTACAATTTACATTTCTCTACTGAAATGACCATCTTGTCATCTGATTTCTGGAACTATATAATCCTACATTTTAAAGGCCATCAGTATAGAGCCACTGTGCCTTGTGTCTCATATTTTGTGTCTCATCTCATATAAACCACCTAAGTAATATTTTTTGATTTAACATTTTTAGAAACTAAACCTTATTTCGTTTCATTTTGTTTTTTGCTCTCGGTTGTGGGCCTGACTCTGGGCCTGAGCACTGACCTTGAGCTCTTTAGCTCAAGGCTGTTGCTCTACCACTTGTGCCACAGCACCACTTCCAGTTTTTTCTGCTTATGTGCTGCTGAGGAATCGAACCCAGGGCCTCATGCATGCAAGGCAAGCACTTTACCACTGAGCCACGTTCCCAGCTCCTAAACATTTTAAATGCTCTGAATAGTATTATCTATGCCTACGTTTGTTAGGAAGTAAAGGTAGGATGCCATCATTTTAATGCCATTATCAAGGTAATGAGTTTATTTGAAGTTGATTTTGAGTCATTGTAAGGGATGGTGCATTTCTGGTTCATCTTGAATCCTGAAGTACACATTTTTCAGGGGGTCTCACTTGAAATACTGGGGTGTCCTACTCTTCCTCCAGTTACTTCATGTCTTTTATTTTTTCTTTCAGTACTGGGGATTAGACCTGTGGCCTTGTGCATACAAGGCTGTCACTTAAGCTACAGCTCTGTCCACTTGCTTGCTTTGGTTTTGAGATATCTTGGCAACCTTGCCTGGCTGGCTCTGAAATGCATGCCTCCCCTACTGCCACTCCCCTTATCTGGGACTATAATTGTGTGCTACCATGCCGTTCCTTCAAGTCTGGCAAGGATGTAAGAAATCTTCTCACCCATCACCTACAACTTATCAGATTCTCTCATTAGCAAAGCCAGGTAAAGCTACTGCCAAGTTCACCTCTGTTAATTCCTTCTCTCTAGGAGCTTAGTTCAAGTCCTCTTTGCCTCTTTAGCTCTCTAATATTGTGAAATATATATTGAAAAAATCCCCAAGTATTTCTAGTTGCTTTTAGTGTGGAAGTTGGTTTAGAACTGGCCGTAAATAATTTCTGTTTATTAATCTTTGCAGTGTCTGGACATTTTCTTTCTTTCTTTTTTTCTTTTTTTTTGGTCAGTTGTGGGGCTTGAACTCTGGGCTTGGGCGCTGTCCCTGCACTCTTCAGCTCAAGGGGCGCACCTACCGCTTGAGCCACAGCGTCACTTCCGGTTTTCTAGTGGTTTATTGGAGATAAGAGTCTCATGGACTTTCCTGGCCAGCTGGCTTTGAACCGTGATCCTCAGATCTCAGCCTCCCGAGTAACTAGGATTACAGGCATGAGCACTGGCGCCTGGCTGTCTGGACATTTTCTATGCCAGTAAAGCTCTGTATCAATGTAGGTAATTGTTTGGACCCAGGGCTGAGGATATGAGTTCATCTAACTTTTATTTCTTTTCTGTGGGCTGGATGGACATTTATGTGGCATTTCTTTTTCTGCACTGCTACAAAAATAGTGTGCTTGTGATTCCCATATTTATGTGGTCCATTCTTGATTTTTACTGTATGTAGACATACAAGAAGCTCAATGGAGAAATCTCAGCTCTGTGAGGCTGCTTTGAGGTCAGAAGTCTCATCTTGTTCTCACGAGTGGGGATTACTCTGGCTTTTGAGCATTATTTCAAATAGCAAAAGACTGGAGTAAATCTAAATGTACACCAATACAGATTGGTTACATAAATGATGATGAATTTACTTAACAAAGCACCACAGCAATTAGAAAAGGTTAGGCAGCTTTCTATGTAATGAGACAGAGCAGCTCCAAGAGTCAGTGGGAAGAAAGAGGGGCAGAGCAAGGCATGCGTCTTGCTGCAATGGCTGGTATGAAGGAAGGACAAGTGCATGGACCATATATAGACTGAGGTATAAACACTAGCCATGATGAGATGATTGTTTTCTGCAAAAGATTCCTCTCCAAGGACAGAGCAAGGTCACTCGGGGCAGGCCCAAGGTGAACATTAGCTTTTCATTTCATTCTGTAACTTTTGGATGTTATATAATAGCCTTGTATGAATTACCTAGTCAAAAGTAAAGAAAAAATATTTTTTGTGCTGGTTCTGGGGCTTGAACACAGGGCCTAGGTACCATACCTAAGCTTTAGTGTTCAAAGGAGTACTCTACCACTTGAGCCACAGCTCCATTTCCAGCTTTTTGCTGGTTGATTGGACATAGTCTCATAGACTTTCCTACCCAGCTGGCTTTGAACTTCAATCCTCAGAGCTCAGCCTCCTGAGTAGCTAGGATTACAGGGCAGGAGCCACCGGCATCTATCTAGTAAGAAAATATATTTTTAAAAGAAACTATGAAACTGGAGGTAGCTCAGCGGTGGGTCATTTGTCTGGTGTGCACAGCCTTGTGCTTGAAAAGTTGAACATTAATTAAAAAGAGAAGAAAATGAATTCTGCTGCCTTCTAGTAAAATAAGTTTCATTTATGGATGTTGCTAGGCTACCGGTTTCTTTTCATTTTTCTATTTACTAAAATACGTATTTATGATCATTTTAATCAGAAACGGTTGTGTTTTCATGGTACCTGTTAGCCGCCTTCTGTCAATGTAACAAAAGAGCAGAGGCAATCAACTTGCAAACAGGAGAGGTTTACTCAGAGTTTTGAGGTTTCAGTCCATGGTTTTGGGGCTTGTTGGGAGATGACATATCACAGAGGGAGTCCGAGCAGGGAGAGGCCACACATCAGAGAGGGAGCATGCGCAAAGCCACACATCACCAAGGGAGCATGTGTAAGGCCACACATTACAGAGGGCTAGGCCACACATCACCAAGAGACCATGTGCGGGGCAAAGACACACATCACAGAGGAACTATGTGCAGAGCAAAGACACACTTGCATGGCCAGGGAGGCAAAGAGGGAGGAAGAAGAAGGGCCTAGCATCCCACAGTCCTCTCAAGGGCCTACCTCCAGTTCCCTAGAACAAGTATCCAGGAAGCTTCTCCTCTTAAAGTCTTGCAGCCTCCTCATGCCTATTCTGGAGACAAAGCCTTGAATGCATTAACCTTGGGGGCCAAGTTATGGCAATAAGAAAAAATTGGCCCCCTTTTTAATGTTGTTTTTGAAGGCATGGTTTACACTTTTGCATGACATCTTGTGTATTTCAGACACTGTAACTTGCTTACTTTTTCTGCCAGGTCAATAATTTATATAATTTTTCTTTGTGTATAATGTACTATGAACCTCTTTGTGAGTAAAAACACATTTACCTCTTGTAATTAGCCCCAATGTTTTATGGTTATTTGATAGAGCAGAAGGAAAAGAAATCAGGCACGATATAAAAGGGAGAAAAGGCAGACTAGCAGTGACTGTAGATGAGCCTGTGAGACACTCACAAAGGCTAGCAAGTTCCATTCATTCGATCCAATGGCAGAAACAAATAGAATTGTTGCTCTTTAAATACACACACAGTGAAAATGAACTCACAGGAAATAGCCGACTTAAAGAATCATTAATTATTACCTAATTGCTTGCACTACGGTGGCATGGACAGGAAAGTGCTCTCTGATGATGAAGTTGTCAATTATAGTTGATAATTAAGGGGCCAGGTGCATGTTTAACTTAACAAGATAAATATCTGCCCAGATGTTGTTTGTCTGCTACTTCATTACCAGGTAGGTTAGGCGAGTTTCATAAACCAGAACGACCATGATAGGTGTAACTGGCACAAACCAGAATGACCACAAAAGGTGTCATCTTGCTTCACAAAGACACCGTCCACCAACTTGGCTCTACAGCTAGTGCTCATTAAGAAATCTGCACATCACGTCTTCTAGAGGGTCGGGGACTGAGCGCACAATACCGCCTTTGCGGGTCTTGGAAGGGACCATGCACATCAGAGTAGATAAAAGTGCAACAGGAGAGAAACGGCAGAAGTGGTCTCATGTTTCATGCAAGATTTTAAGTGCCAATTTAACAAAGAATCCAAGTGTATCTTGACTCTTCCAAGGAATCCAAGATTCTTAGATGCGAGAGATGAGAGTTCTAGCAGAACTCTAGTAAGATTTTCTATGTGGAAGGGAGGGTTGAGGCTGGGAAGAAAAGACTAGCTGAGTGAAAGATGGAGGTCTGGCCATTTACTTCCTTGTGCTGGTTTACTATGGCTGCTATAGCATATCACACCCTGGGAGGCTTGAGCAATGGAACTTCATCTTTGCACAGTCCTGGAGGCTGGAAGCCTCAGCTCAAGGTCTCTGCAGCATTGGTTTCTCCTGAGACCTCCCCGTTTGGCTTGCATGTGGCCGCCTCCCGCCATGTTTGGAAGTGGGGTTTTCTGTGTATGCAGATACCCATGTATCATTTCTTCTTCTAAGGACAGCAGCCATATTGGATTAGCAACCTGCTCTAATGACCTCTCTTGATTCTGATTGTGTCTTGAAGGCCCTGTCTGAGAGCAAAGTGCTTCCATGGGTGAATACCATTGTAATCAATCATTGTAGTTTAATGCTGTCTCTGCCTGCCTCTGTGTATTCACTGCTGTCCCCACAGCTCTGACACAGACCTGTGCTCACCCCAGAGCCTTTGAAGTGGCCTTTTCTTTACTCTGGATCTCCCACCTTTAGACAGCTACAGAGGATCCCCAAGGTCTTGAGGAGGCTCCTGTTCAAAGGCCACCTCCTAAGTGATGTCTTTTTCAGTGTTCCCATTGTACAACACAACTTAGCGGCATTTTCTTTGCCTTCTCAGCCAGCTTCATTATCTTGCCACATACTTCTTAAATCTTGTGACATAAATTTGTTTTCATCTTATTGATACATTCCTAGTAGATTTAGTCAGTATTCTTTTAACTGTGATAGCAGTTAGAAAGAGAAGACACGGTTTACAAGGAAAAGAGAATATGACTGCCAGTAGATATCAGCAGCAATAGTAGAAAACAGCAGACAATGTGATATTTTTGATTTGTAGGAAAAAAAATTGCCAACCTAGAAAGTTATCCTGCAAGGCTCAAATAAACCAAAGAAATAGTGCTTTACCCTTAAAAGACAGTCATTACAAGAATATTGGTTCAGAGCTGGGCACCAAGGGCTTGCACCTGTAATCCTATCTACTTGGGAGGCTGAGAATGGGAGGATGGCAGTTTGAGGCCAGACTAGGCTGAAATGTCCACAAGGATCTATCTCAATGGAGGCAGCTGGGTATGGTGGTACATACCTCTCATCCCAGCTATGATGGGAAGTGTAAATAGGAGGATCAAGGTCCTACTACACACTTGGGAAGGAGGCAAGATGCAATCTTAAAAATAAGTAGTGTACAAAAGGACTGGAGGCATGGCTCAGTGGTAGAGCACCTAACTAGTCAGTGCAAGGCCCTGAGTTCAAATGTTAGTACTTACCTTCCCACAACCCCCCACCTCCCCTCCCTCCAAAAAAAAAGAGAATGCTGTTGTTTTAGGCAGAAAGAAGACTATCCCTGAAGGCTATTAGTGTAATACGAAGAAGGAAAGGCAAGAAAAACAAACAAACAAAAACTTATACATCTAGGCACGTATTACTTAAGCAATAGGGACTAGTATGTGAAGTTAAAAAAAGCAAGAATAAACAGGAGTGTGAAATTCTCTCTCTCTCTTTTTTTTTTTTCTGGGTCCAGTCGTGGGGCCTGAACTCTGGGCCTGGGCGCTGTCCCTCAGCTCTTCAGCTCAAGGCTAGTGCTCTACCACTTGAGCCACAGTGCCACATCAGGCTTTTCTCTTTTTGCTTATGTGGTGCTGAGGAATTGAACCCAGGGCCTCATGCATGTGAAGCAAGCACTCTACCACTGAGCCACCTTCCCAGCTCCCAGGAGTGTGAAATTCTGAGTTGGAGAAGTAGGAAATGAGTTTAGAGAAGAATGAATAAACATTTGTCAATTATAAAAAAAAAAGGCGGGGGGGGGGTCGCAGGGGAGGATGGGATGGGAAGGGGAAACAAAGGAGGAGGCTACAATGCTTGATGAGAAATGTACTCATTATCTTGCCCATGTAATTGTAACCCCTCTGTACAGTATTTTCACAATAAAAAAAATTTAAAAAAAGGCAAAAGAAAGAGTGATAAGTAAAGGCAATAGGAATTTGGATAAACTAAGATTAGTCAAGATTTTAAGAAATTGGTCAACCTGCATGATCAATCACAAAATACGTAGACTAAACTCACCAGTTAAAAGATGAAATTGTTTCTTTGAGGATTTGTTGTTGGGGGATTTAATTTTTTGAGTTCTAAGTATATTTTAGATATGAGACCCCTGTCCGTTGTATGACTAGTGAAGATCTTCTCCCAGTCCATGGACTTTCTATTGATCTTGCTAGCTATGTCCTTTGCCATGCAGAAGCTCTGCAGTTTCATGCAATCCATTTGTCCAAACTTTCTTTGGTTTGTTGTGTTTCTGGGTCTCTATTAAGAAAATTTAGGCCTGTGCTAAGGAGCCCTAGTGTTTCTCCTATTCCTTCCTGTAATGTTTTCAGGGTGTCTACTTTTATTTTGAGGTCTTTGATCCATTTGGAGTTGATTCTGGTGCAGGGTGATATATAAGGATCTAGCTTTAGTTTTCTGCAAGTGTTTAACTGATTTTTCCAGCACCATTTACTGAAAAAGCTGTCTTTCTTCCATTCTATTTTTTTTAGCTCCCTTGTCAAAGATTAGGTGGCTATAGGTCTGTGGGTTCATTTCTGGATCTTCATTCCTATTCCATTGGTCCTCGAATCTGTTCTTGTGCCAATATCAAGCTGTTTTTATTACTATGGCTTTGTAGTAGAGCTTGAAATTTGGTATTAATATTCCTCCAGCAC
The DNA here is from genome assembly GCF_019054845.1 of Dipodomys spectabilis. Taxonomy (NCBI): domain Eukaryota; kingdom Metazoa; phylum Chordata; class Mammalia; order Rodentia; family Heteromyidae; genus Dipodomys; species Dipodomys spectabilis. The sequence goes on along the minus strand of NW_024870855.1, from coordinate 13,226,029 downwards.
TGTTCTTTCTGTTAAGGATTGTTTTTTTCTATTTGGAGCCTTTTATTGTTCCATATGAATTTTTGGATTACTTCTTCTATTTCATTGAAGAATAAGGTTGGGATATTGATAGGTATCACATTGAATTTGTAGATAACCTTTGGCAGTATTGCCATTTTCAGGATGTTAATCCTCCCAATCCAGGAGCATGGGAGGTTTTCCCCCTTCCTTAGTTCTGATTTAATTTCCTTTAAGGTTTTTTTTTTTAAAGTTTTCATCATAGAGGTCCTTCACCTCTTTAGTTAAATCCTAGGTATTTTATTTTTTGTGGGGCTATTCTAAAAGGGGTTGCTTTCCTAATTTGAGCTGTTCTCTTCTCATTATTGGCATACAGGAAAACCATTGGTTTCTGAGGGTTAATTTTATACCCTGCTATTTTGCCAAAGTTTCCGATCAGCTCAAGTAACTTGGGAGTGGAGATCCTCAAAGAAACAACTGAGCCAGGCGCTGGTGGCTCACGCCTGTAATCCTAGCTACTCAGGAGGATGAGATCTGAGGATCACGGTTCAAAGCCAGCCCGGGCAGGAAAGACTGTGAGACTCCTATCTCCAATAAACCACCAGAAAACCGGAAGTGGCACTGTAGCTCAAGTGGTAGAGTGCTTGCCTTGAGCTGAAGAGCTGAAGGACAGTGCCCAGGCCCAGAGTTCAAGCCCCATGACCGACAAAACAAACAAACAAAAAAAGAAACAACTGCCTGATTAATAAGTGGGCTAAAGACTTAAAGAGAGACGTTTCTGAAGAGGAAATAAGAATGGCCAACTTTGATAGCCATTAAAAGAAATTCAAATCAAAACAACATTGAGATTCCACCTCACCCCAGTTAGAATGGTTACAATCAAGAAATCTATTAACAACAGATGCTGGAGGGGATGTGGCCAAAAGGGAATGCTACTGCATTGTTGGTGGCAGTGTAAACTTGTTCAAACATTTTGGAAAGCGGTATGGAAGTTCCTCAAAAGGCTCCACATAGAGCTCCCCTATGACCAGCAATTCCACTTTTGGGCATTTACCCAAACGATCACAAACAAGGCCATACTAAAGCTACCAGCACAACTATGTTTATTGCAGCATTATTCACCATGGCTAAGATATGGAACCAACCCTGATGCCCCTCAGAAGATGAATGGATCAAGAAAATGTGGTATGCATATATATATATATATATATATATATATATATATATATAAATTCTATGCCTTCATCAGAAAGAATGACATTTCCCCATTTGTTAGGAAATGGAAAGACTTAGAAAAAATTATATTAAGTGAAGTAAGCCAGACCCAAAGAAACATAGGTCCCATGGTTTTCCTTATTTGCAATAACTAGTACATGTCTAGGACAAGCAGAAAAGGCCAAAAACTATGTACATATGACCATGTAAGATGATGTTAAGCAAAATAAACCCCAAGATAGGGAAACAAGTTTTTCTTTCTTTCTTGATATTGTATTTAATGTAGTTATAACGTACTATGTGATTTTTTTTTGTTTCTTTTATATGTTCCTCCCCCACTGTATAACCCCTGTTTTCACTGTATTTGATTCCAGTGTCCTGCATCTTGTAGATACATTTTTCTAATTTGAGGAGGGGAAGGGAAATAAAAAATGCTTAAATAAGAATACAGATTGACCCATTGTGTCTTCTACAATGAGATGTAGAAGACACTATGTTGAAAACAAACTTTACAATTTCCAGCGGTTACTGTGGGGCAGAGGGGAGGGATTTGGAGAAGGGGGGAAGGGATGGTAGGGGAAAAACAAAGGAGGAGGTAATAATGTTTGATAGGAAATATACTCTTTACCCTACTCATGTAACAGTAACTTCTTTGTACAGTATTTTTACAATTAAAAATATATAAAAGATGAAGTTGTTGGACTGGGTTAAACATTTATAGTCACATGTCCTATTCACAGTTTCATATGGGCTCCATTGCTCCTCACACAGCTCTCCCAGGTTATATTAGATCAATCCAGGCCTGATGTCCATGTATGCCAACCCTCCTTCTTCAGGCCAGCACCCCACCTTCCCCAGCATCAGTCACCATCTTCCCAAGGTCAGCTCCCCCTCTTCTCTATGTTACCACCTCCTTCCACTGCACCAACCCCTTCCCTGGGAAGGCTGGGGGAAATGACAGCAGAGGCCTCTTGGGTTTCCACTCAAGTCCCCTAGAGCTGAGCCCCAGCTTTCCTGGCCTTTCTATTTGTGCTCTGGGAAATTATGTCAGTGGGAAAAAGAGGCCAAGAAGCTAGAGGACGTGGATGGCTTCCTCCCAAGCAGCATCCAAACACCTTTGAAGAGGGTGGTGCTAGAGGCAACTTGAACCTCTGCTGGGCCTCCATCGGCTGGCATTTACCTCCAAATGGTCTTTTACCATCACAAAAACCACAAAGAAATATTTAGTCTTGGATTGTCCAATACTGATCATTCTGCAGGTGTTAGCCCAGAAAAAGTAGTAAAATATACTATAAAATTTGAAGACATTGTATGAAAAAAAGACAAAATATCTCAAAAATTTTAATGTTGACCTATGTTGAACTTTTTGATATAGTGGGTTAAATACAACATGTTAAAACTAATCTCATCTGCTTCTTTTTACTAATGTGGTTACTAGAATATTCAATTTTACAATTCTGATTTGTACTATTTACTTATTGGGGCCTCTATAGCTCTGATGGTTCTCAGGCCTCCACAGCCACCAGGCCTATGCCTCCCAGGCTTCTATTCAAGCCTCCACAGCCACTATGCTTCCCGGGCCTCCATTCAGGCCTCCACAGCCACTGTGACCTTTCAAACCTCTACAGTAGTGATGACTTCTTGAGCCTTCACTTCAACCATGCCTCCTGGGCTTCCACTTGGGCCTCTACAGCCACCTGGCCATCCAGTGGCTTCATCTTCATTCATGCACATAGGTCTGACCTCAGCCTTCCATTTCACTCTACCTCAGGCACCGCCTGGTTCTAGCTCCATCACCAGCAAGTGCTTTGACATTGAAGAACTTGGTAGATCTTGTTTGACTTACTTTAGAAGGGAAATGAGTAGATTGAAGGTTGTGGAATTGTAAATCTTTGAAGAAAACCCAACAAACCCACAAGCAAACTAAGTGAATGATGCCATGCTTTCTCCACTCATTTTATGATAAGAGCTTCCACATCGCTGCCTATCAATCTGATCACCCAGATAAAAGGCTGTGTGTTGTCTGGGAGCCAGTATCAGTATTTATTAGGGGACACACTCCTGTCCTGCTGTATCATGGATTTACAGGAGAGAGTTATCCAGGACTTCTTCCTTCCAGGATTGTGTTAAAATTAAATCTGTTGACTGTTCTTTGGGAGGAAAGCTTCAGACTCTTTTATAGCTGACTTGCCTGCAGAAGTACTTTTGTTTTTTTTAAATCTCTGCTCACCAAACATTTCATCTTTTGTTTTACTGGCCCCCGTGGGTGATGAAGGCTGAGTTGCTCTGGAGACGGCTGACACATTGTTTCTGAGCCACATAGTATGAGTGAAGAAGAGATGTCAGGTGTCATCGAATGATGGGAAAATGGGAAAGAAGCTGTGGGGGAAGGAATGGAAAACTTTGCAATTGTGAGACAGAGGAAGAAAATAAAACTTTCTCCTTTAAAAAGTATTTTGGGAGGAAAATGAGGGTACATCTAGAATAGTAAAAACTCAGTTTCCAAAGTGAGGGACAGAAAATGATTCCATGGTCCATGCAAGCTGGAATCAGTACTGGTGCCTATTTACAAAGCCATGGCGTGGCTGTGACTCCCCCATGCAGAGAAGCTAACCATTATTCAACAGCCAAGAGTGCCAGGCTGTGTTCCAACTAAATAGAATTCTAATTTTGGGATCTCCAACACTTTTCTAGGAACAAGCATCCCGCTTGTGAGCAAACATTCACAAGGTTCCACTTGTTGAATGAATTAGTGAGTAAATGAATGAAGAGAGAGCAGAACATGACACCCATTAGGTCTGTGCAGTCTGCTCTAGAATGCTGGATTCCAACGGAAGGGACCTGTAACACAAACAATCTGGAAACCATGCTGTATGAGAATTTTGAGGCAATAGAGGAAAATTGCCTTTGTCAGAGTACATTAATTGTGCAAAGGGATTTCACAATGTGTGTATTGTACATTGGTCAGATAAACTCTCTCTCTTGCTCAGCCCTCCAGACTGTGCTGTTTTGGTCACCTGCACCTTGCTTTTTTATATTTTTTTCTTTCGGAACTGGGGTTTGAACTGAGGGCCCCAGGCTTCCCATGCAGATGCTCTTGAGTCACATCCCAAGCCAAAAGTGTAGCCCAGGCTAGCCTTGAATTTATGACTTTCCTGCTTTATTGCTTTTGTTTTGCTGATTACCAATGTAAGCCAGTTCTGGGACTTCAACTCAGGGCCTCCACTTACTAGTCAGGTGCTCTACCATTTGAGCCATGTACCACCCCCCTGTGTTTCTTAACTTAGAGTTGTTATCTGTTGGTGTACATACTGGGAATTACACCAGCAAGGAAGTTTGGGGTGGCTATTAGTTGTATTACCACTTGTGTTTGCTCATGTGGGCGTGTGCTCTATGTTATTAAAAGGAGGGAACCAGTGTTGCTGTGGTAAATCATGTAGGGTCAAAGCTTTGGAGGTGTGGTTGTCCTGAGCTCTGAATGTGCTGTGTGGACCGGTTCCCCTGTAAGAGAGCTTTGGGTATTCAATTTGGTGCCGTAGCCTCACAAAAGTGTTAAGAAGTGGTGATTTCAGGTTTCTCATAGTTCCCGAGTGGTAAGGAGGGACTGCCCACTCACAAACAAAAGGCAGCTAGTTTCAAACAAAGCGTACAAAACTTCCAGCAACTGAGGTTATTAAAGCAATTCATTTGAATGTGGGAGCCTTCTAGATTTAACCTGCTGGGACTCACTTTGTGGGGTGTTTGCAATCTCCCCACATAAGGGGGCATCTGAGGGATGTTTCCTCTTCCCAAAGGAAGCTAGAGTCACAGGCAGAGCCTGGATCCACTGGCTGGGAGGCAAATGAAGATTGCTCTCTGGCTTTCCTCTCCTCCTCCTCTTCCTCATACTCCTCCTCTTCCTCCCTCCCTCCCCCCAGGCCCTTGCAATATTAAACAGCAGAGTCTCTGGCTGATCATTTCCTTCCCACAGCACTGCATTTTCCCCGCCTGTGGTCCCAGCTTAACATCACCAAGCATGGCATGCCAGCAGAAACATAGGCAGCAAAATGGAAAGTGGATAGATCAAAAGCAGTGGGATTTCCAAGCAAAAAAGTTGCTCTCCACGTCTGAGCATCAGAGGACACCGTTGCTATCCTTGCTGGGAGCTCTGGATGCCAGCACGCAGTGGGAGAGCAGGGTCCTGCTCTTAGGCTTATGCTGTAGGAGGAGGCTGGCTTTTGGCAAGAAAACTTCAGCAGAAGCTGAAGGGAAAGGGGAGGGGGCAGTATTTAGTTTTATATTAAACATTTCATGATTACTTTTCTTGATTCCTATTACTATGACATAAAATATCAATAGCATGTTGCCATTTTATTAATAGTTCATTCTCTCGTTGAGAGAAAGGAAGGAAAACCAAGTATGCTAAGGGGTATAAAAGATCAAGTCTGAGAATTCTGACAGCCTCTTTGGGAGGGTGGCTTTATTGCCTTCAGACTCCTCTCCACCCACATTAACTCCCTTATACCTTATATAGCTTGCCCCCGCTTTCCTGGATGATGTCTACAAGTCCTGGCCTCTTGCTTTTTGTCAGCAATAATTCTTGACTTCATTGCAAGGCTGTTGGTCAATCTAGGCAATTTTCATAATCAATTTTATCAAGATAGAATTTCTTTAGGTCCCTCTCTCCTTCCTCCCACTCTCTTTTTCTTTCCTTCTTTCATCCCTCCCTTCCTTTTATATTCAGGCTTCTTCTGATTCCATAAAATACAAATTTGGTCAGAATGAAGTCATTATGTCTTTATAAAGACATTGGTACAGAAAGCAATTGGACAAGTTCATACTCCCCTAGCATGTGTTTTGCCCTTGGTGTGTCTCTTAATTTGTCCCTTGATGTGCTGTGGGAAAGTCAGTGTCAGGAATGATGAAGTTTGTTGTCATTGTGGGATCTCAAAGTCAATACAAGGAGAAGTCATTGTTGACAGGGAAGGAGTTTAGCCACAAGTGTGGAAGGACAGAGGGACTGTAACAATGGCTGCAGGGGCAGGGGCAGGAGGGCACAGGGCTAGCAGAGCCTCTGTCCCACGGTTGCCCAGAGCAGGGCAATGGATTGGTTGGAGAAAGAAGCATCCGAGCCTTTGGCTGCAGCTCTGGGAAGAAGAAATGACCATGGCCACGGGTGTTTGAGAGGTTAAGAAGGGGACTGGAGCCATGCTGGGGAGAGCAGAGACGGAGACCAGAGGTAGGTGTGAGAGTAACAGGGGGCCAAAGATGCTCAAAGACTTGGGTGCGAGAACCCAGAAAGCTGGAGTTGCTATTTACATCCCTGCAAAGGCCCTGCCTGGATCAGCCTGGCAGGAGGGACAGAATCGTGATCCATGGTGTCTGGGTGACATACTCATCCTCTTAGGATTCCTGGCTCCATGTGGTCTTGTTTGCCATGCAGGGTTCTAGGCTCTATGAGGCCCACATATCCTAGCACTTGGCACTGGGTCAATAATGCTCTTATTTGGCAGAACTAAGGCATGGATCCCTCAAGGGAAATTTACAGAATATTTTTATATTCGGCCTCCTTTTCTGTTTTCTGCTTCCACCTCTAGCTCAACCCTAAATACCATTCTTATAGACTCTTGTCCCTTCAGGGCATCTGCAACACTTTAAACCCCGTGGTAAGGCAGGGAGTCAGGGGTGAGGGGTCCTGGGTCAGGGGTTAGGGTCAGGGGTCAGGGTCTAACTCCTGAGATTGGAAGTCTTTGAAGTTGGGAGAAAAATGTAGAGAATTCAGATCACACATTATTTGTTCAGCTCCAGTTACAAATGACTTAGCAAAGCAAAGTTTAAAGTTCCCCACTGAGCATTTGAAATAAAAATAGCTTTTTGCAGGGAGCACAACACCTTTTATTGCAAGAAAGGATAAACAGGCAATGAGCCTTTTCTGAAGAAGGATGATGGATCAGTGCACAGTGCAAGGTGGTGGTTGTGCAAGGTGACAGATGATCTGTGTGGGAAATGAGAAGGCCTGGGGAGCTGTCACAACCTGCTCCTGCTGATGCCAAGGGGGTGATGGCCGGTGAGGCCTGTGTTTGGCTACAAATGATTCTTGGCCTCAGATGCGCCTAAAGCTGGGTGAGAGGGAGTTGCTTAACTATGGTTACTTCCATCTCTGTGTATTGCATTTATTTCCTTGTGCTTTTGTGAGTTAAAGGAACTACTCATTTCCCCCCTGATGGTTGTATCTGCTGAAAAACCTACTCAGTTGTGGCTTGTTTGTGCAGCTTCCTTGATCCCCTCCAGCTCCCATGAACAAATTGTCTCCTCAAAGTCCCTGAAATCCTTTCTTCCAAGGCTCTGTTGTGAAAACTCATGGATGATCCATCAGTGACCAGAGTCATCAAGGGTGAGGACCTGGGATATCTTCATTGTGTGATCCCTAGAGCTTCACACAAGATGTGACCAGAAAGTGAGTGAGGAATGAGTGCTCAGCTTATATACATGCATGTGTGTGTATTGGTCACTGCAGCTTCATAACCCAACTCTCCCAGGACACACTCTTCTAGTTCAGATCTGTGCTGCCTCTCTCTACCTGTGGTCCCAGGGATAAAGCTGTCCAGAGAAGCCGAGGTGCCAGGTTGTACCCCGACTCCACTTGATTCCATGGGTCATTCCCCCTGACACACTGGGGTGCACATTTCCTTCCTATTTTGGTAACTTCTCACCCAGCTCACCATGCAGCCTGCTCTGGACATGGAGGCCTGGTTGAGTTTGGATCCATTTCTTGTTGCTCTCTGTCCATCTTTGGTGACACGTGCATTCTTCTGGTATCAAAGCTCAGCCTGCTCCATAATTCCCTCAGTGTTGAGTCTCTTCTTCTCAAGAGTGATTGGATGTCTTTGAGTGTCTCTGCAGGCATGGGCTCCGGAAAGCACTGCCTTGCATCCCCGGTTGGAGTACATCCTCACTCTCCTGTGAGGGGGCTTGTCCCACCTGCCCAGGAGTCTATTAAATTTGCTTGTCAACTTACCAGCAGGCCCTTCAATGGATCCGACAAAACCTCTTCAAGGCCTACTTGTCCCTCAGTGGAGATACCAACTTGGCCAAGTTCACTATTTCAGAATCTAGCATCCATTTTTGAGAACTGAATGTGCACAGGTTCCATGCTGGACTGGTGCTGTGCCAAAATCCTTTCTGAGAAACACCAGGTAACCAAGTCCGTGGCCGGCAAACTCAGTGGACATTGTACAGTCCAGCTGTCTGTCAGCCATGTCAGTGTCTAGCTGCCACAAGTGCTATCATAGCTGCAGATCTCCCACCTGGCTCTGTGTTCCTGAAATCCTTCTCTACAGGAGGGATTACAGCCACACTCCCAGAGCTGTGATGTGTGGATGCCTATCAAAGCTTCCCCCTTTCCTGGAAAAGACAAGTCTATTTTAAGGGTTCCTTGATGAAATTAAACAGACAATGGTGTTTAAGGCATGAGGTGTTTAAGTCATTCATCTCCGTCTGTTTTCTGTAGCCATCACAGAGCCCCACAGACCAGGTGATTTATAATGGGAAGGCATGTCTTTAACACATGTCTTTATCTGCTCAACCTCTGATGAGAGATTTCTTGCTCTACCACAGCAAGGTGAGAGAGAGAGAGAAAGTGTGATGGCGCAAGCATCTCCTTTTCTTGTTTAAAACTTGCTTTGGCTCTCTGAAGAACTGTAACAGATTCAGCCTCCCTGGCAAAATCAGCTTCGTAGACATCTTTCCACCCTCCCCTCCTCCTGAGCCTTCCAAGTTCCAATAACAGACAATAACAAAGCCAGAGCAAAAATCCATGAGCCTTCATTGCAGGCTTAGCTTGAGCTAGGACGATGCATCACATCATTTCACAAAGAATCTTGTGACAGAGGAGTTTTACTATTCCATTCTAGAGATGGGGACCACTGAGGCAGAGAGCTTAATAATCTCATCCAAAGAAACTCCTCTTTTTTTTTTTTGGTAGTACTAGGGTTTGGATTCAGGGCCTTGAGCTCGCTAGGCAGGCTTTCTAGCATTTGAACCCTGTTCTCAGCCCCCAAAGGAACTATTTTTTCCTCGCATATATCAGTTATACAAAGAGTTTGCTTTCATTGGGATGCTTGTATGGACTTAGATCAAATTCACCCCTTCTATTACTCTTTCTGGACATCAGCCCTTCTCCCTCCCTCCCTCTGTTGGGAAGCTGGACTTTCCTTGGGCCTAGGGAAGGTGCCAAATTATCACCAGATTACCTAGTGGTGACAGCAGCGTGCTTCTGCACAAGGAGTGTAAGTTCAGGTTCTGTTACCCTTCTGGATTTCAGGGCAGTAATTAAGAGAAGAGACTGAGTACAACCTGCCAGCTGGGCAACTTCAGAAATTCATCCAACCTTTTTGTGCCTTAGTTTCCTCATCCTAAAATGCATATGGTAAATGCATATACTTCAAACAGCACATAGGAAGTACTCAGTAAATGCTGGAATATGCCATCATACTCTGTGCTCAAACAGCTAACAGAAAGAAACAGAACAGAAATAACACATTTTCTATCTCATGTTGTGAATAGCTATCTCCTCCTTCCTCAAGCTATTTGTTTTGTTTTATTTTCCTGGTAAGGAGATTTCCCCCTCCCACACACATGTGCATGCACACCCGAATGCACACTCACACACATTTTAATTAAGGTATCTTTTGAGAAGGAAGACTTTAATCCAAAGTGATCACTCTGATACTCAAAAAGACACATTTGGAAGCTACTTGGCGAAGGGGAATTAAAGACAGAGAAGCTGAATAAATAGCAAGCAAAATGTTAATGTTTTGGCTTTGCGATGTCTCCATCTGAGAGCCCTCCATGCAGATTTCTTGGCGGGCTCCAGCTGGCAGCCCAGGGTTCCTCTGTGTGGTTGTGACTGGCTGCTGGCTGCAGTGCAGCCCCTAGAGGTCAGTATCATCCAGGGATTGTGCTGATCTATGTTGCAGGGGACTGTCCCCATCTGCATCCCCAGGGTTGGGGACAAGGCTTGGCATGGTGGTGCCCAGAGTGAGCCAACACCGTGGGCTTGGGCTGCCTGCTGAGCTCCCTGACCATCCCTCATCTACCCCAAAGTTCTCTTCTTCCTGCATATGACTTTACTAAAGCCAGAAATCAAAGCTTCCTCCCATTTTATATATGACTGGGGTCAGCCTCAATACTTCATGGTAAAAAGATGTCTATGTGTACCTGTGCATTTGTGTGTGTGTGTGTGTGTGTGTGTGTGTGTGTGTATGTGTGTGTGTGTGTGTGTGTGTGTGTGTGTGCGCCAAGAGGTAGAATGCTGGCCTGACAAGTGCAAGTTTTGAGTTCAACCTCCAAAATCACCACAAAGCAAAACACACACACACACACACACACACACACACACACACACACACACCTAAATTTTAGTGGCTGATGCATAGGCAAGAGACTGTCCAGTAGAGGCTGAGCCTGTGGAATTCGGGGTGGGGCTAAGAGGCCAACACTTGGATTCTGAGGTCCTGGGAAGATGACTTAACTGCTTTGTTCCTCAGTTTACTCATCTATAAATTGAGAGGCTTTAAGTAAAACAAGGAGTCACTTAGGGAGCACTCATCAGCTGATGCTGATTATTGGGATGAGCAACATTAGAACCTGGAGAGAAGGGTATAATGTTCCTTTTCATCTTGGGATGTCCAATCTCACTCCTAGACCCTCAGCCTGGTGTCTGGCCAGAGCATATGTAACTCCTCTCATTCCTTCTACATGGCCATCTATGAAACTACTCAGTTGGATTAGAATCCGATAATTTTGCATTCATCCCATTGAGTCCATTTTGATATTTAAAATTAGTTTTGCCAGTTTGGTGTGCTTTTGCCAAAAACTGTGGTTGGCTCCATTTTTATCATATCAACCTTTTCTGTTTACTTGTTTGTTTTGTTTCTTTGCCTGGAAGAGACAAAGACCTAAGTGCCTTTCTTGCGAGCAGATGCACGTGTTTGTTTAAGCTGGTGACACAGGGCTAGGCAGAGAGCGAGGTAGAATGGCCAATGGAGAACCTGGTAAATACAGGTCAGGCCAATGCAAAGAAAGTTTACTGGCCAAGTTATCTGCGTCCCAGTGATTTGCAAAAACTAAATACAGGGAGTTTTCTCCAGCCATTAACAAGGTAGTTAAAGCTCAATAAAAATCTAGCATTTTCAATGCAGTTATACAATTGGAGAAAATCTAAAATCCTATAGCAACTGAGAGTGTGGTCACTTGTGTCAGTTTGGTTTTTGGGTTTTCTCATGTGGGTCTTTGGCTGCTTCTGCTGAATGTATGCCTCTGTCCCCACTTGTTACAGGGGACTTTTCAATAACTGCTACCATGTTAGATCTCAGCATGCATAGATTTAATAACACATGCTATTAATTTCTCTGATGTGCTTCTCATGTTCAGATAGCCTCAGTGGCTTCTTCTGCTCATCAAGGCAAACTCAGAGAAGTCTACATGAATATACAAGTATCATCTATTATCGAAGAAAACAGGGGGATTGTGTGACTTCTTGTTTTGGTCTTTGAAGCAAAAGAATCAAGTGAGAAGTTAGACATATATGAATTGCAAACAACCATTAATTATCTGCTTTGGAGTTTGGCTCTTGGGTTGTTCAATTCAGAATCAAACAATTCACAATGTAGCTAATTCAATCAATTGTAATGAAGCACTTTCCACTGTCCAAAGTGCCCAGGAAAGCTGCTTTCAATGGAGTTTGCGTGTTGGCTTCAATAGAAGACTCCCCTAATTCCAGCCTTCATAGCATTCCTTCCCTCTCTGATGTAATGTAGGATTATGTACCCTGTCCCAAAGTTGGGCTCCTCCTTACTCTTATGACTCCTTGGCCAAAGCCTATACATCCTTAAGGGGGCTGGGCTCATCTTCTCCTTGTCCATCTTCCTTCTTAGAACTCCACATGCATTTCCTGTATGTAACCTCTCCAAATCCCTTGAGAAAGTGACAGTTGCCATCCCCTATTTCAAGTCTGGGCCTAGACTCTCATGTGTCTGGACTTCAGTTCAGCAATATTTCCTAATGCAGTGTTTTTAGGGCAGAACATATATCATTTGAGACATTCAGCGTGACCCCAAAGCCTTATGACTGACTCCTCCCTTTTACATAGAAGAGACCATCCTGTGAGTCTTCTGCCAAGTGTGACCTCTCAGTCACAGTTAAGCACCTGGAAGGTTGAGATCTGCTGCTGTGGGTTTCCTGTTACCCAGCATTGCTGTGAACAGAAGTACTCTTGATTTCTGAGTGATGGAGTCCATCATGGGCCCTCTTGCTTCACAATGAACTCTGTGCTGCTTAACTATAAAAAGATAGCAGAACACTCAGGATAAACCATCCTAGGAAAGGTAACGCTGATTTTGGCTGGCCATTTTGGAGGTTTCAGCCTGAGGTCAGTTGCCCCATTGTTTGTGCACCTGTGGTGAGCAAGCGCAGAAAGGACTTTCTTGGTGGCTTCTAAGAACGGGAGAAAGCAAGATGAAGGTCCTAATTTGTCCTTCAGGGCCACACCCCCCGTGACCTCACTTCCTCCCAGGAGGCTCCACCTCCCACTTCCCAGTACACCTGAGTCTGGTCCAAGTCTTCACTAGAATATTGGGTGCATGGAAGACTTTCGTGCTCCGAAAGGTTGCATTCTCAGGGATTTTCTGGAATGAATTCCTCTGTTGGATTCATTGGGGGCTAACCTCCTAGCCTTGGCCTGCATGACAGATAGGAGGGCAGCCAACTTACAGCCTAATTCTCTTCACTTCACCTTGGACATTATTTGTGGGGCCATTTGACTTGCTTTGGCCAAAGAGCTGAGCATAGTGATGGAGTCTCTGCCAGCATGAAGCTGAGTGTGGTGATAGGATCCCTCCCAGGATGGAGAAGTAACTGTGGTACAGCGACCCTCTCCCTCAATTCCTATCACTGCCTAAATAGTCAGTGGTGTCACCTACTGGAAGTGACAGCAGGTTGGGTCTCCAGGGAGAGACATGGAGAAGATCATTTGTTGACCCTCAAAGAAAGACAGCCAAGTAAGAAATAAGTCTGTGGTTATGAGTGCAGAAATGTGGGGTATTTTTGTTACTACATCTTAATCTATCTTGCTCCACATAGGATGAGTTCAACTCATATTGCAGTATTTGACATGTACTTCATAGATCTTGAAGCAGTTTTGAAATTTAAGTATGAAGAGTTGGATTATTTCTAAGCATGAATGATCTATAGAAACAAAGTCCAAAATGAAGGCCTAGAGTAAAGGGTTAATGACCCAGGACTTTTGTTTGACCTCTGGGGTAGTATGTGTCATATCTTCTTTTCTTGTCTTGTTAAATTAAGTCAATACTTCCTTCCACTGAGCCGGTAATGTAATGAAGGGATAGTTATTGAAAGGTATGAGAGCCATCTTCAGTCAGCTGATAGGGAGGACAGGGGGCAGGACAGAAGACAGTCAGTCAAAGAGATTTAGTACTTATAGTCATGCCCTTAATTTGTCATTGAGATAATTCCACTGAGATGTCCTGGTGACAGGTGTGGTGGCAGGTGTGCTGGTATTCATTTTTACTATAAAAGCATCAGACCACCAGCAATTTATAACAGATTGTATTTCTTTAAATGGAAGTCATCTTTTTCTAGGTGTTCGATGCTGGACATTCTATCCCGCCCACATTTACTAGTGGATGGTAAGACTGACATTGCCGGTGTTTTTGGACCTTGATTTCTAGGGATGAAGATAACTCTTTGGGTCTTTGGTCAAAGAAGTCTTTAAGGGATGTGTCTCTGTTGAGTTTAGACATGAAGACCCACATCCCCTCTGCTTGCTCTGGGACTTCTTCATGGCGGTCTGCAGCTGCCTCTGTCAGCATCGCAACCCAGGCTAGCAGGAGGACAGTGGCTGCCTGCAGCCGCCCTGGAATCCCTATCTCTCAGCCCTGACTGTGTTCCCTCCTTGAGTTCCCCAAGCTCTGACCCTCAGCACCTCCTCCTTGAATTCCCCGAGCTCTGACCCTCAGTGTCCCCTCCTTGAATTCCACAAGCTCCTGGGTCTCCTCTTCTTCTAGAATGCTGAGGAATCGAACAGAAGGGCTGACAATCAAGGGCCCCCTTAGAACCACAACAGCCTCTCTTTCAGACCCTGCCTCTCTTTCCTTCCTTTCCTCGTGCTCTCCCTCCTCTGGAGTCCCTGGTGTGGGGACCTGGGGGAGGGGTGGTGACAGCCGTGGCAGCAGCTGGCACTCTGACCTACAGGCTCCCCTGGATGCCGCTGGCAGCTTGTTCCACACTGTACCCTGGCTCCTCTTATGCCCTCTCTACCTTGCAGAAGACCACAGCCCAGGAAAGCTGAGGCTCCTCTCCCCTCCCTGTGTCTGCCTCCACTCAGGACATTTGTGTCCTTTTCTAGATTCTCCCTGCGTCACCATAACACAGTCAGGAAGCTGTGTGAGTCTTTCTTCCAGCCATCTGCTGGAAGGCAGATGGCATTTACCTCTGGTTGCCTTCATCTTGGCCATGAACATGAGGCCAGGGGCTTATGTGGGAAAGGCTGTGTTTTCATCCCCTGCTCCAAGGAGCATGAGAACTGGCAAGAGAACCACTATACATTCTGCCTGACCACTCTGGGAACCACCCAGAGAAGTAATGTAGATCAGCACACAATAGAGACACCAGTACTCTGGTTACAGCCACAGCATTCCGGTAGCCAGACTATGCAATTAGCAACTGATGAATGGATAAAGAAAACGTGGGGTATCTACACAGTGGAGCATTATTCAGCCCTAAAGAAAAATGGAATTATGTCATTTGCGGGAAAATGGATGGAATTGGAGATCATCAAGTTAAGTAAAATAGGCCAGACTCGCAGAGACAAATCTTGCGTGTTTTCTCTATAGGTGGAATCTCGATCCACTCATACAAACAAGCAAACAAATAGAAAGACATGCACCTAAACAGAGTAGTATTTGGGGTACAGGGAGTGAGAGGGAGGGATGGAAGGAGAGAACAGGAAAAAGATGGAGGAGTGAGGCCTAGGAGCAGGATTCTCTGATGCGTGGCTTGGGTTCAAGGGCAGTTAGACAGAGTCTGGCTCCATATCTTCTCCAAGTTCTCAGTGAGGGCTTCAACAAGTTGGGCTGCAGTCAAGCAGAATTTGAAGGAGTTTTACATGGAGCCATGTTCAAAGTGGGAAAAAAATCCCAGGCCTTCCTATACGATTAGGTAATTAGAACCCTGTTATCTCCAGCAGAAGTGGCAGGGGGGAAGAACAGTGGGTACAGGGAGGTAGGAATGGAGGTCCTGCAGGGAGTTCCCCACAGGGAAAGGTCAGGTGGAGGTCCCTCCATTCCAGTCCCTCTGGACAGGACCTGCATGGAAGGCCTAGGCTCCTCAGAAGTGGGTCAGGGAGCACTTATGGGAACACTGGGAGGGCAGCAGGAGATTGGATGGGGGTGCAATGGTTTTGTGTCTTCACTGATAACAGCTGATCTTCCCTGGTTCCGGGAAACTCTGGGGAGTGAATGTATGGCAGCTGAGTTCCTTTGTGAGCTTTGCTTTTAGGCAGAGGAGGGTTCTTGGCACCTGATTCTCCTGTCCACTACACCTCTTCTATCTCTTTGATGTACCCTGGATTCCTTTACCCCAGAAGGGGGTGTGGCCCCTTTGTATGAACTACATTCCCACTGGGTTGGGCAGGATCCTGTGAAGGCAGCTGGAACTTCCAGCTCCTCTGTCCAGAGAGCAGCAGTGCCACCTGGCCACTCGGTGGTCACAGGATGTGGGCCTGAGGCTCAGCAGTGTCACCCAGTCACTCTGTGGCCACAAGATTCAGGCCTGAGCCTTGGAGGCAGCTCTGTGTCCTGGCTCCAGGGCACTGCACATGGCTCCCAGGCCACCCACACATGCTGTGAAGTCAATGTGGTGCTCACTTTGGGACCTCAGAGCCTAGGGGAGGCTGTGGCAGAAGAACAAGACTTGGGATTGAGACACAGATTTTCTTAAGGCTGGGGACTATGAAGAGACCCTTTTGCACTGTAAAAGGAGGACTCTGTGCACAGTCTTAAAAGTTTTATTCTGCAGTTCAAGAAGAAAGTGAAGTTCCCAGGTGTGCTCTCCAGATGGGACCAAGGTGATTCGGGTAAGGTGACAAAATTTCCTTCGTTAGGTGCCTCTTGTTTGTTACAGAAGCCGCGCAAAGGAGCTATACTGAGCCACAAATCCTAAAAACACTCGAGTGTTTTTCCTTGTGTGAGAACTTACCCTTTGAAAACTCCCAGCCCTCCCTGGGCTGCACATGCTGACTCCGGAGCTCAGCTGCCGGCAGCACCTCACCTGCGCCCGCAGGAAAGCAAAGGCAGTTGCGTGCAGACATTGTTTAATGTGCTGGGATTAAAAATACCGCCTCGGCTCCACAGATTTCTGGAACCGTGAGGGGCATTCTCATTTGTGGGCTCTGGTGAAGGTAAGATTTGGAGATGGGCATAGGTAGTGAAAAGCAGTCCTCTCAGTGCATGAGACATCAGCCAGTATTTGAATCCCCAAGCTTTAAGTCTTAAAGAAGCAGCTGCTTTATAGCCCCAGGTCCCTGTAGCCCCCACAAACTGAAGTACAGTGAGGTGGTGGTGGGGAGGAGGGGTGGACTTTCCTGAGTGCCCAAGAGAAAAGCCTTGTGCCAAATGAGGCATACAGGGAAATCCTGAGGCTCTGATGCTTGGGAAATCTTGAGGCTCTGACTCTGGGATCTATCCATAATTAAGGATAGGAGTGAAACTCTCAGTCCAGGTCAGGGTTAAAGCCATGTGATCTTCAGGACTCCAAAGATGAGTATGCCCTTGGCTAACTAAGTCAAGATCAAGTGATCTGTTCCAGACCAACTCACCAATACATTTCTCCCACTTGCTCAACACAGGGGCTGTTTGGCCCAGTCCTACTCCGGAGGTCCAAACCTAATGACTCTCACTGATCTTCCAAAGGGAAAGCATGGCCAAGAAACCCAGTACGGCCTTTGAGATGGAGACAGAATGGCCTGTGTTTCTTCAGGGGGTGGTGGTTGAGGGTTTGAGGCTAGAAAAGAGAGGAGAAAGGTAAGAAAGGAGGTTCCAGTAGGGGCTAGAAATAATCTCTAGTGTTTACTCCGATGAGTGGAACAGTTGGCAAATCACCCAGAAGTCCGAGGAAAGGATTGTGGAAACAAGAAAGAGGAAAACTACTCAACATGTGTTGATTATGAATTTTAATTACTGAGTTATGTGTTCAGTCAACAGGCTGAGAAAGAAATGTGGGCAGGACGGGCTCTGTGAATGTTACAGATGATACAATTCTGTTTTTAGGAAATGCACAATTAGACTGTATCTACACAACCCAAAGTAAAAGCAGATGTATCTGTCATCAGACTATTTTGATTAATGGGGAAATTTGGAGCTTAAATTATCTGTTTCCGCCAGCCGTGTTGATCCAATGAACTGGACCATTGCCAGCTCCCTGCAGTAGGGTGCAGACACAACTTTTGGGGTGAGGCAGTTTCAGGAACAGGATCCGCCATGTGGCACTGGCAGAGCTGAAGTGGGAGGGAAATGGGTAACATGCGAGAGACCACAGGTTCTGCTCATTTCCAAACTCTACCTGAGAAGGCCTCACCCAGCTTGGGAAGGGGCCCTCTCCTGCTGCTGGGGAGGGACCTCCTACTGCTGGCTTCAGTTGAAATGACTCAATGGAAGCAAAAGAGTTGGTAGAAGATTCTGAGGTCTGAACTATTTTGTCATTACTTTGTTCCAAGTGGAGGCCACACTGCCATTTGCTTTGACCAAAGTCTTCTCTTTCTTTCATGTTACTGAACTCGAGGCCTTGCTCTTGTAAGGCAGGAATTCTGCTGCTGAGCCATGCCTCCAGCTCTGTTTTCACACTGGTTATTTTTGAGATAGGGTTTTGCTTCCTGCCCCCATCATGTGATTGCACGGTGATCCTCCAGCTTTCTGCTTCCCGCTGCAGCTTGGATAGGAGGTCCATGCCCCACGCCCAGCTTATTCCGTTGAGATGGCGTCTTCTGGACTGTTTCTGTTCATGTTGGCCTGGAACTATGACCTGCCAGATCTCAGCCTCCTATTTCCAACTTGTTGACATAAATAGCACAGCACTGCACCAGACATGGATTGAAAAGAGGTCTCTCAACATTTCCCTCTTTTGCCTGACTTAGAAGCATATACAATGACCCAAACAACTATCAGTAGATGAATGGATGGACACATCTAGTATGAACATACCAGAGGACATTATAGAGCCATAAGAAGAAATGAAATATAGCTACATGGCACAACATAATACAGAGGGGCCTTAAAAACAAGACACCAAAAATGCAGACATGTAAGGAATAATAAGCTATGTGAGTCTGTTTATATGACACATTCAGAATAGACAAAATCCTCTGGGACAGGAAGCAGACTGGTGGTGGTTCCTGAGGGCTGAGGAATAGAGGAGAAGGTCACAAGTGATTGCTTTATTGAGTATGGGATTTTATTTTGCAAAGTTTTTGGAACTAGATAGTGTCGTGTAACACTGTGAATGTATTAAATGAGACTGAATTATGGTTTAGGTTATGGTTAATGTATACTTTGAAAAGGCAGCTAGAAAGTGAATGTATTTGGGTCCTGTGACTCCCACATACCCTCCTTTTTCCCAGTGAAGAGGGGATGGCCTTTAGGCCCACTGTGTTTCCTACAGGCAGAGAGCAGGTCAGTGCTTGGAGGACCTGAACACCACTACCTCCTGGTGTCAGATCCTCACGTTCTGCAGATAGGAAGGGAAAGAATTCCCAGAGGTCCTGGAGGAGAAATCCAGGTTCAAGAGAAGTTGCTAGTGCTTAATCCAGGAGAGAACAGTGTGTCATGAGAAAGGTGATGTGTTAGTCCATTATGGTTTTGTTGTGAAGTGAATCACCAGAGAGGACCACACGGACACAGAATACATCCAAAAGAAAGACTTTATTAGTCAGTTGGCAACTACACTGAGCCTTTGGGATACCCAAGTGCAGTCCTGAACCCGTTCTCAATGTTCCTATTAAGCAAAAAACCCACATCCTTGTTTGCTCAGGGGTGGAATGTCCCTAACAGTTCTTTCCTGCATATGCAAGCCAAGCAGGAGGTTACACAGACTTCAGTAAGGGCAGCATGACCGTTACTTAGGAACAAAAGCCAAAACATAGCCTGGAGAATGAGTAGCATATTCTTAAATCTCAAAACCAGGAGGAATTTATTCCTGCGGTTGGGGGTGCAGTCCTCTTCTAAAGAGGGAGCAACACTTGCCTCGTTGGTCCAGAGATACCCTATCAAAGTTTTGATCTGAATTATTTTCCAAAGGCCATGTGCTAAGGTATGGTCCCCATCCCGTGGCAGTGTTGGGAGATGGGAGGTGGGAGGTGGGGCCTAGCAGTAGGAAGTTAGGTCATTGTGGGCTCTTCCTTGCTCCTGGCTTCCTGGCCTCCAGGAGTGGAGTGGGAGGAGAGAGGTAGCATGTCTTTGCTGGTGACTGTCCCAATACTTGGTACTGCAGGATGCCACTTTCTGCCATGCATCTCTGTCATTTCTGTTCCACGACCACTTTGTCCAGGAGAAAGTATGGCATGGCTGGAGAAAAGTTGACTGACATCATTCCATAGGCTACCTTACCACAGAAGGCTGAGTTGTCCTGCCTCCGTTTCCCTGTGCTAGACACTTAGGTGCATCTCAAAGATCATCTCACCTCTGCTCTCACTCCTGAAGTGACCCACCATCCTCTCTTTCAGACCTTCTGGTCACTCTTTCCTCTTTCTTGTTCTTTCTCAGTACTGGATCTGCTGGCCAGTCTTTGGGCTTTGGGCACTGTGTATGAAATCAGTACAATTTAAACTGAGCCATCTCTCTTTGCTCATGAAGTGGGCATCTAGGTGGGCGGCCTGGCGTGTGTTTCACTGCGAGGACTTTTTTCTACTCCAGTCCTTTGGGGATGGCCCTACATAGGCTGTAATTTAACAAGCTCTCCCTGACAGCTGACGCCTGCAGATGGGAGATTGTCTCACAGACCAGTCCGTCCTCCTTCTTCCTCTGATAATGAGCAGCAGAGGACTCTGCAGGATGTGCTAGGTTTAAAAAGCTTGAAGTTCACTGCGGGAAGTTACGTCATTGCCCGAGCCTGGGAAGAGCTGCACTTTGGGAAGGAGGAGACATACAGGCCCTGTGAGCTTTGCCAGGAGGAGAAGGCACTTGCTCTCTTGTCTGCCATGTTTCCATTGAGGACCATTATTTCCTTTTGATTGAATAAGAACTCCTAGTTTTCATCCTAACACTAGACTCTTGCCTCAGAGAGGACAGTGAGTGAACCTGGGGCAAACGAAGATGATGAGCACTTGGGCATAGGCCTCATCTGGAGTCACTGAGGCATCCCTGGGAGTTGTTCTGAGCACCGGTGTATGATAATTGAGGGACAGTGGCTCAGGAATGGAGGTTTGCATAATGCAGCAATGGGAGCTCAGCCAGGAGCCCAGGGTTCGCATGTGGAGACACTCAGGTGTCAGAGCAGGGCTGGGAAGGCTGGGAGACGCTGGGCAGGGAGCAGTGGGGGACGTGGAGGCAGGCGGACACGGCTTTCATGTGGGCGCGGTGGTGGAGCACGGCTGTTTGAAGATGCATTTCTGTGGCTGCGGAATTAGTGAGTGGAGGCAGGAGGCTGAGGGCCACAAGCTGTAGCTTGTGCTTTGGAGCTGTGCTTTTGAAGTTAGGAAGCCAGATAGATGCAAGGAACATCTGGTCTCTCCTCATTTCTATGCACATGCAGATTTCATATTAATATCAAAGAAACTCAGCCGTGGATGTAAAGGAGAAGTAATTTTCTTCAGGGTCCTGATTTGTCAAACCCCACCAGGATATTCTTTTCACAAAAACGACAGACTCCACTTTAAAAGCCTTGACAGAAAATGATGGGACTTGATTCTAGGAATGGCAGTAGTAAGAATAATAGTTAACATCTTACAATGACTTAGGTGACCCAGGCGGTCACCACTTTGGCCCTGTGAAGCAGTGTGTGAAATGGCCTTACTTATTACCCCATGGTGCCTACGAGGAGATGGAGACTTAGACAGTTATCCTGAAACACCTGAAGAGGAAGAGACAATGTCATTCTCTAAGTATAACCAACCAGCTCTGTAGCCTATAAGCTATGGTGGTTTCCCTCTCTCCCCTACTGGGTTTGAACTCAGAACCTTGAACTTCTCAGTCAGTTTCTCTACCATTTAAGCCATATCCCTAGCCTATTTTGCTTGCTATTCAGGTAGGATCTTGCTTGTCTTGCCTAGGCTGACCTGGACTGTAATCCTCTTATTTATATTTCTCACCATAGCTTTGATGACAGATGTATACCACCATGTCATCTTCTGTTTTGTTTTGTTTTTGTTTTTGTTTTGTTTTGAGATGAGGTCTTGTGACCCATTTTTCCCAGCTCATCTCAAGCTCCTGATCTCAGCTTCCTAAGTAGCTAGGATTGCAGGTGTGACCATAGACCCTCATCACAGTCCTTATGCCTAATCAGAATCTTCAATTACATTTCAGTGGTAAATAATTTCAAGACAAGCTTTACCCTAATGATTACCCATTCCCTTTCAATTCCAATTGTCCCTTGCTATCTTCTGAGGCTACCAAAATCTCCTGATGATCAAGTCCTTTACTTAAAAGGTGTATTTTCCTATAGTTTATGCAATTCTCTTATATACTTCAAATAATCTCTAGTTGCTTATAATGCCTGCTAATATGAAAGCAGTTGTGGTTAGTATACTGTACTGTTTAAGGAAGAAAGGAAGAAGAACAAGAAAAAAAATCTATACTTGTTCAGCAATATCTATCCCTCTCCCTCCCCGCCCTCTGCAATTTCAATCTGCAATAGATTGAATCTGCAGATGCTAAACCCACAGGTAAAGAAGGCTGTCTGTACTATGCATGTGTGTGTGTGTGTGTGTGTGTGTGCGCGTGTGTGTATGTGTGTGTGTATGCGCGTGCACGGGAGTGCATGCATACATGCATGCATGCATGTGCTCATGCACACATGCTCAGTAAACTAACTTGAAACTTCAGACATTTCTAATGTTGCCATCAACTTCATGCTTTACTCACAAGTAATTGTCTATTAAATACAAAGTGACCACCCTCTGACTGAGTTATTTGGTCATAGATAAGAGACTGTATAATATTCATAGCTAGTGTTCAGCACTGACAATGGGCAAGCACTCTCGGAAGAGTGCATGATTTCATTTTCTCCTCCCCATAATCCTGGGGGTAGGGGGAGAGATTCGCATAAGGTTTCCATGTAATAAGCAAGAAGGAAAGTTGCTCTCCTAAGGCAAGCCTGTGGTCAGATCTGTTCCCATAGTTCTGTACATGGTGGTTCTCTCGAGTGGAGTTCTGTCCTTTACTATGCATGCTTTCAGGTCATCCTTCCTTCAAAAAATGCTTCTGAGCAGCTAGTGTTTATCAATTTCTCTTCTCAGTGGTGGAGCCCATAGAGGATGAAATATGGCTTCTGTTTTTGTGGTGCCCATTCCCAAGTGGGGGTGAAGCTAAGGTCCCCAGCACCCCAACATTCTAAGTTTTGGTTAGAGGCAACTAAAATATTCTGAGTGAATTCAGCCTTGACTTGGGCAATGACAAAATAACATTTCCTGGTAACTTCTGGTTGGTACCAGAAGTGGTCTTAATTTACTGAACTCTGGAGTCTTGCCTCCAACTTATAACTCTAGCTCAACTCTTATTTTCCTCCCCATTTGGAAGTTCAGAACACGGTCCCCATTCAAATGCTCTCTTCTGGCAGTACCAGGTTTGAACTCAGGACTTCAGGCTTGCTAGGCAAACACCCTTCCCTGTAAGCCATGGCCTCAGTCCCAAATGTTTTCTTTAGTTTTAGTAGGAACAAAAATTATCTTTCTTTAAGAAGAAAAGACATTACTAATGTCTGTCCTACCACTTAGCACAAGAACTACAACTTACTCCTCAACTACTCAGGAGCAGCAAACAGCAACAAAAAAATTATCTTTGTTTGCTGTATCACTTGAGATGTGCCACCAGCCCAGCTTTTCACTGATTATTTTGGAGATGGAGTATCCTGGACTTTTTCTGCCTGTGCTAGTTTTGAATTTTCCACTCCCTGGATCTCAGCCTCCTGAGTAGCTAGGATTACAAGTGTGAGCTGTAGGTACCTGGCTGAGAAGGAGATGGTTTCTTATGGGTAAGAAGCAATCTCTCAGTGTATTTCAGGACTCAACCTGGTATGGTGCAGCCAGCTGCTCAGTAAACGTGGGTCTCAAGGAAGGGGTGTGGCTAGGAGCTTGCTGGATCTGAGTCTACTCTGTGCCTGGAATTTGAACCACACCACAGACCCCACTCAGGGAGAGGAAGTTACGCTTCAGCAGGAAACAGGTTTTCCATCTGATTAATGCCCTGAACATGTAAAAAACATAGCAGATTGCATGCTGTATCCACCAAGGAACATACATATGCATTTAAACCACTTATGTTTTACTTTTTATGATGCAGTCCTGAATTGTGTTCCTTTTGCATTTGTAATTAGGAGGAGGAGCAGATGTGATGGCTTCTTTTAGAGTGGGAAGTCCATTCCAGTAAACCCATACCACCAGGCAAACGTTTCCTTTAACTACAGAGTCTGGCATTGTCCTGCTGTTTTGAACCATTTAAGTAGGCTATGAAGAAAAACATGTGTCTTCAGGAAATATGACTGATTATGAAAGTCAGAACATTTTGTGATAAGGGTTTATATCTGTTTGTTTTGTTGACATTGTTTTCTCCTTTTTGAAAGTAAAATATTATCAGAGAAAATTTTATTCCTTCATCTCTTTTTTACAAAAATCTTAAATTGAGACAAATAAATCAAGCCTATCTGTGTCTCAGTAGAAACCAAATCTTCCTTCTTTCCTTCCTTCCTTCCTTCCTTCCTTCCTTCCTTCCTTCCTTCCTTCCTTCCTTCCTTCCTTCCTTCCTTCCTTCCTTCCTTCCTTCCTCCCTCCCTCCCTCCCTCCCTCCCTCCCTTCTTTCCTTCCTTCCTTCCTCCCTCCCTTCCTTCCTTCCTTCATTCTTCTTTACCTTTCTCCCCTCCCTTCCCTCATTTTTTCCTTGTTTCCTTCCTATAAGCTATATTGAAGTAAAATTGCATGGTAATCTCTCTCACATTTAGTTGTCAGACAAAGGACCCATATTAGTGCTGGCTCTTTGTTTGAGCTTAAATAAAGTATGGGTTTTAATTTTGATCCATATCACTTTTATGAGACCTGCAGTTGTGCTTGACTTGGACAGTCATTGCTATAGCCAGTGACAATTCTTAGCACAGTATATGAATCCTCCTGACCCAATTACCCACTTCCCACCCCCAACACGGCATCTCCAGCCACCTTTCACCATTTTATCCTTGCAGTGCAATAATGCACTTGACACAGATAAAAATTAAGCTAAAATTACTCTTTGTGGAGCAGATGCTATTAACCCCTTGTACTGCTATATTTAAACACAAGTCTCTGAGTCACCAGTGCTCGTAGATACATTCCCAAGTTTCAAGTTGTCAAAAAATTAATATTAGCAACATTACATAGTCTGCACACAACTGTAAAAGATAGCATGGTTTAGTGTGAATTGCATTTAGGATAAATCATTGCCCCAAATTACAACTCTTTGTTGATGATATGAAATACTCAGAAAGGCTTGCAATGTTGATGCTTTTGTCTCAATGGCTTTAATAATCATTTAGGGTGTAGTGTTTCACCTTGCAGACACAGAGGGGAAATCTCAGACCCTCTTTACAAAGTCCCTGAGATTGCCGACAGAGTTAGGCAACTGAGCATCAGCAAGTGTGTTTGGGGCTTGCTTCTCCTGCTTTGGTGGTTTGCACTTAAGATACAAAATGTTCAACTTCCTTTTTATTCACTGTAGAAGTTTATCTATAGACAATTCTTCTTCTTCTTCTTTTTTTTTTTTGCCAGTCCTGGGGCTTGAACCCAGGGCCTTGGTGCTATCCCTGAGTTTCTTTTGCTCAAGGCTAGTGAGCCACTTGAGCCACAATGCCACTTCTGACCTTTTCTGAATAGCTTATTGGAGAGAAGGGTCTCACATTCCTGCCTGGTCTGGCTTTAACTGCAATCCTCACATCTCAATCTCCTAAATAGCTAGGATTATAGGCGTAAGCCATTGGAGCCAAGCTTAGACAATTCTTTTTTTTTTTTTTTTTTTTGCTGAAACATAGTCTATTTATTTTTCATTTTTAATAAGTTTTTTTATTGTAAAAATACTGTATGGAGGGGTTACAGTTACATGAGCAAGGTAATCAGTACATTTCCTATCAAGCATTGTTACCTCCTCCTTTGTTTTTCCCTACCATCCCTTCCCTCCCACTCCACAACTACACTCCCCTCCACACACACCTAAATTGTAAAGTTCGTTTTTCAACATAGTGTCTTGTACATTGTTACAATGGGTCAACCTGTATCCCTATTTAAACATTTTGTTTGTTCCCTTCCCCTCCCCAAATTAGACCAACATCAAATACAATGAAAATGGGTTATACCATGGGGGAGGGACATACAAAGCAACAAAAAAAAATCACATGGTACATTATAATTATGTTAGAAACAATAGCAATAAAGAAAAAACCACTTGTGTCACTATCTTGGGGTTCATTTGGTTTAACATCACCTTATCTGGTCACATGTACATAGCTTTTGACCTTTTCTGCTTCTCCCAGACATATGCTAGTTATTGCAAATAAGGGAAATCATGGGACCTATGTTTCTTTGGGCCTGGCTTACTTCACTTGACAATGCTTAATATAGCATATGATATGTGAACCCGTGTTTAACAAGTCATGTTTTTTGTTTTACTAGTGATTTTTCTGGTTTTCCATTTGTATTGTAAACTCACTGTATTTTATACCATCTGTTGAGAAGAGCCATTCAGATCATGATGGGAGGTTATTTATGGGTTCTCTCAGGGCAAGGATTATGAACTGATGTGACTAAAACTTTAAATTTTTTCCTAGACATTGGTTTTCCATTTACAAAAGAGAAACAATGCTAAAGTTTCTTCAATTTGTGTAGATTGCTTGTTTGTAGTTTTTTGGTTGTTGTTGTAGTTCTTGGATTTTGAATCAGGGCCTCATGCTTGCTAGGAAAGTGCTTTATATCTTACTGAGGTCTTCAGTCATTTTCTGTGATTCTTATAAATCCATATGTTATACTTGTCTTAAAGATTTACTTAAAATGTGGTTCAAGCAGTTGCTGGCAAATCATTGATAGATATTAATAGAAAATGTATTGTAATAGGAATAACAAACTCAGCTTATTAGTTGGTATTTTGTTAGTTTATTATTTCTGCATGTCTTATAACTGATACCAAAAAAGCCCTCTGGGAGCCCCTTAGTGGAAAGGCTTTCATAGGAGTTGGAGGCTGCCTGCTAGAGGCTGCTCAAACATAATTCTATATGAAACTTTGGCTTTCAAAGATTGTTTGTGGGGAGATTTATTAAAATGTTCCTTTAATCCATATTCTTGTTACAGTGTAGCACCAATTAGAAAATAAGCTACATAAGGACTATGCAAGATTCTTGCCATGGGGGAGGTGTGTGTGTGTGTGTGTGTGTGTGTGTGTGTGTGTGTGTGTGTGTGTGTGTGTGTGAGTGTGTAGCTGTGTGAGGATGTTCATTTGCTTCACCACAATGTCCACTTACATATGTGTGTATTTGTGCGTGTGTGTGTATGTGTGTACACATGTGTTTGAATTACACTGTATAGACAGAATAGACCTTATTGTTACAATCTTCACATGAAAGTTGGGGCATAGCTCAAGTGGTAGTGACCCGTCTAAGCAGGGACTAAAATAAAATATAAAATATGAAGTTGAGCTCTCTTGGGCCTGTAAGCTAGCTTATTTACTTATTTGGCAGTATTGGGGTTTGAACTCAGAGCCTCTTTTTGCCAGGTTGGTGCTTTGCTGCTAAATCATGACTCCAGCCCTATTTTTGCTGGTTACCTCTTCTTACTTTAGGCTTCCTATAGTTGTTGGGATTGCAGAAACCCTGCCCCACCTCGTCCAGTTTCTTTCTACAGAAGGACATGTTGTAATCAAATACTTTTCAGCCCTCTACTGGCCTGGTATCATAAACCTCCCAATCAGTTTCCCTGCAGAGTTTTGGGTGACAGATGGGCAGCACTGTACCCAGCTATGAATTGAGAAAGGAGTCTCAAGAACTTTTCTGTCCCTGATGGCCTTAAACGAAGGTCCTCCTACTTTCAGCCACCCAACTAGCTGAGGTCACAGACATAAGCTACTGGCACCCAGCCCAATTTTAAACCCATTGCTATCCAGTGGATATGCCTTTCCTCTGCAGGGGTCAGGCATGCAAGAATGCTCAGTGCTGTATAATGTTTAGAACAATCCACAGATCCACTCACACACAATACCATTATTGCATTCAAGCTGAAAAGCAAGTGTGTAATGGTGAATGCCGACCCAATGAGGAAGCCATCTTTGCTGCGAGTGCTGCCTCTTGTGCAGTCCTGCAGTCCTTCATCCCATGTAGTCCTGAAGCCCTACCTCCTGTGCTGTCCTTCCAGACTCAGTGGCAGGGCACACCTTCTGCCTCAGTCTTTGTATAAGATCACAACAGAGACAACTGAACATCAGTACCACAGGGTGCCTTGTGCAGAGGGAAGAAATCATGAAATGTCTAAGGGAAAAGCACTTAATAAGCACCAATAGGATAAAAATTGGACAAGCAGCACACGTCCTATAAGCTCTATTGAGCTGCTTGGTTTAAGCTCTGCCTCTTCTTGGGAGAAAGAAGTCAGATCAGATGACTTTCACGATCAAAACTTCATCAAGCTGCATTCAACTATCTTTTTTCCCTTTGGTAATCCCTAAAAACGTTTGACTTGAACAATAGCTAGTCAACACTAAGTTCTTTGATTCTGGCTATTTTTATTTTTATGCACTAGTGCTAGCAGGAAGTTGGGACTTCTACTTCCTGTTCTTATGGTGTCAGTAGAAACAGCTCTACTTCAGTCATCTTGGAGAGCATTCTTATGTCAACCTTATGGAAAGTTTTTACAACTTAAAACAGGTGCATGAGGGAGAGATCTCCTGCAAGTTCTGGAACTACTGCCAAGGCCAAGTGGAGGTTTGCTTGCAAGACAAGCTGTTCTTCTACATCTAAGGGATGTGCCACTTCCTCCTCCTTCCTAAATAACACCCAGATCCTTACCAAACTTCCCTTCCCTTTTCTATGATTATTACTGCCGTTATTATCATTATTATTGATTACAGAGTTTTAACACTGTGATTTGAGCTTGCTCTGTAACTTGAGTCATGCCTCCAAGTCTTATTTTTAACTTTACTGTCAAATAGGGACTCACATTTCCCCCCTGGTGCCAGCCTCAGACGTTGATCCTCCTTCCCATGCCTCTTCTGAAGTTAAGACCATGAGTTGCCCCCACCAGGCCTAGTTTTCTGGATGAGATGACCTAGAGCTCCTGCTCCTCATGCCTCTGCCTCCTGTCTGCAGACTATAGGTTAAATACATGTCTACTGAGAACTGTGAAGAGTTTTGGAAAGGGTTTTGCACACTGTTAGGACTGATCACACTAACCAACCAACTGCTGGGCTTTCCATAACAAGGTGGAATAAAAGACGCACCTGAAATAGCCAACCCATGGACAACTGAAAACTGGATAATAACAAGGAACACTAGATGTGCCTGTTCTTGTATGTATGTATGTATGTATGTATGTATGTACGTATGTATGTATTTTTACTGGTTACCAGGGTTTGAACGCAGAGCCTTGAGCTCACCCAGTTTGCTCGCTCAGCTGGCATACCACCAGCCCAGCGTTTGATGAGTACTTTCAGGATGAAGTCTTGACAGCTATTCTGCCTAGGCCAGACTAAAATCATGATTCTCCTGATCTTAGCCTCCTGAGACTCAAGGATGACCAGCATGAGTCACAAGGGCCTGGCTTCCCAGGAACTGTTTTAAACAATTTACAATGATTAGCTCAGTTCCTGACCACACAGAGTGAAGGAATGTACCAGGTCTCACCAAATGCCAATAGATAGTGGAGCCAGACATTGGGCTGAGTGATCTGTAATCCCATTCCAGGCTCTGAGTCCTCATCCTGTTCTGCTGCATAGTTTCTAAACCCTCCAGTGATGCTGTTAGCTTTGCTAATTCCTACAAAAGGTGGCTGAAAAGCCTGAGAAAGTGTGGATCTTTTGGGATATTGATTTACTTTTTCCTTTAGGAAAGTTAAGTAAGAACAGTACAGAACTAGTTGATATGGGTTGGTGCACAGTGTTTCTTCTAAGGTTTGCATGAACTGTAACCTAAGACATCTGAAAGTTATAGGTCTCTTCTGGACTTTTAGAAATATGGACAGCATAATTTTTTAAAATTGAATTCATTTTACAGATAGGAAAATTAAGAATTTCGTGATGTAAGCTGGATCTTTCTTGGTCTGGATTATGTGTGTGGCTGTCAGTCTACAATGTTCATTTCCAAGTGCGGCTGAGCAGGCAGGACTGTGAGAAGACTCCACGCTGTTTCCTAGTCACCCTCTGAGCAACGAAACTCAACACTGACATATAATTATAAATGGATTCACTGCCACAAGGAGGGTGGATTCATCACACCTTGAAACATGGAGGCAACAGAGACGTCCATAGAAACATGACACCTTGTTTTATGTCAGACAAACAGTAGCCAGGGCAGATGGGCCTGGACAACCGCTGGGTGCCAATCAGGGCCAGGCAAGCACTGTGAGAAGAGAGCATTATGTGTCACTGTCTTGTGTCCCAACACATCATTGTCATTGCCATGTGTCATTATCAGGTGCCACTGTCAGACATCACTGTCACTGTTATCTGTCACTGTTACATCTTGTCACATGTAACTGTTATGTGTCACTGTCATATCATTGTCAGATATAACACTAATGTGTCACTGTCGTCACATCTCACTGTCATAAGTCACTACCACAATTATTGGTCACGGTTACATCATTGTCATGTATACTGTCATGGTCACTGTCACATAATTATCACATGTCACTGTCACATATCACTGTAACTGTCACGTGCCACTGTCACTATTCCATGACACTATTACATGAACTTTCCGCGTGTCACTATTATGTGTCACTGTCACCGGAACAAGTCACTGTCACACATCACTGTCACATGTCAATCACCATGACTGGCCTGTGAAACCTAGATTAATGCATAGGTGCTCAGCACAACATCCATGCCAAAGAACACTGGCAGTTCTCAAAAATTCAAACCAATATTTTCTTGTGGGAGTAGAGAAATGGGCTGGATTCTTAAATATGTGGTTTGAGATTTTTGTGTACAAGTTTTTGAGGATGGAACAACTAGTAGATGGGCTATTTCTGGTTGCTGGTAAGCCTTACAAATATTAGGCTGCATCTAAAAAAATAACCTACATGCAGAACCACAAAGCTCTCTTACATGCCCATGGAAAGAGTACACCCAGTAGTGTGTGATCTATGCTGCAGTCACTCCATCAGCCCAAGATTGAGGTTAAGTGACGGATATTTCCATTGGTAGGAATCTGGGGAATTTGATGAACAAACAAAATAAAACTGAATTAATTTACACAATCTATTAACATATGATCATGCTTTCTCTTGGATGTGGTTTATTGTTGGCAAAATTTAGAAAAATTCACACATATCATTTTAAAGAGCAAGTAAGTATATTCTCAGGAAATGTACATGCTTGTGCAGTTCAATATTTATAGGAACTTTATAATTTTTTTTGCCATTCGGCTTGCTTTCAAAATATTCAAATATAATTGGCTTTTGTAATTTTGCTAATTAAACCTTCTAAAACAGATGGAATTATAGAAATCACAAGGTTTAAAATATCATCTTAATTGGTTTACAATCTATGTGACACAGTGCCATGCGTACTATATAAAATATATACGGGTGGCTCCAAAAACATGGCATGCCAAGGAACTTTTCCTCAACTCTTGATTACAATTCTTCTTCCTCCTTTTCTCCTTCTCCTTCCCCTACTTCCTCTCCTCCTCCTCGTCCTCCTCCTCCTCCTCCACCTTTTTCTTTTTCTTCTCTTTATTATTTTCCTCCTTCCCCTCAGCAGGGCTTCAAGAGAGCCAGAGTCACCCCAGCGGTGACCTGGAACCCCACTAGAGAGGTTCTTTTATGCCTGAGGTTAGAGACAGTAGGAATTTACCTTCTTTGTAAAGAAAATCTAAGGGTTAGGCTGTCCTCTTGAAAGATACTAAATTTAATCTTCTTTTCTTTCAACAGAGATTGTCTAATATACACAGATAATTTCATTCTTCTGCTTTTTCTGGAATAGATTTGATTTCAGATATCCATTTTACTTAAGAACTTCTTGTATTTATCAGCTCATGTGTTTAGATTTTTGAGACCAGAGCTCTGCTTGTTGTCTGTCAATTTTGGGGAGATTTAAATGGGCTGCTTCATGAGTGTGTATATGTGTTAAGATCAAGGATCAGATTGAATAAACTCAGTGATTCCAATTCCCAGGCCTACAAGTGAAGATTTCCACTGAATAAACCTGTTTTATTTTTTCCCACTCCAGCAAAATAACATGTGTTCAAAAAAAATTCTACATTTTTTTGGCTACTGTTGGCTAACAAAATTAAACTCGACTGTTTCTTTCAAATATCTCAATTTGCCATTGAGATGTGATTTTTGAACACATGATTCCCCTTTGTTGCCATGGTAACCGGTCTGGGCCCTCATGGGTGGCAGAAAAGTAGCACCGAACTGGTTCCTGTTTGAACACACATGTTCCCTGAGTTTCCGCCTTGCGGCGGGGAGGAGAGGAAAAAGCTGGAATTTCCATGCTTGCAATAGCAAGGTAAATCCTGAACCAAATAACACTTGAGTGTGGGCCACAGCCCACGGCAGGGCCAGATTTCCTCTTAACGTCACTGCAGAGAGCCTTCTAGAGTCTAGCTTTAATGACCCCAGATAGAGCCCTCTCCTCCCCACCAATGTGACATTTTGCAGGCATTTTAGATATCAAGGAAATATTTAATTGAAACGTGTTTGTGAGAATGCCTACTGAGCTGGCTCTAGGCATCTTACAACGTGGCAGGGGTCAATTAAAAGAACCAATCAACTGGTTTTCAAACTTTAATTTTTTTTTTTAAAGGGGAGGTAGGTAGGGGACAGAAAGTGGACAAAAGTAACGTTAAATAGCGTGGAGCTTGACTAATGGTGCTAGCATGTTAAAATCATTGGGAGAATGTCCTTGGAAGACAAATGAATTTTCAGCAGAATAATTAACTTAATTAACAAATTTGCATGCATATTCATCAGGCTATTGAAGTCTTTCCAGCCCAGCTTGATGAGCGTTGGTGTAATAATTGTCTCATTTACATTCTGCAATCTACTACAATTTAGGGCATGCAAAAAAAAAAAAAGCCAAGCTCTTCCCTTTGACTTTCTTTAGGGTCTTCAGAGTCCCCAAGGCACAGCCTTTGCCCACTCCGTGGCTGTGGGCTCAGGACTTTGGAGAGAACCCCAGAGAGAGTTTGACTGTGGCCTCCCCTCCCCCAGGTTCCCTCTCTTTTATTCTTTTTTTTTAATTTTTTTTCCTTTTGGCCCAGGTTCTCTGTTTTTGCCTCTGCGTGCTCTCCTGGGTAAATCTTGGCACCAGTTCTGACTTCAAATCTCTTGGGTCGCCAGACTGCATCATGTAAAAATTGCCATTTCCCTCTATCTCTGCAGGGCAATCTTTAAAGGCAGTAAGGTGTGACGGCCCAGACTGGCAGCTTGGCAAGCAGGAGCCCATGGATACCGGCACAGGGATCGGACGGAGCGCATGGATACCGGCACAGGGAATCCGACGGTTCGCTCGCTCTGACAGCAGTCAGTGCTGGGAACAAAAGAAATGGAAGGGAATAGCACAAATATAGTTTTACATATTGTAGGCATATGGCCATAAGACCAGAGGAAATACATTTAATTACCAATTGCATGCACTGGGGAGAGATATGTTAGGAAGGGGGAAGAAAATCTGCATACAGCAGTAGTATTCCACTTTGACTTTTCACCTCAGTTTTCTTTTCTTTTTCAAATTGAGATAAAAGGCACTGTGCATAACAATTGCAAAGGGTTTCTGCTGGAACCCTGTCCAAAACCATGTGGGTTTGACATACCATCCTAGATGGCTGGTATTGGGAAATGTACGTCTTCTGTTAAAGATTTTAAACATAGAATGTTTACCATTGAAAATTTGAACTAGAATAATTAGATAAACTTACTGTGTCTTCAAAGTCCACTTCTGATGTGACACGTTCATTTAGGTCTTAACAATGAATGGATAATGACTGAAATTTTCTCTTCTGGTTCTTGCCTATAAGATCAGAAATAGCCACTGTCAGGAGGCAGAGATGGGCAAAGTCATGGATCCATAGAGCCAAAGAAGCACAGAGACAAGTCAGCCTGGCACTGAGCAAGCTCAGGGTCTAGGAAGGGAAGCAACTACGCATAAGCACAATTATACTAGCTTATGCTAGTAAATTATTAACAATGTTAAAATTACAGATAATTATGATTTTTAATGATCATACACACATGATACTTTGCGTGTAATGCAATGATGTAGGTCCAGTGCTCCAGGCACTGTGGAGACATGTCTCTGGGTTCAGCCATGGGCAGTCATACTGGATGTTTGAGGGAGGATGGACAAGTGAACCAGGGGTGGGGGATGCTGGCCAGGGAAGAACGTAGCATACTGAGTGGTTTGTGCAGCCAAGGGTCAGACAGACAGGACACAAAGAGGAGGGGTCAGCAGAGGCAGAGATGGTGTGTGTATGTGAGTGAGTGTGTGTGTGTATGTGTGTGTGTGTGTGGTGTGTGTGCAGCACCATGGCAGGAAGAAGCCACAGCCAGAGGAAGGAACTAAAGATTTTTCTTTACAAAGCATACAGCTTTGGGTCTTAGGTTTTATCTACAGAATGTCAACCAATGCTCTGCTCACCTGTAGACTGGTGCTGTGGGGGTGACAATGACTGGAACTCAGAGTGACCAGTCAGGGTCCTAGGCTTGCTCTGCAGGACACAGGAGAGGAAGACATAGGTGCTAGCAGAGACAGAGGCTTCAATCAGATGGGGCAGAATGACTGGACTGCATAATCCCACAGCTCAGCACAGAAGCCAGTTTTGGCCATGCTGGCCTGGCCTGGGCTGGCTCTTCTGCCAGCATTTCTGGGAGCTGTGTGAACAGCTTTCTTCTTTTTCCTGACATCTCAAGGGTGAATGGGAGGGCCGACAGAGAAGGTTCTGACCCCCTAGGGCTTCTGTATTTATGATGATCTCAGGAACATGATCCTGTAGTAAATTCAGTCTGTTTGGAGGATTGACCTTGGACAGGATAACATGCAAAGGAAAGGTCATTGCAGGATAAGTCCCGTGTCTTGTGTGTAAGTTGTGCTAACTCAGTCATTATAGCACTCCTGTATGCTTGGCAGGAAATGACGACATGTTGCAATGCTCACAGGTGAAAGATGTACTTACCATTACTTTCCTGTTGTCCAGATTGGCAACATTCTGAGCAATGCACTGGATCAGAAGGTCACTATGGCCATTCATTAATTCACAAGGGATTGCTCAGGGACCTGTTCTCAGCCCTCCCCCCACCCCCCGCCAATCCCCCAGCACCAGTGGGAAGGAGAGATGGCAAAGACAGCAAGAGGGAACATAAACCATAGAGAACAAACATATGGTAGACCAGAACATTTGTGGAGCAAATGATCTCAAACATTAGATCTTTCATCCCAGAAATGGAGGACCATGATTCCTTTATTGTTACTTGCATGGTGAACTGCTAGCTCCACCTGGCTTGCCCGAGGGGACTTTGCTGACGGCCAAGTGTGGCTACAAGTGCATCACATATAGATTGCAAATATGGCTGTTCTCCTGCCTTGTGGGGTGTGGACCCCTGGACCCTCAAGTTTGGCTGATTTCATCAGCCTTAAAGTAAAGAATTATATTCTTCAAATTTATATGATAACCTCTAAGAGTTTGCTAAGTAAGAGCGATATACTGCCATATTTTTAGGCCAGTGATTCTTTTTTTTTTAAGCATGAAAATTTTATTTTATTAAAAAATTACATGATAGGCACATGGAAGCTGAGGAGTTCTCGGAAAGTAATATAGGGCATAACGTGGATATGGGCCACTATCAAGGGACCTAGTATACAGGCTCACTCTCTGTTTTTTTGTTTTGTTTTGTTTTGGTTTTAGCTTGGGGCTTGAACTCTGGGCCTGAGTGCTGTCCCTCAGCTCTTCAGCTCAAGGCTAGCACTCTACCACTTGAGCTACAGTGCCACTTCAGGTTTTCTGGTGGTTTATTGGAGATAAGAGTTCCATGGACTTTCCTGCCCAGGCTGGCTTTGAACCATGATCCTCAGATCTCAGCCTCCTGAGTAGCTAGGATTATAGGTGTGAGCCACTGGAACCTGGTTTAAAGCTATTTTTTTATTGAGATTAAGTGATTACATAAATTTCACAAATTTCACAGTATTGTGAGATAGTGATTCTTAGTTAAAGTCACAAACAAATTTTAACCGTCACAAAGCAAATGTGATTATTGTGGTCTATAAAGTTTGTGAATTCTGTGAGCTTTGACAATACAACTATTTCTCCACATGGGGTGATATGTACATTTCTTCTTTTGTGTAGTATAAACTGTTCCCTCGAGTTGCTTATTCATTTTCATCAATGTCTAGTGCAGCTGATGGGCCCTTCTGTTGTATATTTTCCCATTTCCCTCTGATTCTGTGCCCTCCTCCTAGTTTCCCTCAGATATGTGTGTATACCATACATGTGGTCAAGAACATCGAGTCATGTAGAAATGATACAGAGGTCCTTTGTTTCTTGAGTCCTGTTTACTTTGTCATATCTCCTTGCATTTTGGCTTTAGCATCCACATATCAGAGAGACCATGTGCTATTTGTCTTTCTGCTCTTGGTTTACCTCACTCAAAATGATTCGCTCTAGTTCCATCCATTTCCCTGCAAATGCCATTATTTTGTCCTTTCTAATGGCTGCGTAATATTCCACTGTATATAGGTACCACAATTTTTGTATCCACTCATCTGTAGTGGGGCATCTGGGTTGTTTCCATATCTTGGCTATTGTGAACAGTGCTGCAATGAACACAGAAGTGCATGTGTCCTTGTATACTGGTTCCTGTTGCTCAGGGTAGATGCCTAGGAGTGGTAGGCTGAGACCAGTAATTCTAAAAGTTAGACACTGATTTTTAATTTTGTAAATTGTGGGGTATCGAATATATGTATATTTCTTTCCCATCTCCCAGAGAAGAATGGATTCTCTTTTAAAAACTAATTTTTAAAAAGTAAGATTCAAAAGCAAAAACAAAAAAAGAGCAAGTTCAGTTTGAACAGAATATGTATGAAATTTCTTTCTGGACCTTCGGAAGCCCAACGTAAAAAGGGAATCATGGGAAACTGCATAATCTGTCCTGATTAAAAAAATAAGATGGTTATTAATTCTGCAGGAGTAAAAAGATGTTTACAAACACATTCTGAAAATACTTTAACACACAATTTGGGAAGGCAGGTACTAGGTGAGGTATCTGTAGTGCAGTGGGCCTGTGGGAGACACACATGGGCCTCTTAAACTTGCAGTGGAAGAGCACTGCTCCTGGCATCCAATAGTGGAAAGCCAGAGACTTTGGTTTCCCTTAACCCTGTGCACAGGCCTGGGGTCAGAGAGCAAGTCCTGTGCATCTGCACATTTACATAGTCACTGGGCAGATGCTGGCTGCTTACCTGGGCTGGCATTCATATGTCCAGGACTGGGGTTGAATGATGGAATGGTCCTGCTTATATCCACATTAAAATGATTCCAGCACACAAATCCAGAGTTTTACAGTGTCACAGTGATGTGTGATGGATGAATTACAGGTTAATCGACTCACATGATGCTTTACGGTTTATAAAGTGTTTTTGCACCCCATTACAACCTTGTGGAAATGTTAGGGTTTTTTGGTGTGACTCCCTTTCTGGTTCCAGAGTCTCACGATATCACCAAAGTATTGTTTCTGATTATGTTTTTCCGTTAGAGAAGTTACGCTTGAGAGCTTGTTTCAGAAATTACTACGGCAGCCAGCTAGCAAATACCACCAGAGACACTCACGTACCTCACTGTGCTTAAGAGTTGAACACGCCATTTAGTGACACATCTCATGAAAAACACTACAAGACGTTTTGCAAAATGTGAGATCTTTGTAGGAGACACAGCTAGGAAATATTAATAACCATTAAGTGATAACCATGGGCCCTATCTCAAGGCGCATGGTTGGTCCCTTAGACCTCAGGCCTCTCTCCTCCCTCCTCAGACCCTCAGGCCTCTCCCCGCCACCCCCTTCCCCCACTCCCCTGCCCAGCATGCTGTGCACACAGTGTGAGCACAGTCCTGCCCTCAGTAGGTGCAGAGCCCCATACTTGAGCGCTGTGCCAACAGACTTTTGCTTCTTCCCAGTTAATTAATCACATGCTAGGGTTACTGATATTCCTGGTTGGCTCCCAGTGACCTCCAGCCATCAGCCCCCATCTATCCCAGGTCTTTTGATCAGGCAGCTGAAGTCTTTATAAGAAGACTGGTTACACATATCCACAATTCCTGGGCTCAGGTGGGGTGAGTTTGCCTCTTAGTTTCCCAAGAACTTTCTGGTTTTAGAACCCAAAGACTCCTGGGACTCTCTACCCTGCCTGCCCCAGTCCTAGGGCAATAGAACTAGGTGTGGTCATTGCACACAGGAAGCTGTCTCCCTGACCAGGAATGACACAAGATCGCTCCTACCATGGGCAGAGCATGGAGTCCTCACTCACACTCCTTGGAGGCAGGCTCTGGGTCTGAGATTGAAGTGTAAAAGGTTTACTGGAGGGAGGGGCAGTGGTGTGACCCTTAAAGGCAGCAGTGTGCAGTGGGGAAAAGGTCCAGGATGCCAGCTGTCACTGTGGGCACCTGGCACCTCATCTGTGATGTGGACCAAGTGCCTGGGTTGATGTCTGGGCCATGTCAAACCAGGAAACCTCAGATGGCCTCAAACTCATGATCGGAGCCTCCCAAGTACTGGGATTATAGAGCTGCACTCCCATACCTGGCTCTCCATTTTATCCATTATTTAACATAGTTATATTTTAAATATGAAAACTGATAAGAGTCAACAGATCCACCTTAAATCTTACAGTTTGGAAAGCATGGGGTAACCAGGATACTGGAGATTTGAAGTCATCACAGATGTATGTGGGTAAATGGCTTAAGTTCTCTGAATCCTGAATGAGGATGTTGTTTACTACGAGTAGTTATTTTCCCAGGTGAGGTGACATGCCGGTGGAATCCCAGCTGTGGAAGGAGCACCATGACTGTCATCTTCAGTGTTACAGAGAAGTAGGAGGAAGATCTCAACTCAGGCCAGAAGTGACATAGATGAACCCCTACCTCAAAAAAAAAAACAAAAACCCAACACAAAATGGGACTGGCGATGCGGGCTTAAGAGCCAGAGTGCTGCCTACCATGCAGATGATACTGAATTCAACCCCAAATACTGCCAAAATAAAAATAATTGTTTTAGTCTCCACAATATATAAAAGCATGGAAATATTTCTCCCCACTCATCCATATACCCAAATGTATTGTAGAAAAGAGTGAAGATTTTTTATCTTAAAGATTGTAATCTAATAATAAAAAGCATAAAAGAGTAAGAGCTATAAACATGGAAAAGAGAGAGGATATAGGCCAAGTAGGCACCCTGACATAAAGTTAAAAACTTGATGATGAGTTCTAGAAACAAAGTAAAGCAGTCACATCCCACTGCAATAAAATGAAATGTAGCATTTAATTTGACTTCATAAGGTCAAATATGCCTTTGATTTAACCATAACTTGAATCATTAAATGGTTCCATTGTGAAACATTGAAACACACTGTGAGATTTTTACTGCAGAGACAGAAGGCCTCTGTATTCTATTTCTTCCATTGACTGAAAATGGAAATCTGAGAGTATAGGGTTGTGTTGAAGGCTTCTGGAAGGTATTTGTATGCAAAGCTGTATTAAGATATCTAAGAGGTCTACTATCTAAAAACATGAACGTTGCAGCAATGCAACCTTCAGGAGCCAGAGGACTGGTCTGGGTTCTGTTCTAGCTGACCCTTTCCCAAAGGGCCTGGGCTTCATTTATCTTGAAGGTGCCTGGACTTTGTGCAGTTGAGGAAATGTTAACTTTTACAATGGCTCACAAAGACAGTAGGGCAATAAGAAATCAGAAGGAGAAATCATGTTCAAAGAAAGTCATTCCACACCCATTAGGGCATAGTAGGAATAAGTCATCAGCAATGGTAATGGCATTTATGTGAAATTATTTATTTGTAATTTTAAAATTTGGAAAAGCACACATTTTCTATAATGGGACAATTTAGAAGTTATTATGTACATTCAACTAATGTAATGCCATCTAATCTTTAAAAAAACACAAAACCATTTTTTAAAGAACACTTAATGATTTGAAAGAGCATTTGTGCATAGAAAATGCTCCAAAAGAAATATGCCAAATGTTAATAGTAATTATAAACCTCCAGAGGTATGATTATGGATACTTAAAATAATTTCTTTTCTGATATTTATATATAGTGCATTATAAAATTCATACACAATGCATATATTATAAGCAGATTATTATAAAACAAGAATAGCAGAAGTGTTAGAAGATGATAAAATGGTTTAGATTTCTTCCTACCAATGTTGTATATAGTTTTTATTTTCTTCTAGATTCACTATCATTTTTCTTTTCTGCCATCATTTCTGTTGTTCCTTCCTGGATCTTTCACTCTGTTTCTTACTTGTCCTTCACCTTTTCCTCCTGTGTTGTCCAGGTGTTTCCTTTCCCTTCTTTTCAGGCTGCTCTACCCACAGATGGGAAGCAAGTGGGGGGACATGCAGCCCCTCGGTGCTGGCTCCTTGTGTAGTGGCTCAGTCTTGTGGCTCGGGGTGCAGATGGCGGGTAGGTTGGGGAGACCAGTGCCTCACACATTTCCCGTCGACTTCTGCTCTCCCAGACAGAAATGGGATCCACTCCTACGTCCACTGCCGCTCACCAGCATATGGAGCAGATGGGTGCATGGAAGACTCTAGCCCTGGTTCTCTCTGCTTCTATTTCTGTCTCCTCCCAGCCCATAGTGCTTTATTTATGGAGACTACTATGCTGGTAGCCCACAACTCAAGCCTGGCCCAGGTGCTTTGTGAAGAGTTGCTTCATGGATGTCCATGGAGATGAGGTGGGGGTTAGTAAAATGAGGAATTACCATCTGGCTGTCCTAAAAATACCAGGAGTGCAGTGAGGGACTGGCCAGCTAGTTTTCTGGTACATTCTACCATGAGTTCCTCAACTCAGCATCTTGTCCTGAGGGAGAACAAAAGACTTCTTCCTTCTTGTGGGCCCCTGGGATTTTCCTTTCCCATTAGCGTGAGCAATAAGAAGCATTTCAGATCCAAACTATAGCCTTCTCTAGTCCTTTCCTCTCTCCTTCCCTCCCTCCCTCCTTCTCCCTTCTCTTTCTTCCCCTTTCTCTTCCCCTTTCCCCCTTCTCCTGCTCCTTCCCTTCCCTTCCTACCCTCCCTTCTTTCCTAGCAACAGCACAGGTATTTCCTAGTGTGCCGTGGGGTTTTTGAGCTGAGGTCTAGTGGCATTAAAGTCAGATTTAGAAAAATGTCAAAATTTAGAAGTAAATTTGTAGTTTTCATGGATTTTCTGAATCTTTACTTTTTTAAATCTTCAGAGGTATTTTAATACAACATGGATAAAA
Organism: Dipodomys spectabilis; assembly: GCF_019054845.1. Lineage (NCBI taxonomy): Eukaryota > Metazoa > Chordata > Mammalia > Rodentia > Heteromyidae > Dipodomys > Dipodomys spectabilis. Next base: position 13,184,903 of record NW_024870855.1, on the reverse strand, counting down.
GGTGCCACCTCTTCTGGTCTATTTATGTAAGAGGCCACAGTTGCATTTCTTACTGTGAGTGGTGTGATCTCAGAATGTTTTCCAGGGCCTTCCAGTTCCAATCTATCCTTAGGATTTGAGCAAGCAATCCTTATGAATGAGAAAATTTTTCCAAAGAGATTCTAAAGTCTAACATTATTAATGCTTGCCTCTACCACATAAAATGTTTTAATATGGCATTTCTATAGATTTGAAAAGCCAAATACCAGATGATGGAAGGGGTGACTTTGATAAGATACATTATATACATAAATGAACATGTTAAATTGAAACCTCCTTGTACACTTATTTAAAGATAATAATAAAAAAAGGAAAGCCAAATATCATGTTTTTGCTCATTTGTGGAATTTAGACATGTGCACGGGTATGGTCATATACATACATGTGTGTACATATGTCCACATATGCATGCATGTGTAGAACATGAGTATAACTAGGACTCTTTGAGGGATACTGGGGTGGGGAGGAAGAGAAGGAGAAGAAGGATGGACGCCAAATCCTGTCAAGTCCATACTGTGTAAAAGTAACCTCAGAAAACTCAGAGATCTGTTGGGTAATGGGTGGTTAGGTGAGGGGAAGAGCACCGTAGAAAATTAATTGACAAAAATTGTGTCTGCCCCAAAGTAGGAGGTGGAGGGGGCTGCTGTGGGCCTTCCTGGAAGACAGATGGAAAGGGCTAGTGGGAGACACTGTGCCACCCTAGTCATTGTTATTGTAGGACAACAAGGAGAGGTTGTACCTGAAGCAAGCTGTACCTCCAGCAAAGGCAGCATGGGATCTATCTCCAGGCAGGATGGCTAGCATCTCTCACACAGTGCACCTGGGCCTGTGGGAGTCAGGGCCGCCAGGTGTCCTGCAGAGGAGCTCCATTCAGAACACCTTCCAGCTGTGGTTGAGTCTAGCCAGCAGCAACCCATTGCATTCATGGCTGTGAGTTGCCATCTGGAGGAGGAGAATGGCAAAGGCTGGTGCTCCGAGGAGAGGTTTGTGGGAATTGCCCAAGTACCCCACAGAAAATCCAACAGAAAGGCACAGCAGCCTGGAGCAGATCCCCCCATCCTGCCTCACTGATTCCCTTGACTCTTAATACTGACCATCTATGGGAGTGTGTGCTAGCTGCCAGTGCCCAGACAGCCTATGAAGAAGCCAGCATCTGTGTGTGTGACACACCGGTTGGTGTGTGATACACCAAGACTCATGGACATAGCCACTCTCTCTTGAAGAGTTCTTGTCTTTCCAGGCAAGTGCATCAAGCCTGCAAACACACATACATTTCTGGGTGTGTAAGACAGTAGCTGTGTTGAACTCTCCTTGCAAGCCAACTCAGGTCTGTTGTGCTGGGCGGTGGGACGCAGGTGTCAACTAAGAGGTGAAGTATCCTGGAGAAGTGGCCAAGTTATCTTATGGGGGTTGTCAAGTGGCCATGCACCCAGTTCATTTAGAATCTCCCGGAATAATTAATGAATATTACAAGTAGCCACAAGAGAGTACGGTAATAGCAAATAGCAAAAGTCTTCTTGTCATAACTGTCATGTCGTACATAGAAAAATGTCATTGTCACCCTACTCTCTGCCTTTGGAAGGAATGAGCCTTTAGTCTTAGCCCATGACAGAAATTTGTCTTCCATTCTGCCCTGGAAAACTAAAAAGTGCTGTTTCAAATACAATGCTGTTTGCAGAACAGAAGTTCTTTTTTTTTAAACCAGTGATTGTATTTTAAGTTTTGCTTTACCTCCTTAAGCAGTAAAGAAAGCATAGTTTGGTTATCTCAGCCCAGAGTTAATGTAGTTTCCCAAATGTACTATCTTCTGTCCCCCCCACCCCCAGGTTTACTGAGGTATAACAGACAAATATAATCTTCTATATTCAAGGTGTGCAGTGTGATGTTTATGTACCTATATAACCTAAATTGCTAACTTGCCCATCACCTCATACAGTTACTTTGTATGGTGGGGTGTGTGTGTATGTGTGTGTGCATCATAAGATTGACCCTTTTAGCCATGTTTAAGCTCAGGAGATACATTATTATGAACTATAATCACTGTACCCTACACTTGTCTCTAGGATGTCACTCTATAATTAAAACCTGTACCTGTCCACCAGCCTTGCCTTCTCTTCTCCAGCCTCATACTCCTGACAACCAGCATTCTTCTCTCCATCTCCATGAATTTGGCTTTTTTAAACTCCACAAGTAAGTGAGATCATATCTTTTATTGTCTGGGTTATTTCACTTAACAGAGTCTCCCAGGTTTATACTCATTGTTATCTTTCTTTTTCTTTCTTTCTTTTATTCTTTCTTTCTTTCTTTCTTTCTTTTCTTTCTTTCTTTCTCTCTCTCTCTTTCTTTCTTTCTCTTTCCTTCTTTCTCTCTTCCCCCTTCTCCCCCCCCCCTTCTTTCGCTTGAACTCTGGGCCTGTGTGCTGTCCCTCATTTCTTCAGCTCAAGGCTAGGGCTCTACTACTTGAGCACGGCACCACTTCCCAGTTTTCTGTTGGTTTATTAGAGCTAAGAGTCTCATGGACTTTCCTGCCTGGACTGGCTTTGAACTTCGATCCTCAGATCTCAGCCTCCTGAGTAGCTAGGATTACAGGTGTGAACTACCAATGCCCAGCGACAGTTTGTTTCTTGTTTAAGGCTGTACAATATTCTGCTGTACAAAACATTCTATATATCTTTTATAATCTGTTTGTTGATGGCTACTAAGATTGTTTCCAATACTTTGGCTCTTGTGAATGACATTACAACAAATATGGCATACAGATACTTTTTTTGGCACACTGATTTCTATTCTCCAAAAAGATACACAGAAATTGGATTGATAATGATTCTATTTTTTTAGGAACTTCCATACTGTTTTTTTTGTAATGGCTACACCAATTTTAGTCCCACCATCAAATGTAATGAGGAAAGAATTCTGAAATGTCCTAAGTATAGTTACCAGAGTGGAAGGAGGGAAGAGCAAAAAGAAGGGAATTTCAACTCAGAGCTTCAGGCTTGATCAACAAAGAAAAGGAAAAAAATTCCCAAACATCTCCCCATTTCTTTCTTCCATCTGTGATGGTCACCCCCAAAGGCTAGGTCACACTCAGATTTTGGAACCAGCCAACCCAGGAACAGCTGAATTGTCTTTTTATGAGCTAACTCCTATCCAGGACTTTGCCAGCTTCCATTGTCCTCCCCTCTTATCTTCAGCCCATGCAAATCCCAGACAAGCAATGGGAGGGTCTTCTCCCTACATTGTACTCTATACCCTGTCCCTTGCCCCCTGGGTGTAGAGAATGTTCTTCCCCAGGTCTGAGGATGTACTTCCAACTGCTCTTTGCCATGCTCCTGGTGGCTCAAGAAATGTGTCCTAGGTCTCGTCATTCACCTTTTGGCTTCCAATATTTGTCAGATGTCATTGTCAATTGTGAGTATGATCACAGACATGTACAGGCAAAGAACTGAATAACATTGAAACATTTTAAATGTGAATTTCTTTGCCTTGTCAGTAAGCCAGAACTGTAACTCAACTCAAGGTAAACTAACCTATCCCTTTATTTCAGAGACCTTTCTAATCTCTACAATTTCAGTTCACAAGTGTATGAGGATCTCCTCGACTCCAAAGGCAGATGTATTCATTCACTAAACAGTATTTGCTACAAACCTATAATGTGTCCAGATCTAACCTGTAAAGCATTCTGGGCTTGGAAAGATAAAAGTCATGGCTTGTGATTCTGTGAATGGAATTATAATACACCAAGTAAATTGCTATCCGAGTGAAGGGGATTGTACAAAGGAGAGCAGCACGGGAAGCCAGGATAACTTGTGGAAGCCAGGATAACTTTACTGAGGAGAAGCTGTAGCCACATCTTGGGATCGTGGCAGGAAAGAACGGCTGTGAAAATGGTTCTTGACATAGGATGACCATCCTTATTTGCAGGGATCTGGGTACAGCAGATGTGGGAAGCTGGCTAGTTTACTGCCCTGGGTCTCAGCTCAGTCTGTGTGCATCCCTAATGTCCTTGAAGAACTTTGGCTAAAGAACTCTATAGATTGATATTGACTGCAGAGTTGAGTAACAATAAGGTTTCTCTCAGTTTCAGAAAGAGGAACGAAGTTGAGAACCAAGATACATTACAGAAATTCCAAGTAATGTGTCACAATTATAGAAGCACCTGTTCTAGGCATGACAATAATTTGTTTTACTAAGCTGCATGAGTCAAGACCAACTGCATTGGAAAATCTTATAATGAATAAGTAGGTGCTAAGCTTCATTTGTCTACCTGAGGACAAGTTGAAAAGCCATAATTCCAAAGAACCTCACACGGACTTCACTCCATACTGTTGTAGAAGTTCTGTTGTTTCTAGATTTGTGCCACTGTGCCCCCATAGTAAGTATGCTGGCATCTGACTTCAAAGATTCTTGAATCTTTGGTTCTTGAATGGAACTAAAAACTGAACTTCTTTGGCTCTGAAGGCAATTTTGTTCAGTTGCCAATCAATCAATAAGTCAATCAATTGCATTTCTTTATCTGATTTGGACCTGCAGAAAGTGACTCCCTGGGACCAAGTATGAAGCCACTAGGTCTCCAGTGCTACTCATCTTCTGGCTTCCAATATTTGTCAGATGTCATAGTCAATTGTTAGTATGATCAATTTTTCACAGACATGTACATGCAAAGAGCTGAATAACATTGAAACATTTTAAATGTGAATTTCTTTGCTTTGTCATTAAGCCAACACTGTTACCTCCTTGATTTTGCACCTTATGTGTGCTACTACATATAAGAGCAACCCAAGAGAATATTCTGGGCCCCTCAGCTACAGAAGAAGTCTTCAGGGAGCTTCAAGGCCAGGATTATCTAGCTGGACCAATGATCGAGATTTAGTGATTACATGGCTTCCCTTTGGGAGTTAGTCAGTCTAGCTGAAGATTCAAAGCATGTGTAAGGAAACTCCTCTTGATGGAAAGAATCCTATTTCCATCAATTTTATCTAGACCACTAGGAAAAAGGACTCAGGCAATCTGCTGATAATTTCTCAGCTTGTGCTTTCCTGCGTGAAGAAAGAGACAGAATACAGAAGTTAAATGTTCAGGCTTGGAAGTAACTTTGGATCTTGCCCCAAACTCTCACTTCGTGTTGTGAGTCTCTTGGAAATCTGTTCAAAATCAACATGTTGTACTCCCAAACCATAAACAATGGGTGGGGGGGGGGGGTTTCCTTATTAGTAGTATCTGCCTGTAGGGTGAGAATGAGGATTGAATCAATTCATTCCTTGCTTGTGTTCTGAAATTTCCAGTCTGGAGTTCTGCAGCAGGGATAGATAGAATTCCTCAAATACCCACACTGCCCTCCATGTCCCAGCTTCCCTTGCAGTTAGCTTAGAGCTGTGTGGTGTGGTCAGGTCCAGCATTGAATCTGGGTGGCAGTGCTCTATGTCACTTCCAAGCCAAGCATTGAAGGAGCAGCAGTCTTGTCCATCCCTGGCTTTCCCTCCCAAGGGCACTTTGAGACCACTGCTGATGTGGTCAGAGCCTGTGGCCTTGAGCTACTGTTGCTCACTCCACAGAGAACTCTCTGTGAAAGGGAAGCCAATTGTGAGAAAGAATTACTATGAGAAGTAATCTAATGTGATATACCCTCACAACAACTGTCTGTTGTGAGAAATAAATTGTTCACTGTGTTATATGATAAGCCACTGAGAATTTAGGAGTTTTTTTTCCTCCACAGCATGAAGTTCAATTACCCTTTTATTATAAGTCACAGCAGCTTAATTTATATTTATATAATCCTATTTCCTTCTCTCTTTAATTAAGACTTCACTTTAGGGCTATCTTATTTTTTAGTATAATAATGTAAAACATTAAGCCATGGCTTTTCAGGAAATGACACATTGATTTGAGTTTTATCATATAAATTCAATGATTTTTGCACTCCGATTACCAGGCACCTCTGTGTATGATAGCCAGAGATTTCCCCTGGAGAGTTTCTGGTGGGAAAAGGTGAGCTTTGCTTCCAGGAATGGGGAATAAGCCTGAGATATGACATCTCTAGTCTTGACAATTTTGCCTTACATGGGCCAGCTATCTACTGGCAGCACTACGTTGGGCATTGCATGTGAAGGCTTCTGTGCTTAGGAACAGCTCAGGATCAAAGTATAGCAGAGAGGGGAGGCTGTGGTGTAGTTCCAGCTGCAGCTGTGATTTGTTTCAAGGAGATGGAATAAAAGCAAGGCGAAGGCAATCACAGACGATGACAGTCCTTGGTCTCCTCAGCCAACAATAGTCTCCTCCCAGAATCAGTCTTGGTAGTGACTGTTTTGTTTTATTAAGAAAGGCAGCATTGTCTCAACAATCTTGTTTTCCGCAAATCCTTAAGGATTTCAATTATGCAATAATATGTAATGCCACAAACAAGCACCATCTGGAATATCCCATTGAATGTCCTCAACTTCTCTTTGCAGTCTTGTCTCTTCTGTACTGTCTTGTCCAATGGTCTTGCCAATTCTCTGAGCTCAGAATCTTGAGCCTTGGGTTTTTATTCCACTAAATTGATAGTGAGCCTATCTAGCTCTCCTATAGGACAATTAAAATCCTAGGACTGGATTTTCTTGATTGCCAAATTGGGTGAAAGGTTACAAAATGAAAGTGACATAATATTTTATTTCCCACATCCCACCAGTTGACCTCACACAGCTGATATATTTTCTAGCATTATCTTTTGACAGCTGGCATCTGTAATATTTTATGGGATCTTTTACAGCAGAGTATCTAAGCAAATATCCTTTTAAAGCAATAATTTTATTATAATTAAAATTTTAAATATAGATACTAAACTTCTGCAGTTTAAAAATATAAAACGGTCAGATGTGAAAATTGTCTTTTTATTTAAATTTGGTTCCTCTGGTTATCCAATTTCTTCCTGAGGGAATCACATTTCTGTGTTTAAAGATATGAACCATGAATACACAGATAAGCACAGAAACATATGAAATTTCATCCATCCATCCACACACACATATACACACACATATATACACCCTTGCACACTTCTCTTCTTTTTCTTGCACAAAGATAGGTACGTATATTTTCTCCTGAGCTACTGTTTTTCCCTTTAAAATATATAGGAGTGAATTATCACTCTGTGCACGAAGATCTTGCATAATTTTCACATCTTAAATTGAAGTAAGCATGCACCTTGCAAAATCTCATAAATACCATGATCACACAGCTCAGCCAGCCTTAGTGTGAGTGCATGTGGGTACTGAGCACTCAGATTAAGACACAGACACACGAACTCCCTGGGAGCAACAACTGCAATCTCCTCCAGACCTTAATCTCTCTCTTTAGTGTGAAGTTCTGCAGAAGCTGTGACTTCAGAGCTTAGGAATGTCAAATAGCCATTGTTATGTACAATTCTGCAGATTGGTGATTCCTAGTTTCCATTAGACTATACTTATGATTCAATAACCAGCAATTCAGCTGAGTTTACCTATGAGTTCTAACAATGTGTCCCCATTTTTGTTTCAGTTTCCTAAAGCTACACAATTTCCTACGTATACATTATATGATGCATGTGTATAATATTCTATTTTTCTAATATGTTTACAATTTTTGTGCATCATAGTGATGCCATTTTTCTAAATAATTGTGTGTGTGAGAGAGAGAGACAGAGAGAGTGAAAGAGAAAGAAAGAGAGAGAGAGAGAGGGAGAGCTCTTAGTGGGGCTTGAACTCAAGCCTTTATACTTGCTTGGCTTGCTTTCTTATTACTGGAGCTTCATCACTTGAGCCACGCCTGCAGTTTGCCATTTTGCTAGGAATTGGAGATGTAGTCTCATAGTCTTTTCTGCCAGGACTGGCTTTTAACTATGATCCTTCAGATCTAAATGCTTGCTCCAAGTAATTTGTTCACTTCTAAAGCTATAAGAGGTTATACTGTCTAGACAATTAGCAGATACAATAGAAAAGAGATTAATTTAAAAAAACTACATAACAAATAAACTTGAAATACACTTTATAAAAAATATTTCAGAAGTTTTCAAAGGCATAATAGAATCTGTAGGTATGATTCAGATTGTATGAAAGCAAAGAGGTATGAGTAAGAATAAGATGGAAATCCTGAAAGTGAAAAACATAGTTATTAAAATAATTTTAAGATACCTGATAGCTTCAAATAAGTTGCAAATGGGTGCTTAACTGTAGTTGAATGTAGAATTAATGAACTGAATTACAAACTTGAGGAAATAAGTCAGAATACAACTCAGGATGGAAACAATGAGGTAATGGATGAAAATGAAGGTAGGAGCCAAGGCCCAGTGAGAGTCCAGTATAGGTAATGGTGATATTGCACAGGATGACTGTGGGAAACAGCAAAAGCAGGGTTGAAAGGAAAGCATGAACTCTGATAGCTGAGAAATGTCCTCCTGCGCCATAAGTTAAATGTTAAGAAACAAACTATCTTATTCACTGGGCCTTCAGGTTGCAGGAGACCTAGGAGAAAAGAGAAAACCTGAAAAGCTAGCAGGAAAGAGGCTGACAGTCAGATTATTACACACGCATACACAGAAATCCATGTTACATGGCCATGTGAAACTTCCTGTCCACTTTCCCAGGCCATGGTCATACGGCCTTTCCAGAGACCCATCACTGGACACTTGACCCCATCTGGAGAGCCATCGAGGACCACTCTTCAGCAAGACAATGACCACAAGGTTCTGCAGGAATTAAGGCATTGAAAACTTTGGCTGCTGGTGGGTGGCTCAAGGGGTAGAACAACTATCCAGCAAGCATGAGGGCCTGCCTGAGTTCAGAACTCAGCATCCCTTCAAAGGCCAATCATAAATTTAACTTAGTGAAGAACTTAGTTCTTTTTTAAAAAGAAGAGATGATGTTGTGAGAAAGGATTTAATAAAGATAAAAACTGGATAGGAGGTTAGTAAACCAGAAACAGCAGAAAAGATAAACAAAGCAAATATTTTAAAGCTACAAATCAAAGCAAAAATAGCATATGACAGAGTTAAAATGTGAAGAAGAGGAATGTGTTTTGACATGGCCAAATGAAACTCTACTGGAAAGTCCAATGAGCCATTTTGCATAAAACATGCTCTTACTCCTTGGCACAGGCTGAAACTTTCTTAATAGAAAAACACAACAAATCAAAGAAAGTTGGACAAATGGGATTGCATGAAACTGCAGAGCTTCTGCATGGCAAAGGACATAGCTAGCAAGATCAATAGAAAGCCTACGGATTGGGAGATCTTCACTAGCCATACAACAGAAAAGGGTCTCTCATATCTAAGATAAACTTAGAACTCAAAAAATTAACTCCCCCAACAACAAATCCCCAAAGAAATATCTGCCTGGTTAATAAATGGGCTACAACTTAAAGAGAGACTTCTCTGAAGAGGAAATAAGAATGGCCAGTAGACATGAAGAAATGCTCAACCTCTCTGGCCATAAAAGAAATGCAAATCAAAACAACATTGAGATTCCACCTCACTCCAGTTAGAATGACTTTAATCAAGAAATCTAATAACACAGATGCTGGAGGGGATGTGGCCGGAAGGGAACCCTACTGCATTGTTGGTGGGAGTGTAAACTTGTTTGGAAAGCAGTATGGAGATTCCTCAAAAGATTCCATATAGGGGCTGGGAAAGTGGCTCAGTGGTAGAGTGCTTGCCTTGCATGCATGAGGCCCTAGGTTCGATTCCTCAGAATCACATAAGCAGAAAAAAGCCTGAAGTAGCACTGTGGCTCAAGTGGTAGAGCGCCAGCCTTGAGCTAAAGAGCTGAGGGCAGCACCCAGGCCAAGTTCAAGCCCCATGACTGACAAAAGAAAAAAAAAAGACTCCACATAAAGCTCCCCTATGACTCAGCAATCCCACTTTTGGGTATATACCCAAACAATCACAAACAAGGCCATACTAAAGCTACCAGCACAACTATGTTTATTGCAGCATTATTTACCATAGCTAATTGTGCAACCAATCCTAATGCCCCTCAGTAGATGAATGGATCAAGAAAATGTGGTGTATATACATATATACTCCATTGTGTATATATACACAATAGAATTCTCTGCCTCCATCAGGAAGAATGACACTGCCCCATTTGGTAGGAAATGGAAAGGCTTGGAAAAAATTATATTAAGTGAGGTAAGCCAGACCCAAAGAAACATAGGTCCCATGGTTTCCTTTATTTGCAATAACTAGTATATGTCTGAGTCAAGCAGAAAAAGGTCAGATAAGTTGATGTTAGGGAAATGAACCACAAGATATGCATTCAAATGTTTTTTTCTTTCATGTGATTGTTTCTAACATATTTATAAGATTATTTCTTGTTGCTTTGTATGTCCCTCCCCCATGGTATGACCCCTGCTTTCACTGTATTTGATGTTGGTATAATTTGTGGAGGGGAGGGGAAAAAGCAAGTCGTTTAAATGGAAGTACAGGTGGACCCACTGCAACAATGAGATGTACAAGTCGTTATGTTGAAAAATGAATTTTACAATTTTGATGGGGGGGAAGATTGGACAGGGGGTGTGGGGGATGGGAAGAGATGGGAAGGGGAAACGAAGGAGGAGGCTACAATGCTTGATAAGAAATGTACTCATTATCTTGCCCATGTGACTGTAACCCCTCTGTACAGTATTTTCACAATAAAATAAATAAATAAATATTTTTTTAAAAAGAAAAAATATATGTATGCATAAAACATAATGGCATGAACATAAAACATATAACATATATGTATAAAGCATATAAATGGCATGATATTTAACACCTAGAAATGCAAACTGTGGCTGATGCAGAACAATTTTATTCTTTTTATCTTTTCTGTAGTTGGTTCTTTTCATTGTTGTAATGTTTCACACAGAACAGCTTCTTCGAAGCTGAAGAATACAGCAAGCTAAATTGGCTTACCTAGCTTAGATTCATAAAGAAAAGTTAAGTCAATATATTTTTGTTCCTGTAACCTAAAAATAATAGCAGGATTAATAATGGTATTTGGGTGATTTTATTTGATGAAAACTGTCAAATCCAATTACTTTGATATTTAGCAGTTACATAAGCGGAAGGTGAAACTGACAATTTCCCTATGGTATTCAGGTGAGATTAGACTGTGTTTATATTAGAAATGGGTCTTGTCACTTGCTGAGGCCTTTGCAGTATCCTGGTTTTCCTGTGAATGTCACCTTGAGGTCCTGTTTGTCCTGGATTTCTCAGCCCTCCATTTCCTTCTCCAGACCCACTGTCTGGGACAACGGAAAGGGACCTGTGGCACTCCACTGAGGTCCAGACCTTCCCTTGCCGGGCTCCTGCTTCAGGAAAAGCTTAGAGATTCTTGTCGTGTTAACATGCCTCTTAGCAAGACCTCAGCTGCTGACTTCACAGACGCTCCAACTACACCCTCGGATTTCCTGTTTGTTTGTCAGCTATACAACTGAGCAAACGGGACCCAGGGACCCTGGCACTGCTCCAAATCTGAGTGAAACACATCCTGAATTGGCCCTTTGCCCGAAGGTATAATTCTGAGCTGTGAGTTGCCCTTAATTTTGAAAATCATATTTGTAGCTTCGAATTCTTCAGGAGCAGAGCAGCGTTTGTATGTAGCCCTTCTCCAGGCAATCAACATTCAAAAACAAAACACACAACATCTTTTTCTCCTTTGTCTTTGCATCAGATCAGACTTACAGACAACATACCAAGGACATTCATGTGTAAGTACTACAAAGACTGTGCTTGTTGGCCAAAAATGCCTTCATTGTGGGCAGATTTCCTCAGGTCATTTCAACCGGGTACTCATGATTTATTCGGCTTCATACCTGAGATACTTGAAACCAGATTTCACTGTGTTTATGAATACTAAAACAACTTCACATTGGTTTCAAGTACACTGGTATAAATAAAATTATTCCATGATTGAGGATAACAATTCACAACAAACAAATTTAGCAAACATCAATCCTGGCATGTTGTAAAGTAGCAACAATATATAGTTACAGTATTTCATAAGACTGTGTCACCTAGGGCTTTACAAACACCAAGTCTGTGTTTATTTTTTATTGATTAGTGAATAGTCTTCTAAGTCTTAAAACTCCAGCAAGCAAATGATTTCTGGTCCTAATCCATTAAGATCTTTTCTTCTTTGAGAAAGTGAAGCTTGTAAGAACTTGAGGAGTTTTTATGATTGCTATTTTGCTTTTGGTATTTATAAGAAGTAAGATGTGTTGTCATTTAAAAGATAAATTCCATCAACAAATGTTCAGTATCTTTATTCCTTCAAATTAAAAATTAATGCATGCAAATAAAGACAATAACAGTCTTTTTTTTAATACAAGTACATATAATGATGTTTGAATCAGAGACACTTGACTTCTGACCCCAGGTAAAGAAAATAAATTCACAGAGGAGCAGTGCTTGCAGAGCCTCGCCTCTTGTTTACTAACTGCATGCACCAAGGTACAGAGTGTTCCAGCCTCAATTTCCTCACCTAAAAACAGGAAAGTATTCCTTTTGGTAAGACAGTTATCATGAGCTAATTAATCTGTAAGTAGACCTAGCACAGGACCCAATGACAATTGAGAGTTTAATTACTGTTCTCTTATGAGATTCTGAAAATAACATGTTTTTATTAGAATATTGAAACAAAATAAGTTTTCAAAAGTCACCATTGTTGCACATCTATCTGCATCTCTTTTGCCTTTTTCCTATAATAGATGAGATTTTGCATAGTAGAAAAATTTTACATTTTGCTATAATTCAATTGACTTTAAAGCATCAGCATTTCCTTAGGTTAGTAAAGTCTTCATGAGTTTTAGAACCAAGTCGCTGCTGGAGAGTTTTGCTCCTAGTGTTTGGTAAATAGTTCCTTTTCAGCAGCTTTGATGCTAACTTTGTACTTCTCAGAATATAGACAATATAGAATAACCAAGTCAAAAGGATTGGAAGTGTGGCTCAGTTAGCAGAGCATTTGTCTAGCAGACACAGGCCTTGAGTCCAATCCAGAGGAACATCAAAACAAAACTGTCACCCCCTCAGATCTTTAGAGGGAACCACACACTCACCATTCCAGTGGCTTTTAGTTCCTTTGTATAGTTTAACTTCCATCTGGTATTAATTCTCATTTTCCATCTGCTTCAGAGACTTCTTTTTAGCATTTCTTGTTGGGTAGATCCACTGTCCATGAATTCTTTAGCTTTGGAGTCTGCAAATGGCTGCATTATATCTTTTCATTTTCAAGATATTTAATTTTGTTTCATGGGTTGCATGTTGACATTTTAGGTTTTGTTTTTAGCTGTGCCACTCTACTGACTTCTAGCTGCCATTGTTTCAGACAGGAAGTTTGCTGCAATCCTTAGCTTCTATTCTCTAACATGAATTTTCTCCAGTTGTTGCTTTTTAGATCCCCAGCATCAGTTTACTAAGTTACAGTAAACTTGAGTCTGACCTAACACAGTGTGGTTTTCCTTGAGATTTACTGAGCTTAGATCTATGGTTTAGAAAATTTTCAACATAGTAAGATGATGCTAAGCGAAATGAACCCAAAGATAGAGACACAAGAGGTTTTTATCTTTATTGTTGTTGTTTTTAATGTACTTATAATGTACTATGTGATTTTATTGTTCCTTTTGTATGTTCTTTCCCTCCCCCGCCCCATGGTATAACCCCTTTTTTCACTGTATTTGATTCCGGTACCCTGCATCTAGTATATACATTTGGGGAGGGGAAGGGAAATAACAAAATGCTGAAATAAGAATACAGGTTGACCCATTGTAACACTGATATGTACAAGACACTATGCTGAAAATGGACTTTACAACTTTGGGGATGGGGGAAGGGAGGAGTTGGGGAGGTGGGGAGGGAAGGGATGGTAGGGAAGAAACAAAGGAGGAAGTAACAATGCTGGATAGGAAATGTACTCATTATCTTACTTATGCACCTGTAACTCCTCTGTACAGTACCTTTACAATAAAAACATATATTTAAAAAAAGAAAAATTTGAGCACAATTTCTTCAAATGTTTTCCCCTAATTCCTCATTCCACCCCCTCTGGATACCACGCTACATGTATGGCATGTATTCCACAAGTTACACACATGACATATTCCACAAGTTAAATGTATTCTACATATTACAATCTGACATGGACACAAGTTACATGTATCTCATGAGTTACATGTACTTCACGAGTTACACACATGGCACACATTCCACAAGTTACATGTATTCCACATGTTACATTCATGTCATGCACTACATAACTCACACGTGTGATGTATATTACACAAATGACATATAGCACACAAGTCACATGCATGATATATTATATAATGCATGTTATGCATCACACATGTTACATGCATGACTAACTATGTAACATTATCCTCACTCACCGCTCCTTTGTTCTGTTCTCCTATTCTTTTTCTTTCTGCTTCATTTTGGGTAATTTCTTTTTTCCTCCAGATTTTATATTTTATTCCATCGACAACATATTACAAGTCAAAAATGATTCTTACTGAGCTTAGATATATAAAATGTCTCACTTTGAAAGGCATTTTGGGTAATTTCTATGCAGTCTCTTCCTATTCACTCATCTCTTCTTTTGCTGCCTCTGTTGTCATGGGACTCATGCGATGCATTTATTCATTCTCTTGGACACCACGGTTGTCTCTACAACTTCTGCATGAATTTGCCTCTGTGTCTACCTGACATTATCCATCATTATTCTATAAGTTGAAAAGGCTTACCATAGTGATTTTATGTAACTTTCTACTCTTGTCAGCTGGGCCATTTCTGTGATTATTTTTTTCCTAATTATGGACCCTATTTTGTTTCTTCATTGTTTTCCTAGCACATATTTTTGTGGGATACTAGAGATGATGACTGGAGTTTGAATTCATGGCTCTGAGCTTGCCCTGGAGGCACTTGGCACCTTTGACCTGAGCCTCTGGCCCTTTTTGTGCTGATGATTTTTGAGATAGGGTATCACTTTTTATCTGCAATGTCTTGACTTGGAATAAAATCCTCCCCATCTCAGCCTCCTGAATAGCTTGGATAACAGGAATGCATCACTGTTACCAACTACTGGTTGAGATAGTATCCTTGATGAACATTTTGCCCAGACCAACCTTCTGCTGTGATCTTGCTGATGGCAGCCTCCAAAGTTGCTGGTGTTACAAGTGTGAGCCACCCAATGCCCAGCTTTATTTTGCTTCTGAGATAGAGTCTCTCTAACTTTGACACAGATAGCTTCAAACTCAATATAATCTTGCCTTGACTTCCTGAGTAGGTAAGATTTCAGATGAATATCACAATGACAAAAAGTCTCTGATGTGTGTGTGTGTGTGTGTGTGTGTGTGTGTGAGAGAGAGAGAGAGAGAGAGAGAGAGAGAGAATGGATGGGTGTTGGTGTGTGGTAGGGGGGCAAATCTGGTTCCTCTCCTTCCATCTGGCTGGAAATGGAAATCCTCTCAAAAATAGATACCTAAGAGCTATATATAATCTTTAGAGACAAATACGTTCATCTAGAATTATAAGTATAAAATCAAAAGCCCAAAAGAGAAATAAGAAAATTCTTTTTCCCCCAGTTTATTTGGGTAAGAAATGAAATCAGGACCTGAAGACTATAAACTATAAGACTATATGTTTTGTAACATCAAAACTAGATTTAGAAATGAAGATCATTTCTTTTAACTTTATGCTCTTATGAATAGATCCAAACCATCATTGGATGATAAACCACCTTTTCTCTCTCCAGCTATTTTTTCTCAGCAGCCTTTTCCCTCACTTAGCAGGTAATCATTGTGGGCGGAAAGAATTTGAATAAGATTTCACATGCACTAATAATATTATAGCTATACCATGAAGGCAATATTACAGGTTAATACACACAGACATGATTTTAGAAGACTTCACTCACTCTTATACAGTGAGGTGATTATGTGAACTATTACTTATGGCATAGTCTCAGTAAATTGTTATAAATAAACCAATAAATACTTCCTTCCCAAACTCAGCTTGTAAACATCTGAAGTTCAACCTAGCACAGCCAGCAGAATGCTTCTCATCTCAGTTTGTCATGCACATTCACCTTAAAAAAAATTCCCAAACTAGGTACTTTTTATGTGATCCTACATCTAGCAAAACAGTTGGATAGACTTATAAGTGGTTGGATCAAGACCGCAAGTATTAATCACAAACCGAATCAGCGTATGACCTTGGAAGAAAGAGATTAATAAACCTTGAAGTTGGCCTGCAGTAAAAATTCTCCTACATACAGAATGGTGTAAACCTAGCCCTTCAGACCTTCTTTCAAGAAGCACAAATACCTTATAATTAGAAAGCAAGCAAGCTTAGTCTGCTTCCTAAGAAACTCTGAAATCTGTTTGCTGGTCTTCTGGCCTCTTGGCTATCCGTCCCAGCCTGACAGGCAAATAGGGATGATTTCTGAGGCTCAGATGACTTCAGATACTTGAATGTCTTTAAAATAATTCCCCAGGGAATCTGAAAATATTCTTTTGTGTGTGTGTGGGGGGGGTCCAGTCATGGGTAGGGCCTGAACTCTGGGCCTGGGCACTGTCCCTCAGCTCTTCAGCTCAAGGCTAACGCTCTACCACTTGAGCCACAATGCCACTTGCAGCTTTTTTCTTTTTGCTTGTGTGGTGCTGAGGAATCGAACTCAGGGCCTCATGCATGCAAGGCAAGCGCTCTACCACTGAGCCACCTTCCCAGCCCCAAGGAATCTGAAAATATTCTCTGAAATGTTAAGAAAACAGCAAATAAATTTGACATCACTAATATACTTATTCACCTGTAGCAATCTTCCTGTAGGTTTCTTAATCAAGAAGTGGCTACTCATGATTTCAAATGAATATCACATTTATATTTATCATAGGGCATAACAGGGAATAGCTTGGTCCATCCTAAAGATAGTTTATCTTGAATGAAGGGCAATAATTTCAGTAATGGGTGAATTATTAAGGCATTTCTCCATTAGGTTAAGGAACAAGCTGCTCATTACTACCCTTGTTTTGAAACATTCTAGAGGTTCAAGCAAATGTTATAAGGAAAACAAAATGAGCAGTATAAATGTTGGAATAGAAGAGGCACTCTTATTAACTGCTGTTATGATTGTGTGGTTATATACCTACAGAATACAAGAGGATTTGTTTAAAGCTATTATCAAAGCGAACAGAATTTATTAAATTGTTGGAGTATCAAAAACACTTGAGAATCAAAAGCTTTACCATCTGCTAGCTGAAACCATAGAAAATTAGAATGGCAAAAAATAACAAGTTGCTACAAACTCTTCAGGAATACATTTAATAAGAAAATAAAATAACATGTAAAAATATAGGGAAGTCCTAACATGTGCCCATTTAACTACATTTAAACTAAATGATACCTGGGTCCAGGCTGTACATGGGTTTCTCATATCAAATAAATATAACTGAAGTCTTAAGATGCAACAACCTCTTCCTTAGGGGTCTGACAAAGACACAGTAATTGTTTTCAGTACAATAGGAAATGACTGACAAAATTTATTATAAGACATCACAGCTGTATACTATTCTTCAGAGGTGATTTAAAATATTCAAGGACCATTTTGACTATAACCAATTATTGCCTTGTTCAGGTACTGGTATTGGAAAACAGCCCTTGTGAGGGACCAGATCCATGGTGGCTGCAGGAACTTGAGAATGGGATAAATGGGGTTAGAGGCCACAACATGGTTAACTGCTTGGATGTGTAACATTAAATGAAACAAAAGAAGCAGACAACTGTCAAGCGAGGCTCACCTCCCCCACTCATTACTGGAGGCATTGTGAGACAGAATGTGTAGAACTGCCAGATATCTGCCTTTCCTTTATTGCTTTTCTTCCTGGCTAATTGAGTTACAGAAACTCCATTATTAGAAGATGTGCCTGCCTCCAGACTGGAGAGCCCTGGCAGCCTTCTGGTAACCAGACTTCAGGTGGGAAGAGTAGAGTGGCTGTCCGCTCTGCCGATGTGAGCGTGTGGATGCCAATGCAGGTGGCCCTTGGATGCTTTGAGGTGTGTAAGGAGACGCATCACATTGCTAAGGCCAGCAGGTTGCAAGGACAGGACAGGACAGGGATCTCTTGGGACTGAGGGGAGAAGGCGAGAACTCCCCAAAGACATTGCTCTCCCATCTCCTCCTGCAGTGTTTGTGTCCTCCTCTGAGAGGTTGCACCTGACTTGTTAGATTTCTCCCAAACTCCAAGGATAACAAAGCCCCTAAAATTTGACAGGCAACAGAATGTGATATGATACACACCCAGGGGGCCACCGTTACTGGAGAAAACACAGCCTGGTAGTGTAGGACACAAAACAATGCCATGCAAATGTTGCTTATCCCCAGATGAAAACAAACACGCAATACTGATACATTCAGGATCCCAACTCCCCTGTTTATGTGTCTTTGGAAATGGTTCTAAACATGACAGTTGTCAAGGCGTTTTCAAACAAGAACTAAGGAGAGGCACTTACCCTCTCAGCTATAAATAGACATTAAAATACTGTACATCCATCACAAGGTACATGGATAGAAGTAGTAAATAAACAATAAAAATAGGTAGTAGGACTGCATTGTAATCATTCCACAGCAAATTACACATGGGATCAGCATGGGGAGATGCCATGCTAGCCATCAGTCCACAACTTGTGACCAGGGCACCATTTCTGTCCTCGGGAGCCCAGAGGCTTGGGTGAAATAGCAGGTGTCAGATCACAAATACTGAATACTTCCCTCCTGGGCTATCATGTGGGCCCTGCTCCCTTTCTTCTCTTCCACAAGCCTCCAGGTCCCTTCTGCCTTGCCAGTGGGTTGAGGGAGCTTGACAGTCTGGCTGGAAATTGACCTGATGTTGCTGCCTAATTCTGGGCTTCACAGGTCCCAAAACAGTGAGCCAAATAAACTTTTCTCCCACTTTCAGGAATTCTGTGACAGCAACAAAAATAGGCTAAAATAAATATAGTAATAATCAATGTCCCTTACGTTACCCCTCGTTAATTAATTATTAATAACATCATGATCGCCATTCCATCAACAATTTTTAGACTTTGTTTTATGTGGCTACAGGCTCACTTTTGGATCTTTCCTTTGCATGAGCTCCACATGCTTCTTGCCTTGTTCCTTGAAGGATTGGATGAATGGATTTGCCTTCATGCTATTATTACTATTTCTTTTAAGAAAATGGTCGGAGGTAGCACATTTTTCGACTCTTTGAAGCTGAAAAATGTCATGCCTTCCCTTCCTAGATCTCGGTCAGTGCTTACAGAATCCTAGTGACTTTATCACTAAACATTTCCTCACTTGTTAGTGTTTGATCCTGTATCCTTCTGGCTCACTTGAAATTTGGCAATGTTATCACGATATGGTTAGCGTATGGTTTTAGAACTCCAGGACAGGAACTTAAGGATCTGATGACTGAACTTTGCCCTCATTTTTCTTACTATTGTGGGGTCTATTTCCCACTCAACTCCCATACATGGTGCCAGTGTGTATCTGTAGGCAAAAAGGTCTGCTAAAATGCCACCAGAGCCAACTTGCACCCATCACAGCCCTACCCCATGTTTTCTTGCTTTCTTTTTATGTTTTAAACTAGAGCTAGATTCCAGGAATTGAGGAGAGCCAGAAAGCTTTTGGCATGTGTGTGTCCTCAACCACTGTAAAAGAATGAAACTGCATGAAGCAAAGGGGACACTGGTACATGGTAGCCTCATGCCTGATGCTCCACTTTGAAATAAAAGGAATGCCCGTTTTCATGTTAACTTACTACAGTGACTCCAAAGTGGAGGTCCAAGAGAAAGGAAGCCAGGTGAGAGAGTGGCGCTATGCTTCCACTGAGCCTTTCTTGAGGAATCTGGTGTAAGGCTGACTTGAAAGACTTCTAGATTTGGACAAGAGAGTGGGGCACTAGAATGTACCTCACCATTATTGCTACATGACCAGAAGCCCACAGTGAGGGGATAATGTCACTGTAGAAGGAAAAATTGAGACAGCAGGACACAAGTATTGTCCAGGTTCTATAACACAGAAAAGGCAAAATCAAGCTATGGTGTCTGAGATCACCAGACATTAAAACCTATGATTTATGATTTTTTTCTCTTGTTTGGGAGATGCTTCCAGATTCCATAACTAGTGCTGGCACAAGCCCTTTGTCAGTAGGGGATGTGAAGATTAAATTAGTTGTTGGTGATAAAGATTCACGTCTGCTTTCTTTGGGGACACATTGGTTTGGGATTATAGCTTATTGTAACTTGGTAACTTCAGAAATGTACATGCAACAAAATGTTACTTAAAAATGAGATGTAGGTTCAGTTGGAGGTGGTAAGGTAGTTCTGGGGTGCTTTCTGTGTGGTGGTCCTTCTGGGGTGGGGTAACAGCTGCAGCCATAATCGAACAGGGAGCTACAGCTGTTGACAGATGCATTATGAAGACAAGCCTCCGGAATTCGGCTGTAGAATTTCTCCTGTGCAAAAGGAAGGCCAAATTTGCCAGAAAAAGAGGAAACCTAAGGGACAGCAGTAAATTGAATTTCCAGCTGGAGCTTAAGGTGCTAATTCTGATCGTTACTGTTGCAATCAGTCCAAATTCAGGTTCTGACTCATCACAGAAAAGGTGGTTTAGGTTCAGAAGAGGAAATGACTCCTTTGTTTCTCAGTGCACTGCTGATTCTTCCACAGTCCACACCTATGAAGAGGAGCAGCCTGTCTCCCACTTAGAATTCTATAAGGCTCAGCTACGATACATAGGTAATAAGCCGTCCATGTTCAGCAGCATACAACTGATAAATTTAGGAGTCTAGGTGAGTCTGGAGCATGGAGTCCTCTGACATTCAATTCTCCTGAGCCTAGAGTTTTGGGAACCCAAAGCTCTTTGGTGTATCGGCTGGGCAGTGAACAGACAGCTGTCACGACTGCGACTCTAGTGGCCTCATTCCTCCGCCAAGATACTGAGCAGGAGCCATCCCCTTAATTCAGCAAATTACATTTAGGGTCTCAATTACCCAGGAGTATGACTTTGGTTATTATTCTTGGCTATATATGTGGTTGTCATGTGAAGAGACTAACCAACCAAACAGTCACAAAAATCAATTTGTTGCCTGGGAAGAAAGGGGGCTTCAAGGCAGGGAGGAAGACCCCGATCCTCTTGGGGAAAAGCAGAAAGGTCAATTTGGTTTATTAAACAGTTGATCCTTTTAGGCTCAGGATGTAATATGGTTCTTTAAAAACCATCTAGTAGGAAATCAGAAACAGCCCAAAGGCACTGCTCCCCGAGGAGGAGGCCACGCAAAATTAGTAGCACCAGACCAAATTCTAGCGCTCTGGGCTGCCTTAAGCACAGAACCCTGAGATGCAGATGTCATTTCAATTTCTCAGAATTAAATTTCTAAGGGCCTGGTGCAGGAGGTGTTCTGGCTGGGAGACTCACGGCACCATCTACAAAGGACAAAGAAATGCATTCACCCTTAGTGAACTGCTCAGCATGATGAGGGTAAATTATTTAAGAAGATTCCTCAAAAGTGGGGGAGATGGTGGAGTCGAGGCCAAGGTGAGCCTAAGGAGCTTACTAAAGACAGGGACTCTGTCATCAGTGTGGTCAATGAGGATCCACAATGGTCAGGAAGACCACCATGAAATCAAGGGTGTGGGAAGGAGGGCAGAGGTCTGAACCCACTTGCTGTGCATAGCTTCAGGGCAAGACCTGTGATACATTAGACATCAGGCTCAAGGTCCACTGTGCTTGGCCCAGTGTGCCCATGAGGTCAGGACAGACCTGCCCAAAGCACAGACCCCACCTGCAAGGGCTCCCTGCAGCATGGCTCACAACACAGGGTTGTCCCCTATAGGCCCCCCAGGATGAAGTTAGTAGTTGACACTGCAGATTCAGATGGTTGGCCCTAGGTGTGAGTGGTACACAGAGTGATGGGGAAAGTCAGAGAAGGGAGCTCCAGCTCCCTCTCCAGGGAAGGGAGAGAGGCAGGACGCTGTAGGGAAGGCACAGTGAACTCAGAGGCCCTGCGGTGGAAGGGACCTGGGCCAGCATAGTGTCTGTGTGTCCTGGCAGATTGACCCAAATGAACATGGCAGCACAGGATGTGGAAGCTGAGCCCAACAGCCCATGTAGCACTAGGAGAGGGAAGAAAACGGATGTGGCTGATGATTCAAGACCTAGCCAAGACAGCAGAGCCAGGAAAGACTGTCCAGAAGCTGTGCAAAGAGAGGTTAAGAGCGTGAAGGACTAGAGACGCAAGACTAAGAACTGAAGAGCCACATGGGAGCCAGTAAAGTACTCCAACTGTGACACCCTGTGCAGTGAAGTGCTCCGACTGTGACATGTGCAGTGTCGTACTCCTACCCTATCAGAACAGTAGCACACTCCTTAGTGCCAGAGCAGGGTATGGGCCATCATTCTTAGTGAGCACTGAGTTTCCACAGCCAGTTGGAATGCTTAAAAGTTCCACAAGAAAGCGCCATGCAACAAGCCAGAAGGAATTTTCCTCTCCAGAAGCTTCTTGGTTGAAGAAGCATTCCTCTTAATGAATGGTGTGTCTTTAAAACATTTGTTTTGTTTCCTTAGTGAGGGGTTCTTGGAGAAAGCTGTAGTTTAGCTTAGACAGGTTGATTTGGTGGAATATTTGTGTGTGATGTTATGTAAATAAAGCAATAGCCTTCCTTTCTGATAGTCACCTTGGGCAGGCATCCTGAGGATGCTGTGCCCAGCAAGAAGGGGTGTGTGTGTGCATGTGTATGTACTGAGGGCTAGTATGTATGTGTTTGCTCTGAGATCTGTTGTACGTATCATGTGTGCCCTGAGATGTGGTGCATATGGGCATGTGTGTACATGTGTGTGTTCCATGGGTTGGTATGCTTGTGCAAATGTTTCCATTAATGTTTGATATGTGGGCATGGTGTGTATCAAGGGTTGGTGTGAGTGCATACGTGTGCATTGGGGGCTGGCACATGTGTTCATGCATGTGCACTGAGGGCTTGTGTGTGTGCCTGCCTATTCACGTGTGTGAATATCTGTGCACTGAGATCTGGTTCATGTGTGCTGAGATCTGGTGTCTATTCATGCATGCATGTGCACTGAGATCCTGGTGTGTGTGCATGTATGTGCACTGGGGGCTGGAACATGTGTATGCATGTGAGTGGACTGAGGTCTTGTAGTGCATGTATATGCACTGAGGGGTGGGGGTGGGGAGAGACGTAAGCAAGCTCAGGCTAAAGTTCTTGATGTAAAGAAAGTCACCAATTCACAAAGGAATGCAATTCTCTATCCATTATCCGCACACAGTGAGGAGCGTGCTGCTAACCATCTGTCATCCATTTCCTTTGCATCTCAGCACCTGGCCTGTTTATCTGCTGCATCCCTTTCTTCCCCCATTTCTTCCCCTGCTTTAATAAAATACAGAAATGTTATTGTTCAAAACCAATTAATTTACAATCCTCCGCAGAGATAGTATTACTTATAATTCAATTTGGCTTCTAATGATCTGCTTTCTTGCGAAATGACTTAATTCTTGTGTCAGAGATTAGTTATTAGATATCACCCCACCATGGCAGCCATGTATGCTGAGGTAGGCGGAGCAGCTTGTGCTGTCCCTGGCCATTAATCAGAAGTTGGAAACGGCTTCTCATTTAACTCCTTCAAAAACCTGGTGGCAGGATAGGGCCCTTAACTCTTCCTTTACCCCAGCAGGTCTGGCATAAGGAGGGCTGAAGTCTTCAGAGGGATTCTCTATGTCTTGAATTTTAAAATTTTCATAACTGCATATAACCTGAGATTCTTCCTGCACCCATGCATGTGTCTCTATTTGACCATTGTATCTGGAACTTCCCTATGAAGAGTCTTGCCTCCACTCTGGTGTGGCTGGGTTTCCCACATAGTGGCTGGTGGGTGTCACCTGCCTGACAGGGCTGGCTCATCTGCACTATCACATGAGTGCCAGCGCAGATGGGGGCCTGGCAGCCTCCTGCCCTGGCCCACACATTTTTACAATGGAATCATAAACATAGGGTAACTAGCACAAGCTGGAAGCATCAGCCGGGGCCACCGGTATCTGAGTGGAATTGTGGTCTTACAGATCCCAAGTTCCTTAAATGTCTTACTATTTTTTAATAAAACATTCTTTATTTTATTTTTATTTTTTATTTTTGTCGGTCGTGGGGCTTGAACTCTGGGCCTGGGCGCTGTCCCTCAGCTCTTCAGCTCAAGGCGAGCGCTCTACCACTTGAGCTACAGCGCCACTTCCGGTTTTCTGGTGGTTTATTGGAGATAGGAGTCTCAGGGTCTCTCCTGCCCGGGCTGGCTTTGAACCGCAATCCTCAGATCTCAGCCTCCTGCATGTCTTTAGGTTTTTATTCTTCAATGTTTTACATAACCCAGAAATTAGCATGGGTACTATTACCTCTCTTCTCAGTTTGATTTCTACGAATATAAGCAGGTGTCATCTATCCAACAGTGGGAAATCTATATTATAGTTTTAACTGTACGCTCTGTATGGAGACAATAAACAACACAGATGTTTATAAAATAATGTGCATTTTAAATTATGACTATAAAGATTAGGACATGTCCTAGTTGCCAGAAAAAATAGGAAACCCTGAAAATAATCCCCACAGATAAATTATACCTGAATGAGAATACATCTCAAACTTGCATGGCACAAGGGGCTGAACTTGAAGTATTCACAGATTGAAATGACATAGAAAACAGATCAGTGTTTGAAGGTGGGTGGTAGGAGAAGGTATTTTGCTGCTGAACTGAAAAGCCTGTGTTTTACATTGACAAAATCTATTTTTTTGGATGATGCATTTGTAGTCTTGCACTCACTCTTACTTTTGCAAGATGCACTTACTGCCATCTCTGAAAAAAGGCCTGTGTTGTTGCCCCTGGAGGGGCTGCAGAGGTGGTGGGGACCCTTTTGCCTCCTAGGGATTGTACCACACTCAAAGCGTGGGGTGCTCATTATTTTCCAAAGGAGAGAAGCTGGCTCCATGAGGGAGCAGAAGGAACCTGAACAGCTGGCTGCTGTGCACCAAGTATTTTGGTGTTTGTGCAGAGTACCATCAAGGTCCAGCACCTCACACTCCACTGCACAGAACTGGATTTCTGCAGATAATCAGGCTCACTGGTCATCTCTCAGAGATCTTTTGCTTTGGGTGGGTGGAACTCAGCACAAGCTAGGCAAGCACTCTACCACTGAGCTACATCCTAGCCTAAAAGTCAATCTTATTCCAGCTTTGACTCATCCTGAACACTGCTCTTGGATTGTCTAACACATTATAGGTGTTATTCTGAACACCTCCTTGTCTGATCTGTTTATACATACACATACACTTGCTGTTAGTGAACCTGGCTCTAAATCATCATGTAGCATAGGAAGCTATCCTAGGAGAATGAAAATTAATTCTGATAGGGTCAAAGACAGGCCGTGATAGGACTATGACCCTAGAATCTGCTGCCTGCCCACTACAGCTCAGGATGATGCTATGTAAACTTCTGAAACAATCCATCATCACTCTCTATATGCAAAATAGGAGTGTTAACCAAATATAAAATATGTCCCCTCCCCCCAGAATAGACCTAAATGAACTCTACCTTTCAAAATTTATTCTTCAAACCAGACAATGAGTCGTTAACTTCAGGAATAGGAGCAGAGCCAGGCGAGTGGCAATCTAATATGCAAATGAGGTCCTGGCCCTGATCCCTGGCCACTCCTCTGCATGGGATCACCTGCACCCATCCCTCCTAGGAGCAAATTTCAAACAGAGTTAGTTCCTTAAACCTTCTAATTAAAACGAGAGATCCCCAGGCTTCCATGACTCAGCCTCAGAAGAAGATTATTAGGAATTTAATAGGGAGAATATAGCAGCCCAGACCATCTGTGACCCAGTGCTCTGTGAGAATTTAAAGAAAACTGGAGGGAGAGGCGCACGCTCAAGGAGGGCTCTGTAGGAGCGGCGATAAATCAACATAGTTAGAGTACAGCCTTTTTCAGATTTAATTACTGTTACATAATTATTAGCAAAGCATTCTCCTCTGAAACTGTAAAACTCATTACATCAAAACTCCCCAAGCTCCTGATGGAATTTATGAACTAGTTACTTTCTTTCTAGCTCTGGGAAAATAGTGGAGTAGTGTCCAGATCTATCTCCAGCCTTTTTAGAAGCCAGGGGAAATTTAAATCTATGTCTGCATTGATGATTCTCTTAGACATTTTCTATATTCTCACTTAAATACATGCTTACGTTTCTATTCTAGTGCCAGAAGGTGCTAAACCAAGTGAATTTGGAAGTGCACTGATCAGGAGATGGCTCTTTATTTTTGAAACAATGAGAGGTGCGTCCTTTTTAGGTGTCTGTGATTTTAGGAGGGTTAGGGTATGGTTAGAGAAAGCACCACCGGTTAAAAAGTGAATGGGATTTGTGTTGGAAAGATAAAAGTATGTTCAGGGCTGTATCAGAATGTCCAGTACCAAAAACAATGGTGGTCCACTGGCAGCTTGAAACGGACCCCAATGGCAGGCTTTAGACTACAGAAAGCAGCCAGTGTTACAGTCAAGGCCTGCTCCCTGAAGAGCCAGTGTTAAAGACAACCACGACAACTCTGTTCCCTTCCATGTTCACAGTGATGCTGGTGTGAAAGTACACTACTGTCCACGTGGCTTTCACAGCACCTCAGGCCCATTTCCCACACCGATGCACGGTGTTCCGACTGAAGGTCAACAAAAATAAGTCTCTATAGAGCCTGTCTTGGGCCGTGTGCTTGTTCTTGGAACCAGGAAGACTGTGGCAGAGACGACAGGTGAGTAGCCTGGTTATGCCCAGTATGGCCTTCTAGCCTTTGGGTGTTACTCACCCCAGGATGGGCCTCTCTCTTCCATGGATGTGAGGTGGCCTCTGGATCTCTGGCCCCTGCCTTCCCAGAATGGAGAAGCGCAGCTGTTGGAAATGCTCCGCTCCGCCCTTGCACGCACAGTATCCTGCCAGATGTTCTCTGTTGTGTTTTGAAGTTCCCCTGGGATTAGCTCTCACCAGAGTGAGAGGAGGATAAAGGCGGGGAGGCTTAAACACTCATCTGTCTGCTACTGTTCTGCCCAGGTACCGATTGCCTGCTTAAGGGATGGCCTAGGTTCCCCAAGGTCTCTGCTGTCATTAACAGTGCAGCGGAGTTAAAGGCCTCCTTACTCTGAACTTGCCCTGTACTTCCACGCTTTCCTCTGATTCTCTTATTTCTTCTCTTTTGTAATAGAGAGAGGGGGACCACTGGTATACTGTGCATCATCCACACCCTCCATACTTCCAGGCATCCATGGATTTTTTTCTCTTTAGTCATGTGAGTTTAATTGACAAGAACTCTCCCTGCTTGCTTTTTTATAGTAGCCCTGCTCTTTCTTTGTGAATTCATGAATGTGACAACATTCCAGATCCATTGGAGAAGAACGCACTGAGAATTTTACTTTGTTTTCTGTGTTCATGTTGTGCTTTCTGGGTCTAGTCTTTGTGTTTGCGAATTGTTGTGTCTTTTTCATGCTGAAGTTTTCCTGGGACATTTGGCAGTTCTTTCTGGTCCATGCCTAGCATAGCTAAGCTTCTGATTTAAGCTGTCATGGCTGCCCATGGTTGGCTGTTCCAGTTGGGAGGTTTTGCCTCCGCTAGCTGGAGGAGGAAAAGGGCACAGCAAGGTGAGGTCAGATGATGTTTCCCTAGGTTTAGAGACCAGTTCCTTAATGAGCATGTTTGTTACAATCATGCTTGCTTCTTCTGTCCCCGATCATTGTTCTGCCTCGGAGGTCAGAAATGAAAAATCAATCTAATCTACAGACCAGTGCCCTATTCAAGAGCACAGAGATGATCCGATTGACTAACCTTAAAAAAAAGAGCCATTGAATTCATTCACGGCCAGCCTTTCTCATGGGCCTCCTCTAGCGGCTATGCCTGAGCTTAGAGTGGTAGAAAGGCCTGCCAGGAAAGCCCACCTGCTCCTCCCTCATCCCCTTTCACCCAACAGGCTTGCAGGCTGCCACTTTGTCTTACCCTCCTCCCCTGTAGATAAATCAGTCCCTGTTCTCATCTGCTGTGCAGTTGCTTCCATTGCTGCCTTGCATTAAACTTTTTCACCTCTTCCTGCATTTTCATGGAATTTCAGGAGAATCGAAACATCCTAACCCAGAAATCCTTCTCCACTCTTCCATATCATTTTTTTTTCTAAGTCAAGTGTTATTGTCTATGGTTGTCATTTAACAGAACTTAACTGGAGTATTGTAGTCATTTTGTGTCCAATGGTCTAGGAAACAATATTCACCACGTAAAACAGTAGGAATCTATAGTTAAGACTTACCTGTCTACTCCATGTTTCCTGACTTGACCTTGAAGAAAATAAAAATAAGTTAGTGATGGGGTATGAAGTACTTGGAAAGAATGGCCCCATTCTTCTCTATTCTTTATTTTCCAGCATGGTTTGAATGACTTGTGTTCTTTTCTTTGGTGTTTCAGTGGGGAATTGTTATTTAAAAATCTGCGAAAACTTCTGGTGCTAATAGTCTGCATTTGATATCTACGTGCCACAAACACATTATTCTCCAGACAGGCATTGAGGATAAAATGGAAAACTTCTGTGATGTTTTCATAATGCCAGGTTTCATGGTATATTTTTCTACAATGCTATTATAGTAGACCTGAAGCTAGTTTTTCAAGTGAAGGAATGTAGTGTGAAGATAAAGAGGAGAATTTGTATTATTCTTTTACCGCAGCTTGGTAATAAATGAT
The DNA here is from genome assembly GCF_019054845.1 of Dipodomys spectabilis. Lineage (NCBI taxonomy): Eukaryota > Metazoa > Chordata > Mammalia > Rodentia > Heteromyidae > Dipodomys > Dipodomys spectabilis. The sequence goes on along the minus strand of NW_024870855.1, from coordinate 13,156,078 downwards.
AGAACACTGTTAGAGCAGGACATTCTTAAACGGATTTGTGAGTGACCAGTTGCAGAGTTGAGAATCTTGAACTAGGATCATGTGACAATTCTATTTCAGTTTTATAAATAAATTTCCACATGGAAATTTATTCTGGCTTTGTGGTTCTTTGTCAGATGAGTGGACGCTGCTCCACATATATATAGAAGTCAAGGCTCTGACTGGGACTAAAAACGTGGTGTGTTAAGTCACTCAGCATGCCAGTGCAGAGAAACCCTCGAGGCTCCTGGAAGATGTTGGTCACTGCGATACTCGAGGCTAATTTTCACATCCTGCTTGCAATGGTCTCCTGTCAGCATGGTGCTGCAGGGCCCTGTCAGAGCTCTGCTGCTGTGTGACCAGGCCAGAGACAAGATAATTTGTTCAGTCAAACTATTTGGCTCTAATCTGGTTCAGGCTTTGTAGAAACTCCTCTGACATGAACACCAGTGAAGTTTACTTTATCGTGATTTGTGTTTTGGATTAGCAGGCTGGAGGGAGCATGAATGCAGCCTGGACTGGTCAGCCCGGACTCTAGGTTAGCCTAATTCTGGGCAGCCTGGACTTTGGGTCAGTTCAAAGCAGGGTCAGGCATTGCTGTTACTATTTCACATGTAATATCTCATTTAAGCCTCCCATCAACCCTGTGAGGCCAATGTGGCCACAAATTATAGATAGAAGTGAGGAAACTGAGGCCCAGAGAAAGTGAGTCAACTGGTTAAGGTGGCAGGAGTGAAGCTGTGGTTTGTACCCATGTGGGGTGAAACTAGAACCTGTATCTTTATGGAAACAATTTTGTTTACAATTTTATGACTACGTTATTTCCATATAAACCTAATAAGTGGTCTTGAACAACAAGTTGCATCCTGTTCATTAATTGAAAGACCTAGACTCAAGCACTTCACTGAACCCATGTAGCCTGTTCATGTTGTGGAAAAGATATAAATCACATTTCTATTGAAAGTATTTGACTCACGAGGCATCATGCTTGCTAGGCAGATACTCCCGTATGAGCCTTGCCTGCAGTCCTGACTTTGCCCTTTTATTACTTTGAAGATAATGGCTTCTTTCAATGTTCATGCCTTCTAATCTGATTTTGGAATACTTGCCCTGCTCTCTGCTGCTCCTAGCTTGAAAGACAGCTGCCTCTTTTTGCACTATGCTAACCCTTCATCATCCCCACCCAAGACCAGCTGGTAAAGGTCCGGGTGAATAGATGTGGCTGCCTGGGGAGCCCCGCCTCTTGGGCATCATCAACTCTGGAGAAGTGGATGTTGTTACTACCTTTCCTTGATCTCAGTTGCATGATATGTGTGTTCCAGTAGGATCCCACCATGGCAATTCCACAGCATGGTCAGAGCTAAGACTGGAAGCTCGTCACGCTGGTGGGGTCATGGTCTTCTCGATCTTCCAGGAACCATCAGGAGGGAAAGTGCTGGGGCTGAGTACAGGAGCAATCAGAGGTGAAGATGCTGGGAGTTAGCAGAGGAGAAGGTGCTAGGACTGAGTACAGGAGCCATCAAGGAGGTGAAGGTGCTGGGGCTCAGTACAGGAAGTGGTGGATTTCATCAACACCAATTGGAAGACTGGATGACCTTTCAGGGAAACTGATAGGTGGAGAGAGGCCGCCTAGAATCCCATCTCTACGTCCACAGTGCTGCCAAGGCTGTGGCTACCATCACCCCAGAACTGGGCTCACTAACATGGCTCCACATCACCTTCTCTTAGGTCCCCAAGATGCCATCTGTGAGGAAGGTCACATGGTGGAGAGAGGAAGAGGAGCAGAGGTCAAGGACAGGTGCCTACTCTGAATCTGTGCACAAAGCCCTGGGCTGGACTTGAGGTTGGGGGTTCAGAATTCCCATTTTATTTATTTTCAGAATGTTTTCTGGGGTGTGGGGTAAGCCCTGGCTGTGTTTGTAGAAAAGGCATGAGTTAAATTTTCCTTATTTTTAAATCAAGATGGAATGATGACCAGAGGGAGGGAGAACCACAGACTGCCTCCTAGTTGGCCTCCCAAGGAGTCAGAAATTCTCAACCGAGACCCAGCCTCTCTTCCCATCATTGTGGAGGTAGAGTTTATCAAGATAAGGCAGGACACATTTTATTTAACAGTTCATTAGCTAGACTTATGTAAGTTTCCTACAATGGGCATGCAATAGTTTTATTGTATTAATTATTAGTTAAGAAACATGTAATGAGTGCTATAAAACAAGCCCACACACGGTTCAAAGCCTAATGTGGGCCTCCAGTTTACAGACTCTAGTGCATTGATAAAATTTCTTAGGACTTGTGTGCCAAAACATGTTGGACCATAGAAGAAGAGACGAAGAGACTGTGACACTAACAGCCAGGATTCCCAGGATCCCCAGCCTGCAGGATGGACAAGGCACATTGGAGACTGAGTGTCTGAAGGCAAAACCTCACCAGTGGCATGTCCAGGCCCATTCCTGAGCTATAGCAGACCCCGAGGTTCTCACAGAGCAATGTTGCCTTCAGCCAGGTGGGTCAGGCACTCAGTATGCTTGTGATCACAGAGCCAGAATGTGTAATACCTGAAACTATTTGAACTAATTCTGTTCAGGAAGAAAGGCACAGTGACACTAAGTGGACCAGTCAAATTTCATTCTACTGCTATTTAATATTCTAAGCTCTAAATGCTTAGAGAATAAGATAACTAGGACACACTGCCACCAGGACATCAGATACCTTTTCACTCTTCTCCATTGTCAAGCCACCGCTGCCAGCTCTGCTTCTAATCTAACCTAGATTTTGTGCCCAACACAGCCTGGACAGAAAGAGTTGAGAGTCTATAGATGTACGTTCCCAAAGGCCACCCAGAACATGGGGGTTTCAAGAGAACCCAGAAATGGAGGTATCAAGAGAACCGGAGCAGCAGTCTCTGTAGATGAAGGGGAAGTTAGCCTTTGGTCTACTGTCTCTTATTTATAACTATGTTCTTAATGGTCAGCCATGCAGTCCCCTGTCTCTGTCTCAGGGTAGGGAGGTCCAGGGTTTGGTTTGTTGTTCAGCTCTCTGGCCACGTGGTTTTCTGCCCCGCCAGTGCCTTTCTCTTAATGATGCTTCCCGATCAGAGGGGACTCATTTTCCTTTGCCTCATTATTTTCCTGCCTGGTTTTCTGCCCTCCAAAGCTACATTTTTCCTTCCATTACACATAATTGGGAAAATGTACTCACTTGTGCATACTACTAATCTTCCTGTGGTTTTGTAGCCTGACCTCTGGTCAACCTTTAACTTACAGGACTTCTTAAAGGTGTGCCTTGCTTTAAACTTACTAAAAGACATGCAAAGACACTGTACTTCTTCTGGAGTCCCAGGAGAAAATGACATATTCAAAATGTAACCATCCTGGTTTTTTTGTGTGTGTGCCAGTCTGGGGTTTGAACTCAGGGCCTGGGCACTGTCCCTGGGCTTCTTTGGCTCACGGATACCACTTGAGCCACAGCACCTCTTCTGGCTTTTTCTATTTATGTAGTGCTGAAGAATTGAACCCAGGGCTTCAAGCACCCTAGACAAGCACTCTACCACTAAGCCACATTTCCAGCCACCATCCTCTGCCATTTATGCCACATGTGTTTGTTTATGTCAGATTCCATGCAGTGGATTGGTTACTTGACTTTCAGAAATGAAAGAGGAAATTCACATTTCTCACTGATACTAGTCATATACAAGGCCCACGGGCATCTCTGTGACAACAATTTCCCCCTGTCAAGCCACAGGGCACTTTGTGGATAACATGTAAATGTGTGAATGGTGTACCTACTATGTGCAGAGTACAGGGTTGGCTGTGGTAACTGGCATCCAGAGCCAGGATTTTTGGTAGGATAAGCATAGGGCTTCATAAGGATATTTGTGGGGCATAAAGTTTCATCGGGTGAGCAATGCAAGTTGTGGAGACCACATAGCAAATGGCTGTAAGTGCACATCCAGGTCCCTTAATGCACATCTTCTATTCCTCTCAGCTTGTCCTAATCCATCTATTTCTGCAACAACTATAATAATAAATCATCCACATTTGTCCGTGGCTTACAGGTCTCCTTCTAGCACAAGGCCTTTTCTACAGTCTGGATTCTGTGTTCAAATCTTGAGGCAGATTTACAACATCTGCAGCCTTCTTATGTAAGGTACTTAAGTGTGTAGTAAAATGTTCAAGGAAACCTAGGTGGTTCTTCACAGTCATAAAACAAATGGGAGGGCACATTGTAAGAAAGACACAAACTGAACTTGCCTCCTTATTAGGTCAAGGGTTTACATGACTTTATTAAAGTAGATAAATGTAGATAAATGCAATACTTTGGAAGGGCCATGGATAGGCCTGGCAGTGAGAAAGTCTTGGGCCTGATTTAGGTTCTGTCTCTTGATAACAGAGAGAATGTGAGCAACGAATCACCTAATTTCTCTCCATTTCACATTTCAGAAAGGAAATTGCATTTGTTTACCGTGATATGTCAAAAAGTTGTTGTGATAATCCATATAAAATAAGATTTAATAACTACCATTTGGGGCCTGGAGTGTAGCTCAGTGGCAAAGCACTTGCCTAGCATAGGGGGTGGGGAGTACGATTCAGAAGGCAGGTAGCATCATTATAGCAAGCTTGCAGATAAACTCTTGGGTATCATTTGGCTCTCTTTTTATGAATCCCTAACTGTTAACTAATTTTCTTCATGGATCTTTTTGCAATGCTCCTTTTCTAATGACTTTACTTTCCCTAGCCAGGATCAAAGTACAAAGACATGTGCAGAGTCAGGTGCCTTAGTGGTCCTTTGAGGGCTGCAGCTGGCTGCAGTGTTTCTGTCACATAGCCTCATGTACCCCTTTTCCTGCAGAAAATGAGGGAATCAGAGTTTTTCTTTCTATAGCCTCAGATCCCTTCTCTATGGCTTCCCTTCTTCCTCCACTGCTCCTGTATAAAACGTAGCAATAAAAGGTTATAATTACAGATGTGAAGTTGAGAAGATAAATCTTAGTCATCATTATTAATGTTATTTTTTTTTATTTATTTTTTGGTCTGAATCTGAGGTTTCTCTTTGCAGTTTATCTTCTGGAAATGACAGCAGGAAAGAATGTGGTAAGACTGGAGGAGTGAGAGGCAAGACTTTCCTCGTGACTGGAAGAGGGTTGCAGGACACATTCAGAGGAGAGGGGGTGAGAGGTGTCACCAGCTCCCTGGGGACGCAGTATGACATAATAGCAGCCCCCCTCTGCTGACCAGGCTGAGATCCACAGATGCAGGTCAAGGGGCACACTGTCCCCGGGCAACTCAACAAAAAAGGAAATCAAGGTAAGAGTCATAATCACTATTTGTAAGGCCAGAGCAGTGAAGTGTAATCGTGTTTTTATTTTCTGGAATGATGCAAGTGGCACATATCTCATTCTTTAGGATACTTGAACTTCTTGTAGAAGGAGGCATGACTTAGCTATGAGGTGCAGACCGCACCTGATTGGGGGAGGGTTGTGGAGAAGGGGGATTAAACTCCTAACAACTCTTATTTTTATTTCAAACTTCTTAAACAGGGGTATGTATGTATGCATTCATGTATCTAAATACATATACATATGCATATGCATATATGTGTGTGTATTTCTTCTCTTGTCTTCTAAGAGGAAAACTGAAAAGAAGAAGGAAATTGTGAGTAAGGAAGAAAAATACTAGAAGTCTTGGCTACTGTTGGAGATTGAATGCTCTTGATTTTATTCCCATCAATGAAAGAGTAAATAATAGCAGGCCTATAGATTTGAAAGCACATAATTACTTATTGTGATGAAATTAGGAAATAAAGCAAATCTTTAATTCCACCATTTGAAAGACACTGCTTCCTATTTTTGGTTAGGTCAAGAGCTTCTAACTAGACATGCTGGGCTATTCTGTAAATTGTTCAATGGAGTGACCAGAAAAACAAAAATTGGAGCCATATGGAAACTTATCGCACATACTAAATTGTGGGTAACAGTGTTAACAGCATCTTGATTTGTGGCTGCAAGTAATAAATGAATTATATTAATTTTGTAGCTACAAGCTAATTTCTCCAGAATTACTTTTTAATAACCAGCATCATGTTCGCTGGTAAGATTTAAATACATTTAGGAACAAATTTGTAGACTTTTAAGTAATGCTAGATTATCATTTGGAAAGCTTAAGAGTTCATTTACCATCTCCCTTAGCTCCAGATGTTTAGAGAAGAAATGCCTTTGCTCAGACCAGGAGCCTTAGCTGGTAGCGAATGGGCATGTTACGCCAGGGGACAGTCATGGTCCTCACATGGCCAGGGGAGCGTGGAATGTTCAAGAACTTTCCCCCATATTTTCTAGGTGATTTGTCTTTATTATATAACTTACCATTTTCTCTCCCCTGCTGGGTGGAAAATAATCACAATTTAATTTCGATGCAAAACCTAGCATGCTGAGGCTCTGTTTCAGGCAAAGGATTTCATGTGGAAGTGAGGAGCCTGGAAAGTGGTGTGGATGGGGTTTTCACACCCCAACAGGCCAGCCACAGGCCTCCATCTTCTGACAGAGTCAATCTCAGTATTCACCCCTCGTGGCCTCTATTTCCTGATGGGGCCAGTCTCAGTGTGCACTCCTTAGCCACTGGGAGAGTTATGTCAGGAAGAACACATGAGGCTCTTGTGCTCTTGTGGTTTCTCAAGGGACAGATTCTGGGATGCAGATGTTGTAGGGGGAACTCTCAGGGGAGAGGTCCATCCATCCATCCATCCATCCATCCATCCATCCATCCATCCACCCAACAGAGGCATGTCCTCAGAAAGAGTCCTGTTCCCCGCTCTCCTCTCTCCCTGCTTGGTATGTGATTGTCCCCTTTTCATGATTCCATCCATGATGAGGTCATCACCATACACAGAACACACAAGGCTGCCCTGATTGAGACTTTCAGCCTCTCTGTGCTGTTCGAATTGGATTCTTGGAGTGCAGTATGAAATCAGGGGGTCATTAATTGTTTCAATACTTTTTCTTTCTCTTCCATGAGACACAGACTCACCTCTATATTTGGGATGCAAGGAGCTGGGCAATGTCATCCAAATCCAATGACCAGATTCCCCCATCTTTTAAGCACTACATCACAGCGGACCTCTGATACCAGGACACAACAGATCTATAACCACAGATAATAAAATGTTTGTACTACTCTGGGGATATCCTCTATTTTCTCTCCTTTATCTGGAAATCAAAGCCCTGGAGTTGTCACTTGTCATGGTCTATTTTTTATTGCTATTACAGAAAATCTGGGGCTGGATAACTTATAGAGATGTGTTTATCCCAGAGGATGGAAGTCCATGCTTGGGCTGCCTGTGAGAGCCATCATGGAAGGCAGGAGGACACACAGGTTTACTGGAAGAGGTAACCTGAGGGGCTGGGCTTGCTTCACTAGTCCTTCTCAAGCTAACTCATCTAGTCTCTCAGAAAGAGCGGCATTACCCAACTTCTCTAGCCATAAAAGAAACGCAAATCAAAACAACATTGAGATTTCACCTCACCCCAGTTACAAATCGAGTAACAACAGATGGAATTCTATGCCTCCATCAGAAAGAATGATACCTCCCCCTTTGTTAAATGGACAGACTTGGAAAAAATTATATTAAGTGAAGTAAGCCAGGCCCAAAGAAACATAGGTCCCATGGTTTCCTTTATTTGCAATAACTAGTATATGTCTAGGACAAGCAAAAAAGGTAAAAAGCTATGTACATATGACCATATAAGATGATGTTAAGCGAAATGAACCTCAAGATAGGGACACAATGGTTTTTTCTTTCTTGCTATTATTTTTCATGTATTTATAATGTACTATGTGATTTTCTTTTGTTTCTTTTGTATGTTCTTCCCCCATGGTATAACCCCTGTTTTTCACTGTATTTGCTTCCAGTGTCTTGCATCTTATATAAACATTTTTTCTAATTTGGGGGAGGGGAAGGGAAATAACAAAATGCTGAAATAAGGATACAGGTTGACCCATTGTAACAATGAGACATACAAGACCCTAAGTTGAAAATGAACTTTACAACTTCGGGGACAGGGAAGAGAGGAGTTGGGGAGGTGGGGAGGTGGGGAGGGAAGGGATGGTAGGGGAAAAACAAAGGAGGAGGTAACAATGTTTGATAGGAAATGTACTCATTACCTTACTCACATAACTGTAACTCTTCTGTACAGTACTTTGACAATAAAAACATTTTTAAAAAAGAAAGAGCAGCATTAACCTTCATCTAAATGACTCTCCACAGTACCACTCCCAGCTCTGCCACAATGATGGTCAAACCTAAACAGGATTTTGGGAGGGGTTGGACCATGCTCCTACCTTGGTGCTGCTCACCCTAGGACTCCGGCGGGGGTCTGGAGGGCATTGGGGCTTCAGAGCTTCACTTGCGGTGGGCCAAGGGGAGAGGATGTACTTGGGGTTCCCCAGGGTCAGTGCTTGGCCTTGCTCCTCTTTCTTTGCAAACCCTGTCTACAACTAAAGCCCTCTTGAGCTGTCAACAGTCACCGTTCTATTGACTTTTTTACATATTTTCAATAAGGTCCAAACAAAGGTCCTTGCTTTTCTGCCTTTGTCTGTCTTCCCACTGATCTTCCCTTCCTCAGCTACTCCTCTCCTATCTATCCTGTCCCTCTGTTCTCTTTCATTCCAACAACTTTTCAATTTGTTCTAGGTTCAGCTGGGAGCTCTCACTGTACCACTCTGGTGAATGCTTCTGAAATGTGAATCTGTTGCACCCTCAAATGTAGGGGCTCTGCCACAGTTCCCCTGGGCCCTGCCAAACTTTCTGAGTACTGTGAGGCTGTGTGACTTTACTAAGGCATTGTATATCTGCTCTCATGATCCTTCATGAGTGCTCATTTCTTTCTTTCTCTCTCTTTATTCCTTTCCTCCTTCTCTCCCTCTTTACCCTTCCTTCCTTCCTTCCTTCCTTCCTTCCTTTCCCTTCCTTCCTTTCTTTCTTCCTTCCTTTCCTTCCCTCCCTCCCTCCCTCCCTCCCTCCCTCTCTTCCTTCCTTCCTTCCTTCCTTCCTTCCTTCCTTCCTTCCTTCCTTCCTTCCTTCCTTTCTTTCTTTCTTTCTTTCTTTCTTTCTTTCTTTCTTTCTTTCTTTCTTTCTTTCTTTCTTTCTTTCTTTCCCTCTTTTTCTTTGTCAGTAATGGGGTTTGAACTCAGAGCCTGGGTGCTGTTCCTGAGCTCTTTTGCTAAAGGTTAGCACTCTACTACTTTGAGCCATAGCACCACTTCTGGTTTTCTGGTAGTTAATTGGAGATTAGTGTCTCATGGACTTTCCTGACTCGGTTGGCTTTGCACTAAGATCCTCAGATCTCAGCCTCCTGAGTAGCTAGGATTATAGGTGTGAGCCACTAGCACCTGGCAAATGTTCATTTGTTAGTGTTGTAGCTTCATATAGAATGTCTCTTGCACACCCATGTTGCTCAAGAATTACTCCTTGGCTCATGGTACCCTTGGTTGGCATTAAGAAGTAGAGAATGGTAGGGGATCAATCGAAGGAGGTTGCCCTTTAATAGAATTATGGTTCCCTATTCTCCTCTTCATTTTCCTATCTTCTTTTCCTCCTTTTACTCCTTATTCTTCTTCCTCTTTTCCTCCTTCTTTTCATGGCCAAAAGGTACACAGTACTGTTTGTAATATATTACCATCAGAATGCATTTCTGCAGGTCCTAAGCACCAGGGTCAAGTACTGAAACTTCCAAGTGTAAACCAAACTAAACCTTTTCTCTTTAATAGGTAATTTATCTCAGGTATAAGTTACAACAACAGGAAGCTGAGTGTCACGTTGGTGTGCAACATTTCTGTTGCTGGCATTCAGGTTCCTACACAGACTGTGTAATGGGGAAGCGGAGTGATGGTTGAGGATCCTGAGAACTGCTGTTCCAACAAACATATCCCTGGGAGATTGCATGCCTGGGAAAGCTTGAGAGTCCTACTGAATGGGATGGTGTCAGATTCCTGCAAGCTGGTCTGGGGAGGGGTGTCACTCAAGCTGTGTTTTCCTTGATCCCCATACATTAGACTTCATAAAGTGTCTTGTGCTCCTCCTCTCCTTTCTACTGCTCACAGCATCTCTGTTCTTCACCATCTTCCTGTAGAGCTCTTAGCTACACAACAATACCCTTGCCAAAGTCTGAGAGGGAAGAGGAAGGTGCTTGACTTGATGTCCAAGAGGTTCCAATGCCACTGCAAAAGTATTCTCTGGAAACTGGCTGGTGATTCAGTGTGGACTTCCCCATGGTGAGCCCTCACCTCAGCTGTGATGGCATCTTACACAAACTGCACTTGAGCTCAGAAGTGTGCACCAGGTATTGCAAACACGACTCCTCTGGCCTTTCTCATCTGTCCTTGCTAGATCAGAGGCTCTCCAGCCTCCTGACATCTGACACTGGATTATACACATCACTCTGTGTGTGTGTGTGTGTGTGTGTGTGTGTGTGTGTGTGTGTGTGAACAATCCATTTCAGATGAACCAGACTTTTACTATATAGAAGCTCTTATTTCATACTGTTGTAAAATATACCAATAAAGGCTACATGATAAATGTAGCTTGCACTTCATCTAGATCTTACAGGAATGAGTGAGGGTATACCACACCAGCTCACTGGCCTCATTGATGGTATGCATACTTGAACCCGAATGCAGGCTAAGTGGCTTTCAGCCACGATCTCACTTCATCTTCACAAATCCCAGTGACATCTGTGCCTTATTCTCACTTCAGAGGTGACGAGTCTGCACTTTGCTGTGGGGGCTCAGCATCAACCCTTATTGGCAGTGATAAGTTGGCCTGTTTTGCCTATGCATCGAGACCTGAACTTAGATCCCAACCCCAAACCCAAATCAAGAGCTGTGTACGTGTGCTGCATGCACTTTGGAGAAGCAGAGAGGATTAATTACTGACCTGGTTGTCAAACTGAATGTAATCTAATCAGTGCAATATATCACATAGCAATGTATAACCAACTAAGATATCAAAAATCATATTACCTAGGTATGAAAAAGTGAGTGGACCACAATAGAACTGGGTTTTCAGGGCAGGATGAAGTCTTCACAGCTCACTCAGGGGTCTGGGGGCTTCACATAGAAGTCTATGTGACTTTGAGATTCAGCTCCCTGGATCCTGTCCTTTTTATGACCCTATGTTGGCATAGGAGCTAGAATAAATACTAAAACATTTGCAATCTCAGTTTATTGGCCGAGCTAGAAGAAGGACCAAAGGGACAAAAGATCACCTGATAAAGCTATAGCTACACTCTGGATCTGGTTGATACTAAAGAAAAAGCATGAGAGCCCAGAAGGGCTTTGGATGCAGAAAGTGTTTTGTCATCATTCCTTCTCCAGGTAGCAAAGGAAGCCTTATATTTATGTCTGACTCTTTGCACTGATTAGAGATCCTACTAAATATTTAACATGAGAGGACAGGTTAGAGACTCTCTCTTTCTTATACACATCTCTGGGAAGCTTTGTTATAAATGTGGATTTCCATCAGGAGACTCAAGAAATAAGGTTCCTGTGGAAAAGGAGGCTGCCTTGTACCCCCTACCCAGGGGAGAAATGCAATGGGGCAAGCTCAGAACAGGAAAAACATTGAAGTGGTGTGGTTGTAACAGGAGGCTAATTTGAACTCAGCTCCCATGGGGTGGAGTGACCAAGCACCAGAGAGCCAGGTGGTTCAAGCAAGAGATCCTGAGTATCGGGAGTGAATCCTCTGCCTCTCTACAAAATGACGATACATGTCCTTCCTGGATGAGAGAGGGTGAAGAAGGGTAAAGGAGGGTGAGGAAGGAAGAAGGTGGGTGAGGGAGGATGCTGGGGAGAAGTGGTAGGTCCAGGTGGGGGAGGAGGACTTGACTGGACTGGATGGTGGGGGTACAGGCATAGTTAGAGCCTGGACCAACATCTGATCTCTCTTTTCTTACTGCAGGACTGCTTTTATTCCTGGTGGCAATAAACTCTGTGAACTAGGATGTATTTCCCAATTAAAAGGATGTATTTCCCAGATTTTCCTAAATCTGAGGTGTTCAGCAGAATCTAGTAGAAATCATTGCACTGGGTTTTCTAAAGGAGTTTGACTAGGTGGCTGGATTCCCTTTTGCCATCTTCCTTCTTACTCTCCCCTCCTCTTCCTCTTCCTCTTCCTCCTCCTCCTCCCCTTGTAAGGCTGTATTTGAGATCGAATCTTAGGCTTCTTATGTGCTTGGCACATACTCTGCCATTTGAGCCCTGCTGCATCCTTTTACTTCTTAGTTTATTTTTCTGGTTTTATGTGTTTTTTTTTTCCTGGACCAGATTGAAACTATGATCCTCAGAGCTCTACCTCCCAAGTACCTGGGATTACAGGCACTTACCACCATGCCCACCCCTTTCTTAATGGGGCTGTGAAAACAATGGCTAGAGATCTAGTAGCTGGCTATTTTGGGTCTTGAAAATGGAGGCCTACGCCAGGTATAATACAGACACATCAAAAGAGAAAATGTGTATGGCAGGGGTGAGGAAAAAGGTGGGGGGAGAAAGAGAGAGAGATCCGTAAAACGTGAAAGAACAAATAGAGAAGAAAGCACATACTTGAAAGATGGTAAATACCGACTGGGAAATCCAGCTTAAAACCAAAGATGCTTAGTTTACTTCCAAGTCAGTAATTACTAGAAGTTCAGAAGAAATGCTGGTAGGGAATGGGAAAGGCAAGAATCCCACCCAGGTCAACCCAAGACAAGCCTGCCTAGCCCACATGGGGACGTCCTTGTGTGAGTGAACAAGTCTTACCATTTCCCAGGCTACAGTGGGTGGTGACAGACACTAACATAGGGGTCTGCCCATCACGCTGGGCTCATGGGAAGAGGGTTATCTGTCCAGCAGGCTGCCCTAACACACTGTAGGGACAGGGCAACACCAGTCAGTCACTACAACAGGGACCATACCTTAAGCTTGCGCTTCCAATCACTCAGAGAGCTTCCTGTTCTCTAGGGTGTGTGCCCCAAACCTCACTCTTTAGCTGCAATTTCTCATGAATAGGGCTGTGAGGTGAGGGGCAGCTCCTGCATGGTTAGATTCTTTCCTGTGTCCCCTGCCACTCCTCTACCTGGCAGAAGGGAGGAAGAGAAAGGTTTCCCTCCATGGCAGTCTTTTCCTAGTGAGGATTTGTGGCCCTGGAAAGACTATTCCAGAAGCCAAAGGATAAGACTCTGAGTATCCATGGGTGCACCCTGCAGCCGGATGGGTTCAAGGGGACCACACCCTGCACCCTGCAGCAGGGCTGATGGAGTCCAAAGAGCCACATCCAGTATCCTGCACCTTGCTGCCAGGATGAGGACCAGGAGGGGACCTCACCCTGAATCCTGCATTCCTCCAGGACTGGGGGCCACACCTGCCTCCTGCAGAGCGGGTAGGGACCAGGGGACCACATGCACGTGTTAGGGACTAAAGGGGACCTGCTAAAAAGAAGCAACAAAACAAACTTCTTCTGCTCCCAGATTCTTCCTCTCTGTCTTGTTGGCTCACAATGGGGACCCTGACCACGTGGGTGATGGCCACGTTGGAGCTCCTAATGTTTGAGGTGCCTTAAGGAGTTCAGGCCACCCCGGATCTGCCCAAGGAGCCTGGGCTTTGTGGGCCTATGGAGGCGGTGGTGATAAATGGTGGCCCAGAGCCACCACTCCTTGGCCCAGACGACGGAGGGACTGGCTGCTGTCTATTTTGTTACCATCTCTACCCGGAGGGCCCAGTCCCCTCCTGGAACAGGGACCGCAGCAGTGCTGGGAGCTGAGTCCCTCCTGGAGCCAGGACCGAATCCGTGCTAATTTGCATGCCATCGGAGCCCAGCCCGCCCCTGACCTGCTGGCCTGGGGATCTCCGGGCAAGGCAGGAGAAGGGGCGGGGCACACAGGGCACCGCTGCTGGAAGGAGATGCGAAGGCAGATTGAGTTGGAGCTGCTAAAGCCATCCCCTTCTTCCCTCCTGGTGCTGCCAGAGCCTGGGGCCCTGATGCCGCGGGTCTTTGCCGGTCCCGATAGTCTGGCAACGGGGTCCCTGGACTTGGAGATCAATTTTGGTGAGGGCGGCGGAGCCGGGCAGCGGGCGGGACTCGTGCATGTGCGGCCGGAGTCCATGGCATCCGCGGGATCACGGCCACCTGCACCCCCTCGCCCGTCTCCGCCGCCCGCGGGGCGCGCAATAGCAGCTTTGGCTCCGTACCCGGTCCGCGCGTCCCGCCATGGCCACTGCCACAGGCGCCGGCGCGCGCGTCCTGGGCCTCTGCCAGCCGCTCCCCTCCCCGACTCCTGCCAGGGGTCCTAGCCACCTGAGGCCACGGGGCTGGCTCTAAGAAGGCCAGCTCTCAAGCCCCGTAGACTTAAGTTTGGGGTGATCTTTTGTTACCGAAACTTTTAATCCCAGAATTTAGCCTTTAATCGGCCAGACATTTAAACGGTGCGGAAGAAAAAAAAAAAACCTTCCCTTTTGAACACCCACTGTGATGTTTGCTGGAAATTTGCCACCGAATTTAGGCCTGAGTTGAAGGTTACCAGGATTTATCATTGTTTCCCCAAGATGTTTAACCCTCCTGGGCTCCATGCTTTCATTTAAGATACTCCAGAAAGGAAAGTCTTGTCAGCGCTCTGGCCATTTTGTTTAAGAAATTTGTTTTGAGCTCAGTACGGTTTTGTAATCCAGAAGTATTTCTGAAACGGGGAGGATGTGGCAGACGTGTCCCAGGAAATAATAAGTATCATGCAAAATCACCACGGCTAGTAGGTGGCTGTTACAAGGGGAAATATCTATGTTTAATTGCTTTAAAAATAGGGGGTAGGAAAACCAGTTACCTACTGTGCTACCAAACCTGTAAGGATAATTTCTGAACACTTCAAGTGCAGGAAAATCATTTTCTGTAGGATGGAAATAATTGTTCCAAAATTAGGGTACCACCTCCCCAGCATCACGTTGCCCCCTTTTACAGATACAGAAGAGGGATAGTTACCCATAGGGTACATTTCATCTCATCCCTAACAGACAGAAAATTACATCACTTAAAGTCTTGCTGTAAATGTCCAAAGCCATTGTTAGCTCAGTGAAAGTCTCCATATTTTACTGTGTCCATTTTCAGAGATACATAATATATAATGCCTAATAATCATCAACACATCGTTTGACTCATCTGATTTTAATATCATGCATTTTTATAATGACTGTACAACCGGAAAAGACAGGCTCCGTGCGTGTCTTCATTCAGTACTATTTTCTCAGACACCTTGTTCAAACAAATTAAGTAAATCTAAGAGAAAATAAAGCAAGAAAAAAAAAATCCTGTCAGTAGAAACAGAATCACAGTGGTTTACAGACAAAAGGAAAGGAATAGAAGTTCTCATAGGAAAAGAGATATTTTTTTTATTACATAGAAAATTCTCACGGCAGTTGGAGCACACTTGAAAAACTAGTGAACACCTTAAACAGAGTTGTGCCAATTACTCAGCCCACGGGCATCTGCCTCGTCTTAATTAGACGAGGGGCGGGTGGGGGGGGGGTGAATGACCACCGTTTATTTTCATTTTCCTCATTAATTATGAAAAACTGCATTTAATTCATCCTGCATGGTGAGAGACTGGCTGCGCAGATGTAGCTCGTAGGGGAAGGGGTTGTCAGCGGGCAACCTGAACACGGCGCCCTGCCCCAGAGGGCCCCTGGGCGGCACTGCGCAGTAATGCATGCTATAATTGTAATTTTTGCCATAGTCCAAGGGCTCTTCTTGCTTCAGGGAAAAGATCCCATTATAGTTAATTGGGGGAGGACTTAAGGGCCCTTCAAACTGAGGGCTGGCACACTCGGGGGAAGCGCTCTCGTAGAAGGACTCGTACGCACTGCAGTAATTGTAGGGTTTCATGGACTTGGCATTCTCCAGCGTCCCGTGCCCCGTGGGGGTGGCCAGCTCGGGGCTGTGGTAAGGAGGGTAGAAGGTGGAGTAGGGTGGCCTGGTGGGGTGCGCAGCCTCGCCCCCCTGCCCCATCAGGAAACTCCGGGCGTTGAGCTGCAGGCAGCCGGCCACCAAGTTTGTAGTCGGCTGGGAGAGACCCTTGCACAAGTTCTGCACGAACGTGAGCAGGTCTGGCCTCTTGCCGATCCTCAGGATCTCGGAAAGTGCCCAGATGTAGTTTTTGGCCAGTCGTAAAGTCTCTATTTTGGATAGTTTTTGCGTTTTGGAATAACAGGGGACCACTTTTCGCAAATTGTCCAAAGCATCGTTGAGGCCGTGCATCCGATTCCGCTCTCGGGCGTTGGCTTCCTGCCTCCTGAACTTGACCCTTTCCAGCCGAAGCTTCGAGGTCTTTTTTTTCCTGAGACCCCTCCTTCGGGGCAGCCCGTTTTCATCTTCCTCTTCTCGATCGTCCTCCTCTTCTTCCTTCTCAGTTTCTTCTCCTGGGGCTCTTTTGAGGCTCTTGCCTCGAAGGACAACTGGTTTGGAAAAGCTTTCCGGTTTCTTGATTTGCTTCTGGTCCTCGCATTCTCTAGAAAACTTTCTGCACATCTGGGATTCTGGCATTACAACAGACTCATCAAACGGTAGTGTTAACATGGTTCTCTAATTTTAAATTACCTGAAAAAATGCCAGCACAATATTTAAAGTGTTTTCATTTTTCAAGTTTATATACTTCAGACACACTTGATAACTTAATCTTAAGACTCCAAAGCACATGAGAAAGACTGATATCAAGACGAATACCTTTTTGCATTAAATAAAATTTTTGAGTCTGTGCAGACTAATGATTGTTAAAAAAAATAAATAAAACACCCCCAAACAAAAAACACTGATGCATGCAATAGAATTGATTTACACAGGCAAATTACCAAAAGCCAAGAAGTCAGGACGCATTCATTCAGCAGCATCTCCCTCCCCATTTCCCTGGGATTTTAAACTGGATTTTAATGTAGGAAAAGGATTGTGGAATTCAAGCAAATGAAAACCATGCTATAGCAATGCAAAATTTCATTAATTCCAGCTCACCCGAGAGCAAAACAGCAGAGAAAACAGTTCTTAAAATGAAAAGTACTATCTCTCCATTAACTGACAAATTTGTGAGATTTTTCTTAGAAAAAAAATCCCCTGTTTGCAATGATCATATCATTCGAGTGTGAATTTAAGTAAATGGCTGTTAGAGTATACAAATTTAAAGAAAAGAGTAATTGAATCCATTTTAAAACTGATTTCTTTCTGATCAGTAAAAGAATTATGCAAAAGAACACTATTTTCCTTGCCTTTGAAAAGAAAAGGGGATTAGACAAATTTGTAAAAAGAAAAGAGCCAGTTTCCATAAACAAATGAAAATAAAAAACACTGGAAAATTTTAAAACAAAAACATGACATTAAGATTATTTTGAATGTAATTGTTTACTGTTGTTCGGATCATCCTGGACAAAAACCCTACTCTCATAGTGGTTTTTTGTTGTTGTTGTTCGATGAGCCACAGAAGTGTCCCTCTAGCTAAGAGCCCACAGGAATGGTCCAAGAATTCTCACTGCAATTGTGCGCGTGTGTTTAGAATCCAAATGAAAGGGGAAGAAGAGAATTTAAGTTTCAATTGCATTTTTGTTTTTTTGTGGGATAAAGCAGCAAGGATTTTCATCTAGAGTCTTCCAACAAACAAGCATGCTAAAGCAGAGACTTTTCAATGTAACAATTAATCTGTAGCCCCCTACACACACACACACACACACACACACACACACACACAAACTCTTAGTAATGTCCACATACTGGCAGTCCTACATAATAGCAGTGAAAGTATGTGATAATTATATCATAAGAACAAGATAGGATAAGAAGTTATAGATGGCAAAGAGCATATAAATACTCCAAGACAGTGACACTGTATCTTTAAATACTTGCATGCAAAGCCAGCAGCAATTGAAGTATATCTTTATTTATATTACCTTAGGTTTTAATTTCATTCAATAATCAGTTTTCATTTTGGGTCTTCCAAATCTTTTCAGGCTGAGTGTTGCATCGTCTCCAGGAGCCTCTAGATCTGTGTATATCTGCACTATCTCATTGATCTCTAAAAAGTGACATTGATACCAACTGCCAGAGCTGGTACTCATGCCATCTGCTAGTGACGTCACAGGGCAGAGAGAGCCATGTGATCCTCTCTTGGGACCTTCATTCTGCACTGATCATCTGGCATCCCTGTAAGTGGGTACCAGCATCCATGCATCAACACAGGAGGTTAGCCGGGTAGGGAGGGACCGCACCAGCCCTCCGCCTGCAGTAGTGTGTTCCTCTCTCCCTGGCGATCTGGAGAAAGAGCTGTGTTGTTAGTGCTTTGCTCACTTTCGCCCTGCCAACGGTGCCACTGCTAGGGAGTCGTTAATATTCCATTCATTTGCAAGGTGGGCTTTTGTGTGAGCCAGATTTTTGTTGTTGGGGATGGTGTTGTTTTGTGAGGATCACCATCTCCTTTGTGCACCGGGGCACCAGGGCACCTGGGCACCAGGGAATGAAAGCCTTGGCAAGGAGCTGGGCAGACACTGGGCTTGGGTGCTGAACCAAACTGAGACGAGCAGCAGAGACCAGGGTCGGCACAGGCTCTTTATTTCTTTGTTTGTTTCATGGTGTGTGTGTGTGTGTCTGTGTCTGTGTGTCTGTGTGTGTCTGTGTGTCTGTGTGTGTCTGTATCTGTGTCTGTGTTAGTGTATCTCTGTCTGTACATGTGTGTGTGAGTTCTTT
Organism: Dipodomys spectabilis; assembly: GCF_019054845.1. NCBI lineage: Eukaryota > Metazoa > Chordata > Mammalia > Rodentia > Heteromyidae > Dipodomys > Dipodomys spectabilis. Next base: position 13,137,328 of record NW_024870855.1, on the reverse strand, counting down.
ATCGCATGTAAGACTTCTGTGCTCCTTAGGAATTTGGAATAAAAGAATAGTTTCTCTGTCTATCTGTAGTCTGTGAAAAGCATCCTCAAATGTTCCCGTTCCTACATTTGCTGTTATCTTCCCACAACTTTTTTTGGGAGATTGGATAAAATAGACAGATGATAGATAGCTAGACAGACACATACATACATACCTAACAAAGTAAATACATAGATAATACATAGCTACATGAACACAGGCACATATAGACCGGTGCAGACATAACTCAGCCACACTTAGACTCTCCACTAGTTACGAACTTCACATTTTACTCCTTCCTTATCCTCTTTCTCCAATCATTAACGTGCCTGCTTCTTCTCATTCCATTTCAAGCACAATAAACATAAAAATGATCACTTAGGGTTGTTTTATTTTCCACTCAGCATTCTTTGGAGGAATTTTATCACAGATTAGCATTCTCACGTTTTGGAGTTTTCAGATTTATTATTTATTTATTTATTGGTCTTTGTCCTTTAAAAAAAAAACTCCTATTTTTGTTTTTTTTTTCTAGACTGTCATCAATTTAATTATCATCTTGTTTCTATATACATGTCCAATTGTTTTCCCCTATTAGGTGTGGTCCCCTCTTTTGGGTTCTTTTCGATAACAGCTGGGAGGTGTTTCTACTTTGCAGTACAAAGCTCACACAGTCTGCCTAACAAGCTGGACCCTGAAGCCAAGAAACTGCACCATCTTTTCTCTCCTCTCCTACCCCTTCCTATCAACATGCATTTCATTTCGGGAATGTACCCAAGGTAAAAAGTGAACTTCAACTTCAAAGTAAAGTTTAAAAACAAACAAACAAACACAAGCTTTGTTGTTTGATGCCTGCCTGTGTAATCTTCTCTAGCATGAGTATGCTTTTGGTATTAGTGTAATCTCTAACCCTGTGAGCCCCCCCTTACAAATCCCACTGCAGGAAGGCCTGGGTTCTGCTGCTCTGCTGCACGTGGGGCTCACATTGGCACAAAATATAGTGCAGTTCCTCTACCTGACATTCTCACCCTCCTCAAAAAGTCACCCGACTTCTCCTAGACAATTCTAGGAAAGATGGGGGAGCTGGCAACAAGAATCGTGCGAGGCAAAAGTGGACAATTTTCTCTCCTAATCAGCAATAAAAACAGTAAGAGTAAGACTCTAAATTTGTAAGTTAAAATGGGTAAATTGGCTTTTTCATGTTTTAGAATAGAAGCAAATATAATAAAGTCATCTGAAAATTGGTAGCTTAAGTTATCGTTGCTCTTGAGTGTCAATTTCATGGAACATTTGGAATCAAAACCTAACCCCATTTTATGTATTAGCACAAAGAATTTCCCTAGTGGAGTCAAAGGCAGGATTTTGTTTGTCTTTGTATGTGGTTTAATTTTTAAATGCAAAGGAGCACAAATATCAAAGTGAGCCCAGGCAGGCTGGGGTGACTCAGGTTGGGTGTAGGATGCCATATTGCAATCTTGCAGCCTTCAAAAGCATTTTATCAAAAGTATCACATACAGGAAAAGCCAAGGAATGAGCAGCATGGCAAACTAGTGGTGTGCCTCGTCAAAAAGATCCATTTTATATTTTAGCGAAATGTGCAGAAAAACAAGAGATGGAGACAGAGACAGAGACAGAGAGACAGAGAGAAAGCTCACTGGTGAAAACATTTGGGCTGTGCTGTTCCTGCTTTTGATAATGAAAGGAAAACCTCAATAGTGATGGGTGGGGGGTAATCAGTGTTATTATCAGCTTTTCTGATTAGTAATTGGTTATTTATATGTCTTAGTCACTGTTTTTCCTCCAAAATTAAAAAAAAAAGAGAAAGTAGAACAAGAAGTTGCTATGTACGGATTTAACAAGATTTAGGATTCAGTGTATCTGTACAATCATTTTTCAAATTTCTCTGTGTCTTTTTACTAGGGTTCCAGATATGTAAATGTGTATGCATTCGTATGCATTGGTACACGGCACACAGCGAACTGTCGCTGGTGCTCTGCTGTGCTGAGGAACCAAGTGAGAAACAGAACTCCAGACAGAAATGAATTCTGACTTAGGCTCAGAACAGAGGCAGTGTCATATCACAGTTTCTATAATACGTTTTTTTTAAATTGCAACACTGCACAGCAATGTTCACTTCTATAAGGCATCAGATACTATTCAACCATTGTGATTTTTGTTTCTGGGCCATGACATTTTATAGATTTTGTAACAAGTGCCTAGTGTCTGTCTGCCTGCTGTCTCTTGCTTTCGCTAGCTAAATTCTTGTATCTCACTTACAGAGATGAACCACAGAAAATCTGGACCTAATTTTCATTCCATCTTAAAGCAAAGAAGTCAATAGTCCAAATTAAGGCTTGGGCATAGTGACTTTTGGTACAATCTGTTGGCACCTGTGCCTTAGCAAATGGGAATTCATGCAGTCCATTTTTCCTTAGTTCCCAAGGGGACAAGTCAACAGAACAAGATTAAGGAGCAAAACCCAGGACCAGATTTATGCTGGAAACTTTTCTCTGTTGTCACTTCCTTTCTTCTTCCCTTCCTTCCCTCCTTCCTTCCTTCCCTCCTTCCTTCTTTCCCTCCTTCATTCCTTCCCTCCTTCCTTCTTTCCCTCCTTTATTCCTTCCCTCCTTCATTCCCTCCCTCCTTCTTTCCCTCCTCCATTCCTTCCCTCCTCCCTTCCTTCCCTCCTTCCTTCCTTCCCTCCTTCCTTCCTTTCCTCCTCCCTCCCTCTCTCCCTCCCTCCCTTCTTTCCTTCTTTCCTTCCCTTCTATCGTCCTTCCTAACTTCCTTCTTCCTTCCTTCAACAAACAGTCTTTTTGTTTGTTTGTCTGGCTGGTTCTGGGGCTTGAGCTCAGAATTTCACACTTGCTTGGCTTGTTCAGCTAGATCTCTACCACTTCAGTCATCTGGTCTGGCTTTTCACTGGTTAGCTGGTGAGGGAGTCTTGAGGAATTTTCTGCCCTGGCTGGCTTACAACATTAATCCTTCTATCTCAGCCTCCTGAGTAGTTGAGATTACAAGGGTAAGTGGCCCAAAGCCTTTGTGAATGTGCTCCTGTTATGAATATCATGAGGGCAAGGGAGAGAGCACTAGCTTGCAAAGAAGTTAGGGTTGAATTGGGCTCATGAAACACATTCGTAGTCCTTTGGTTAAGAGCAACAAGCACTTCCTGAGTGAGAGAGTGGCTGCTATGAGTGAGTTAAGCTTGCAGTTATGTGGGGAATTCCTTCTTTTGATATTTGCTTCTTTCTGGTCACATTTGAAAAGCAGCACAGACTGAAAAGTGCACATGACCATAAAGACACAGCGTAGTGAGGGTATCTGAGCCATAAAATGTGACAAGTTGAGGGTATCTGGGCCATAGAATGTGGATGGAAAAACAGAACATTCCCAACAACCCAGAAACCTCTTCCCACCCCTTCCAGACACCAGCCAGCCACTGTTCCAAAGCTATCCGGACACCATCAAATTGTATTCATGCATTTTGTCTGCAATGTTATCTTGGTGCATTTTCAGTAATACAAATGGAGTTATTCAGTGAGTGCTCTGGAGGAGGTCTGGCTTCTCCATTCCAGTGTTTTCTGGCATGTCATTTGCCCATGTTGTTGCATGTAACCATTGATGACTTACTCTTATTACTACATAGTACTCCATCAAGTGATTGTGCTATGATTTTTTTCTGTCTACTGTTAAGAATCTGGAAATTTTTGAGTTCGATTTGATATAAGAATGGCTCAGCCAGGACCTATAATTTGGTGAATGTGTACAAGCTAGGTGCATCTCATTCCTCTGTATATATCCAACAGAAGTGCATACTTCCATCTAGTACATATACTTTTAAGGGGAGTTAGAATGAGAGATATAGAAAGAGTTCATAACTGCATGTGGCAATCACACATTTTCACATGAGATAACATTCTCTAGAAGCTTTGAACTCGGAATCTAAACAAGGAAGGCATTGATTACTTACCTGTAAATATTTACTGAGTGATTCCTAGGTGTCTGATGTTGGGGAAAGAATGAAGGGACACAGTCCCTTTGACCAGTGGGTTTGATTCCAGCTAAGGGAATGAGGTTAGCCAACTGGAAGGACCAAAAAGACTGAGAACAGACTGTGGTGGGCAGGAGCAAGTAAGAGAATATCTGCTTTGATGATCTAATGCAGCAGCCTGCAGGAAGACAGCAGAAGTCCAGGATCATGCTGTGCTTGTACCACGAGGATGTTTCAGAATACTTGAAACTTGAAGTACTTTGGCAAAAGTACTTTTGACTTCTTGTATGCTGTGGCTAAATTATTAAGACTATATTCAACTGGTGTTTAGAGAGATTTCTTAAATGCTTTCCTCATCTAGATTTTGTTTCTAATTCTTACTACAGCTGTGTGAGCATTGTTTGCAGCTGAATGTCTGGCATCTAGAGCTGGTTTCTGAGACCCACTGCCCATCTGGGCGACCTTGGGAAAGACCTGTGCTTCCATGTCTCCATCAACAAATGGAGTGCTTGTCTTCTTATCTCATAGGTTGTTAGAAGCACAGTTCCTGGAGAAGTACCTGGCATGTGGTAGGTGGATCTATTTCCATTGCTGTAATGAAATACCTGAAGATGGATTTTTTTTTTGTAATAAGGCTTGAACTTAGGGCCTGGGAACTGACCCTGAGCTTTTTTGCTCAAGGCTAATGCTCTGTCACTTTGAGCCCCAGTTTTCTAGTGATAAATTGGAGATAAAAGTTTCACAGATTTTCCTGCTCCCGTTGGCTTTGACATGAACCTCAAATCTCAGCCTCCTCAGTAGCTAGGGCTACAGGTTACCACCAGCACCAGCCTGGAGATGAATATTTAAGAACCAAAAAAGGATACTGTAGCTTATTGTACTTGGATACTGAACCAGCATGGAATATTGAAACAACACCAACACTGAAACAACATGGAACCAGTTCTGACAGGGTAGATGGCTACACAATACAAGAATGAATGTGGGAAGGAGAGATCATACTACCAGACAGGAAGTCAGAGCATAAATCAGTAGTCAGACTTACTCTGGCAGCAACATGTGCTATCCAGAACTAACCCAGAATCCTGTCAGAACTATTGTGGCTGTTCTAAGATTAGCAACCCTCAGGGCCCAGTGCCCTTTCTTGGGACCCTCACTTTTAAAGATTCTGCCACTCCAGTGTCGCCACAACAAAAACCATGCCTGCCATCCCTGGTGCTATGACAGCCAGACAACACCCAGACTAGGGCAGCAAGTGTTGTGTTAGAAAAGGGATTATTTGAAAATAAAAACTGAGACAGTGTGAAAGAGTTGAGTGTAAGTCATTAATGGGAAATACGTCTCCACTCTTTGTAGATTTCTCATTCTTTTCCCTCAAGTCTGTGGTGATGCCCTGTGGTGATTCGGACATTCAGGACACAGGTAGACAGTTCATAACCTAATGGTCCATGCCACCAGTGATTCGGAAAATGGCATAGACTGCTTGCACTTTCCATATTTGGACCAGGAATCTATAGCAGCCTCTTAGGGACGAATTGCTACTTAGTACCTGGCTGCAGATCTTATAGGAGTTTGAACCTTGTTGCTACATATTCTCTAAATCTTTGTCTCTACTTACTTTTTAAGCCATTGATGGCTTTGCTATAATAACTACAGTGCACACCCAGCTAAGATAAAGATTGAAGCACTTTCAGCTGTGATGTGTGTAGAGATATGCTGTTGAGGTGACTTTGGACTCTGAAGATTCAGGTGGAAAGGCTAACTTTGCTGAAGCTACAGCTTCAAATGCAAACAGGCATGAGTCTTTCAGTCTTCAGAGATCGCACTCTTTGGCTGAGTTCTGCCCTGTGCACACAGACCTTATCACATCTTGGGTTTATATAAACAGGAGGAAAAATAAGCAGTTGAAGTCAAGCAAACTGAAAAAGAACAAATCATGATTTGCCTTTTAGTATTTTGGACTTCAAGTTGGTTTGCTCTGCTTTGTTGGCAAGTCTCATCTAATTACTGTATATTTTCATTTGTGTTTTAGAAGACTGATCCTGACCCATCATTATTAAACATATGTGGTAAGTTGTGCCTGGGGTGGTGATAAATTTGAGGAGTCCACTCACATCGTGATGGCCTGGAATTAATCTCTCCCTCCCGATTTCCCACTGCACTTTGTGCTTAGCATAATTTGCTTTGCACTGGGCTATTTGTGATCACATCTGTCTCTCTCTTTGCACTAAGAGGTAAAAAAACTGCCCCTGATTTTTGTATGTTTCATTTTGTTTTCCTGGACTTATATCACACAACACGTTGATTTGGATAGTAGGATCAGTAGGTATCAACAACGGAATGAAATCTATCGATTATAGTTACAGTATATTCCATGGCTGAACACCGTATAGAAACCAGGCCCATCTGTCAATCAAAGCTGTGATCCTTGCCTCATTAGCTTTAGGGTAAAAAGTCAGAGACAAAGCCTCATGTCCTACACACTATAAATTAGGTAGTGTGTGTGTGTGTGTGTGTGTGTGTGTGTGTGTGTGTATTTCAGTTGTAAAAAATAAAACTTTATGGAAGACAAGAGGAGATCATGTGGCAATAATGACTCATGCTATTGATCACAATTGTCTGTTCTCCAAGGCAAGAATCCTTCCTAATTAGCATGTATATCTCCTTATAAATAATCTCTGTGGTTGTGTGTGTATGTGTGTGTGTGTGTGTGATCAGTAACAAAAATGAAGTAGAAATTAATGAATGTATGATGTATTTGAAATGGTAAGAGCAGACAGGACACATGTTACACTAATTCCAGGCCTGTTATGGTAACTACATAGAACATATTCTCTGCCCTTGAGTGGTCTCTGGCCTCCAGGGACATTTAGATGCTGATAGGTGTATTTCTCAAGTCATAGAGTGGTAAGGTACCATAGTTAGTAATCTGTCTGAAATGAAAGCAGGGAAAAGCCCATGGGGAATCTTGATAGATGGACATTCAAGTCTACTTTTCCAAACTAAGCATGACAAACTGGGACACTTTACAAAGTCTCTCTTAAGGCTTAGCGGTGATCGCTCTAATTATACCTCAGGAGACTAGAATATTTATTTTATTGTTTCCATGGGAATTTCCATCATAACTAGATGAGAAGTGGAGATTGTGTGAAAAAGGTGGAGCTTCCTGTAGACTTGAACTTGTGGGTAGGTTAGAACTCTAATTTAGTGAATTCTACCTCCTTTACTTATGTGGACCCTTTCCTCCATAAAAATAATAAAAATGATGCTTCGTAATGATATGGGTATACAAGGGTATACAAATATCATTCAGGCTGGATTATGTTCATTTCAATTTTGGGTTGGGGGAGGCTCCCTAAAAATTTTCCACAGCCTGGGGACTGTGCAGAATGCTTCACAGACAAATCTAACTTGTCACTAGAGGTAGGGTCTGACCAACAGTGCATGTTAAACCCTTTCCTTGTTGATAATCCCAAGGTATGAGAAGGATGTAGTAGCTCACAAGAAACATATTTGTGGCAGGTTCTGGTAATCCTAGCTTACTTCCGAGGCTGAGATCGGAGGCTGAGGATCATGGTTCTAAGCCAGCCCAGGCAGCAAAATCTGTGAGACTCTTATTTCCCTTTAACTACCAGAAAACCAGAAGTGGCACTGTGGTTTGAAGTGGTAGAATTCTAGCCTTGAGTGAAAAAGCTCAAAAACAATGCCCAAGCCCCAAGCTCAAGCTATGACCAACCAAAAAAAGAAAAAGAAAAAAGAAAAGAAAGGAAGGAAAGAAGAAAAGAAAGAAAAAAAGAAAGCAAGAAAGCAAGGAAAGAAAAGAAAAAAGAAAGAAAGGAAAGAAAGAAAGAAAGAAAGAAAGAAAGAAAGAAAGAAAGAAAGAAAGAAAGAAAGAAAGAAAGAAAAAGAAAGAAAGAAAGACTTGTGATTTGTGGAAGCATCTGCCTCCTCTACTTCTTTCAATTGCGGTTTCCACAAGCTGCTCACCTTCCATTCGGAGGTCACATGATTTGAGTAGGGAAGAATGAACACTCTACTCAGGTGCCAGACTTAGCAACCAAAACTGTAGGACACAGTTCTATTTGAATTTTAGATGTGTCTATATGTAGAACAAAGTTATAATAAAAAGTATACATTGCTGATCTAAAATTCAAATTTAACTGGGCATTCTGCATTTTTACCTGGCAACTCCATGGATTTTATTTTAGCAAATCAAATTGCTTTTCCTCGTAAAATATACTTTCTGATAAAGTCTCCCAGAGTGCTCTGTAGACGACTAGGAGAAATCACCTAAAAACGTAACTGTGCATTAAGGCGTCTGTTTTCTTTGCTGTCTGTTCTCATGGATACTTCCACTTGCTGATGCACATTACAACTCTCCAGGAACAGGACATGGAACAGACAGAATCATGTCCCAAATTTATCCCACCATGGGGTGGCTTCCTTTTACTGGAGTTTCTCAGGGAAATGCAGGTTTTCGTGGACCCACGCATTCTCACCACGAGCCAGCATATTTTGCTCCGTGATGAGTGTAGCAAGTGTTTTGAATCTGTGTCATGATTGATTTCCTTTCCTGTCCACCTTTCTCTTATCTCTGAGTATCTGACCACTTTGTGTTCTGACTGTAGGTTTAGTTGGGGCCCCCGGCTGCACAGTGAGAGGTCTGTAAGTCACTTTACTGTTGAGTGAAAAAACTGGTGCTGGGTGAAAAACCAATTACATCACTGGAGACCCAGAACAGAAGAGAGGGGCGGGGCCCCTCATTCATAGATCATTGCAACATTCACAGTAGCAACAACAGAGCATTAAACCCAACTGAGAGGACTGCTTGGATTGGATTCATGGGTCCTGCCACAGAGCCCTCCTGGGGCCAGGATGCTGGAAGGACCATCACCCAGACAACCCTGGAAGGGGCTTTCAAAGGCTGAAACCTCACACAGAGGCTGTGAGAAGTAGCAAAGTCACGGATCAGACCCCAGAAGATATGGGACATTCAGATATTGTGTTCACTGAGGATTGTTGTTTATATTCTCACAAACATTGCATTACACTTTTCTTTTAATCTTGATTTTTGTGTTCTTGGTCTGTTTGGGCAACCATAACAGAACACTCCAGATTGGGAGGCTTCGAGGACAGGCATTCAACTAACTCCATGGTGCTAGAGGCTGGCGAGTCCAAGGTCAAGGGACCAATTTGGTTTCTGGTGAGGTCTCTTCTCCTTTCGCCCTAGGATGGCCTTTCTTTTGAGGCTGTGAAGAGGGGAATGGGAGGAGAGACAGAGGAAGAGAGAAAGGGATGTGATGTGTGTGTGTGTGTGTGTGTGTGTGTGTGTGTGTGTGTGTGTGTGTAACCTAATGTAATCCAAATTAACTCCCAAAGGCCATCTCCTCCAATCATCTCTTTAGTGGGTAGAGCTCCAGAGTGTGGATTTTGGGAGACACAGCACACAATCTGTTGTGGCTGCCCCTTAAATTCTGTGTCCCTGAAGTCACTCACTCCTGATATTTTGGCCCTGGTGAGTTAGACAAGAGGAATTCTCCTGGGAAATGAGCAGGTTGACAGAGCTGGGAACTCTCCCGGGGGGAAGTCTACAGACTATAAATGCTGGGTGTGGAAGGGGAAGCAAAGGGAGGTGCTGAGGGTACCACGGTTCTGGCTTCCAGTCAATCTCTGCCAGTCTGCCTCTACTGCCCACTCTTCCTGTTCGAATGCCAACTTCACCGTGGCATGGATTCTCATGGAAATAGGGGAGCTCCAGTTGAGCCCATTGTGAAATGACAAAGATTCAATTATGCAGCCCACATTCCAGCTCATTGCTGTGCGAGATGAGACAGCTCACATGAGACAGCTCACAGCTACTTTTCCTCAGGACCCCAAACAGAGTCTCTGGATCCCCCAAATAGGGAGCAAAACAGAGTGGGCCACCCTGCACTCACTTGGTTTTTTTCCCTTCTGGAAAGCCAAGGCTCAGGGGCCACTTATCCCAGGAATTGAAGGCACCAGCCACCCTCAGCCCTCCTTAGGGCTCCCCACTCAAAGCTGCTCTCAACTGGGTCCACTGCCTTGGTTCATATCCCTCCCCCATCATCTTCCCCTGCTCCCTCCCACCCGTCTTAAATTCCATTTTACAACACACAAAGCAAGATAGCCTTTGTTAAAAAGTTTAATGTTCTTAATTAGTTGAATCGGTTGGGCTAATTAGAATACCAATTAGAACTGGCAGGGCTATCGTTAATTTGAAAGTGCTGTGGTCTAGTGTTAATCGCTATTAAACCTTATAGTTTGTGAAAGATAGAAAGGGGATGAATTCACAAAATTGGTTCTAAACGTGAAAGGTCTGTGGTCAGGGGATGGCTTGTCAGCGAGGGCTCCCAGAAAGCACAATCCACAGAGAACCCGAGAAGGGCCCTCCTGCCTCCCTTGCCAGGAAATGTTCAAAGACTGGAGTATGTTTTACTAAAATAGCCACAGTGTTTTAATTCACCTAATGGGCTAATGATCTGGAATGATTCTTTAGGATAAAAAAAAAAAAGATCAGTGTGTAAGTTACCAGGGCACGAAAAAGTTTTCTGCTGTTAGCAGAGCTGTGCATCCCTTTTGGGTTATAACTTCTTAAATCTGAGGAGGAACCTTCACAATTGAACCACTTTTATTTCTGGTCATGATTTGAGTTGGAAATTAGACTTTCTGCCGTCTTTGCACAGTGCATGTATGCCACATTAGGACTGAGATGGCGGAGATCTTATTCTTTCTGTTGTCCTTGGAGATGCTTTCAGGAGAAATCAGTCCTAACCTGTGTTTTCAGACAACTTTGGCATGGACAGTGATGGTAGGTTTGGAGTGCATCCTCTGAGCTGTGGCTGCTTTCACTCAGTTCCACCATGCAGACAGAAGGGATCATCCTCCATGATGGCTGTGTTATCCTCTCATGCTACCTGTGAAACACTTCCAGAAAATAAACCCTGCTGTTTAGAGCAAACAAATATAAAAATATATTTCATCATAGGCATTATGACACAGTTTGGAAACAAAGAATCTATCTTTTCAGGCAGTGAATTGCCTTACATAGCACATAAAATAATTGACTTGATTGCTGCGTCAAATCTTGTTGGAGGGTACGTGGAGAATAAATTTAAAACAAACAGACAGACTAACAAATACATAATGACTGAATGACTGCCCTGAATCAAGGTAGTTTTGTGTACAAAAATTTGCAGGAAGAACAAAAGTTTCATTACCTAGCTTTTTCTCCAAATAGCTCTTGAGGAAACATAGTGACTTTAACAGAAGGAATGTTCAGGTTCTTCATCAAATTTGACTTCACCCCCTCTGAGTATCCCACAGTATGCAAGGCCACACATGACATAGAAGTCCGCCTGGAGCTAAGAATCCATAAGTAAAGGGGATTGAGCTAGGGTATGTGGTGGAAAAGGTATAAATAACAGAAACAAACAAAAGAAAATTCTGTTTGATAGCTGATCAGAATAAAGATTTGTTTCCTCTGAGCCTGGGCTGAAGGCCACATGAAGCTTTTTTTTCTATGTCACTAAATGTTATACTTGTTTTGATCCTATATGAGTTCCAATTCTTTCAGGAATACTAATTAGAGAATAGTTTTAAGTCATGTATAAACATTATATCCAGGCAATATGCTTAGTTCAAGTAGGGTTATTGGAGGGGGGGATTTTTTGTTAACCCCAAGGACTCAAGTGGTTTTTCTTTCTTGCTATTGTTTCTAACATATTTATAAGGTGATTTCTTTGTTGCTTTTCATGTCCCTCCCCCATGGTATAACCTCTGTTTTCACTGTATTTGATGTTGGTATAATTTGGGGAGGGGAAGGGAAAAAACAAATTGTTTAAATAGGAATACAGGTGGACCCATTGCAACAATGAAATGTACAAGATGCTATGTCAAAAAACAAACTTTACAACTTTGGTGGGTGTGGGGGGGAATGGGAGGGCAGGGATGGGAAGGGAAAACAAAGGAGGAAGCAACAATGCTTGATAAGAAATGTACTCATTACCTTGCTCATGTAATTGTAACTCCTCTGTATGGTATTTTTACAATTAAAAAAACTTATTAATAATAACAAAAGAACTTAAAATTTCAGTATTTATCTAGAATCCACTATATATGAGGGTCTCTTTATGGAAGGGGGAAAACTTTGAAACTAATGAGGGCAGATACCAAGTATAGGCTGAGCTGATAGGGTTCTGCTAGATTCATTTCTGCTCAATATGTTTTGAGTCACTTGTTGGTTTCTTTTAATGTATTTGCAGCTGCTTTTTCCTTTTTGGAGACCCAGAAATCTCCAAATGAAGCTAGGTAAATCCTTGTGTTCAGTTACCCATGCAGTGAGTGAACAGAATTATTTATTTTCTGCCACATACCGGGTGGTGTGCTGAGGTTGGCGTAAAAAGGATACCAGGCACCAATGCCTAGGAAGTAAAATGAAGGTTTACAACACGACTGAATTTGCTATCTGGTCAATGGGGAGTCCCCTGGTAAGAATGAGGTCACTTGGAGGAGGGCATAACCTCGCAAGAATGAGGCAATATAAAGGATGAAAGGCAGAGCAACCTAGTCAGAGTGGCCAGGTGATGTCAGGGCAGGTTGAAGAGCAGTTGGGAACATGCATTTGTCAGTTCTCTCATGACTATAATGGAATTCCTGAGTTGGGCTGACTTTATAAAGAAGAGAGGTTGATTTGGCTCACAGCTTTGGAGACTAGCAGACTTGGAGACTAACTCTTTATGTTGTCCCCTCCACCTGGCTGAGTCACATTGTGAACAGCAATGCGGGGAGCGTGGAGGGAGAGGAGGGATCAGAAGCAAAACTAGAAGGTCAAGAGTGATTCAGGGGTGGACTCATCTTACATCAACTAGTTCCCTAAAAGCTTAGAGGTCTCCCTAGAACTCCTTTGATCTCTTCAGAGGGACCCCCCCAACTAGACTCCCTCTCTGAAAGATACGCTCACCTCTGATGTCAACACAGCAATGCTGAGGTTCCCACATGTTGGAGAATTTGGAGGGTACATTCAAACCACAGCAGACTGCTCTGGAAGGAATCTCCCTGGAAGGAGAATGCAGGACCCGTGGCAGGGATTTGGGAGTGATGAGCGGCAACTGATGTTATCTAAATGCAGAAAATGCAATGCAAGACAAGATGCATAGACATCTTGTGGATTGAAGTTAGCCAACAACAGAGCTAGCTGCCTGGTTTGGAGTTATTTTCATCAGTTAACAAATATTCTATATTCATGTTATTTGTTTCCATCTGCCAAGAATCTACAGCCCTGAGCCAATATGATAGAACTTCAAACAAATTTCTCTCCGCATTTATAACAGGTATGCAAACATGTTAGGAATTGTATGCTGTATTTTCATTTGGGGCAAGAATGTGAAGAGAACAAATGAAATTGTTTCTCTTTTGATAGTACATCAGACGAAAAGTGTCTAGTATTACTGAAGACAGTCATTCAGGTTTCCTTTATCCAAATCCTTGTCCTGAAAATAGACCTTGGGAAGTCATGGCAAGACCCCATCCCTCAAGTACCCCCAGTGTCTGGGCACTGTTAGAGACAGTCCCTCATTTGACCATGGATATGTAACGGCAGTGTTGTGACGCTCTGTCATTCTGCAGGAATGGATTCATCCAGCCAACTGGATGTGTGAGATCTGAGCTCAGTAGTCAGCTGGAAGAACAAAGAGACAGCGATCAGCAAAGGTGGTCCATGGGGGTCCCTGAGGGCTGTCATTAATGCCGGGGGGGGTCCCCCAGGGCCGTCATTGTCAGCACTGGGGGACTGTTTTGACAGAACCACTGAACTGGGTACCAGAGTCAAAAATTCTGGGGCATCAAAGGAGGATTTTCTGCTGGCCCTTGAATACCAGAAAGCCCTCTGCCTAGAAGGGGTAGATAGGAGAGATCTTTCCTTCTGGGGGTGCAGTTGTTTCTAGGGCTGGATGGGGTAATTTGCTGGAGGCAAAAGGGCAAGGAACATTGAGTAGCAGAAATGGAGGCAAATAATTTATTTATTTATTTATTTTTTAAAAAAACAACTGTGCACCCTGATGTCTGGCCGACAGTTGAGCACATCGTCCTTCCTCCAACAAAAGAAACACACATGCTTTTCCGCCCGTTTCCGCCTCATCTGGCAGCTACTTTCTGGTCCAGCAGACACTAACATCTAATGAGTCAAACTTCTCATTTTCAGACTAATCAGTCGGCTGCACTAATTGCAAATGCAAATATGCAAATTTATATTAATTAATTACTCTGCTAATTAGTTCTGCGGTCTTTTTTTGGGTAATAAATCATTGTGCAGTGGAAGGGAAACAAGTCCTGTCCCATTTCGCTCCACATAAAAATTTAATGTACTCATGGAAGAAAAAAACATATATACATATAGAAAGGAGCGGGGAGCTAATCTCTGCTTGCACCAATGAGGGCCTTGTCGAGAGGTGCCATTGTGAGGGTCTTTCACATCTTCGGCAAATGCCATCACTAAGGTGCCTGTTAGCAATTTAATTATCACATTATGAGCTTCAGAAGAAGCCCGTTTGCTGAGCTGCAGGCTATGTCATGAAGCTGGGCAGTTTACCTGCTCTGCAGCAAGGTGCTTATAAATAAAATGGGAACAGAGAGAAGGAATCCCATTGATTTGCTGAAATGCTATGGCTGGGGAATGCACAATTCTTTTTGGGGGGGGGGCCTTGCTGCTGTTATTTTTTTCAAGTCCAGATTATCCTTGAATTAAGTTTTCTCACTCAGGTTCAGAGAGGCACACAAGGTGGGCCTTGGTGCGAGGGGCAAAGGGAAAGGGGGCAGCAGAAAAACAGAGTCAGCCAGGTGTATTGATTCCATATCTTTCTCTTGGAGACTTACGACTGTTCCCAGCTGCCCACTACAGAGTCCCTGCTGCCCACTGCAGGTGCCTAACATGCCTGAAGCATCCAGAGACCATCTCTACCAATTAGTGTGAGTTCTTTTGAGAAGAAGCTGTGTGTTTTCATTCTGTCCCAAGCTTCTCTCCAGACTGAGAGAAGCTGTGCATTCTCCATGTGGGGGCTGATGTTTGAGAAATAAAGAAAAAACCAGGCATGGTGGCATCTACCTGTACTCCTAGCACTAATGAGTGCAGGAAGATCTTGCATTTGAAGTCAGCCTGGACTGCACAGTGAAGCTTTGTCTGTTTGGAGGGAGAAGGATTCCCAGGATGTGGTAGAAAAAAAGTTGGTAAAGAGGACCGAAGGAATGACATATATAGATGGGGAGGTCATAATGAAACTCATAAAAAATTAGTAAGAAAGTTTAAAAAATCAGGGGCTGTGGGCAGAGGAGATAAGAAAGAGCAATAATAGAGTAGAACTATGGATGGGCATGCCTTGTGCTTTACAACCAATATACACCAAGAAAAAATTTTAAGAAATAAAATACATAGAAAACAATGTCAATGCTCCCTTGCTTTTCTGCCTCCCTTGCTTTTCTGCCTCCCTTGCCAGTAGCAGTAGTTAATTCCTCAGTACCCTTATGAAGGAAGACTGAATTTATAAGTGATTTGTATACAGCAGGCCACACTACTGTCCTGCATCTTGCTTTTTTTTTTTTTTTTTTTGGTCAGTTGTGGGTCTTGAACTCTGGGCCTGGGTACTGTCCCTGAGCCCTTCAGCTCAAGGTGAGTTCTACCACTTGAGCCATAGCACCACTTCTGGTTATCTATTAGTTAATTGGAGATCAGAGTCTCCTGCCCTGGCTAGCTTTGAACTGTGATCCTCAGATCTCAGCCTCCTGAGTAGCTAGGATTACAGGTGTGAGCCACAGGTGCCTGGCTACATCTCACTTTTAATGGGCACAAAGATTCCCTGTGCCTTTTGAGTCTGGATGGTATACAAGACCCAGATTGGCAGGACATTTAGGTCATTTCTGAATTCTGCTACCAGAAATGATGGGGTGGTTCCCATCCTTGTATATTCAGCTCTGCCTGCATGGATGCAAACTGGCAGGGCATGTTTCCAGAAATGGAAGGGTTGGATTAAGGGGCACCCAACCTTCTACTCTCCCCTCCTGGGTTCTCCGAACCCCAGTTCCACAGCCTGTCCTGTGAGAGGTGCAGGTAGCTGATCAGGCTCTGCTCTTATTGGGCGGTGGTGGGCTTGTTATAAAGGGGGTCCTTCGAGAGCAAGTCTTGATGGATGGATGTTGTGTGCAACTCTTCCCCACAGCTCTGATCTTATGTTCACCCTCCTGGGGCTTTTGGAGGGTGATGGGAGCTCTGGTGCAAGCCACCTATAGAAGCTCCATGTGTTCATCATCAGCAAAACCCACTTGCTTTTCCTACGGAAGGAAATGGCATGCCACCAAACTCCTTTTAGGTGGAGTTTTGCCCCCCGAGGCAATAAGAGATGGGAAATGAAAGCAAGGGTTATACCGTGGGGGAGGGACATACAAAGCAACAAAGAAATAATCTTATAAATGTGTTAGAAACAATAGCATGAAAGAAAAAAAAACATTTGAATACACATCTTAGGGTTCATTTCCCTAACACACCTTATCTGACCTTTTCTGCTTGACTCAGACATATACTTGTTGTTGCAAATAACTCACTGTATTTGATGTTGGTATAATTTGTGGAGGGGAAGGGAAAAAAGAAATCGTTTAAATAGGGATACAGGTGGACCCATTGCAACAATGAGATGTACAAGTCGTTATGTCGAAAACAAACTTTACAACTTTGGTCGGGGGGAGGAGAGGATTGGGTGGGGTGGGGAGGATGGGAAGGGATGGGAAGGGGAAACAAAGGAGGAGGCAACAATGCTTGATAAGAAATGTACTCATTACCTTGCTCTTGTAATTGTAACCCCTCTGTACAGTATTTTCACAATAAAAAAATAATAAAAAAGTGACAGGAAATGAAGGGAGAGTTCTCTCCATCTTCTTTCTCTCTCTCTCCATTCTCTCTCCATCTTCTTCATCTTCTCTCTCAATCCTACCTATTCTCTCTGTCTTCTCTCTCTCCATCCTTTCTCCCCATCTTCTCCATCCTTTCTCTCTCTCCATCCTCCCCATCCTCTATCTCCATCTACTCTCCATTCTATCCCCCCATCTTTTCTGTCCATCTTTTCTCCATTCTCTTTCTCTCCCCCTGCCTTAAAGACAGGATGAAAGTTCTCCTTAACCAAAGATGGCATCAGAGGACCAGAAACCCCTTAGGGTCTTGGAATGTTTACCTTCCCACTGTCCCCTGCCTGGGTCTTCTCACAGATGTTTTGTTCCCTGTTAAAGACGCTGTACTGGCCAGCAAGTTCTCAGTCGCTGAGGTGTCTTCCATTTTAGGTCAATAAGTGTTTATCTCCTATCTATGCCCCCCCTTCAGCCCCCCCACCCCTTGCCCAGCTCTGTCCTAACCAGGAGTCTGGGATCATTTCTTCGAGGGTATGGGCCTAGCAGACTCCAATGCTGAGTCTTTCCATCATGTCAGCTCCTAAGAGACATCTCATGAAGGTTCTTCTGAAGTTTCCCAAATGCTTATTCAGATAGTACATTTAGCACAAAGAGGACAGAATTGTCTATCACCTGCCTAGGGCATAGAACAGGTCAAAGGAAGCCAGTGTAATGCGATGGATGATAAGGAACTAGAGGAGCAGGTGGATAGGACCCAGGGTGAAGAGAGGGACCATGGAACAGGGTATCTGGAGCTGGGTTCTGGACAGAGAATGGAAGGTGTCCCGGGCCCCATGAGCCTCCAGTTGGAGATGCCAAAGCCATGCAAGTGTGTGGTCGGCTGTGCCTCCCACACCCTCCAGGGCCGAGGAGCCCTCAGGCTCTTTCTGTGGAACACAAGAGTTGATGCCAGGACAGAGTTCAATTCACAAGTTCAGCACCACTGGCCACTCAGGGACACTGACCCTGTATCTCCGCAGCACTCTGTAGCTGTGCTTACCAGATGGGTTCAATGTTGTTGACGGAGCACATTGTCTCTCAGCAATGTGATTCCTCATGCTGTAGTTCGGTGCCTCCAAGAAAGTGTAAACCACTGCTTGTCATTATATTTCGGTGCGTGCTAATGAACTGTGAACCACCCTCCTTCTCTCTGTTTTGTTTTGTATCCTTCTGTTCCACTGGGGTGCGATCCAGAGCCTCCTGGTACGTGCTGGCAAGGGCTTTGCTGCCAAGATGCATTCCCAGACCTTTCAAATGTTTGTATTTTGAGACAGGGTCTTGCTAAGTCACTCAGGCTAGCTTTGAACTCACCATCTCTCTGTCTCGGCCTTCTCAGTAGCTGAGAAGACAGGTGAAGCCTGTGTATTTCTTGGTGTGGACCCTGTGCTAGGCCAGTGTTACCAAGTCCTGGGGGCATAGGAGAGGCTTAATGGCTGACAGGTCTATCAAAGTGCATAGGGCCTTCCTGTCATCTCATCCACCCTTGGGCAGCTCTCGACCCTCCCCCTCTTCCGTCTCCCCTCCTGGGGCTAGAACTCAGGTTCTGAGCATTGTTTCTGAGTTGTTGGAACCCTAGCACTCTACCACTTGAGCCATAGCTCTACTTCTGGCTTTTTGGTGGTTAATTGGAGATACGAGTCTCACAGACTCTCCTGCCCAGGCTAACTCTGAACCATGATCGTCACATCTCAGCCTCCTGAGTAGCTGGGTTTAAAGGTGGGAGCCACTTGCTCCAGGCTCTCATTTTTTAAATTTTGATCTGAACAAATCAGACACCTTTCTAGGTTTCTATGGCTTGTGCTGGTAACTAACAATTCTTGGGCAGGACACTGAGCTGCTGTCCAGGGATGCCTTGCGGGGCCCCGAGGCCCTTCTGCAAGCCGACTTCCTCTCCTCCTCTCTGACAGGCATATGGCTGAGCCCTACAGAGTCCAACTGAGAGACTTGGGGCTGATTATTTATTTAGTGAGAGCCTGAGACTGTGACTAGCTTAGATCGTAATTAGACTGACAGAAGAACCATGGTGCAGATTTTAAGAACACAAATGGCTTTGGCTGAAAACCTGGGGAGCAGAATCTTTACAATTCCATCTGACACCAAAGTATTAATGCTTTGTGAAGGTCAAGTGGAAAAATACAAGCGTCTCTTCTGATAATTAAATTTAAAACTCTGTGTCATATCCTGCATTTGTATTTGAGTCATCACATTTTTTTTCGTTATCTTAAAAATGATACTTTTTCCTCACTTATGTGTTAGGAGATTGTTGAGTTTTATTTTTGATTTTGGTCTCATATTTCTTGACAATCAACTAGGTTGATGAGGTTGAATATTTGTGTCAAAAATGTGGCCAAATGATTCATCCTGAAAAACGCATGCTCTGTATATACCTTAGCTACCTTTTCTGAAACATACTCCTGGATTCAGGGGCAAATCCATTAGGTTTACAGGAAGAGCAACTGAAAATGGCTTTTAATAGCATTTGATTTTACACTCATGTTTTGGCATAAAGAAAAAAATTAAAATCAAATATCACATATGTGTACTTGTCTCTTTGTATGTGTTACTTATACTTTACTAATGCTTAACAAGAATCATGGACCTTGCCCTTAATCTTACCATCAGAGACAATGACTGTTAAATTAGGTTCCTTCCCAACACTGCAAAATTACCTGGATTGACCAAAGGGCTTCCGAGGGTCTGTGGTTGTGTCTCTTTCTTCCTTTGGGCCTGTGGCAGCACAGCACAGCACACCACCGCAGGGAGTATGTGGAGGACCGGCACAGTGGAGCAGGCTCCAGTTCCTTGGACCCCCTGTCTCCTCATCCTCCCATGAAGCTCCCATGACTTATCAGTGCCACCACCTCCTGACAGGTCACAAGAGGGCAACCACTCCTCTTGTAAGGCCTCTGGAGGGTACTTCCTAGTCACAGGAACTGCAAACATTTGGGGTTTTCCCAGGCAGTTGTTTACCCTAATGCCACCTGCAGCTGTATCTCCACTTGACAAACTTCTCCACAGACGTGCTGGGTCTGGAACTGTGGTGCTGCAGCAGGTCTGTTGTTAAGTTCGTCACTGTTGCACAGGTCAACAATCCTTTGTCACCTGGTTGTTGTTGCACCCATGTGTTGTCTGCCTTGGCATAGTTCTTGTGTATTTGTTTATCACTTACAGGTAGCATTTTCTCTAAATGCACTTCATTTTTGTGATCATAGAGCATTTGGTTTTGTTGATAGCCTACAGCTTGTCCAACTCATCTCAGGTCTTGGAGCATCTGGATGTGTTTCCAATTCAGTCTTGCTGTTTGTTACATCTGTGCTGCATTCTACTTTCTGCTTCTGATCTGCATTTCTCCTCTCTAGCACTGACCATTCCATCCTAGCCATTCAACTCTCTACTGAAAACACTGAGTCAGTTCATCTCTAGTAGTGTTAGCTCTTCCTTAGTCCTTGCCGGTCCCCTTTCCAGTTTTGCTTTTGTCACCTCCAGTATTACCAATTCTCAGTGGACACTTAAGGAACTGGGAATTTTAAGACTCATTCTCTGAAATATAATTTGTATCTCTTCTTTCAAGAATAATGTTTGATATTTGTACCATTTATCACCACTCAACAATTGTTAAGCTATGAACTGTGAGCCTTACTGCCTTAGTAACTCACTGTGTCTTTTTTTTCTTTTCAACAACATTATTTACACTTACTCATTTTATTTTAGCAATTGTCTTAGAAAATAGGAATGCTTTCTGAGGATATTTTCTCACAAAGTATATGTAGGTAAAGAGCATGCTGAACAGAATTTTTCTCTCTTTTTCAAACACAAAAGGCATGACATTTGTTCGAAGTTTTTCTTCAAATTTCCTTACCTATGCTCCCAGTTTGTCCTCTGGCTTTGAATTTTAATCTGATTTTTTTTTCTCCCTAGATTGCCTTTAAAAACAACTACCTGTGCCTGAATAGGTATCATTCCCTCTTTGTCTCTCAAGTACAAACTCATAACTAGGTTTGCACATGTGGGAGACTGTCCTCATTACCTTCTTCAATGGACCCATGAAATCCAGATGCTCCCTAGACAGACTTCACAGGAAACCCCTGTTGTTCCTCCACATCAGGTGCATCCTGTTCTTGTGCCATGTTTCTCTCATGGTACTTGCATTCGTCTTGTCCTCTTGTGCTATCATTTATCCCTGTCCTGTGTTCGTTGTTCACCCTCTGGTACCGAGTTTGGACGAAGCCATGAAGCTGGTCCCCCTGTCACAGGCTTTTTTATCCTCTCTACTGCTGTAACTACTCACTGTGCTGGGGCATTTGCAGGCTCTGGTTTTCACCTGGAAGCATCTTTCTCCTGAAAACAGTTTTTCCCCCCTTACAGAGATATAAATCTCTTATACACTGAGGCACAGAACAACTCCCTGTGAGCATGCTTCAAATTTCTCACCATAATCTACACTGGAGAATTTGGCTCTGTGACCTCTCTTGGTCAGCTTTTTTATATGTCAGATGAACTGTCACCTTTGGAGGCAGCAGGGCTGGATGCATATCATGACAGCTACACACCTGTGACGCCACCCTGTAATCCTTCCGACTCAGGAGGCCAAGTCCTGGAGGACTGTGGTCCAAAGCAGCCCAGGCAGAAAAGTCTGTAAGACTTTATTTCCAAGTAAGTATCAAAAGCCTTGTTGGAGATATGGCTCAAATGATTCAGCACCAGCCAAAAAAGAGCTCAGCCCTAATTTCAGAAGGCAGAGCGAGAGAGAGAGACAGAGACAGAGACAGAGACAGAGAGAGGGGGGCGGGGTATTGATATCTTTATTAGCAATTTTATAAATCCTTGTTCATGTATATTTGAGTTCCAAACCTATCCCCCAAAAGTAATAAAGAAACAAGGCAAAGGTTAAAAAAAGAAGAAAAGGGGGGAAAGGGAAGAAAGAACTTATATTTCCTGTGCTCCTATTGTTGGCAGGACAATTTTCAGAGTGAGAGCCAAAGTGATTTTTGAGTGGCAGCAGCACCAGCCAGCTGGTAACTGCCCTCTGTGTCACCTGAGCTGTGGCAGACTGCGTCACCCCTTCTTGCACAGCACCCTGGCTGCTCCAGGTCAGATGTGGGTCAGGCCTCCAAGGCCATTGTAGACTCTTTGGGCATCCTTTATAGTCTCATCAGACTGGCTTTGTGTTCCAATTTGGAATATAGGCTGTGCCCTACAAGCTGTTTCATGCAGTTGGGATTTGTTCCAAGCATGCCCTGAGCTCCAGCCCCTATTTCTGGGTGTACTCAAGCTCCAGTACCTGTTCTCAGAGTGTGTGGGCTCTGGTGGCGGTTCAGCTTCTCTAAAAGATGCAGATGTTCTTGTCGTTGGGCATTTCCACTTGGGTGTCCCGTGCCAGTCTTGCGGTTGGCACTATGCCTTTGATGGTGTCCCTGAGGCATCCTTTTTGGGCACTTGATCAAAGTTATTAAACCACCTTACAGGACATCCCAAATCGATGGGAAAAAAATCTCTTAAGGGGGGCCTCATTGCTCTACAGGACCCAGAAATATCAGCATGAAAGATTCAATGAATGACCAGCATCTTGTGTCTTCATGAGGTCACCAATTCCTGTATATAGATAGCAGATGTTTAGGATTCTTATTTTCTTCTTGACACTTGGCATCATCAAAAATACAGACAACATCCACAGATTACTAAGATTGAAAAGCCATTTCTCCATGTCCCCAGGCTCTTTGGGTAGGGGTTATTTTACTGACCCCTGGTTCCTTCCTGGAAGAACTATTATTTCCCTCCCCCACCTTCTCTGGGCACAAGCTGAGCTTTACAGTTCAGAAGTTAAGCACATTAGAATATTTATTTAGAGGTAATTCTGTTGCCTGCTCTTTCTGGGTAGCTGGGCCCACCATGCTGCCAGACCTCCAGATGTGCATTTACTTTATGGTGGCCCAGCCTGCAGAGACATGGCTTTGCTGGAGTTTTTCTTCCACAAACCTTTTAACTCCATAAGTTTGCAACCATTAATTCTTAAGGGTTTTGACAAATCTCCCCAGTTAAATATTAAATAATAAATATGGCCCGGATGGTAACAGTGCTTTGTGAAGTTTGTTTGAAGTGTCCTTTAAAATATTAAATTCAAATAAATGATTGAATCAGAACAAAGGCTATATCTTAAGACAAATTCAGCCAAGTCTCTTTAACCTTTGAGCTTTCGACACAGATTAGAAAGCCAGGGAGCACATGCTTTCCTAGCAAATTGAAGTGGGATTTTGGAAACGGTTCCTGCAAATCCAGGTAACCTACACCTAGGCTTGATCTGCTCTTGCCATTTTGGAGGAGAGATTTCTGTTGCTAATGTTTGATAAGAATGTGAATCTTTTTTTTTCCTTTTTAATGCTTATGTTCAAAGAAGCAAATCCTTGGGAACGCTTGCTCCCGGTGCTGTGTTTATTTCTTGTCAATGTCTTCCATATGAAATCTGTTCTGCTCATAATATCCACCACAGTTGGAGCCCTGGGAAAAAAATCTGTTTTGTATCTGCCCTTTGCGCTTTGCTGATTTTGTTTGAGGCTTCCCCCACGTTATCTGTCTGCATTCTGTCTTGCTTCTAAGCAAACAGACTTGGGGAAGGAGGGACTGGGCCGACTGCCCTGACTTTTGGGGACCTGGACTCCTGACACTTGTGTCCTATCTCAGGTAGGAAGCAGGCAAAGGAGAAGAGGCAGAAGACTCATAAAGTAAGATTTCTTCCTTTTTCCTCCACACCCTGTGCAATCCGCTCAAGTACTCATTATATCTGGTGCTGAATTTGTGCTTGGCCACTTTAACTCCAGCATTTGTCCAGCACCACACAGATTCCCACAGCTCCTCACTTAACTAGCCCAACTCAATGACTCCACAGACCCCAGTACCTCTGAAGCAGATGGGTCTCCCAGCCACAGAACATGTATGATACAGAGACCTGATTACGGGACACGGGTTGTGTGCTGAGGAATATGGTTGGTTGCATGGGGCTGAAGGGTGTGAGCATGTCAAAGACGCCTGTTATAAACCTCTTGACTGAATGGGGGTTGTGGGGTCCACAGGTCTCTAAAAGGAGCAGAAATGAGATGTTCATTGCTTCATGCTGTCTGTCTGTGGTAAGAAAATGCTGAACATAGGCGGATGGCATCCTCAGCTAAAGGCCCTGCTTCACCTTCTCATGATGAACATCTGGTGGACGGGGCCCTCCTTCAATTCACAAGTAGTCCAAGGGTTGGCATAGGAGAGGTTAGAATTTGTCTGCATGAGTAAAGGGTGATTTACAATCCAGAGACAGACAGACAGACAGACAGACAGACAGACAGACAGACAGAGAGATCATCTTGTGCCTCCATTTTAGTACTGTCCTTGGTGAAGTCTTGTGTGAAGGCTGGTGCTGTCTTGCTAGGCTAAGTTTTCTGGGTGCCATGTTCTGTCCAAGGCATCATTCCTGTGACTGTTCTGTTCATGCCACCAGGGGGCATTGATGCTTTGCTTAGGACAAAGCAAAAGGCAGCTTTTTCAGATGAAACCCACCAAAAAGATGCCTTGGGTTGGGTTCTGTCTGTCTCTGGCTGTGTGCGTTTGAGCCTCTGGGCCTCAGTGCTCTTATTTTTATGATGAGAAGAAGAGCTTGAGAGGCTGATGAAAGATGTACTATATGCCAGATTTTGTACTATATGTAGATTTTGCTTGGGAGAGGAATTCCTCCAATAAGGCTGGAGGTAAGGACTTAGGTATGCTGACTTATTTGGGAATCATGGCTCCTGGGTATAGACAGCCAAGGCTGATGCAGGGTACATGATGGAGGGGCTGCTAAGAGCTGGGCTGCTGGGGTCCAGGGAGACAGCCTCAGCAGGGCCAGAGGCCTCACAGAGGCTGGGCCTACCTGGCTTCCATCCTACCTGAGTTGTGGCTTAGGGCAAAGCACTTTTGTACACCAGTGGATTAGAACAGAGAGAGAAAAGTGGACATGTGTGGTACATGAGTATGGTGGAGAGTCTGAAATCAGATGAGAGTCAGAAAGATAATGGGATGTAGAACCTAGATACAGTAGAGAACCTCGGATGGATGCTGGAGAGCCTGAGGTGGGATGATGGAGAGCCTGACAAAGGATGCAGAGTCCTGAGTGGTGCACAGACACAGTTTTCAGGTACTTCTTGCTTTCCAACTGGGTTCCTGCTAACCTGTTGTATTACCATTTGATGAAATGGATCGAATACACCCCAGCGGCCAGCATCAGAACACAGCTTTGCCTCTCTTGAACATGGTCAGAGCACTTACATTGGCCTGCAGCTGGTATTGCCATCCCCTGGACTTCACTGATTTCTGCACTGAACGTGAGAAATTAGGTGGATCATACTTACTTCCTTTCCTCCTCTTTCACTTCCTTCCCCTCCTTTTCCTTTTGTTCCTCCTCTTCCTTTTCTTCTTCCATCTTCACCTCTCCTCTTTCTTCTCCTTCCTTTTATCCACTCTTGCTTTGCTTCTTTGAGACTGGATTTTACCATGTAGTTCAGTCTGCCCCAGATCTCATGATCCCCTGCCTCGGAGTGCTGAGACTGCAATTGTGAATCACCACACCATGCTGGTTTCTTTTCAAGGGAAGAGCCAATGTTACATCTTTGTATTTCCTTCATGATGTAACCATTTTTATCGGGTGAGAACAATGAAATGTAGATTTCATGGTGAACACTTGTCCAGGGATATCCCAGGTTACACTTAGAAATATCAAGGAAAATATAGAGTATTTTAAGGACAATACAAGGAGTTGTTTGTTTGTTTGTTTGTTTATAAGAGAAGTTCTTTATCCATCCTGCAGTCTCTAACATTCATCACAATGTGAGAATGTTAGCAAAGGCATAAAACTTTGACACATAACTCCAAATTCAGATAATAAACTGGGAGTCTGAGGCAGAAAGATCCTGAGTTTAGGGCTAGTCTGAAATAGAGTGAGACCCTGCATTAGAAACAAACCAAAATGAAAAGGGGAGAAGGAAGAATAGATGGACCAGGATGAAGATGAGGAGGAGAAGGAGGAGGAGGAGGAGAAAGAAATACACTTCAGCCCTTACCTCAAGATTGAAATCCATTTAAATTCTGAGAATAAGTAGCTGACAAAGATAATTTCCATAGATTAACGTTTTTCACTGGGTTTTACATTTCTGGGAGAAATATGCACTGCATCGGTTATGCATTGATCAAACTTTTATTGTGCCAGCTGTACTTCATAGAGCTGAGAAAGTGACTCAAGCAAAACAAAAGAGAACATAAAAGCACAACTCTAATGGCTTTAAATCCCAAAGAGGCCATTCTAAGTTTGATTCCAGAGAGGCAGCTGGACTCCATCGGAAAGCTGAACACCTTATCCATACTAAGTAGTTAGGAAGGCGAGGGCTGGGGATGCAAATAATAAATTTGCACTGCAGTCATATTTGTAAAGCACATCCCTTTTAATAAGTGAAAGGATGGGGCAATAAATTTTCACATGAATTCGTATGCAAAGAAGAATTTTACAGAGTTCAAATGTGTTATGACAGGTAAAGAAAATGTGGGGCATGAAATAATTCATTATAGATAACAGATATGAAAAAGGATGGATTCATGTGCCCCATACCAGATCATAGTTCCTGAGTCACTTGGTGCTAGGCTCAGCCAAACACAATCTCCCTATGCATGGGGTTTTGCTGCCTCTCTTCAAAAGGAAAATGAGAGCAAATGGTTTATCCTGGTTCCCTAAGTAATTCACAAAAGCCCAGGATGATATATGTAGAGAACTAATTATTGTATGGTTTAGAATATCTTTCTCATCAAGAAGAGGAAAGTATTTATGCAAGGTTCCACTGGCACTGAGAAATCAGCCTGGCCTCCTGTCCTGTGAAAGTATTCAAACTCCAGATCCCACCCCAAGAATTTCTATTCGCTTCCCGCAAACAGAGTAAGGAAGCAAGACCAGAGTGAGGAAGCACTTAGAAAGCTTCCGGCTTCAAAGTGGCACTGTGGCTCAAGTGGTAGAGCGCCAGCCTTGAGCTGAAGAGCTGAGGGACAGTGCCCAGGCCCAGAGTTCAAGCCCCACGACCGGACCCCCTCCCCCCAAAAAAGAAAGCTTCCGGCTTCAAATTCTTTCATGTCCTCTCCAACCAGAAAACATCATGTGACAACAAAACAGAACTAGGAGATGGAAGAAGGCACCTACAAAAACCCCAAATCTAGCTGGGCACTGGTGATTCATGCCTGTCATCTTAGCTACTCAAGATGCTGAGATCTGAGGCCCAGGCTTGAAGCCAATTCAGGCAGGAAAGTCTGCGAGACTCTTACTTCCAATTAACCACTAGAAAACTGGAAGTAGAGCTGTGGCTTAAAGTGGTAGAGTGCTACCCTGAAGCAGAAAAACTCAGGGTCAGCACCCAGGCCCTGTGTTTGAGCCCCATGACCAACCAAATAAGCCAACCAACCTCAAAATCTTCAGCCCATGCCCATGCAGGGTTTTTGTAGGTGCCTTCTTCCATCTCCTAGTTCTGTTTTGTTGTCACATGATGTTTTCTGGTTAGAGAGGACATGAAAGAATTTGAAGCCGGAAGCTTTCTTTTTTGGGGGGAGGGGGTCCGGTCGTGGAGCTTGAACTCTGGGCCTGGGCACTGTCCCTCAGCTCTTCAGCTCAAGGCTGGCGCTCTACCACTTGAGCCACATGCATGAAAGCCAAAGCCATGGCAAGAAATTCTAGGCTGAGCTATCATCTGAATGGTGTCCTTCTGGGCCAAGTGTGGTGGTTCATACCTGTAATTCCAGAGATAGATATCAGAAGAATCATGGTTCCACACAAGCCCAGGCAAAAAATATTAGTGAAACCCCATCTCAGCTAATGAACTGGGCATAATGGCATGCACCTTTCAACCCAGCTATGTGGGAGGTATAGCTTAAGGATTTGTATGGATCTAGCTCAAGGCCAGCCCCAGCAAGAAGTTAGCACAACCCTATCTCCATCAATTAACCAATGTGGTAGTACATAGTTGTCAATCCAGCTGACTGCTGTCTCAACTTATCAACCTATCCTCAACCTATCTAGCAAGCCAGGGGGCTTAGTGCTGTGGAAGTCTCTGGAGGACAGATGTGACATCTGTGGAATGGCAGCTGTCTCTGAAGGCATTAATTTCACATAATAACTGTTTTGCTTTTCCCTGTGCCAAGGCTCAGGTTAGGATCATCGGCAGGGAATGTGTTCTCTAGGATCATTAAGGTTCCAGTTAGCGCTCTGTGGATATAATTAATTAAACTATACCCACATTCCCTGAAATGAAATTCTTTATATTCCTAGTGGAATTTGGGGTGCACACAGAATAGATGGAGTAGGATTCACCCAAATCTGACTTCCTGCCAAGGCTCATCTTATGCATGACTTGGGTCTTCCAGCCTCTCCTGGGGGGGCCTGGCAATGGCGGCCTGTTCCATCCACTTTTGTACTTCTCCTGTTTTGTGCTAGTTGAACAGTCGCATCTGGTAATAACACCTGAGGATAGGGTCAGAGGCTGGAGGTTTTAATTGCCATGCTACCACGAGCCCTGATCAGATCACTGAGCGATTGCATTGCAACCAGTTACATGCTTTGCCATAGTTAAGTGTGATTTGATGTGCCCATTATCAGTGCCTAATCTCAGGGGTTTATGTCTTGGCCAAAATAGTCCCTCCAGGCTGAAAGCTGGCAGACATTTCAGCCTAATTACAGTCATTTTCCTTTCTGGATTAAGAAAATGGAATTATTACTGTGCTTCAAGGCCCACCCACTCCCATATTTTCAAAGGTTTGTGTTTATATTCACATAAATTGGGGGATTTTGATCCTTTAAAGAGAATAGGACTTCCTTGATATCTGTGAGCAACTTGATCAGAGAGCGGGGAAAGAGAGAAAGAGAGACAGAGGGAGAAAAAAAGAAGGGGAGAAAAGAGGAGGGAGAGAGAGAAAGAAAGAGAGGAGGGGAGGGGATAAAGAGACAGAGAGAAAGAGGGAGAAAGGAAGAAGAAGGAAAGAGAGGAGGAGGGAGAGGGAGAAAGAGAAAAGATAGAGAGAAAGCAAGGAGAAAGAGCAAGGGGAGGGGGTGGGGGAGACTCGCCTTTGTTTCCAGCAATTGCAGTGAGAAGCTAGGACCATGAATCGAGGACCAGCTTTGTGGGGTATTGAGGAGGCCAGAGCTCTGGTTGTCTGCTTGACAAGTGTAAGTGTTTCCAAGTCTCTGGTGATTATCATGATCACTTTCCTTCTTAAACTTTGTCATGCTACTCATGTTTCTAGCTTCCTTTCTTTCATTCTTGGACACATGATCTGAGGGTAGGAGCGGTGACTAAAGAGGCCTGTGCTAGTATGGAAGAAAACTCAAGTCTGCCTTCTGGGCAGGTGTTCCCTGTGGTCATCTCTGGGAGGCCTCAGGGAAGGTTGGCTTGTCTCACCAGCCCTGAAGAAGCCTAGCAGTGACCCCCTTGGCTCACCAACTACCACTCTAGGGCAACGTGGATCATTTAAATATTGCCACCAATGCAGTAGGTAATAGATGACTTAAAGCTTTATGTCCCCAGTGTGGCTTTTTTAAAAAATTTGAATCATGCAGTGAGAGATGGTAGACTGGAAGCTTTTTGCAACTTTCCAATGGCTTCACTGACTAAGGCCATAACGGCAAACTTTTATGAAGAAACCAGTGAATATCCTGCCATTGATAGCTTGGAACTCCAGGGCTGTTGTTTGTAAATCAACTCAGAGAATGTGTCATGAATCCATAATGTGCTCTGACATGGAATGTACAGTATAAATGAGCCATGGACTTCCTCCTCAAACTAGCAACAAGGAGTTGGTGGTTAAGAAAAACACATTACCCAATTTTCTACTCAGTGCAGCCCATCCCATTGAGGAGACTGGAAAAAAAACTAGTGTGGAAGGTGCTAGAAGGAAAGTGTTGCTGAGTCAGACCCTTCTCAGAGGCACCTTGTTGAGTCACATCTTCTGGAAGGAGATGCATACCCCCAGGATCTCAGGTATTTACAAAACCTGGTATTTGTGGGATGGCATTGAGCAAGATGGCATGCCAGTGATACATAGAAACCAAGCCTCCAGAAGTTAAATTAAAAACTAAAAAGGGTTTGAATGGCACAATTGAATACGACTTAATTGAACACAATTCTATTGAAGATTATTAGCTTACCACCTTGGAAAAGAAGCACAAAGAGTTAGATAATGAGCCACAGAACCCAAGTTTAGAACAGACACTGACAAAACCGCAGGCACCCCAGTGTTGCAGACATACAGGGCTGACAATATGAAAGTATGAATTATTTATATCTTCTTTAAATGTGGAATGTAAATTTGCCTGGAATTAATTTCTGCTGGGAAATCACTACATAGTAAACAGTAATGTCTCTTAGGGTAATATTTTTCCACTCTAAATGTTATTATTATTATTATTTTGTTATTGTTCTTATAGGAAGGAGAAGAAAGGAGGAAGAATTATTTAGAGCCGAGAAGAATCTAGCTGTAATTATACTGGAAAACAAAACCTTTTATTTCCAGGGAACGTGTGATACAGACATTCACGAGGTGATTTTTCCCACACAATTCTCCAGAGGATAGCCAAACTGGGTGGCACAACTGACGCAGATCCCAAGTGCTTGTGTCAAAGCCCTGATCCCCACTATGACTGCACTTGGAAACAGGGCACAGCAGGAGATCTGTCTGTCTGTCTGTCTGTCTGTCTGTCTATCTATTTCTCTTGACCATTCTGGCAATGAAACCCAGGACCTTGCTCATTCTTCCCCTGAGCTACATCCTCAGCCTTTTGGGGATGGAATCATTAGGAGATATTAATGTTGAATATGGCAATAAAGGTGAGGCCCTAATTTTATAGACATATTGGCCTTACAAGGAAAGAGAAAGTATGTGAGTGTGGACGTACATGTGTATGTATGTGTGTCTCTGTGTGATGTGTATTGTATTGTGTGTGCATGTGTATATGTGCATGTACGCACATGCAGGTGGATATTATGTGCATGTGCTTGCATGTTTGTGTGCATGTGTGTATGTGTATGCATGTGTATATGTGTGTGTATAGAACTGAAGAGGAATTATTCAACACAAAGGAAGCTGAAGGTGGAGATTTAGAGAGTTGTTAGCTTATCCTTGTAAGGTTGCAATTAGACAATCATTGGGTGGGGATCATGACAGAGGGCCAGGACTCGTGTCATCTCTGCAGAAGTTGGGCAGAGTAGGGTCTGCCACTGCCAATTTCTACTGAAGGAAAACAGAGAAAGCGGGGTACTACAGGGCCTGTTTGATTATGCAAGGATGGACCATAGGACCATTTTTCTATGGAATTGTGTTTTTGTATTCCTCAAGGAAAGTAAAGAATATCTTCAAATTTGATTCCAATACCAACATGGCTGCCTGATAGGATCCAGGGAGGAGGGCAAGGCTGAGCCTTCTCACTTCAAGGATGGGACTACCCTTCTAGAGAGCTGTGCTGGTGGGGTCCCCACAAAGTGCAGAAGGGACAGGGCTATGACATTGAGCTGTGATGCTGCCACCCAGAAGGCTGAGCCCCAAGCCAGCAGCTAGATCCTCTGGCCTTAAAAGCTTACTCCTGAATTTACCCTGCTGGATGGGGTCTGATTTGGTAGCCACCATCTTTGTCTTACAAAGTGGTGACTTCTATGTCACACCTCTGGCACCCTGGTGTTTTGGAAGAACATAACCTGGCATTTCACACATGGACAACTGGAGAGGCTCAGCCACACCTGACTGAACTGATATATTTAGATAAAGCTTTAGTTTTCAGAATTGAGAGTTGATGCAAGAATGATTTAAGACTTTTGGAGCCTTGAGGATGAAACATATTATTTTGTTTGCAGTAAAGGCTTGAATTTAGCTGGGTGCTGGTGACTCACACCTATAATCCTAACTACATAGGGGGCTGAGCTCAAAGCCAGACTAGGCAAACAAATCCACAAGACTCTTATTTCTAGTTAACCAGTGAAAATAAGAGACTGGAGGCGTGGCTCAAGTGATAGAGAGCCAACCGTGATCAGAATAGGCTGAGTGAGAATGCGAGGCCCAGGGTTCAAGCCTCAGTATGGACACATACACCACACACATGCACACGCGCGTGCACGGGTGCGCACACACACACACATGCCTGAATTTTGGGGGATGAGCACACACTGTAGGCTGAAGTCTTAATCCCCTCAGTACCTGTGTTTGGACATATGACTTTTAGAAAGGAAATAGGTTCAGTGACATCACATGGGTGGGACCCTTAATCCTACAGGTTGGTAGCCTTATGAGAAAATAGAGATACTTTTCCTTTCTCTCCTCCTGAGCAAAGATGAAAAATCACAAAAGCTGTGTTCAAGGCAGGAGAAGAGATTTGCCAGAGCCGGGGCCCTGGTGTCATCTTGAGCTTGAACGTCAAAGTTTTTGGAATGCTAAAAAAATAAAAACCTATTGATTATGCCACTCAGTGTTTGGTTGTTTATTTATGGCAGCCCAAGCAGACTAAGACAATGAAGTTCACAGAAAAACTGAATTTGGAGGGCTCTTTAGGGTTCATTGTTCACCCATTGAAGACTGCAAAGCCTTATGACTGTCTGAACTATGCATGTGAATTCCTGTATGTTCTATACCTGTGTTGCTTCTGATTCCTTTTGGTTGAAGATTGGAAAAAACAAATAAACAATTGAGACTTGAGGTTTTGTTTGGCCCAGCACTGTCCTGTGGAGATTAATACGTTTAATTTTATTCTAGTAGTCACATTTGAAAAGTCGAAGAACTGCTCAAGGCTTTGGGTTTAACCCAGGACAACCTCCTACTGGCCAAAAAGAAAAAGAAAGTCAACAATAGAGATAAAATTAATTTTAGTAACATATTCTCTCTAACGGATGATATCTAACACATTAGAATTTTAGTATGCAATTAATATGAAAATATTAATTATATATTTTATATTCATTTTGATATTCAATCTTCAAACTCTGAAGTGTATTTTACATATTTAGCACTACAGCCCAGCCACTTTCAAATCCTCAAAAGGCACATGGAGCTAGAGGCTATCATCTTGGATGGTACAAGTATGGACCATCTTAGTCTCATGCCAAAGTAACATGGAATTAAGCCTAACACCTCTAGAAAGACATGCTCGAATGATTAGCCAAGCAATTCTGTGTCTTCTTAAATATGTATTTTTGAGTCATGTCAACTCTAATCTATGACTTACATTATTTGTGATTTCCACAATGGGAATTCATTCACAGTGACTTTCTGCAGCTATAAAATGGTTCCTAATGATGTGTTTCAGGGTTTGGGGATTAGACAGAATCTCCTGTACAAAAGGCTTTGCTGGATATTTGCAAGAAGAATTTTGTGTTATACCAAAGTCTGGCACCTAATCAGCACTCAGTAATTATTCCTGAAAAATGGAGGCAGCACAGGAGAGGAGCTGAAGGAAGAAACAGTGAAAGAAAAAGTGAGGAGAGGAAAGGAGGCTGGGAAGGAGAGAGGGAGAGAGGAAGAGTGGGAGGACAGGGAAGGGAAGAAAGGAAGGAAGGGCCAGGATTCTGGCCTCTCAGCCAGCTGTCTTAGGGCAAGGCTAAACAAAAAATGTCACTGTGTGATTGAAGGACAAAGCTATTCATTGGGTTTTCCATCCTCCATGACTAGATCCTTTTGCGTGCGTGATGGTGACTCTATCACTTAAATATTCTACAGCACTCACAACAGTGGACAGATCCAATTTATCCATTTTGTCTCAGTGCTGCCTAGATAGTCATCCTCAAGAATCACAACCCAGCAGAAGAGCAGTGAATGGGAAGGGGCTTCTGTGCCTGTTCACACAGCACCTATAGACAAGGTGGGTTGTGTTGTTTTCAGACCATTAGAAGCTACCAGAGCCTGATTCCTGGGTCCCAGAAGGAAAGTTTGGAATAAACATTTCCTTCTTTCTAATTGTACATTGTCTGTGTGATGAAAAAAATTACAACAAATGATAAAGTCTGAATATTTGCCCTTGCTTCTGAACATTCAGAAAAGAACATTGAACTAAAAAACAAGAATAGTGTATGAGCAGGCTTTGGCCTGTCCCATGCTCGATTCTGACTGGTTTCACTGCAAAAACAAATGTGACACCACATTTATCACAAGATCTGGCACTTTTGGGAACATATTAATAACTGCCCAGTGCTGTTATTCTCCTTCGGTGCCTTGGTGAAGTCATGAGTCTCTTAATCAGTCAAGTTAAAGCTCAGTTCTCAGAAATTGCCGCTTGTAGAGTCTGGTGGGCAGCCAAGGCTCAGACGTAGGGTGCTGATGGGCCCCAAGCTCTCAGTTTCTAGCTTAACATTTTCCTCCCAGCCTGTACAGCCTGGAATATTCTAAGAAACACCAGTGGGTTTGGACTTGGCCTGGCATACAGCATAGTCGAGTATAGTCACAGATCTTTAGGACATGGCATCATATACCAATGTTTTATTCAGATTCAGTTTTCCTTTTCCACCGATGAGGAAACAGCCTAGAAAAAGGGGCAAAAATGTCAAATCACGCAGTTAATGCTAGCAGAATTAACACTCAAGACTCCATCTTCTGTTAGTGCTAGCAGAATGAACGCTCAAGACTCCATTTTCCAGTTTCCTATCCATGTGCCTCTATTAGACTATGGTATTCAGAACTGATACTACCAGGCCTTTTCAGCCCTCACCAGGAATAACAGATGTCTTATGCATATAAATGGTTCACGAAAGCAAAGAACCAGAGGAAGGAAGAGACTGAAGGTGTGTGTTTCCTTGACTTAATTAAGTGGCAATCTATCTTAGCTGCTCAGGATAAATTCATGCTTTCTTGACCCTCATCCCTCTATTCTCTTCTGGACAAACATGAGCCACATTGTGCATGGGCTGGGCACAGGTGGCTCTCACCTGTAATCCTACCTGCTCTGGAGGCTGAGATCTGAGGATCATGGTTTGAAGCCAACTGGGCAGGAAAGTCCATGAGACTCTTATCTTCTATAACCACCAAAATGCTGGAAGTGGGGCTGTGACTCAAGTGGTAGAACACTAGTCTCGAGCACAACAGCTCAGGGACAGCACCCAGACCTGAGTTCAAACCCCAATTGGCATATTAAAAAAAAGAGAGAGAGAGAGCAGTTTCTAGAGTCCAGGTACAGACATGTGCTGTGCAGGCAACTTCTCCATGATTCCATGCAAAGGGAAAGAGATGCCTAGTTCCTATATGGATGCAGGCGTTTAAGATAATAAAACATTAATAAGTGCTGCAGAATGTGTTACAATTAAGCACTAAATTGACACCAGTAACTCTGCGCAGGTAAAATGGCCACAAAAGTGGATTTCAAAGATGCCTGAGTTGATCACTTGTCTGTCAATGGGTTGTCTCTGGGCTGTCCTCCTTCCTTCCCTTCTTGCCATTGAGGGCACAGGTGGGTGGTCTGGGCAGTGGGAGGTAG
Source organism: Dipodomys spectabilis (assembly GCF_019054845.1). Taxonomy (NCBI): domain Eukaryota; kingdom Metazoa; phylum Chordata; class Mammalia; order Rodentia; family Heteromyidae; genus Dipodomys; species Dipodomys spectabilis. Next base: position 13,101,890 of record NW_024870855.1, on the reverse strand, counting down.
ATTCTGGAAGCCAAGACCAGCAGGTGAGCTCTCTCTTCTCTCTCTCTCTCCCTCTTTCTCTCTTTCTGTCTCTCTCTCATTTTTACCCGAGACACAGAGCTGAGTGCTCCCTAAGTACCAAGAGAAAATATAGGGTCCTTTGCTAGTGCTGAAGGGCTGAGTTGTAGGAGGAGAGTTTAAGCAGGCCTACCTGGGCCGGGTCTCCCTAAAGCCCACCTCCTATGCACCACTGTACCCCTGATACCTGCCCTCTGCACTTCTCAGAGTTTTCATCCCATGATGCTCTTCTCCATGCTGAGTTTTGGCACCAACATTGCCTCTGCCTAGAACATTCTTATCCTTCCCTTCCCTTTGCACCTTTGCTTTGCCTTTGCCTGGCAGTGTGCGAGGCTCTGTCTCTCCCTCAACTCTGCACCGCGCCCCCCCCCCCCACACCGTGACCTTGGGCAGGGCAGTGTGGTGCCATGAGAGCTGCCCAGCTGCCATGATCTGTGTGTTGTGATTCTTGTCCCCGAAGAGGTGGGAGCTTGCATGAGGGATTCTGTCCTGCTGAGGTCCCCACTCCTAACACACAGCCTGGACAGAGGAGTCAGTCTGTGCAGACTAGCTGATGAATGGCAGCATGTGTGCACACTGCCAGTGTTGCCATCTCAGCTCCTTTTCTTCTGCATTTAAAGTCCGAAGCTCAGTTAGGCTTCCAAGTGCAAGTCCTGTTTTTGTTTTTTTTTTTTTTAAATTAGGAACTATAGGGAAATAGGCATGTGTAGGTCTGTTTGTAGTCTTGGATGTCTGCATTCCTCTCCCTCGGCCTGTGTTGCAGCCCACGCCTGCCTCCCTCGCAGTATCTGGGCAGGGAGCGCAGGCGTGAATATTCTTCTCTGACATTATTTTGGAGCACGGCTTTCCTGTTTGCTACTGCTTCCCTTTCATGGGCCATTAGCAGCTTCCAAAGGCAATATCCTTTCACTGTCACACTGTGCCACGGGGGGCCGTTCCCACAACTTCAGACTAGGGCATTAAGTGCAATTCTGGATGAGAGTCAGCACATAACAAAATAAAAATAATAAAGGGAAAGCTTGTAGGAGCCATTTGGAATGCGATCCTGGGCTGAATTCATTTGCAGCCTTGCAGAAACCTACCTATCACAAGCCATCAGCCCGGCGCCCGCCCATACCTTATTTAATTGTGAAGTATTTCATGTCCTCAGACACGCTCCTGCTCATCTGCCTTCCCTTTTTTGGAGATTGTCTTGGTGGAATGCTGAGATCCTAATCAGTGGGAGAAGAAGAAAATGCAGGTTTTGCTTTCAGCGAGAAACAAAACAAACAAACAGGTATATTTCTTGGAGCATCTCTTCTCTCCTTAAAATGAGCATTTAGGAGAGCTGGTTGGAAACTCTCCTAAAATAGGCAATTGGCACTGGGAACAAGAAGGTACAAAAGCAAAGCGATTAAGCTCGAGTACTCCAGCTACTAGGAACTCCTGCATCCCTGCCTGGTCTCAAGGTGGAGGGCAGGGTCAGGAACGATCTAGGAAGGAAGCTGTGTCTGAAGTAGGTCTTCCCTTTGGGGGAGAGCACAGAGCCTGAACCCAGAAAAGTCTCAGTTCTAGGGTTGAGGGAGGCCATACCCCCTCAGTGGGCCCCTCATTTGCCTGCCACCATGGCTGTGCAGATGAGACAGTTATTAAAAGTATTGATTCTCAGAGAAATTCTGACTTTATCCACCTGGGGTGGAAAGAAGGAAGCGTGAGAATGTGTGATTTAAGAAGAAGATCTTTAAGAAGTTAGGAAACACTGTCACAATTTAATATCCCTTCTCTACCTTGGCTTGTACTGATAACTGGTTTAGTACAGCTGGAGCTCAGAGATCATGAGGGAGAAGCCATCCATGCAGATTCTGCCTTCCAGGATCCACAGTGCAAGCATTCCAGGCACTTCTAGAAAGTTTCAGTTCCCTCCTTAGTCCAAGTGTTTTCTAGAGCTCAGTGACACAGGTGAATCACTTCGAGAAGTGCAATCAGAAGTCAGTTAAGACCTGCAGAGTCACTGCAAGATACCATCACTGAGCTCTGACTCTGGGAGAGAAGTTCCTTCAGCCTGGTGACAGAGTGTGTGCATTAGAAAGACAGGTACAGACAGACTGTCATAAAACAGCACAATAACACTGCCCAGCAGACATGTGTCACAAGCTCCTGAAAGTCCGTGTCTGCTCAGCACTGTGCAATATAATTTGCTTCTCATCTCATTTACATTAGGGACTTGGTGTTGTTCGTTGTTTCCCTGTTGGCTTCTAGGACAAGGCTAGACACAGAGTAACTACTCAGTACTTGTCCACTGAACGAGTGCATGCATTATTAGCTGATCTAATCATCTAGACAGCTCTCTGAGCTAAATAGTAAGTATTCAAGATGTTCTAACACTTTAGTAGGGGCCTCCAAACAACCTCTATTTGTATCAATCTCTTTGCAACATTAGTATGGGCCAGATTTATGAAATAGGATATTTAAATCAAATTTTCTAATAGATAGTTGAATCCCCTGGGGGAAAAAAATCTCACTGGAGTTCAGCTCACACAAGACCATCCCAAAGGCAAAGCTCTTACCACCTCTTGTGGAAGCTTACACTACATGTCACACTGAAGTCCGAACAATGCAAGAATTAAAACATACTCCTTAGGATAAAGAGAAGTACATGCTTGCTCCACTTTTGCCACATTGTTTGCTTTGCTTTGGTTTTTGGGGGCATTGAGGTTTGAACTTAAGCCCTTGTGCTTGTCAGGTAGGCGGTGTTACCACAGAGCTATGATTCCAGTCTTCTTTTCAAAATAAACTTTCACTCATTGCTTGAGTACCTGCTCTAGGGCTGTGACTGCCTGTGTTAGGTCTCCATCATGGTTAAATTGGCAGTCATTGTGCTCAGCCATCCATTGAGATGGGGGTCTTGGAAGTTTTTTGTCTAGGTTGTCCTCAAACTATGATCCTCCCATTTTAAGTCTCCCAACTGCCATGATAATAAATTAAGCCACCAGCACCCAACTGACTAGTATGTTTGAGAGTTGAGTTTCAAATCTAAGTTAATCAGATTTGAGTCTGTGTTCTCCTGCAGAGACTTTTCATCGAGATGGAACCATGATTCCTCATTACTCCTGCTTCTAGCTCCATCCTAAGCCTCCATTTTATGTGGTGAAAGACAGCTGAATGTGTTGAGCATAGACTTTCTTCCCTTTCCAACACAAAGCAAAGCAAAACAAAACACCCACTAGTTGTAGATCCCTCTATAAATGGCTCAAACTCCAGTTTTCCCCACATGTGCTAATAAAATGTCATAGCACTGAGAGTATAAAATGTAATGGCTAACATAAGCAAACCACATATAACGAATAGAATAATAAAGCGTGAAAACTGCAGCTAACATTTGCTGTGTGCAAAAACTGAGACCGAAGATCCTCACCCAAGTGGATGATGGACCAGGGTTCGAACCCGGAAACCTTTCTGTGTTCTGTAGCTAGTGACTGCATGGTTATTGCTGGCCATTGATGTAATAAGGACTCTCATTTAAGATGTGCAGTCTTCCATGGCATCTGTTGCTAGAAACGGTGGCTTACTTCTCTTGTGAGAAGAGAGCCCAGTCCTGTCTTCATTCCTTCCTGTGGATGAATGTGCCTGTTCAGAAGCTGAGACTCATTTCATCCAGTTTCCGGTAGTCCGGGGGCTGCTTTGTGAGAACCCACACTCCACCCCGAGCCTTATTCTCCCATGGAGTCATCACCAAGAACTCTAAAACTGCTGGACTGAAAATGAAATATGCAATGGCTCGGGGCTATGCTTTCCCTTTGTTGGGGAGCTCTGCCATGATAATTGTTTCTACAAAAAGAAACTACAACTCTGGCAAAAAAAGAAAAAAATCAAACCCTCTGTTTGCTTGAACCTATCATAAGCCATTGCTGGTAATTATAGAAGCTGATTGTGTGACTGTTTCGTTTAACTTAATTGGCAATTTTTTTTAAGCTACAAAACACAATAAAAATAGTAAAGAACAAGCCAGGTTCTAGAGATGGATAATTTAGCTTCAGTGAAATGTCAGAGTTCTGCATGCCTTGCCAAAGGTGTGGGGCTGTAAGTCTTTGCTGTCGGCTCTGTTATTTAAGCCTTTCTCCTCGCATTTTAAATTCTGTTTCCTGCATGCACAGAGTCTGGTGTGTGCCTTCATTGTATTATGGCTAAGCTGGAAATTCCATGGCTGTGCAAAGAAATGGGCTCCATTCACCAACTCAGACATCCAAGACTCTTGTGCCCGAGAGACAGCGAATACAAGACAAACCAGCTGTCTCCCATTACAAGTGAGGTAGAATCAACTCTTTGGCAGGCTTCTTTAACTTCACTGAGAAAGAAAACCATTTACTCTTTTTGCCAGCCTAGGGACAGTCTCATCCTTGTTTTTCTTCCATGATCCTCATCTCATCCAGTCTCACCACCACCATCATCTCCAACATCACCATTATCACTGTCATCAACATCACCATCACCATTATCATGACCATCAATCTCACCACCACCGCCACCACCACCACCACCACCACCACCACCACCATCATCATCATCATCATCGTCATCATCAGGTCATCTCTGTCATCAGGTACTGTGGAATCCTGTCTCCATGTTTAGTGCTTGCCTCCAGACTGCTTAGTGCACCTCCGGAAGCCACATCAGGAAGGAGCACTTCTCTCGTCGTTTCTCTGTTTTCCTCTTTGGAGTGTGGGAAACATAGATTCAAATTGTGTCCAGTAATTTAGCTCAGAATTTTGTTAGGAATCATTGATCTATAGACTGCCTTTGCTCCCCTTTTCTCAATATCTGTTTTTAACACTCATTTTCCTGTCTTGGTTTTAAAATGTTTATTCACTGTGTGTTATGTTACCTAACATTTGCATGTTCTGCTGAGGATCATAAATCATTCCCAGAGGAATACCTGTTATATCTACCATAACAATGCTTTTCAAACTGTATCACGTGTACTCCAAAGTGACTTGGGGGCTTCTTGAAATTCAGATGTCCAGTCAGGGTAGCATCTGACATGGCATCTAGCACCAGGGTGGGGCCTGGCTGCTAGTCCAGCCTGTAGCTGAGCTAAGATGCAAAGTTTAGCATCCCATGTCTCCAGTGTCCCTCCCAGGAGAGGCCAATGCCAGGGAGGGGTGGGGATCACACTAGTTCTCCAGTGCACCTGGGGAATGATGGCAGCCTTGTGGTCTGCTCTCAGAAGTACTCCCCAGCCTGCAGGACTTTTCTGGTGGAGGAGTTGTCTTAAACTCGAGTTAAGATTCCCACTTTACTCTGCACCTAGGCACTAATCGTTTGAGGAACATTCATCTAAGGCTTGTAATTTCCTACTACCTTCAAGACTTAAGACACCAAGATAAGAGCAACAAAGACATTTTTGTGATTTGCAGGGATGCTACCATCAATAGTTTACCAACTGCTAGCTTTTACTAATGTCAGTTCTGGACCATTGGAGCAGGGCCTGTCAGGATTCAGACACTGCCCTCAACCTGAAGGAGCTAATGCCAACTTGCTTTGCTGACTGTCCTTTGGTCTGAGTTATTTTCACCTTGGATTACAAGAACAACAGGCCTGATAGATAGATAGACATCTTGTCACAAGAATTGAACCCTCTCCCCTAGGAAGAAGTGATCTTTTTGTCAACAAAGCCCTCCAAACCATCCTGAGATGGTTTAGAGCAATGGCCTGACCTAGCTTGGTTGTTTAGCTACTTGTGCAGATCACTTGGCTATGCCAACCCCAAACCCTCACCTTTGTCCCCTTCCTCAAAAGCCTGAAAGCCCTCACAGCACTCAGGAGAGGTCACAGGCCACCTGCTGTCTGTTCTCCCCAGCAGGGTCACATTGAGCAAAGTGCCTGTCCTGCTCTTAGTGCTACTCTGTCACTTGGAGATTTGGGGATGGTGGCCATGTTTGATGTGTTCAGACAGACCTTAAAGCTGAGGCTTCACCCTGAAACACAGACCCCCTTCCCATAACCTAGGATTTGTCATGGGAACAAATAGCTAAGAGGATGCCTTCAAAGCAGGATCATGGTTTCTGAAGTCTCAGTCAGAGTTGGCTGGACCCATGGTTTGGGCCTGAGATGAGTGTGTGGCAGAGGCTGACATGGAGAGCAGGAAGTTGAGAGACAGGTGGAAAGGGTGGGGGAGGGGATAAGGCACACCGGGGGGACCTACTTCCTCCAGCCCATCCATCCCCATCTCCTGTGTCCTCCATCTCCCAATAATGCCATCAAATTATGAACCCACCAATGGAGGAAGCCATGTATGACGTCAGCACCCTCTGAAGAGCCCATCCCCGCACACTGCATGGCTGGGGACTAAACCTTTATTCCAGGAGCTTTCTGGGGACACACCACTTTCAAATGCTAACAAAGAGAGTCTGGTTTGTTTCCAGTTTTCCCTGTTGTGTATTATGTAGTGGGTGAGGAGGGGTTTGCTTTCTTACCAGGTTATTATGCAGTAGAGCACCTCTCCTTTCCCTCTTTGCAAAGCCCACACTCTCTTTCAAGTGGAGATGTGCATCTAGGACTATTTTTGATGCTCAAGTATTCCAGAAGTTTATGTATCTGTTTGTGAATTACCTATGTATCTGTCTCTTAACTAACACAGTATATATTAATTACTATAGATTTGTAATGATATTTTTTATCCAATAAAATGAGGCTGACACCTTAAGCTGTGATTTAGATATCTGTATTAGGTTTTGAGTGGCTCTGAGTCAGAAACTAACCAGCTAGCTAGCTAACTGCTAAGTAACCTAAAGAAATAAATTTGCTCTCATTCAAAACTGAGTTCACATATTCCACCAACTGTCTCCATTCAGTCTTTCAGAATTGAGAGTGTTTCCATCCTGCAGATGGCAAGTTGAGCTCCGCTAACTTTAGGGAACTTGCAGAAAGAGGTACCGTGGAACATGCTTAATGCTCATTAAAGGTGCCTGCCTCCAGAGTCCTTAGTTCCCCTCACAAAGCCACATCAGAAACAAGCGCCTCTCTCACTGTTTCTCTGTTTTCCTCTTTGGAGGGTGGGGAACTTAGCTTCAAAGTTGTGCCTGATAATTTAGCTCAGAAGTTCATTGCGTTTACTTCCCTTTTCTCAATACCTATTTTTTTTTTTTTTTTGCTGGTCGTGGGGCTTGAACTCTGGGCCTGGGCGCTGTCCCTCAGCTCTTCAGCTCAAGGCGAGCGCTCTACCACTTGAGCTACAGTGCCACTTCCGGTTTTCTGGTGGTTTATTGGAGATAGAAGTCTCATGGTCTCTCCTGCCCAGGCTGGCTTTGAACCACGATCCTCAGATCTCAGCCTCCTGAGTAGCTAGGATTACAGGCGTGAGCCACCAGCGCCCGGCAATACCTATTTTTTTAAACACTCATTTTCCTGTTTTGGTTTTTAAATATTTATTCACAGTGCATTGTTACCATACCATGTTTTGCTGCTGATCATGATTCATTTACCTCATGATATCTACCACACGGATGCTTTTCAAACTGTATCACATGTATCCCAAAGTCACTTGGGGGCTTCTTGAAATTCACATGTCTGGTCAATAAATCCAGGGCTGGGCAGAATCTGAGGTGGTGTCTAGCACCAGGGTGGGGCCTGAGCTGCTAGTCCAGCCTGTAGCTGAGCTGAGATGCAAGGCTCAATACCCCATGTGTCCTGCGGGCGCCCAGGAGAAGCCAATGCCAGGGCAGGGTAAAGATCACATGAATTCTTCAGTGCACCTGGAGAATGAAGGTGGCCTTGTGGTCTTCTCTCAGAAGCCTGAATTGGGCTTTTCTGTTAGAGAACTCACCAGAAGATGGAGCTGCTTCTTTCTGGCAGCTGTCTCTACTCTGGCTGCACATTAAACTCACCAAGGTAGCTTTTAAAACTTGAGAGAGTAAAAGGAGTCCAGGCCAACCATGTTCCAGGCCTTGGGTCAGGAATTTAAGAATATTTCTAGGTTTCCTATTGATCCCAGAGCACAGGTAAAGTAAGAGGTGGTCCTGCTGCCTGTCCTCCCAAGGAGAGGGGGAGCCCTCCTTCAGACCTCCTCCTTGGCTGGCAGGTTATTGTTTTCAAAGCTATTTCTGTTTCATGGCCCTTTTCTTCCCTTCCTTCTCCTTTCTCTTCCCTTTCTCTTTCCCCATCCCCTTCCTTTTCCCCTCCCCTCCCCTTCTCTTTCCTTCCTTATCTCCTCTTCCCTTTTCCCCTTCCTTTCCTTCCTTTCTCCCTCCCTCCTTCCTTCCTCCAATCCCCTTTCTGCCTTTCCTCATCTTTCTCCTTTCCCCTTCCTTTCCCTTCCTTACACCTTCCCTTCCCTTCCTTACACCTTCCCTTCCCTTCCTTACACTTTCCCTTCCCTCTCCTCCCCTTCCTTCCCCTTCTCTCTCCTCCCCTCCCCTTCCCTCCCCATTCTCTCTCCTCCCCTTCCCTTCCCTTCCCTCCCTCCCTACCCACTCCCTCCCTCCCTCCCTCCCTCCCTCCTTCCTTCCTTCCTTCCTTCCTTCCTTCCTTCCTTCCTTCCTTCCTTCCTTCCTTCCTTTCCTCTCCACTTAAAAGGAAAAGCCATATACAGAAAAGCTACAATACATTCTTTCATATGACTGCCCCCCCTCCTAAAAGAGATTTGAGGAGATGGAAAGCAGCTCTATAAAGCCACCCACAAGCAAGTATTTAACGGGAGTCGTTCTGTCAGAGAGAGCTGTCACTCTCCACCATTAAGATGTGATATGCGCTCCATAATCTTAATTCGAATGAATAAATTTGGAGAGAAGGGTTGCTACTAAAATTCCTAATGAAGCATAGCAATTACTTTCTTATTTTTTCTTATTTTTTATTTTAAACTAAAAACTGTGAGTGGCAAAGAAATTAAAGACAAATACGTTTATCACCTTTTTTTTTTTTTCAATTTCTGCGGATTTTTTTCCCCCAGATTTGGAAAATACCATTGAAATTCAGGCTAAGGCTTACATTTATTGTTTTAGAACGATGTCTACTCCCATTCCATGAGAACATTTACTAGTAGTAGGATTCCTTTTGACAACAAGAGTGCAGATTCACATTTCTTATACATTAAGAATTTAAATTAAAAGTATATTTGGATGGTAGTTGGAACATGATGAGTGAATATCATTCGTTCTCAAAGAGTCTTGGTTATGAGCCACAACAGAGACCATCATGAATATTGTGATTTGATTTCATGACTCCTTAACCTTATTTCTCCCCATCATTTGAAAACATGTTGAACAATATATATGGTATTTAAGCGAGTACAATGTTTTGTTTTGCAAGATTTTATGATTCCCTTTGTAACACAGACACAGGGCTAATGTCAGTGCCTTGTAGATGGGGTTGCAGAGTCCTGTGGGTACTAGGCAATTTTTAAGGAAGTTACATGAGTTAAAGCACATAGGAAGAATAGTTTTTATTTCCACAAAGAAAGAGGTCCAATCTTATTTGTATTTAAACATAGGATCCTCTGCTTACCACTCTTCTTCTGGATATAGAGAAATAATCACCTACCAAAAGCATAAAAAAGGGACAATGCTAACGTAATGATGAATGGTGTATTCCCTGTGGCCTGGGTGTGTCATGGAGGTAGTGGGGAGAGGTGAGGACTGTGTTGAACCATGGAGTAATGTTCAATTACAGGCATGTGGGAACAGCATCTACTACAGCCAGGGATTTGGAGTTATTGAGGAAAATGAACACCTTGGATTTTTTTTTAATGTTTATTTTCTAGTCAGGCATGGTGGTTCACGCCTGTAATCCTAGCAACTGAGATCTGAGGATTGTGGTTCAAAGCCAGCCTGGGCAAGAAAGTCTGTGAGACTCTTTTCTCCAATAAACCATTCAGAAAACTGGAAGTGGTGCTGTGGCTCCAGGGGTAGAGTGCGAATCTTCAGTTGAAGAGCCCAGGCCCAGAGTTCAAGCCCCACGGCCAACCAAAAATATATATTCTTGTGAAGATGTTGTACAGAGAGGTTACAGTTACATCAGTAAGGTAATGAGTACATTTCTTGTCAAGCATTATTACCCCTTTCTTTGTTTGTCTCCTATCATTCTTTCCCTTCTCAACCTCCCTAACTCCTCCCCCTCCCAAAGTTGTAAAGTTCATTTCCAACATAGTGTCTTGTGAGTATCATTGTTGCAATGGGTCATCCTGTGGCCTTGTTTCAGCATTTTGTTATTCCCCTTTCCCTCCCCAAATTAGATAAATGTATATACAAGGTACCAAAATCAAATACAGTGACAATAGGGAGTTTTTTGTACATTTTTTATTGTAAAAATACAGAGGGGTAACAGTTACATGAGCAAGGTAATGAGTACATTTTCTATCGAGCTTTGTTGCCTCCTCCTTTGTTTTTCCCCTACGATCGCTTCCCTCCAACCTCCACTACTATCCTCCCCACCTCGCCAAAGTTGTAAAGTTTGTTTTCAACATAGTGTCTTGTGCATCTCATTGTTATAATGGGTCAACCTGTATCCCTATTTAAGCATTTTGTTTTTTCCCTTCCCCTCCCCAAATTAGAGAAATGTATATACAAGATGCAAGGCACCGACATCAAATACAGTGAAAACAGAGGTTATACCATGGGGGAGGAACATACAAAGAAACAAAAAAAATCACATGGTACATTATAAATACGTTAGAAACAATAACAAGCAAGAAAAAGTATTTGTGTCCCTATCTTGGGTTCATTTCGCTTGACATCATCTTATATGATCATATGTACATAGCTTTGGACTTTTTCTACTTGTCCTAGACATGTACTAGTTATTGCAAACAAGGGAAACCATGGGACCTATGTTTCTTTGGGCCTGGCTTACTTTGCTTAATATAATTTTTTCCAAGTCTTTCCATTTTCTAACAAATGGGGCGATGTCATTCTTTCTGATGGAGGCATAGAATTCCATTGTATCAAGAAAATGTGGTAGATATATATAGCACATATATACATATATACACCACATTTTCTTAATCCATTCATCTACTGAGGGGCATCTGGGTTGGTTCCATATCTTAGCCATGGTGAATAATGCTGCAATAAACATAGTTGTACTGGTTGCCTTATTATGGCCTTGTTTGTGATCGTTTGGGTAAATGCCCAAAAGTGGGATTGCTGGGTCATAAGGGGGTTCTATGTGGAGTCTTTTGAGGACAATAGGGATATTTTTTATATTGAGATATTCTACTTAAAAAATTATATCTTTATAAAAACAATTAGTAGAACAAGTGAAACAAGACTTTGAACTGATTTTATCAAGGAGGTTATAAAACTTCAAGGATGGCTATGAGGAAATAACACAAAGACACAAGTCAGCAGAGGGCTGGAGGGATGGCTCAAGTGGTAAAACACTACATTGCAAGGGGAAGGTCCTGAGTTCAAACTCTGGTGCAGCAAAGAAAGAAAAAACAGAAAAAAGCAAAACAAAAGTCATCAAGGAAGCAGTTTTAAGCTGGCATGTGATGTGATGAACACAAGGTCCTTTCTATCATAAATTGCTGGTGAGATGCTGTGCATGTGTGTGTGCACACATGTGTATGTGCACCTGTGTGCATGTGTGTGCAAATAGACAATTGCCTTGTCAGAATACAATATTTGACACTATTTGAAGAACGTATCATTTTTGTGAGGAAACATTGAGAGGGAGCAGCTTGGGTTTGGGGCACATGGATTGAGAAACAACAAGACAGCCACATGGGATGGCAGGGAACACCCTCCCCCAGCTCAGTCCCTAGGGAATAAAGAAGGCTCCCAAAGAAAGTGGAAGGGAGAAAGAGGAGGTGACAGTCTGGACAAGAAGTGACAGGTGGATTGAGACAGTGACATAACTCGTTATTAGCCCTCTGTTCCTATAACAAGATACCTAGAGTTACTCATGTGTAAAGAGGGAAGGTCTGTTTGACCACAGTGTGGTAGATTTCAGTGCATGACTGACTGGCCCCATGGCTTTGGGCCTGTGGCCAGGCAGCACACCATGGTGACAGTGTGTGGTCAATCAGTTTCTGAGTATCTTATGACCCCCAGGAAGTGAAGGAGAGGAAGAGGACAGGGCTGGGCCAGATATCCTTTTAAAGGACACCTGCCCTGTGCCTAGAGGACCTCCTGCAAGGCCTCTTAAAGGTTCCATTATCTCCCAATAGGGTCACAGGCTTTGTCCCCACACAAACACACAGCCCAATCACACATCAAAGATAAACTACTCTCATGGAAGTATTTTTTTAAAACCAACAAATGATCAGCAGGCTGTTGTTTCTGCTCAGATTATGCCAGACCAGTGTTTCTTAGGTCTTTACCTGGGGCCTCTCCCAAACAACTAGATTAGGGCCGTCTGTCCCTCGGACCCTGTCCCTGTCTGTGGTCCTCCCAACTCTCCTACACTTTGAAAGGGGGCACCTCGGACCCCACTATCCCAGATCCCCACCTGGATTCCCAAACACAAGCTCATTGTGGCCCCTTCCTTACTCTTGCAGGCTGAAAGGCGCAAACACCCTGCACACACATTTAGTGAATGCTGAATGTGTAGTACATGCATTATTTTTGAAAGAGCATTTCCCCCACATGAGAGGAAGAAGAATTTATATTCACACTGCTTTATGGAATTCTGGAATGTGTTTTGGGGCATACAACTCAAACACGACAGTAATCTGTTTTGTGCATATTAATTGATTTTACACAGAAGCCGTCCTTGAGAGTCTGGGGAAGATGTTACCAATGGTTGTGGGGAAAGGATCTCAATTACCACAAGCTTTAGGAGACAGGGGTGAGCCCCTGCTGGCTTCCTTGCCACCAGTGGCTGGAATCCACTGTTCTGTACTCACTGCTGAGCCCTTCCCAATGCTCCCCTTCCAGAATAATCCTTGTACAGATGATTTCCACTTTACAGCCTTAGACCATTCACCAAGTAAGTGCCTGGGTGTGGGTGGAGTTTAAACCAACAGTTCTCAGCTCTATCTGACTTTTTCTCCCTTTAATATTGTACAATAAAAAGTCCATGGGGGGGGGGGCTGGGAAGGTAGCTCAGTGGTAGAGTGCTTGCCTTACATGCATGAGGCCCTTGGTTCGATTCCGCAGCACCACATAAGCAGAAAAAGCCGGAAGTGGGGCCGAAGCCCAAGTGGTAGAGCGCTAGTTTGCAGCTGAAGAGCTGAGGGACAACACCCAGGCCCAGAGTTCAGGCCCCACGACCAACAACAACAACAAAAGTCCATAGAGCATTAAATCAAACTCCATACTTAACTTCAAAGTATGTAGTGTTTCAATCATAGTATAAAAGAGAAATGAAAGGAACTTACAATAATAGGTACTTCAGCCTACACATGGGGAGAGAGGAATATTCTAGAACTCACTGGGGTTCACATGTCCACTGTGGGTGCTGTCCCTACAGCATCCCCCACAGGGCTGAGACACTCACTGCACTGGTGGGGTGGAATTCGTGTTTCTTCCTCCATGTAGAAATGTGGAAATCGCATTGGCCACAAAGGGGCCTGAGGCATACGTAAGGGCACTGGACACTCAGACACCCAGTGGTGATAGGATCTAGGGAAACAATGAACAACTTTTGACACTGGAGTGAAGTACTCTCAATCCGCGAGATACTTGCATTTCTGAAATAGCAGAATATCGTAACTGTTATACAACATGCCTTCTTACAAATGTTACATTTACAAATGTAAATGTTACGAAACATGGAATGGAGTGAGGAGTGCAGGTTTGTATAATTATGAGTGGGTTTACCACTGATTTGGGGCTTTGTTTGGGTTTTGTAAATACCATGTAGTGTATTTGAAAGTGATGCCAATTATGGCACAATGCATTGGCTTTCCTTTATTTTTCTGCCCAGTTTTAAGACTCTCCTCTTGTCTAATTAATGTGAGGTAGAGAGTCCAGCTTTTCCAAAAATGGCAAGGCTAGATTTCTGCTCAGGTCAGGTTTGGAAAAGGCTGCTAGAAGTTTCCAGGGATTTCATTCAGACAGGCTCAGACTGTGGGCCACGGGGGACATCCGTCCATAGGCAGAAGTGACTAAAATGTTCCCAGGTGTCACCTGTCACCATTCCTTATGCCTCTTGTGCAGATGGGTCTGCCAGAGCGATGGCTGCCAGGAACATGGGACCTTGTCCCACTCCTGTGCTGTTCTATTCTCATTTCCTAGCGGAGTAGTTCTCATATTTAGAAGATGTCAGAATCACCTGGAAGGTTTGTCAAGCCCCAGGTTGCCTCCCACCTCCAGAGTCTGATTCAGCAAGTCCAAGGGGGTCTCCATGGTTTGTATTCCTAACAAGTCCCCAGTTGATGCTTCTGAAATCATCTTCGAACTCCCACACTTGGAGAGTCATTGATCCAGGAAATCTGAATGAATGGGTTGTCAGCCAGTCAGTCTGCTCCTCCAACCATCAGACTGTCAGTCAACAAATACTTACTTGTACCAAATTCCTGTTTATCTGAAATTTCAGACCGGGAGTTTTGATTTTGTGACAACCATTGTGCCCACGGCAAATTTAACTAAGGCATAAAGGGTGAGAATTACTGCCTATGAAAACCTTTCAGGGCTTAGAGCCGAGTGGAGACAGGGGATCTGGGATAGAAAGGATTTCCAAAATTGGAAAATGATGTCATGTTGCCAAATCTAGTACACAGAGGGAAACTGATACTTTAAAAGAAATTGAAATCTTCCCAGAAGATCTAGAACCATGCTTGGTTTGCTCACAGGGAGAGGAGTAAATACACAAGTATGTGAGCAAGAAGTCTAACAATAGTGAGCAAGCCAGGCAGCCTGAAGGAGAGAGGCAGATTAGGGACAACTCTCATGAACAGCTGAGTCACTAAGCTATACAACGATGCAGGCAAGAAAAGGCTTTCAGGAAAGCCATTTGGGTCTGATCATGTTACTTGGGGGATCATTGATCAGACACCCAACTGCAGGTGTCAGGAAGGGAACTGGTCCCATTTTCAGAGAAAGGTAGTGAGTGGAAATACAAATTTGGACAATTTACAATTTCAAAACTAAGGGACCAGTTTTGCTTATGCAGAGAAAGTATTTGAGAAAGAAAGGTCTGGGAGAGAGTCCTCAGAGCAGCCTGAATTGAGAAGGGGAATCAACACAGAAGCACATAGAAAATTGAGGTTGGGGCTGGGAAGGTGGCTCAGTGGTAGAGCGCCTGCCTTGCATGCTCGAGGCCCTGGGTTCGATTCCTCAGCACCACATAAGCAAAACGAAAAAAGCCGGAAGTGGCGCTGTGGCTCAAGTGGTAGAGTGCTAGCCTTGAGCTGAAGAGCTGAGGGACAGCGCCCAGTCCCAGAGTTCAGGCCCCATGACCGGACCCCAAAAAAAAAAAAAGAAAAGAAAATTGAGGTTACAGAAGTCAATCACTACACTTTTATGGAGGAAAAATGACAATATGTATCAATGCCAGAATGATAAGCACACTTTTTTTGGAGGTTAGTCATGGGGCTTGAACTCAGAACTCATGGGTTCTTTTGCTGAGCTTTTATGTGCTCAAAGCTAGTGCTCTACCACTTTGAGCCACTGTGCCACTTCTGGTTTTCTGGTGGTTACTTCGAGATAAGAGTCTTATGTACTTACTTTCCTGCCTGGACTTTGAACTGCAATCCTCAGATCTCAGCCTCCTGAGAAGCTAGAATTACAGGTATGAGCCACCAGCACCCAGCTAAACACACCTTTTTATTAAGTAATTTGACTTCCAGGAATCTAGTCTATAAGAGTTTAAAATTTACATACAAGAGATTTTCATTGAAGCATTATTTCATAATAGCTGAAGATTATGTACACCATAAATGTCCAAAAATAAGAGATTCGTTAAATAAATTTTGATGCAGCTATACAATTGAATATTATGCAGCCATTAAATTATGTTTATGAAGAGTTTTTAATGAGCTGAAAAATGCTTCTAAGATGATAGAATGTTGAGTTAAAAATAATATGCGAAATTTTATAGACAGTATGATCTCAGTTATTTAATCATACGTACTGATTGAGAAATGCAGGAGGAAGTACCCCAAAATAGTAGCATATTCCTCCAGGTTATAGGATCATGAATAATTGTTATTTTTCTGTTTTTCCCCCTGAATTCTCCCAGAATCTAGCAACAAAAAGCATTAAATAAAGCTTTGTTACATGAGCAGAAATTTGTCTTCTTCTGATCTACATTTGTTTGTTCTCATTTATCCCTTTGTGTGGCTGAAAGGGTAGGGAGTCTTTCTTCCTATATAAAGGAGAGAGTGAACACCCAGAGCGCTAGCAGCGCAGACTTTATCCCCCGACCTCCAGGATCCTGAAGAGGAGTCTGCCTGGGACCCCACCCCATGTCATTTGTCACTGGATTTCATTCTCTCACAAATAGAGCAAGTAAGTGTTTGGAAAGTTAGTAAGTAGAATATGGTGTGTGCGAGCTTTTATTTTAAAAGCTGAGCCTGTACAACGGAGATGGAATGGAGGCTCCTAGTAACAAAACAGAAACTCGAAAGTCAAGTACCATTCTTTTTTGTTCTGTTAATTAAATTTACATGAGTAGGATGAGGGGTGAAGTGTCTTTTCTATTTCCTTTAGTGGTGGAGTCTTTGTGCCAGGAGCACTGTAGGTGGGGTAAAACTGTGCAGACCAGTAGTTCTGTCTCTTCCCCTCTTTTCCAATTTCTCCAATCATATTAATTTCAAAATTATATAGCTTATAGTGCTGAGGCTGGAACTAGGGGTTTTGCATACATTAATCACCTTGTCAATGAACTACATCCTCCAACCCCTATCATTTCTTTTAATTGACTAAAATTGATGCCTGAGTTCAGGAGTGACCCGTGGCATGATGGGTATGCAAACTCCTCTGGCCTCTACAGATATTGTGGGTGTAAAGACACTGGGACTGAGAGGCTGTAGCCAGGCTCTTGCTGAACTGGGGGACCAGGAAGGACAGGATGAGATGGGGATTTTTGACTATTTTCCCAGTGGCTCACATGGGTGAAAGAGGATGGGCGCTGCATCCTCTCTGCCCCAGGAGCTCTGTGTCACCAGGACCAGGGTCAGCAGTTGGGGGTGCCTGTAGCCATTTCACTATGGTGGATAACCAGCTCCTTAGCTCTTCATTCCTCTTCTTCTGCTTTGGCTATAACCTGCTTTATGCCCTCCCTCCAGAGATGACTTAGCCATCGGGAAAGGAGTCTGAGGAAGGAAGAGAGTGACTTCAGCCCTCCTTCAGCACTGCATGGTAACAGTTGCATGACTGCCACCGTGCTATGGGAGGTAGGACCTGACCAGAATCTGTCTTGATTCCCCTTCTGTCTTTTCCTTCTGGGGTCAGATGATCCAGGTATGCTTTCTCTTTCTCCAAGTTGAATGCCAAAATGCCATTTGCTCAATTATTATCCATTAGGCATCTTACAAAGTTAAGGCCCAAGTATTGCCACAAAATTTGTTTTCAAGTTCACTGTTGTTGTTGTTTTTTTCTGAAGGATTCTCTAATTAATTGGCATGTAAATGAGGTGTCAGAGGTATGGAACTATCAAGGCTTTCCATAGATCTCAGACTTTCTCATCTCATTTTCAAGGCAATTTGCATATTTTCACTCACAGCTACCAGACGCTTCTGTTTGAAGAAAGCTCTAGTGCCTGGGAGGGTTCTGAGCCCACAGCAACCCTGACCCAACACTTGGGCTGCACTTTCCCCTGAGTAGTGACATTGCCTGGGGCAAAAGTGACACATTTCCATCACTGAGGCGCATCCTGAGGGCTCAGAGAGTACCCCAGCACTGGTGTGGATTTATCTAGAGGTAGGGGTGGTCATTTTTTTTTTAAAAATTGTTATTATTATAAAGATATTCAGAGGGGTTACAGTTGCATAAGTCTGGTAATGAGTACATTTCTTTTTGGACAATGTCATCCCTTCCCTCACGCTCTCCCAGTTTTACTCTCCCATCCTCACCTACAAGTTGTTTAGTTCATTTTCAACATAGCATCCAGTGAGTACCACTGCTGCATTGGTTCACCCTTTGTCCCCCCACCCCATACCCTCCCAAAGACAAATAAATGAACAAACAAGACAAAAAGAAAAAAAAAACAAAAACAGCAACAAAGAAAAATCCTCTTGTCTACATTTCCTGGAGCTCATTTCAGTAAATATTATTTTATATGATCAGAAGCACATAGGCATTATACCTTTTTTTGTTGCTTGTTGGGCTTAAACTCAAGCCTGTGTGCTACCCCTAAACTCTTTGCTCAAATATAGTGTCTTACCATTTTGAACCACAGCACTATTTTCAAGTTTTAGATGGTTAATTGAAGATAAAAGGGGGACTTTTCTGCCCAGGCTGGCTTTGAATTGCAATCCTCAGATCTCAGCCTCCTGAGGAGGAGCGAGGATTATAGGCATGAGTCATGGGTGCCCAGCTGCATTGTGCCTTTTTGTTCCTCTCCTAAGACTATCCTCATTGGGTCCCATTGTTTGTGAATGCCTAGAATCCTGTTTAATTTATGATGTCCCAGTGTATTTTAGATCTACCTTCTGCGTATGAGAGAAAACATGTCATTTTTAGAGATTCCAGGCAAAATGTAGAAAGAAAATTAATAAACCATAATAAACAAAGTTCTTTTCTTGTTTTTTTTTAAGTATGAGTGAGCTTCATTTAACTTTATGGATTTTTTATTAATATATGTTAATTATATAGGGGGTTCCTTGTGACATCTTCATATATGGATACAATGTAACCCAATCACATTCACCCACTCTATCTTTCTCCCTTACTGGATTCCCCCTTCTAAAACAATCCCAACACGTTTCTTTCTTCTATTTTTATACATGCGAATAAACCCTTTGACTACATTCATCTCCCCTTTTCCACTTTCCCTTTCTTCAACCTCTGAAATTCAACCTCCGCAGAGCCTGTGGTACTTTCTGACTCCCATCTTTTAGTGTGTATTAGTTACATCCAGGGATTTCCCCAAAATATTTGAGGCGTCTGTGCTGTATTTAATCAGAATCATCCTCTCTATGGATCTGACTTCCTGCCCTCCAACCCTGTCCTGAGATCCCCTACGGCATCCTCTATGTGTTTAGATGTAATTCACCTTCCATTGTTCATTCTCTCTCTCTCTCTCTCTCTCTCCCTCTCTCTCACACACACACACACACACACACACACACACACACACACACAGCTTTGGTCTCTTGGCTTAGATGGAACACTGAAGGGTAGGTGAACTCTCCTTCTCTATCCTGATTACTCAACCAGCATTGCACAGTGATGCGCTAGTGAAAAATGAAGCACACACCTCTCTACCTGCATATCTGTCAAATTCCATTTGCTGTGAGAGAAAGAAGGACTCACCTTGTACTACAATTGAGTTTAGAACTTACTAGTTATCATTTATTATGAAGAAAATACTAATAATTAATCATAATAAAAATCAGGTATTTTTGAGTGCTTACTGCCCACTGTGTTATTGTTTCTACTTATTGTTCATTTGTTTGTTTAGCAGTACTGCGGCTTGAATCCAGGGTCTCATGCTTGTTAGGCAAATGATCTCCCTATGACAAACATGTAGCTGCTTTCTTCTTTATTGTCCATGTAGGGTCTTGAGCTTTTGCACCTGTCCAGCTATGTATGAGGATCCTGTTTAACTATGCTTCCCAAGTAGCTGTGACTACAGATGCAACCCAACATGCTAGGAGATGGAAGTCTGATTAACTTCATGGCCAGCTTGCCTCAAATCACAATCCTCCTGATCTCCCCATCCTAAGGAGCTTGGATTACAGCCACTAGGCTTGGCTTTTTTTCTCTCCTAGTATGTGAGTTTGAAAAAGATCTTACATTTGCTCAGCTTGATTGGTTGGTTGGAGCTCTGCCATTTGAGCCATGCCTCCAGCCCAGCTTTTTGCTGGCTATTTCTAAGATATAATCTTTGGACTTTTCTATCTGGGCTGACCTCAAGCTTTATTTTTTTCCCCTGATCTCAAACTCCTGTGTATCTAGGATTACAGGTGTGAGACACCAGTGCCCAGCTCACTAGTGTTTTTATTCATAAAAACAAATGCTAGGGCTGGGAAGGTGGCTCAGTGGTAGAGTGCTTGCCTCACATGCATGAGGCCCTGGGTTCGATTCTTCAGCACCACATATGCAGAAAAAGCCAGAAGTGGTGCTATGGCTCAAGTGGTAGAGCATTAGCCTTGAGCTGAAGAGCTGAGGGACAGTGCCCACATCCAGAGTTCAGGACCACAACCGACAAAACAAAACAAAACAAAACAAATGCTAGTTGCATATTACATGCTGGATACTGTGCCAGATTCTAATAAAAGAAGACTTGGCGATATCTCTCAGGCAGTAGGCTACAGTAGATGATAAACAGTCCTGAATGAGGAATGGTGGAGTGTGGTTCTGGGTTTAGCACATTTTGTGAGCCGGCTGTGTCACAGGGGGTAAAACAGGGTTCAAACTGAAAACCTGTGTTCCATCCATTTAAGATGCCCTTGAAGAGAAGAGAAGTTTTATTTTATGGACCACCTACAAGAAATAAAATACTGCTTACTGATCTGTGATAAAATCCTTTTCCATGAGGATTTTCTGTCTAATATATGTTGAAAGAGCACTTTTAGCCTCGTTTATACATCAATTTCCTTTAGTGAAGTATTCTTTTGGGGGTGTCCACCAAGGAAAATGCAAATAGACTGAAATAAAGTCCTTCAGAGTCGGAGTCCTCTGTACCAGCTCTGACCCCATGTAACCTATGGGAATCACATTCTCTCAAAGGCTGTTCTGCTCTGGGCTTCCCTCCATGCTACCACCGTTGATTTTTCCTTCAAATATTGACACAGGCAACATCTTGATTTGACCAGAAGATAGCAAGTGGATATTTGAACATTATTACCTCAGAATGTCTTCGGATGCTTTGTTGGCTGAAACTTCTGAAAGCTGAAACAGTGACATGCTTCTTCGGGCCCAGGCAATCACCACCATTGTCTGCTACTTGGCCCAGAGTAATTGGGAGTCACTCAGTTCTCAGAAATGTAAACATGTGTGCGGTGAGGGGTGGGGGGAGGACTTCTTATTGTGAGTAAAGACATGACAGACAGCTTAACGAGACACCCTCATCCACCAGAATTAATTGGAACAGCAATTATAAATGTGGCAGGGCCAAGCTGGACTTCACCCAGCCTCAACCCTAGGGAGTAGGAATAAGAGAACAGGCACTATGGCCTTCCTTCTGTGGCTAGAGATCTGGTGCATGATGACTCAGGTTCCCCTTCTTAGCACAGGCAAGCAAGACATCATTCTTAAGAAAGAATGCCACACGCATGACTAGAAGGAATGTTGCTAGAGAAGAAAGGGCTGCTAGGATTCTGGTGATGGAGAGGAAGGTGGGGGTGGGGATGCGTGGCTACTGGGATCCTGTTAATGGTCCAATGTGTTTGATTTGGATACTTTCAACCTTGCTACCCAAAGCATAGCTCAGGACTGGTAGCATCAGAATCCCCTGAGCATGGCAAAAGTACAGATTTTTCAGGCCTTACCTGAGAGTCACACAATCATCACCACCTCTCAGACATCACCTGAGGACCACTGGCTAGGGGTGTATTTTCTCCCTCCATACATGCTGGCACATACCACCAGTGATGCCTGAGCTCACCAACCCTAGAAGCTCACCAACCACCTTGGCCTATTAAATAGGCCATGTACTTGGAGACTTTGTTATTTTAGTTTTAAATTTTTATTGTAAAGGTGATGTACAGAGGGGTTACAGTTGTATAACTCAGGTAATGAGTACATTCCTTTTTGAGCAGTGTCACCCTCTCCCTCATTTTCTCCCAGTTATTTTTCCTTCTGATCTCTCTCACCCCATGTTGTATAGTTTATTTCCAACATAGTGTCTAGTGAGTATCACTGCTGAATTAGTTCACCCTTTGTCCCACCATTTCTTTTTTTTTGGGGGGGGGGGAGGTTCCGGTCGTGGGGCCTGAACTCTGGGCCTGGGCGCTGTCCCTCAGCTCTTCAGCTCAAGGCTAGCGCTCTACCACTTGAGCCACAGCACCACTTCCGGCTTTTTTCTTTTTGCTTATGTGGTGCTGAGGAATCTAACCCAAGGCCTCAGGCATGCAAGGCAAGTGCTCTACCACTGAGCCACCTTCCCAGCCCCTGTCCCACCATTTCTGTACTTCCCTTTCCACTCCCCTAATCAGACAAACTTACATACAGAACAAAGGGCACAGAAATAAAAAACTGAGACAAAACAAAAAACAAAACAAAACAAACCATAAGCAGTATGATTAAAAAACACTCTTGTTTTCATTTCTTGGAGTTCATTTAGATAAGGATCATTTTATATGATCATATGCACATAGCTATTGACTTGGAGACTTTAATGGTAGCCAAACTTTAATTGATTTTGTAGGGAGGAATGGTGAGATGGATTTAACAAGACCCGAGGAAGAACTAGAGTAATTATGGATCCAAATCTGGAGGGAGAAGGTGGAGGGATGCAGAAGAGAATGTGTGGTGGTGAGAGAATCACATAGAGTATACCTCGGGGACTATTGAAGAATTCCTTCCCCAAAGACTCAGGGAACATTTGGTACAGGTTTTCTGATGATTAACTGGAGATAAGACTTTTCTGCCTAAGTTGGCTTTGAACTCAGCCCCCTGCATAGCGAGGATTACAGGTGTGAGCAACCAGTGCCTGACTCCTTTCTCTTTTGTAGCACTAAGGATTGAATTTAGAGCTTTTTGCATGCTGGGCAACTGCTCTACCACGGAGCCATATGCCCTGCCTGGCACTGTGCTTCCCATAGATCCTTGGGAATTAAGTTTCTATCGGTGGATGCTTCAATAAGAACACCTCTTCCTGTTACCACACTGGAAGCACCACCCTGGCTTCTTCTCCAGGCTTATCTCTTGCTGTCTGGATCATGCCCTCCTGAGAATCCCATCCTCCAGGCCTGGGCCTCCCAGACTCTCTTCCAAGTGCACTGGGTGTCTATCAGCCCAGAAGTATGGGGAGGCATTTGTTACCAGCAAAAACTAAGGCCTAAGCACACATGTACTATTGGTTCCCTTTGCTTTATCTAACCTTTCCAATTTGATAGTATGATTCCACCCTTCTCATTAGCTTCTTATGATAAAACCTTTTGAATGGGATGTTATTTACAATTCATCAATTCAAAGTTTCTTTCTCTCTCTCTCTCTCTCTTTCTATATATATATACTTTTTATTTGAGCATTAGTACTCACGTGCAGCAGGGAGAAAAAGAGAAACAAGATAAAAGGATGTAGTCCTTTGGTGTCTTTCCTTCTCCCCACATCTTTCTGGAGAACAAAGACACTGTTGTGTGGGTTGCATGAACCCCAGCCATTTGCATCTTTGCTTTCTGCCTTGCTGGTGGGGGAGGTTATCCCCGAAGAACAGCATCTGCCCTGGAGTGGGACAAAGGTGCTTTCTAAATGCACCCATCCTCCCTCCGTCCCCTCCTTCCTCTGCGTGTCCACAGTCAGGAGTGCCTTCTGGAATGTCCAAATCAGAGGTCCCAGCTGGTGCCCATCTACCTGCATACAAGTCCTGCAGCTGCTCTGACCTTCCAGG
Organism: Dipodomys spectabilis; assembly: GCF_019054845.1. Classification (NCBI taxonomy): domain Eukaryota; kingdom Metazoa; phylum Chordata; class Mammalia; order Rodentia; family Heteromyidae; genus Dipodomys; species Dipodomys spectabilis. The sequence goes on along the minus strand of NW_024870855.1, from coordinate 13,078,259 downwards.
AACAGCCCATATTGTTCCCTGCAAGTGCCCCCTGTGCTGTGCGAGTTGGTTAGGGCTGAAGCACTTTCCCACCAGTCATCATCGTGGGAACACCACCCTCCCTCACTGGCTCTGTGGTTTCATGGTACTGTATTTAACTGCAGGTCATTCAAATTCATCATCACATTGCAGCAGCTCAGTTAGATTCTGGTAGGTGCAAGAATAAGGCAGAGGCCAGCCCTCCCACTGGTGAATAGAATGTAACTGAGAAGTGGTTGAGTCCCTGTCTAGCCCGCTTTCTCCAGCACCCCGGCTGAGCCCATTCTCAACAAGCTGTGAGTTTCTTGCTGTGTCTCTCCAGAGGGGTGGCTTCTGGGGGCCCAGTGTGTGGTCTAGTCATGTGTGCTGACACATTGCCGCCTGGCATGCTGATAAAGCTTTGGGTAGGAGGCAGCCTCTGTAGAGGGTTGGAGAAGGAGACAGATCTCCTCTCCCCATTTTGAAAGTTACTGGATATTTTGGAGGAAGAATCAAATACCAGCTCCCTCTCAGATTCACAGACTCGGGAAGAGACACAGACACACTCGCAAACTCCACGCCTTTGCTAAATATAACCCTTCATAGCGACGGTATCGCAGTAATTTTAAAGAGAAGAGATAGGGAGAGAAGCCAAGCCCTTCATAATGAATGCAAGCCTATAGCTTTTAAACAGGCCTAACATATGGGCCACCGATGTGAATGTGAATGCAAATTAGATATTTCTGATTGCTTGAAATAAAGTCAGCACAATCACAGAGAGACTCATACAGCAAATGGTGCAGCTTTAACTCCATCAGTGCCAGCACCTTAACTCCATCGGTGCCAGATTGTGGATGAGAACTCTTTAACACATCCTCAGGGAAGAACAAGAAAAGGCTCTCAGGCTGGCAGGTTGGAGCAGCGGCTTTCTAGGTGAGAGTGATTTTACCTTTCTTGGTTTTATTTCCTTAGTCTTTCATTTTTAGTGTGCAGAAAAGATTTGACCTCTAACTTTTCTGATTAATTATAGGTCACCAAAAGTGTTGGTTTAACTAGGAAACTTGAGGAGAGAGTTGGGAGAGAATGGTGTAAGATATCAAGATACTCATTGAATTGTAATTGATCAAGATACTCATGAACTGATATATTGAATTGATCCCCTTCTGCACGACTATTTAAAGATAATAAAAAACAAAATAAAAATTTTAAAGTCTTGGTGTGTCCAGGAACCATCAGAAGTCATTTTGTCTGAACTTTTTTAACTTCATCCAGGTAAAAATCTTAAGTCCATGTGATGGGCACTGGGCTAGGTGCTGGAGACCCAGAGATAGAGAAAACACTCACTGTGCGCAGGGTAATCACCAGTCTGGAGACATGAATCCTACCCAACCTTGTGGGTTCTGTGACAAGGTATAGGAGGTCCTAAAAGGCCTCAAAAAAGAGGTGGGGCTTCTTCACTGGGAGTGTGAGTCTGAGTGTGTCAGTAGAGAGGTTCACAGGAGACGTCCTAGATGAGTGACCCCTGAGCCAAACACTGAAGGACATTTAGAGGAGAGTCCATCCTGCATAGAAGCCAGAAGTACAACAAAAAGCACCTTCTCTGTGCAGGTAGAGGGCATAGGGCTGGCAATTGCAGTAAGGCAGCCTGGATAGAAGCACACCCAAGTAGATACCAGGCATTGTTTCCAAGGGCTGTAGCCACAGGGACAAGGCTAAGGCCAATCCTGGATACTGGGGACATCTACCCCTATATGGAACAAAGTACCTACCTACGGAGGCCCACAGAGAAGACTCCTGTCCAACTTAGGTAGGGAAAGCTTATGAACCCGAGCTGGTCACCGGAACCTGTAACCTTATCCTTCATTCCAAGGCCTAAATTGCCATGTCCATGGCTTCCTGTTTGCAGGGTCTCTGCTGTCAGAGCTACCCAATCCTTCTGAACCCTCCCAGAAGATGCCAGATTCTGACACTCTCCTGCCTCTGAGCCCACTGTTTTTCAACCTTGCTTCTACTGTCATTTTGGAATGGATATCTGCTGTGGGGAGATTTCTCTGCATTACAGGATGTTAATGGCATCCTTGACCTTGACATACTGGATGTCAGCAGCTCCTCCCTTCCCGCCGACTGTGACAATCAAAGATGTCTCCAGATGTTGCCAGATGTCTCTGCCAGCAAGATCATTTTCTGTGAGAACCCAGCAAGGGCCCAACATGCCAATGCTCTTCTCTAGAAAATGCTTCTTTTCTATACCTCACCCCTAGACCTTTGATGAGAGTGTTCAGGTCTCCTGGGACGTCTCTTCCACTCCAAATGTGACCAAGCCAGGTGGCCTGGTTGAGGGTGTACAGTGAGAGCATTTCCAGGATGTTTATGTTGGATCACGAAATTTCTTCCTACACAAAATTTGGAGGACATGAGCCTGGGAAGTTGGCCTTACTGGCCATAGTCATTGCTTCTCTGAGAATCAAGCAAAGGGGCAAATTTGTGGTGTCATTTAGATCTGTACTTGCAGCTTCCTTAAAATCTACCCACACACCTGCCCCGTGAACATCACACTCCCTGCTGGAGTAAGTTAGGTGGGTTGAATCTGGGTTACTATTCAGCCAAATTAGACCCAAGAAACTCACCACCCCACAATGAGGGAAGTGCAGTGAGGGAAGTGGAGCAGGAACAGGAGTTTCTGTCTCCATGTTGCAGCTTGGTAGCCTCTTGGGGTGGCTTGGGTGGGGCTGCCTGCTGGGGCCACCTTGCTGCCTGGGATGATCTCACAGGCCTAGGTAGCACCAATGGCCAGAAATCTGTTCCTATTGGGCTCTGATCTAGGTCTTTTTTATTTATCCCCTGTAAAGTTTCTGTACCCAGCACTTTGCCCTATAAAATATCACAGCCTTAGTTCTTCCTCAAGCTGAGAGAAGAGGGAGGGGGAGCCAAGGACTCTGAGAAGGAGACACTATTGCTCTGGGGTTTATTCTCTTTTCCTCAGACTCACGGGCAAGCAAGATGCATGCATCCTGTGGAGGACATCAACTGAGTGCCCATCACCCTGCTGGCCTTCTTCTGAACATTCTTGTTATTGCCTGTGTCTGGGGACCCATGAGATGAGAAGCCCAACTTCCAGAGATTTTGTCAGTACTGCTTAGATGCAAACTTCAAATTGACTTGTGTCAGATATTCACCAAATGGATCCCAAACTGGAGAATTTATGATTCATCACATTGGAGAAGCCAGCCACTTTCTGTTTTCAGTTGTGAATGACCCAATCAGTTACATTTTCCAGCTATATTCAACAGTAAACATAGTGTTCATCAGAGCAATGTGTTCCTACTGAACCTCACTCACCTTGCTATCATAGCCTCTAATTCTGAACCCCACACATGGGAGGAAGAGCAATGCACAGCTATGTCTTTGGCCTTTGCTTGTCCTCAGATATCTCTGCCAGAACCCTTCAATCCCAAAGGACGAAACTTGCATGCCTGAGTTCTGCTGGTAAAGAGGGTCTGCTCTGGTCACAAAAGTAACCATGTCCTCTGCTCTGGGAGGTCACCACCAAGACTGCAGTTCCTGAGTCCCCTGAGGCCCTGGAACTGTTCTGATCTCCTAAACAAATTTTTCTTCTTGCTGATACTAGGCCCTGCTTAGTCTACAGAGGGCATCACTCCTTGGATCTGGGAGCTGTGCACAGATTCTGTGGGTAGGTGGGTTTTTAAAAAATCAGATATAATAAGACACATAATCATGACCGTCATGAAGCTAAGAAGGTATATTCCAGAAGCAAGTGTGAGGTCAGCCAGGAAAGCCAGGGCCACAAGTAGCAGAAGGAAACAAGGAAAATGTGGTACCCTTTTGAAGTAAGAGGCAGACAGGGCATTCAGACTTAGGACTGGCTAATTTGAATAATTTCACCAGACCTATGGGGAGAGGCTTTCCACAGATGTCTAGAACCTGGTCCCAAGGTGACTAGAGGAGGAGAAAGGTAGAGTGGAATGTGAGAGCCTAATAAACTGATTAGGGATATTGGTTGGTTGGGTGTGGCTGCTTTGCTTATGAAATAGAAACATCTCCTCCTGTCTGGGTTGAGTCTGTCTCTGGGGATGTCCTCCCCGGGCTCAGGCAGCTTGTGGGGGGAACAGAGAACCCTCAAGGCCTCAGATACTTCAGGCTCAGTATTGAAAAAATAGAACTTGTGCTTGACACAGTTTGCCACTGAGGAGGATATAAGGTTTGAAGCACTGGTTCTTAGACCTTCTGAGGTTTGCTTTATGCTATGGAAGCCTTGGGCACACAAGCCCCCCTCCTTTTCCTGGGTAGTTTGTAAGGACAGGAGAGGTGGGAATCCGTCGGTGATGTCTTAGAAGTGGCTCATTGGAGGCCTCTCTAGTGTCTACCTAGTATGGGACTCCACTAGCCACATTCAGGTCCTCTGTGCACAAGCTACATTCCCCAAGAGGAGCCCATCACAAGGCGGGTTGGGACACAGCATTCCTCCCAGAATACCATACACGGAGAACAGGAGAGTCTGTAGAACAAGATGGTTTTTCACCAGCTCTAGCATCAGACTGAGCCATCCCCAAGTCTCTGGGCTAGAATGAGTGATATGAATAACCTCCTCTGCTTTCCTCTCTCCAGGGCCACTTGTGCAGCTAGAAACCTCTGTATCCTCCTCCACCCAGGGCTAGGAAAGGCCTGCATGCAGCAGTGAAGGCCTCAAGGTCAAGCTGGAGTCCTTGAGGATGACCACATTTCTCTCTAGACTTCCCACAGGTCTGCCCCAGCTCACTAACTGCAGGTAAGCACAAGAAAAAAGAAGGCAAATGACATTCCACTCTCATTAGCATTATGATTTCCATCAATAATACGGTTATTAAAATTAGTCCAGCTAACTTATCATCATCATCCATTTTCCCATAATGTTCCTGTCTTGTTTAAATGCAATTCCTGCTACTGAAAATTCAGTGTGATTTGTTTCCCTGAAATGTCTAGGAGAAATCGCAGCTCTCTCCCTAATCTCTGTTTTCTATGATGTCTGAACTATGAACTTTCTTATTTTCCTGTGGCATCCAGACCTTGCAAGGGCTTAGAAGCATGGCTCAATAGCGCATCTCCCCATTTGTAGCTCATCCCATGGAGTCCAGTGACCCCAGTCCTCCTGCTTCTGGGGTCCCAGGAATCAAGGGTCCCTTGCTGTAGTCTTCTCCACCTGTTCCATGCCTTGTCCTTTTCTTGTGGAAAAGAGATCCACTGAGAAGGAACAGCAGCTTCTGATTTAGAATATGGGAAAGATCTCCCCATATTTGGCACCAATGGTTTTCTCCCCCATTGATGACTTCTTGGAACCAGTGGTGTCTGACAGACCTCTCCCTGGGTGGTAGCTCAGTATCCAGCATGAAAACCTTTGTTGATTTGTTCTTTGAGTTCAGGACTTTGATCTGAAAAATTGAAAGAACTCAAAAGTCTGACTTCTCAAGTGCTAGAATAATGCCTGTTCTTCATAAGGCTGCTTGTGGAACTTCAGAATATCCAGGGCCTCTAGGAAAGTGCCAATGTTGAGAGTTAATTATGTACGAGGTGGAATCTGGTCTGAAGAATTCAGGGGTGATGTGTTAGAACACTGGAAAAAGATTTTTTTTAGAAAGCTGTTTTCATCATCCAGATGATTATCTTTGCAGGCCATGTGATTTTAAATCTTCTCGCCCTGTGTTCATGTGAGATTATTTATACCGACACGCTTGAAATTTATAGAGTGGGATCTCTATGTTGGAGGCTGTGGGATATAGTTATTTAAATGAAGGCAATTGGCTTCTGGACTTGCTTTCTTGGCTTCTTGGATCATGTAGAAAACTAAAAGTTAAATTCAGTCCACTTGGACAGGTAGGAGAAACATTAAACATTAAACAAGGGGTCAACCTTGAGCATGTAAGTAAAAATTGAGGGTTGGAGTTGGTGATGAGCTCTGTTGAGCCTCTAGACCTTACTAATTCTGGTTAACCACCTTGGATGACAAACATTTAGATACATCACAACAGCAACAAACAAGAAGGCATCTGAGGAGTGCGAGAGTAATTTCATAAATATTTTTTAAGCAGAGTGGGTAAGGTCTATTCAATTATAGTTAATCTGTGAGGAAGTGAAAAATGGTAAGAACTATCTGAATCTCAGAAAATTGGTCAAGGGTGTAAAGAAGAGGCTCGGAGACATTCTATACTTCTGGCTTCCTGGGTGTATGTGTGTCATTTTGAATTACTTAGGGACAGTACTTCAAATGACAAAAGGAACCATCATTCAACCAACTTTCAAACCAATGTAGATTTCCAAGACCACCCTAGCATGTCCCAGCTCACATTTGACCTCTGTCTTCATGGCTTCATGTAATAGGCAATCTGGTAAACTCAAGCTACAGAAACCCACCGGAAACTTGACACGTGATGAGAATAATTGAAAACATGAATTTCAATTTTTATTTTTCCCCAGTTAACTTAAGCTTAAAAATGGATATTTGATTCAGTTACTGGAGGATTTCAAGAACATTTAGTGCAAGTTGGCGATGTTCATCGGCTTTTTTGACTGACTGTCAATCTAAATTCAGATCAATTATTCTTGAGGAAGATTTAGCATCTGAATTGAGCTGTGCTGTAAGTGTAAAATATACATCAGATTCTAGAGACAGTATGCAGAAGAATGCAAATATTTCATCAATATTTTTACATTGATTGCTTGTTGAAAGAATATTTTGAACATATCGGGCTAAATAAAATCTATTAAAATAAATTTTATCTTCCTCTTCGCACTTTGTTTTAATATGAGCACTAAAAATTTAATAACCAATGTGCCTCAAATTACTGACCTGCAAACCTGGTTTTTAAGCTTTTGGTCTCTCGATCTTTCTTCTGAACCATGGTGCTTCTCTGGGATATTTTCAGAAACTCTTCATTATTTTAGAAGAAGCTGGTGTGTGGGCTTTTGCCATAGTCACACAAATTTGAATCTGGTTTAGGCTTTTTGCTGTCTTGCCTGTTCTCTTTGTCTGGCCCCTGGTTCCAGATCTTAGGAGGGGCACTTTCTGGGGCTCTTCATTTTGCCCTCCTCTGTAGGGCTCACCCACAGAAGGTGAAAAGGCTCTGCTGTTGAGACTCAGGGATGGCTGGGACAGTCACTCTGGCCTAGGAAACAGGGCAATGGAGCTGCCTTGTAGATGGAAGTCCTAGTGCAGTGTGGGCTTTGTTGCTTCCTGGGGGAGGCTTCCATGGCTCTGATGATGTTCTGTCAGCCTGTGTCTGGAGTGAAGACAGCTTAATTCTCAGGGCTCATGAGATCTGAAAGGGGGAAGCTGGGTGGGTATCAGGGAGGTGATCCCTGCTCCTCTCTTTATAGAGATTGGGAGGACATGACAACAAGACCCCATCTTCAGGGAAGTCAATGTGTGGAATTCAGCAGTAAGATCATGTTTACTTCAGCGCATAAATGGAGACTGAAATTTAACAAGTACTCAATGGGGGCTTCCAGTAGAGTCACCACAGTGTATGTGGTCACATAATCGCTGACCCACATGTGTGCTCAGGTGGCATACAGAGACATGGAAGAGGGTCAGTGTGTGAATGGAAAAGGAAGGAACATGGTCACTCACCCACCAAGGAAACCCCAAAACAGAGACCAAGCTAATAGCACAAAGACAACAAGTTTGAAATCAAAAGAGCAGAGATAGTTGGATTCAAAATGCCTTGGTCACCCCTGTCCTGCTCTAGGGTGAACTTATTTCTCTCAGGTATTTGCTAACAGCAAAGAGAAAGTGACCAACAAGAAACTGGTTGCAGACAAGGGGAATTGTTGCAGGGACTAACTGTCCACATGGTCTGTGGGAAGAACTTGGAAGAGTTTGAAAGTGTGGGCTTGCACACTCTAGAGTATGCAAGCAGAAATTAATGGGTGATTCTGGTAGGAGCCAACAGGAATGTAGGCTGTGAAGGCTGTGCCACTAGGTTTCTGATGGGATCAAGGATTGAGGACTCTGGAGAACTGGACTAAAGGCCACTCATGTTACCTTGTGGTGAGAAAATTTAAAAATCTACCTTTTGTCAATTCCCTGAGACTTTGAGGGTGGCTGAGCTTGAAGATGTTGGATTAAAAAGATGAATCAAGCAGTTCACCATTCAGGCTGTGGCCTAGGCTTTGTCGGCTTCTTGTAGCCAGGTTTACAGGGAGAACAGAACAGAGACAGAAAGCAAAACAGAGAGGTTCAGAGGATTTCTAGGGTGGTTAGAGAAGGCTGTGTACAGTTGTTTCTCTCCCGTATTTGGTCATAGCAGCACAAGGACAGGAAGTGACTCGCTCTGATGATGCCATGTCATTCCTTTCTTCTCTTAGGTCCCACTGATCTTCCTCCTTGGTGCCACCTGGTTTCCATGGCAGGTAAATGAACAGTATGGAGATCATTGCTTCTGTTCCTTAAATAGGGGTCTTACTACCAATAGCAGAGAGTGGTCCTCACCACCTGATAAGTTCAAATCTCTTCCAGGCAGCTAACATTCCAGTGCATTCCCTCATAACACCTTTCTGAATACCTCTCTGTGCATGAACATCTCTGCAGAGTTGAAATGATGCCATGTGTGTTGTTTTTTTGTATGCACTCTTTTCCTCCACACTGTATTGTTTCACCATGCAAGAGTCTATGAAAACCATTTAGCAAACTATTTTCATTAGTAAAGCAAATACAATGATATGGAAGGCAATCCAGGGGCACCCACAGTGTGCGCTGTCCCTTCCTCAACCCATCATGTCTTGTTCCCAGTGCACCTTGCTGAAAGGCCAGGAGAGCAGTACCTCTCATGTTGAAGGCAGATCTCTGCCTCTGACACTGCTCCTGCTCCCAGTATGGGAGCTGTTACAAGGAGCTTGGGGCTTCCTGTCCATCGCCAGAGACCTGAGTTGGTCTAACTCTGAATACAATTCTCCCCACCATGCTCCCTAGCACCCTGCTTTCTGGAATCCATCCTGTGGCATTTCCCAGAACCTTGACACTGTGCTCCTGAAGGAGCTGCCCCTGTATGTCAAATAGCTCTACACCCAGGCCTCTGTCCAAGGGCCTATGAGTGACCCACCCCAGCGTAAGCCATGTGAGGTGCAAGAAGGCACTCTACACCATTTCATCTACAATGAAGCAAATCTAATCATTTATGTATAGGTGATGTGACTTAAGTGGGGCTGAAGGCCCAGCCGCCCTCCCACCATCCAGATACAGGAAACTCACCATCGTGGGAAGAAAGAGAATTGTCATCCTTGTCCAAGATAGGCGCGACACTGAATTATTGGCACTGTGGTGAAAGTCACTTATACTTTCTCTCAGAGCAATCCTGGGGTGGTCATTTCAGCTCACTTCCCATCTCCTAAGCCCACAAAGCGAGGTCAAGGGAGGCACACCAGCTGATCATGCTCTGTTAGAGGCAGGCAGGCTTGGTGGCCCCTCCTCTATAATAATTGAATCAGACAACCGAGACTCTTTATTATAGGAAGTAATTTGACGTGTGTACAAATGAACAACCGAGTACTGTAATTGTAAGAAGGTTTATGACAGAGTTGGCCAAAAAGTTAAGACACTTAAACACTTCAAGGGTGGGTGGAGAAAAAGAGAAGCAAAGAAAAGAGAGGAGAGGATGGAGGGGGTGGGGGAGGAGAAGCCATGGCCCATCTGTAAATGAAATACTATAATGCGATGTGAATTTTAAGCTGATTTAATTGAGGTTCCCACTCTGGAACAGGTTCTTGTTATATTGTTAAGTTACCAAACAGTATCCATTTAAAGAAATGCATTAAATGTTAAAAACGTTCTGCTGTGGTGGGAGTGTGATTTCGGTTGACTTTTAAAACTTATTTTTGTTTATATGCTGTCTTTTAAAAATCATCTACAAAAACACGCACTACTCTTGTAATGACGAATGACAGCCAAGGAGGAAAATAATGAGTAGAGCCCCTGACTACCCTGTGGCTTTGTATGAGGGGCCAGCAGCCCTGAGACTTAGAGTCCTGTGTCACCTGATCAGTTCTTGGAGCTGCCTGTGTGCTAGACCTTGCCTCCTCTGGGCCACTACTTGGGCTCATCCTGAGCAACGAGAGCCCAGTGGGTGGGAAGGAGGTGCAGCAACCTCTGTACAGCCTCTGCACACCCGGAGGACAGCAAAAGAACCATCACAGCACTCTCCTCCACAGCACTGCCCTGCCATCCACCTTCTGCTGACCTCAGGAAGCTCGGGCAGTTGTCACTGAACACATGTGTTCACATGTGCTCCCTACATGCCAAGCCAACCCTGGGAAGTCAGCCAGGGACCTGGAAGAGGCTCAGTTCCAGAGGTGCCAGGCCAAAGGACAGCAGGGTCTCCAAGGACAGGGCCTAGGAGCGTGTACTTTTGAGAAGCCTCTCACATTCCGTGTCGACAGGCTGCCAGGTCCCCATGCTCTCCATGCCTGTTAGTTCCTTCACCACTGAACTAGGATTCCCCTCTCTCTAGGCAGGTGGTAGAGTGGGCTCTGAGCATAGATCAGCTGGACTTCAACATCAATAGGATGAATTCCTTTCTTCAGTCCCACTGCTCAATAGTGAAGGACACAGTCCCCAGCCATGACTCCTGGCAGTGTAGGTGCAAAGGGACCAACAGGAAAATCCAGTGACCTCACAGTGCCTGGGATCGCAGAGACGAAAGCTAAAGAAACCACCTTGGCCATCATTCCCCTGAAGGAATCAAATAAGAAACCTGTACCCCCAGGTCCTCAGCTGCTGTGGAGCTGGAGGGGCAGACAGAGCAGGGAGGAACTGGGGATCAATGCCACTTGCTTACGGTAAAAGGGAATAGGGGCCGAGATTCCTCTCCATCTCTCCACCATCAGCTGTGGTATGTACTGTCTAGCTGTAGTCCCAGAGAAAGGTGACCTTACTGCGATAGATCGCCACATTCTGCTGTCATGGATCTCTGAGGATCTGATTGATGTGCATGGCCCAAAGGCAGGCACCTTTGGGAAGGGTGTAGGGTCTGCCCATCATGTCTGGTGGCCCAGAAGCTCTTCTGGGTCTCTCCTGAGCTTGCATGTTCTTCACATGGTCACACTGTTGAGGATGAAGATAACAGACCTGTGGTTCCCTGGACATGATGCTTTAGTCTGCCATCCCTGACTCCCAGTTTAAGGCCAGGTTTAAAACTAAACAGACCACACTGCTGTCTATCCATTGAAAACCTACCCTTGTCAGACTCTTAGCTGACGTCTCCCCCCTGTGTTCTGGGAGCCCTGAAAGAGACCTTTAGAGATCTGCTGTCTGTCTGTTTATGATTCAAAATTTTCAAAGTAGAAGGAGATAGAGCCTCAACTTCCTTATCTACAAAATGGGTATGAGACCCATGCTATCCATGCTTCGGCAGAGCTAGCTAATCAGGCATTTTATCTGGAGGGCGAAGCATGAAGTTGGGCAGACAATGGGTAATAATCAAGGTTCTTCTCTTAACTAAGAGGCCCTAGGTGACTTCTCAGGAAAATGACAGAGCTATGTTCCAACAGACAGTCCAAGATTTCCCCGAGTCTATCTTCCTGCCTGGTGTGCATCTTCACAGTGGCATTGTGGGAAGAGCTCGGTTCCCACGTGGAAATCTGGAGCTTCACCTTTCCTGACAAACATTCTTGCAGAGTTAATTCGCAGCATCACTGAGCTGAGGCAGTGCTGGATGTGAGTGACTTTTTTCTTTACAGTGTTACAATAATTTATCATCTTCTCTCCAGCAGCCATACTCTGGCTGGCAGCTCTAAAAACCCTACAGTCCACGAGAGAGCAGTGAACAGAAATATTTTCAAGAGCAGATGGGACATACCTTCAAAATGCAGGATTGTCCCTCTGAAACTGGGACATCTGGCAACCCTAAAAAAGCCCAAACTAGATGAAATAAAAATTATGAGACGGAGAAGCAGAAAAATATGTCTTTGCATTGATTAGCAAGGAATGTAATTAATCTCCTTCAACTCCCTTTTCAGTCCTGTGGTGTAAAACAAGGAGAAACCACAATCTTCCCGGGGCCCCCTGTGACAATTCTTACGTGATAATTTCAAAGTAGTGTGAGTTTTAAAACTTCACTGTAATGCCTTCCTTCTATTGCTTGAACTGTCCAGGGAGTGATGAAATTCACACCTAAACTTACTCAATATGATGCTTTTCTTATTAGCCTGGCCAACAATGAGGAGAAAGACGTTCAGACGACTAGAATTGGGATGATGTCTACAGGTTTATTAGGAAATTGTACAGACAAATCTTTCTTAGTTTTGTTAGGTTTTATTCCTTCCCTCCTTCCTCCTTTTCTCCCTTCCTCCCTGTTTCCCTCCCTTCTTCTCTTTCTGTCTCTTTCTGCTTCTCTTTCCACTCCCTCCCTCCTCCCTTTCCCTTCCTCTAGCCCCTTCCATTCCCCCTTTCTTTTTTTTCTCTCTCTCTCCTTTCATAGACCCAGGGAGCCCATGTGCATTCACAGGGAGCAAGTGACATCTGCAAAGCAAGAAGCAATGCCTTTGTCAGACACTCCTCAGTCAGAAGATCAACCTTTAATTTCAGTATTCCAGCCTCCAGAGGTAAAATTGTGGAGGAAACTATCCGGTCTGTGTGTTACAGCAGCCTGAGCTGACTGGGGCAGACATGGTTCTCAAAGCAGTCAAGCATACACCCAAGGGTCTTGGCTGTGATAATGACAAAGGCTGAGTCCAATCCCAGGTGGGTTTCTAGTTCACGGTGTGGCCAGCAGTCAATGTGTGATGCTAGACCACACATCTCCATGTGACCACATGGCTGGACTTTAGTGGGTCAGGACATAGCCCTGGTCCAAGGAAAGGAGAGAGAGAGAGAAAGCACAGCCATATTTGGGCTTGTCTTTTCCTGCTCCTCACTGGGAAGTGCACTCACCCACACTCATCTGCTTAAATGCTGCAGGAAGATGGCTGGGGTGCAGGGTGTGAGAAGGAGGAGAGGGGGGAGAGGCTCTACTGTAATCTAGTAGCTCTATTTACTTGATTCCATTTTAGAAGAATCCTGTTGGGTACTGTTGTTGCCTGATCAAATTCTTCAGTACCTGGACTTCTTTCCACAACGATCCAGCAGGCCAGTTTACCCAGCATCTCCCTTTCTCTTGATGTTTCCTCTGGTAGTTTTCCATCCACTTACCCCACTTGGTGGCTCCTTAGCTGTGAATCTCCCTTTACCTTAATCAATATGCGCTCAATCAACTCAGTTTTTCTCTCTGACTTCGAGGCCTTATTGCAACAGAATCGCACTCAACCTGGCCACAGTCACCCTTGATTAAGATCTCCCTCACTGACTTTCACAGGCATTCTGAATACTATTTCTTTTTACCCGCATATATGAATTGCATGAAGGGGTTCCTTTGAGATATTCCTATGTATATATATATATATATATATATATATATATATATAATGTGCTTTCATCAGATGGAAATACTTTTTTTTTTTCCCCTTAAAGCCAGTCAGCAGACTACTGTGATCACAAGCCGAGTGGCTAGGCTGGATGGGAGGCAGGCTGGTATGGAGAGCCCAGGGCCAGAAACGCGAGACTTGGCAGAGCGGGTCGACAGATTGGGTGTAGGAAGATGGGGTGAGGGAAGGATAGAGGGTGACTGGTTCTTGGTTCTTAGCCCGTGCGGCAAGACTGATGGTGATTATGTAAGGCAAGACTGAAAGTACAGAGAAGGGGACTTTTCCGTGTTTCTGGACTATGTGTGAAAACGGCCAGTGGGATAGTGGATTGGAGGGGTGTGGGGGCAGCAGCCAGTGGGAGGTGGGCCGCAGGGGAGTTGCGGGGAGGGGGAGCTTCGAAGATGACAGTAGAAGCCACAGGAGAAGGTGAGACACACCCAGGTCAGAAAGAGAAATGTGGTGAACATGAATATTTAAATAGTATCAATCCCTGCTCCTGTTGGATTTGTGAGCTCTTTATGGACAAGGACCATGGCTTTGCCATAGGAGTCCTCAAAGTGCAGGAATCCAAGTGCACCAACAAGTGTGTACCCACAGATGAATGACCAGCTTAGGGATCATTCTACAGCAGTGCAGCACTGAATCCTGAGTCCGAAGGGTTTTCTTGGAGTCTCCAAAGCCCCCTGATTAGGCCCCCAGTACCCCAGAGTCACTGAGTACAGAGAATTGGGCTATGACTGGCACACTTGTATGAGACACATGCATCTGGGGTTCAAACCCAGACAGTTGAATAAAATCAAGAGCACACTCTCACACAGTATACTTCATTGTCTCTTGTCCTCATGTCCCGGGCACGCTGCCTTGGGACAGTGTCCTTGAGCTCTGCTATGAGGGCATGGAGGCATGAGTGTCATTTGACAGGAAATATAAACCTGAGTGTGTGGGGGAGAAAAATGACAAGTACAAGAGTAGCCAGTGTCCATGATCACCAGAGTTCAGTGAGCCCAGGCAGCATGCCCAGGTGGGCTTTGCCATGGAAGTCTCTGATAGAGAGAGAGTCTCCAAGGCCACCATGGTCTGCAGGTTTGTAAGAGCACACAGAGGACAGCTGTGTAATGTCAAAACTTACTGGTCTGATCAAGGAAGGTAGAGATTTCAGAGGCCTGTGGTTGCTTGTTTATTCCATGCTTGTGAGCTTATTGCTCTGCTAAGCAACCAGGAAGGGACAGTGAGCCTTGGTGTGGGGGAAACCCTTTCTGTCTCCCTTCACTTGGGCACACCCTCTACCTACAGCAATGCTTAGTACATCCTACCAGTCCCCAGGCTGTTGCTCAATGAATACTATATAGAGAAGATTCCAGCCCAGGTGCTGGCCTCCTGCAGGGAGTAACCTAGTGCCAGCCAGGGGAGTCTCCTTCTGCCTTTCAAAAGGACTTGCAAGGCCCATGCTAAGTGTAACACTGGTTTCTCTTTCCCAGTTGCCCGTAGTGTGGGGGCCTAAGTTTCTTCCTCTTTTCCCCCTCCCATCACATTGGCTGACTCTCCAAATATTCAGGCATGGTGTCCATTCATTATCTATCCATATTTATTTCGATTCTAAATTAATTTTTCTTAAGAGACATCATGGCCGGATTAAATGTCTCATCGTCCACCCTGGCAGAAATAGTGCATTGCCTCTGTCATTACTTGGATAAACAACACATTGAGGTCTTAAAACTCCTAGGGGAGAAGGGTCTTCGCCAGCGATGCTACGATCTGTGAATCTCACCCACTGGCAGTCAGATGAGTGAGGAAAAGGACAAAGATCTTGGATGGGCAACGTCTGAACCCACCCCTGCCAAGTGGCGGGGACAATTTTAGTGCTGCCGAGATCCTGCCTGCCGTTCCGCCTACTCCACCTTCCTCCTTCCTCCTGTCCTTGCGCTCGCTCGCAGATGCCGCTTGCCTTCTGCTCTCTCCTTTCCCAGGCGTCCTCACTCCAGATTCTCATTACTGTGTTCGCCTCCTCAACCCTCCCCAGCTCCTTGCACACCATGCCATGGGTCGCTCAGTTCCGCCCCCCCCTTCCCCAAGAACCCATGTTGTATCTTCCCTTACCTCTGGGAAATTGGGACAGCCTTGGAGCAGGGTGGGGGACAGCCTGGAAGTAGCTGGAGAGAGGGTACTCCTTTCTCTCTTGAGCCCCCCGGATGGTGGAAGAAATCCTCTACCCATCCATTCACCTGTCTGTATGCAGAATGAATTCTCTAATGATCAAACCTGACCTTCTGAACTTATGACTTGTACTTCTGGAATGCCCCAGAACCCTCTTTGGTCCTCAACTCCACAGTCACCATTGTCTATCATTCAGCCTCTCCTTGCTGTCCCAACTCATGGGGAGCAGTACATGCAGGACCCACTCACTGTCCATCACTGGTGTCACTGCTCCTCAGGGAGTGAAGAATGGTAGACACTCACATGGTAGGTGACAGTGAAAGGGAATGGATCTGGGGAGGGGGTTTGTGCTAGGCCTCTGCTACTTCTTCTCTGACAGTAAGCAGTGAATAATCTGTTCTTTAGTCGGTTTTGGTCTGTATGTAATGGTAAACCTCATGTCCTTCCCCAGGGCTAGAGCTAGGGAAAGGTAAGGAAAAGGGATTTGCCTTGGGCACAAAAAGACCTCAGAAATTAGGAAAATAATATCTTAATGCAATGTTGTCAAAAGACAAAATTGATGCAAAAAAATCCGCGATGATGGACAGATTTTTTTTTAGGACTGTGAATAAAGATGCTGACTGATCCTTGCTCTCTAGCTGCACCCCGCCCCACTCAGGCTGCTGGGAAGTGGAGCAGAGGGTGTTTGCATCAGAGCCTAGTGCCCTGGCCCTCATCATAATGGTACTTAACTTTGAAAGCAGGGCACGCAGTTTAGCTCACAGAACAGGTCAGTCTCTAAACTATTATGGACTGGCAAGGTGCAGAAGATAAAGCAGTTTCTATTTTTATAATAGTTGGATAGCGGGATTTTAGATCTGTTCCATCTTTATACAAGCATGGCTTTTATTTTTTTAGGGTTTTTTTTATATTTTATATTTTAAAATTATTTCCCTTTTTTGCATTTTGTTTTAGCAGTGTGGCTAACAAATGTTTTGATGAACAATGAATAGGTCATAGCTTTATTTAAAATGTTCCTTTGTGACAGATATTTTAAGAAGCCTGTCTCTAAAGTTCAAGGTAAGGCTGAGATGGATTAATTTGCTCCTGAGATGAACCAAACCCAGGGAGGGTGAAGGCTAGACAAAAATAGCCCTATGGCTCCCAGGACCCTGGTATTCTGTGGGAATGGCGCCCCCTGGTGTTGAGACTCTGCTGTCCAGAGAGGGTCCCAGAGCGGGTCACAGAGTGGGTTCCAGAGCCACCACCTGGACTCAGGGTTCATAAGCCTCTTCCTATGTCCAGTGATGTCCACTTTCCTTTTGGTTCTTTGCTTGCCGATGATTTATCTGGACGATGTAAACATCTACCTTGCCATCCTACCAGAGAGTGCTTACTGAGGCCCTACTGTGGGCAGGGCATGTCCACAAATGCTGAGATTGGGGATGGATGAATTTGACAAACTTCTCCCATCAAACCCTCCCATTCCATCCGAAAGGTCAGGTGGAAGAATGAAGTAAACAAACCAACAAAAAGATCAATTACAAATTGACAAGGAGCAGGAAGAACTGAAGTGCTGTGGTGATGAGTGAGAGGAGCCAGCTTAGAAGGGGGCCAGATGATGAGATCTCACTACACACAGCCCAGGGAGAGCTGGTAGGCAGTGAGGATGGGGGATGAGGGAGAAGGTGGTGCTGGGCTCCAGGCCCTGAGAGGATGGCAAGCGCTAGACAGAGGGGCACATGGGCAAGACTGGCCAGACTGTGAGCACCGCCCACAGCAGCCACCTGATACCTGCCTCCAACTCAATGAGAAGTTGGTCCCTGACTTCAAGCCATGTGCCATTTTTGAGCTGTGTGCCATTTGGTATGCCACGTGGAATTGGCACAAGCCAGCTCACTTGGTTATGCCTCTTTCAGCTGCTAGGTGGTGGCTCAGCTTTTGTCCTCCTGTCCCTGTTGCTCATCTGTGCACACCGTGCATGCCTGTCTGTGCTGGGAACCAGGCTGGGCAGACAGAGCTCGATTCTTGGATTAGTCAGGAGAAAACCTGGGCCTTGAGCTGAACACTCAGATTACTTCCCTTAGGCTGATTTGAGCTGGAACTGTGAGAAAAGATCCCATGGCTGGACTCAAGACCACCTGTGGCCATGTTCCCTGCCTCGGGGGACAACGTGTGCTCTCATGGGTTGGGGGTAGGATGAAAGCAGAAAGCCGAAACAAGGACAGGTGGGTAAGAGCCCTGATGATGTTTAGGCTGAGGCCCAGACTCTCCCCAGCTCCTCCACTCCGTGTGTCACCCCAGGAGTCTACTGATGATGTCCCCCCACCCCCACTCCAGTTACTGCTTTGCTTGAGCTTGTTCAGGCTTTATGACCTGAAACTAAACAGGCTCTCCCCATCCTCACACCCTCAATATTAACCTGGGCTCCTTCTCCCTCAACAAACTACATCTTAAGCTTAATAAGAGAAAGTCCATGATCCCCTAGAGAAGGGCAATCAGAGGCTTTCTACCTCTGGGAAGCTAAGCTGGACCTCTCTCAATATTTTTTAGTCAACTTTTATCAGAATAGCAGTTAAGAAGTCAGAAAATCGTAAGTAAGCTCATGCACACACACTCATGCACATGTGCATGCATGTACACACCTCATACGCACATGTACACACATGCACATACACCTCATGCACACGTGTGCACACACACAGGTGTCTTCTTATGCACACTCCCCTCACACATGCATGCCGCGCACGTGCGCGCACACACACACGCACGCACGCACACACACACACACACAGGTGTGTGCTTATGGCCATGCCAAGTAATTTTTCAGTAGTTGCTGTCATGACCAAACGAAAGAAATTCCATTTCCCTCTGTGCTTTATAAATGAAAAGGCTTTTCTGAGCTCTGGGTCAGTTTAGAGTTCTTTAAAACCATCTGGAGCCTGATTTCCTTTCTTCTTAACAATTTCTTTGTGCTATTTTTCTTTAAGCTCAACTGTAGTAGGAGGGGGAAAAGAGACCCTAGAAACCAAGCCAAAAATCGGTGTGAATCCTGACAGCAGGCTCCAAAATGCCAAGTGGGAGAGAAAGAAATGGAAACGCTGACTTTTCCAAAGCCTCTAACAATTCACCCCTCCACAGATACCCATGTGGAGTGATGAGCGTGAGCTTCCCCAGGCAGCCAGGGCCAGCAGGCGCAGTTTGTGTCAGCGGCTGCACGTGCCATGTGCCCATCTATCCATCGACTTCTACCACTCTGAGTCTGGTGACCTTTCGAATTCACGGTGACATCCAGATGTTCAATCTGGCTTGCAAACCCCAGAGGACTAACAATTGGAACACCACAGAGGTGCACGTAGTATTTTAAACTGAAAATGATAAGCTGATGAGGAAGACGGCTTGTGGGAACGTGGGAAGGAATGATCTACTGCCAGAAACTGGGTTTTCTATGGCTTACTCTACATTCAGGAATAAATTCTGTTCAACCCGGCCCCGTACCACACTGGTGCTGGGTAGCAGCTTTCCACTGTGAAGGAAGATGTGCTCCCATTTATAGGAATGATTGATAATGAAATCCCCACTTCAAAATATCTTTAGTGAGCACAAGTTATTTCAGCATCGATGTTTTTTTTATCGCATAATTCTAATAAATATGTCCTTTCTCCCGTTCCTTAAGTAGGCTATTTGTGAAGACATAAACACATTAAGGAGAAATGCTTTCAGGAAGATGCAACTAGACATGCTATGGCAAAAGTCTTATCTGGGACATGTGGTCATAAGACTTTTCCCAGCATAACACTTGGTGATAGGCTAGGTCACTTTCAATATATTTTTGGCAGTATTGGGGCTTGATCTCAAGACCTTACTCTTGGCAGTCAGGTGTTCTATCACTTGAGACACACCCCAATCCTTATGATTCATTTAGTTTTCAGAGAGTCTCCCAGAGTGGGAGTGACAGGGATGTTTCACAGGAAGTTATATTCCTGGTGGAGTTCTCCAGTCATGGATCACCTTTCTCCCTCTCTCCTCCCCATGGGAGATGCTGTTCCAGACAACGGCCTCAGGCTCTGCAAAGACAGACCCAAAACTAAGAAAGGATGTGTAGGAGAAGTAGCATCTTAATCTCGCCCTCTTCCTGACTGGTGTCTTCCATTGTCCAGATCTCACTGGGGACCCATTGCTAGGAGAACCTGGTAAGGAAGCCTTTGTATGACCAGAGGAGAGGAGAGTGTACAAAAGCCCAGATCATTTGGCTGGTTCCTCCCTTCTAATACCCAGTTCTGGTGTCTTCAGAATGCCTTTCCTGCTGCCAGTCTTGTGTTAGATCACTCCATCATCTTGTGTTGGCTTTATAATCTTCCGCCATCCAAAACCACCTTGTTTGTTGCCTCTGGGTTCCCTCCAAGAACATATATCCCAAGAGGCTAGACCATACTTACCTCATTAACTCTAGGGCCTAGATCATAATAATTGTCTGCTCCCTATCTATCTATCTATCTATCTATCTATCTATCTATCTATCTACTGGTGGTACTGGGGTTTGGACTCAAGGCATTGTGGTTGCTAGAGAGGTGGTCGATCACTCTAGTCATGTCCTAGCCCTTTTTAGTTTTAGTTGTTTTTCAGATAGGCTATTTTTGCCCACAGCTAGACTCAGTCTACCATCCTCCCACCCATCCCTTCCTTACAGTAGAGGTCCAGATGGGTGCTACTACACATAGCTTGGATGTTGAGATGGAATCTCACTGGCATTTTGCTTGGGCTGGTCAGAATTGAGGTATTCCTGATCACTCTTGTGTGACTAGGCATGTACTACTGCTTGTCTTGTTAAAAATCTGTTGAATGTTGAATGCAGTGAGACTAATGTGAATACCTGCACTATAACTACATTGGGAGAAACAACCTTTACTCCTGACTGGATCACCAAATTTCCCTATTCTAAAGAATTCAGACTGCTTTGCCATGCTGAGTGCCTGGTTACTAAGTCCCTTGATTAGTGACATCTCTTAAGGGCTCTTGGTGTCCTCATTGTCCTTTGCACATGCAGCCAGGACAGCTAGAGGGGTTTCTCTGTAATGAAACAGGGAGAACCAAGCCCAATTTCCCTTTGCATCTGGAAGTAAGGACTCTATAACTGCTCCAGCATTCCTCTTCATTTGATGAGAGGGGGGAGCTCTCATTTTTTCATAGAAACTTCTACCTCCTCCCCCTCACTGGAGGACTCAGAGCCCTGGCACCATAGGTCATCCGAAAGTGCTGTAGGCATTGGATGCACCCTGCATGCATTGCTCAGTCCTGACACTGTCACATGACAGAAGAATTGCTCTACAGTCTCTTAGCTGAGGAACTGAGGCCCAAAGACAGGGGCTGGTTTGTCCTGTAAGCAAAATGAAACTTGGTCTCAAAGCCAGTCTGCTTCTGGTCCAGTGTCACCAAGACGAGCAGAGATAGTTAAGTTGGCTCTCCCTGATTGATATACAGCAAGCCCCCAGGACTGACATACAGGAAGCACCACAACTTACAGACAGGAAACACCCACAACTAACAGGAAGCACCACGACTGAATGACAGGAAGCACTATGACTGACAGGAAGTAATATAACTGACAAGAAACACCCCTGACTGACTAATAGGAAGCACTCATTACTGACTGTCACATGGGTGCCTGGACTGTGTTAGCATATCTGTCAGCTGGTCAAGTCCAAAAGGTTTGATTTCAGACTCAGACCTCAGTTTAACTCCACCCCCTCTGATTGTAGACAAATGGCTTTTCTTCCTTGGATTAAGTTCATTACCCACATCAAAACTGTGATGAGATTGACCATGGTGGAGCCTGAGGAATTAATTACTACTTTGAAGGCCCTGGGGAGACGCTGCAACCCTGCCTCTGTCATACACTTCTTCCAATTTTTAGCCACTTCATAGACGAGGGAGTGTGGGTCCTGGTTGTCGGAGCTGTGGGGATGTAGCTCTGAGTGGGGCTGGGCGGGCCTCCTTCACTGACTCCCACTGAACTTGGCCCCTCAGCAACCTAGGTCTGTCCTTGGCTTCTATCATCAACTGCACTCCCAGCATTTTAAACCTGAGGTTTAAAAGGGGAAAGAAGGGAATTAGAGCTTCAAGCACCTCTTCACATCCTCACTGCACCCCTTTGAAGGATGCCACCCCCTGACGACTTTAAAGATAAGGAAACCCAGGGTCAGGGAAGATGGCTCCCCTTCCCCAAGTTACACACCTGCAGAGGAAAAGGCAGAGTTGGAGCTCAGGCGCTGGTGCCTGAGTCTGCCCTGGAAGACAATAGCACTGAAAACCAAAAATCTCCCCAAGTCCCATTTACAACTTTGGGTCAACCCCAACGTCTGTCCAAACATTGTTGCAAGCATGAGAGAGCTCAAAAAGGCTTTCTATAGGATGCACTTGACTTGGCAGGGCTGGGGCTAAGTGCAGAGAAAAAAGGCTGTAAGTGGACAGAACACCGACATTTGTCTTCACAGAAAATTTATTGAGGACAATCCTCTTGTCCTCTTTCCTAAACAGAAAAGGTGCAATCCTTCCAGATCCTTTCCTTTCTCTCTGTTTCTCTGTCTCTCTTCCTGCCCCCTCTGTCTCTGTCTCTTCTCTCTCTGTTTGTTTACCTCTCTCCTCTCTCTCTCCCTCTCTCCATCTCTCTCTGTCTCTCTGTCTCTCTCTGTCTCTCTCTCTGTCTCTCTCTGTCTCTCTGTCTCTCTGTCTCTGTCTCTGTCTCTGCTCTGTCTCTGTCTCTCTCTCTCTTTCTCTCTCTCTCTCTCTCTCTCTCTCTCTCTCTCTCTCTCTCTCTCTCTCTCTCTCTCTCTCGGCAGAGACAGAAACCCTGAGATCTTGGGAATCTAGATGAAGCACAGAGCTGATGGCTCATGCCTTTCCTGCTCCGTTGCAGTAAACAGCCCCCATCCCCCAGGGACTCAAGCTCACTGCTGATGTGAGCACAAACCTCCTAGTTGTGTCCTCAATGCCATTGGAGTCCTTGATGTTCAGGAGCGCGGCAGATTCTGCAGTTAATAAAACCAGATATTGTGGCATCAGCTCTACCTGAAACAAAAGAAAGGCAGGGGTCCTTTGTGGCACTCTAAGAACAGGACTAGCAGGTAAAAAGAGAGGCCTTAGTTTGAAAGAAAGAAAGGGCTTTGATTTTAATGCCGGTCAGGACTATTTGAAATGTACATCAAGTTGACCTTTTTGAGGCAAAATCCAGAGGGTCAGCAATCTACAGTTACTGGAACAGCGGTGATCCCCACCCCAAGCCTTTCACATGGACTCTGTAGTCTCAGAAACAGGAGAGATCCTCATTTCCAATCATTGTCTGTGGAGCCTGGGAACATTTGGGGAGCAAGTTGAGTGGATCAGCCATCCCATAGGAAAGAGCTCATTAGAATGACGATCGTGAAGCTTGGATGTTGCAAAATAAACTTCTCAGTGAAGGCATTCATAATTCTGAACCAGACTGTAAATTGCCAGTGTCTACCATGGAACAATTGTTTAGTAACAATATTTGCTAATTAATGAGTCTATAATAACAGTGCATCCATACATATACACTTTTAGAATCCAATACCTTAGGCATGCTTGGTGTTGTTTTATGCACCATTGAGTCTTCATGAGTCGAGTATGAAGTGAACATTTTTACCTTGTATTAGAGTAGAGGAAATATTAAGAGGTTATGCAAATCATTATAGGTCAGGACTTCTGCAAAATCATGCTGATAAAACAAGGCTTCTTCAAAGCAAATTCTCTTATAATCCAAGTATATATATATATACTTGTTCTGGAACTTACAGGGAAAAAGTACTAACGTTTCCTCACCCATCAACAATGAATTGAGTATTTCAAAATAGTGATTAGAAGCTGGGTGCTAGTGGCTCCCTCCTGTAATCCTAGCTATTCTGGATACTGAGATCTGAGGATCACGGTTCAAAGCCAGACTAGACAGGAAAGTCCATGAGACTTTTATCTCCAACTAACCACCAGAAAACTGGAAGTGGCACTGTGGTTCAAAATGGTAGAGTGCTAGCCTTGAGCAAAAGAGCTTAGGGACAGTGCCCAGGCCCTAAGTGCAAGCTCCATGACCACCACTACCACAACCACCAATAACAAAAAAAAAGAGTGAGTCGAGAGGAGTGTGAGTGTTCCTAACAAATAATTGAAATAAACAATATGCCATTTACCCCAATCCAGTCATTAACATTTCACACATATATTGAAATGATACGCTGTACCCAGAAATATGCACAATTACCATGCCAATTAAAAATAAAAACCTAATTGGAAAATCAAGAAATGAAACTCCCAGAGAAAAGAGAAAGTCATTCTGCCAGGCCATTGGTGGCATGTCTATTTGAATCCTCACAGAAACACAGTGTAGACACATTAGTATTGATTTTTTTAGAAGAGGAAAATGAGACTCATGGCGGTCCAGTAACTTGCTAGAGGCAGCCTGGATAGGAAATAGCAGAGTCTGGTTTCAATTCAGGTCTTTATCACTCAAAAATCTGAAAACTATACAAACAATGGTTCTATGTGAGCACCTCAGCCCCTATAAGACACTCAAGGAGGTAGTGACCCAGTTCATCTTTGGGGGCTCTGGATGCACTCTATCTCAATAAGAACCCTAAGAAGTCCAGTGTATGCATGCCCAATAATATTTGACCAGCTTTATGGAAGATTGTTCTTCGATTCCAGGAAGTATACATGAATGTTCAGTGGACCTTGTGTTTTAATTGTGAGTCTCTACTTTATGCAGCGTGTAGGAGACAATCAAGGTTGTAGCACAACAGGCATTATTAATACATTATATATGTAGGTTTTTGTGGATGTCTATCTGTGCAGGTAGGTGCTTGCCTGTATGCATGTGAGAGAGAAACAAAGATTGATGGGAACAGAGAGAGAGTCTCACAGTCTGGATACCACCAAATTTCTGGTCAGGAAGGGAACATATGGATATAGATAAATGAATCATCGTACTCCACTTGCTTTCCCATATGTAGGCTAAAAGATCTGCCCTAAGACTGGCATTTGTGGCTTATGCCTATAATCCTAACTACTGAGGAGGCTGAGATCTGAGAATCGCTGTTCAAAGCCAGCCCGGGAAGGAAACTCCATAAACTCCAATAAACCACCCAGAAAACCAGAAGTGGCGTTGTGGCTCAAATGGTAGAGTGCTTGCCTTGAGCTGAAGAGCTGAGGGATAGTGCTCAGGCCCAGAGTTTAAGCCCCACGACTGACCAAAAAAAAAAAAAAAAAAAAAAAAATCTGCCCCAATTCTTATTCTTACCCTCAGTCCTCCAAATATTACAAAGTTGAATTTGATGGGAGATAATTTTGTCAGAAATTGGCATGGCTGAGCACCAGTAGCTCATGCCTGTAATCCTAGCTACTCAGGAGGCTGAGATCTGAGGATCACGGTTCAAAGCCAGCCCAGGTAGGAAAGTCCATGAGACTCTTATCTCCAATAAACCACTAGAAAACTGGAAGTGGCGCTGTGGCTCAAGCGGTAGAGCACTCTCCTTGAGCTGAAGAGCTGAGGGACAGCATCCAAGCCCTGAGTTCAGGCCCCACAGCCAACAACAACAACAAAAACAAACCCAGAAATTGGCATGTTTTGCAGTCTGGTAGGAATTCAGGAAGAAGAAACAGGTTTCCTGAGCCTCTGTGTGTATTACTGGGGCCTACAGCTAGAAGTGCAAATGGGCTGACATAAATATGTTAGGCTGTCTTCTAGTGGAATTCTAGGTTTGGGAACGCCTACCTGAGAGTAGCCCCTCTACCACCAAGACTGACACCGGTTCCATAGCTCGGAGAGATTTGACTTGTGTGATATTTAAGGCTCATTAAAGACTTATGCCTAATGACCCAGGGATTTCCACCATCCTCACAAAAGGATAAACAAAGGTATCATCCTGGAATTCCTATTGAGAATGTAGCTTGATAAGTAGCCCACGGCAGACTTGCCCAGCTTCTCATCAAAATAAATTCATATGAAAAACAAGAAAAGAATTCAGCGTTAGAATTGTTAGGTTTTTAAAAAGAGGTAGCCGAGTAAGAACAGCAGCACGCAGGTGGTATTCAGATAAGGGGTAGGTTTATTCAGTAGACCTGCTGGGACCAGGCAAGGTTGGCACTCCACGTGGCTGGGAAAGGCCTGGGAATGAGAGAGAGCTGGGAAAGAGAGGAAAGAGAGAGGAAAGAGCTAGGAAAGAGCAGAGAGAGCTAGAAAAGAGCAGCAAGATAGCAGAGAGAGGGCGGAGAGCAGAGAGAGCAGGGAGAGCTAGAAAAGAACAGAGAGAGAGCTAGAAAAGAGCAGCTAGAGAGAGGGCATCTAGGCCTGGGCTAGGCCTCATCTAGGGTATGGGTGGAGAAGGGTGTGGCTATATCAAATTCAGATGTGGCCTCTTCCACGTGTCCCAGTTGCCTAGGTAACGCAGGTACTGGGTGGAGACTTTGCTGTGAGGAGGGTGGAGTCTGCTGGCCATCCAGGAGCGGACCTTACAAGAATCAAATGTATATACAACTGACTGTCAGGATTTGAAATGCCTCCATAGAAAATATAACACAAAGGAAATCAGTTCAGA
This sequence comes from Dipodomys spectabilis, assembly GCF_019054845.1. Taxonomy (NCBI): domain Eukaryota; kingdom Metazoa; phylum Chordata; class Mammalia; order Rodentia; family Heteromyidae; genus Dipodomys; species Dipodomys spectabilis. The sequence goes on along the minus strand of NW_024870855.1, from coordinate 13,052,079 downwards.
AAAAACAATTACACTATTTCATGGCCCAGTTGAGTGTCATGAGCAGGTCTTTGATGAATTTACAAATGTGTTCTTCCTTCCAGGTCTTCTCCTGCAGACATATGACCTGGACCCTGTACCCTCAAGATTAGCAGAGAAAGTATCCGATGCCCCTTCTCTCACATTTCTTAATAATAAGGCAACAACTATAAATCTCAGTGCTCACTGAGGAGTCAGCTATGGAGGTCAGGGATTCATAGCAGTGTGCATTCTGAAAAGAAATTGATAAAGCTTGAGGCCTAGGAAGGAAAACTCACAGAGCACAGCAAACTTGCACTAGTCAATGTTCATATGCTGCCTGGATTCACAATATGGAAATCAGGGAAAATAAGCCAATGAAAGACAGTTGGTGAATCTCCACTCAGGATCCTTAAGAAAATTTGGAGGAAGCTGTCCTATTCACTAGAGAAAAAGGACGCAATCTGTGCAAAGTATAAGTGGACAGCTTTCTAGAAAGAAAGGACTTCAGATTAAAGAGTTAGACTGTGGGACTATCACACAGATTCAGATAAAATAATTTAGAATTTCAAGGAGTTGCCTCTGTGTGTGTTAATTCTGGTTAATTGGAGAGAAGACTCTTACAGATTTGTCTGCCCCAGCTGACTCCCAATCATGATTCTCATGTCTCTGCTTCCCAAGTTTAAGCAGGAACCACCAGTGCCAGGCTGGCCCATTGCTTTTTAAGAGTAGAAATGATGTGTAGAAAGTGATTAGTGAGATGAACAAGTTTATAATGTTTTCCCAGAATTCTAAGAAATTATACAAAAAAAAGAGAACACTGAGAAAAAGGGTGGTAAGACTAAAGACTGATGTAGAGGGCAACTAACTTGTAAGTACATACCATTTCTAAATGAAGTATTGGGAAAACTGAACTAAAAGAACCTCTCCTGAACATTCTGTGTAAAGTCAGAGCAATGAGACATTTGGATTAAGACAAACAACTAGGATAAAGATAAAAACCAATTGTGATCCAAATAGGAGAAACAGGTTTTCTACAAGGAAATAAACAACAATTTAGCTCAGTTTCTCACTTTTAACTGAAATGCCAACAGACAAGAAGGTAATGTGTTTTCTCCTCCTACCAAGAATTTTTAGACTAAAGAATTTTAGACTCAATTGTAAGAAGCGAATAGAAATGTATTTTTTCTGACAAATGAAAGCTTATATACCAACAAAATACCTATCTTTCCTGATAAACTTATTTAAATGTCCATTTTTGTGTGTGTGCTGGTTGCAGGGATTAAACTTTGGACTTTTCTGCTCATAGCTGGTGCTCTACCACTTAAACCATGCCTTCAGCTTTTTGGTATTTAGTCTCAAGAGCTGTTCTGCAGGGTGGCTTTGAATAGTGACACCCCAGATGTCAGCCCCATAGCTAAGATTATAGCTATGAGCCCCAGCACCCAGCTTGAATGTCTATTCTAATTGACCAAGAGGTAAAGCAAAGTTTGAAGATCAAGAATAAAGAAATCAGGGTTGAAGGTGTCGCTCAAGTGATAGAGTGCTCACATAGCAAGAGAGTCCCCTGAATTCAAATCCCAGTACTGGAAAAAAGAGTGAATAAATCAATATAAGAAGAGTGATTTTGCAATAAAATGCATGTTTTTATATATATACACATATGTTAAACACATATTGTATGTTATATATTATAATATGTAATATGTTATATATATACATATGTTAAACATATATTATATAATGTTATATATCATAATATGTAATATGTTATATATGACATATAATACATTAATATATTAATTTAATATACTATATATGTTATATATTTGTTATGTTCACATTATTTATACATTTGTTAAATAGACTGGCAACTAGAACCTAATATATATATTTCATATTACATCACTACTGTGGCTAATAATTAATAATTATGACATTGTGATGTAATAAGAAATGGGTATTTGCTGTTTGCCTCCAGTTCTAAACTCCTTGGGATTTCTGGAGTACTGGAGTAGGAGGACTCTGTTATTCCTAAGTTTTCTGGGCCACATCTGAGGAAGAGGGCTGATTCCTAGGAACCCAGCCTCATGATTAGAGTGCTGGAGTTTTAGTGCCCTTCCTATCCACCTCTGGAGAGGAGAAAGGGGGTAGAGATTGAGTTCATCACCCTCAACCCATGTGTCAGCCTTTCATGCATATATAGGAGACCTCACAAAAACAGTGGGTTCTGAGAGCTTCTGGGCTGATGGATATGTCCAGATGCTGGGGGCTGGCTGGGTGGAGAAGGGGTCCTTGCACCCTCCTTTTACTACGCATTTCCTGTCTATAGTAGAATGATGAGAGTAAGTAAACTTTTTCCTGAGTTCTGAGAGCCGTCACAGCAGGTGATCAAGCCTGAGGAGAGGGTCCAGAACTTCCCCAGTTGACCGCCAACTGCTCAGGACCACAGGAACCCTAGACTTGAGACTGGACTCGGAAGTGACAACATCCTCTGAGATTGAAGCAAATAATTTTTCTTTCCTCTATAGGATCTGAGGCTAATTTTGAGTTAACATCAGACTGAATTAAAAGATAGTCAGCTGGTTGTTGAAGTGAAAAATAAATCACACATTTTGTGTCAGCAGTAATAGAACTAGGGATTACAGCTCTGTGTGTGTGTGTGTGTGTGTGTGTGTGTGTGTGTGTGTGTGTGGTGTACACATCTAGTCTACCATGCCTGTGAAATCTGCATGCATGGATTCAACCAATGATGGAAAAAAGTTGTTTTTGAGACAAGGATGGCCTGGAATTTATGGTGTAGTCCACGCTGGTTTTTTTGTGTTTTTTTTGGGGGGGGGGTTCGGTCATGGGGCCTGAACTCTGGGCCTGGGCGCTGTCCCTCAGCTCTTCAGCTCAAGGCTAGCGCTCTACCACTTAAGCCACAGCACCACTTCCGGCTTTTTTCTTTTTTGCTTATGTGGTGCTGAGGAATCGAACCCAGGGCCTCAGGCATGCAAGGCAAGCGCTCTACCACTGAGCCACTTTCCCAGCCCAAGTCCATGCTGGTTTTTAAATTTTCATTTCTCCTGTATCAGACTCCCAAGTGCTAGAATTTCAAGTGGGAAACCATTCTTAGCAATTTTTTTAAAAGTATATCTCTAATGAACATATGCAGAGTTTTTCTTCTTGTCATTATTCCCAAAACAATGCTGTTTAACAACAGTTGGTGTAACATTTACCTGGTATTGTATTTGATTATAAGAAATCCAGAGGTGATTCGGAGTACACAGCTAATCTGCAAACACAACAGCATTTTATACTGATGAGCCCCCAAAGGCTCATCATAACAGAGGTGAGTAGGTGTTGAAAAACATGTCACATTGCTAGTTTAAGGAGAGGTTGGTTGTGAAATTGAGAACTGAAATTTTTCCTTACTATCCCATATTATTGACTCTATGTGGTTGTGACAAAATATCCCAGAGAACAACAGCCAGGAAGGAGGAGAGATTCCTTCTGGCTCATTGTTTGGAAAGAGGAGAGCCCATTTCCTGGCTCCTTGTAGTTGACTTTGCCTGAAGAAGACAGGAGAATGTGGGGGAGGCGGGTCTTCATCTCTTGGTGGGCAGAAGCAGAAACATTTCAGCCAGTCGAAATATTTTCTGTCCCTCCGACTCTTCCACAGCATCCAGAAGATGTTTGCCTCCTGCTCAGATGCCTGAGTTACAAAAGGAGTTTATGTTACATCACTAATCTGTTGTGAAGGTTGTAGACTCACTCCTGTTTGGCAGGAAAAGAACGTTGCATATGGAAAATCCTTTCATAAGTAAAACTCTCTGACAATGAAAGCTCTGGGGTGGCCTCTATATGGAACTGGGCTGACATGTTTTTCTTTCTCTAGTGAAAACATAATGCATTTTATCATCCAGCAGAGTTACTCCCTGCCTCCCTGTAATGGAATAACAGTGTGCCATCACTGAATTCCACCCGTGCCATTCTTTAACCACAGCATTTGGCCAGAGGCCTAAAATACTTGGCTGAAGATGAGGGAAATTAGTCTCTGAGTAACTTGGGATTAACTCACCTCAAAACCCGAGGTAGCTACTGGGCTTTGAGACAGGAGTCCACCATGCAGTCTCAGCCTTTTAATACAGACTCTCGATTTGACCTCTCAAAAAAAAAAAAACCTGAGGGCTGGGAAGATGGCTCAGTGGTAAAGTGCTTGCCTAGCATGCATGAGGCCCTGGGTTCAATTCCCATAAGCAGAAAATCCAGAAGTGGCGCTATGGCTCAAGTGGTAAAGCACTAGCCTTGAGCTGAAGAGCTGAGGAACAATACCCAGGCCCAGAGTTCAGGCCCCACAACCAACGAAAATAAAAACAAAAACAAACAACAGCAACAAAAAAACCCCTGAGGTAAACAAAACAACCTTTGGGGGTTGGGTGGATAGAGGTTATAATAGTTGCAACACTTGTTTCCAGACCTGAAGATGTTAACCAATAAATTTGAACTCATGAATCAGAAATCCTAAACTTGGGCTCACAAATCAGAAACCCATCCATGATTGAAAAATGAACAATGCAGACTGGCTACAATCAGTATGTAAAGATTTAGGGGGAGGCCTGGTGGCAGCACACGGAGGGTCTCCCTGGCACAGTGCATTCTGGGACTATCTGACTATGGAATGGGCCCTCTAACACCAAAGGCTAAAACAAACCGTGTTTAGTTGCAAGTTAAATGGCTTAGGTATTTTTTAATAGAGACAGAAAGCTAATTAACACAGTCCCCTTTTCCAAGGCCCTACTCTAGACCACTTCAGACAATGACCAGGACAGACTCCACCAAATGACATCAACCATGTGTCCTGGACAAGTCCATGACCAACACCACAAACAAGGGAGCAAGGGATGTGGCAGTGGGTAAGAATTTCCATGGAATTTCAGGATTCAAAACTGTAAGCCAAATACACCTCTTTTTTTTCTTTTCACAAATCACTCAGCCTCAGACATACTGTTATAGAAATGGAAAGCTGAAAGCAGAAGGAACTGTGCACATAAGCAGTCACAGAGGAAAGACAGAGAAAAGGTTAGGGGGAAGTTGAAGGCTCCTGTGTCTCCTATCAGAAACAGATGGGACTAGACAAGGGCCTCATGGAGCTCCCATTTTACTAAGCCAGATTTTCCGCTACTCCTTCTTTACACTACCTATCTTCCATCTCCAGACTTGATCTTTTGTTTCTGCCTCCCGCCTTGGCCTTACAAAGGGTTATCCAAATATGTACATGTTTGGTTAAGACTTTGAGCTCTGTAATTATACCCACCTCTCATAAATATTCCCAAAGCCAAATGGAAGTTGTTCCTTCCTGGTTGCAGTTTTGCTGGTCTGACCTGGGTTATCTTACAGCAGCATATATAATGTTTACCATTGAATAGACCATGCACTGTTAGAACTTCCTTCTGGAAAACTCAAATCAGTTCTTAGCTAGGATGTTCTCACTGTCTTCCCAGGATGGCCTTGGTTTCTTCTTGACCAAGATTTAGATTCTTAGGTTGATCATCCAAGATGTCCGTGTTGGTCCTAACTGACCAGCATGTTCTATTAGGCTCTGGTCCAACAAGAAGAAACTGGATGCAGTTAGGATCCAACTGTACGTAACCATTGGCTGGTCTGGAATAGAGCATCTCTATCCACAGTTAGCTTTATGCCTGTATCTCCCAGTGTGCCATCCTGTGTGGAAGTAACTAGAAGGCTGGGATGCTGAACATGGCATTGGGCTACACATGAGATTGAGGTACCACTTGTTTCATGATCTATAGTCTATATTCTTCCTAGACAAAATCAAATAAGAAGTTTTCATAGGAGAAACAAACTAAGGATAGACAGACCATCCAGAAAGAGGGAGTGAGTCCAAGTAGAGAAATGAGACAGAAGAAAGAAAACCATGGGAGGAAAAGAAAGGTCAAAGTCAAGATGTAGGAAACAAGTTGATATTTATGAGGTAGCGAACATTCTTTTTTTTTTTTTTTTTAATTGTGAAAATACCGTACGGGGGGGGGGGGGGTTACAATTACATGGGCAAGGTAATGAGTGCATTTCTTATCAAGCATTGTTGCCTCCTCCTTTGTTTCTCCTTCCCATCCCTTCCCATCTCCCCTCCCTCACCTCCCCCCTCCCCTCACCAAAGTTGTAAAGTTCATTTTCAACATAACATCTTGTTTTGGGCATTTACCTAAAAGATCACAAACAAGACAATACTAAAGATACCAGCACAGCTATGTTTATCGCAGCATTATCTACCATAGCTAAGATATGGAACCTGCCCAGATGTCCCTCAGTAGATGAATGGATCAAGAAAGTGTGGTATATATACACAATGGAATTCTATGCCTCCATCATTAAGAATGACATTGCCCCATTTGTTAGGAAATGGAAAGACTTGGAAAAAATTATATTAAGTGAAGTAAGCCAGGCCCAAAGAAACATAGGTTCCATGGTTTCCCTTATTTGCAATTACTAATATATGTCTGAGACAAGCAGAAATGGTCAGATAAGGTGATATTAGGCAAAATGAACCCCAAGATAAGGACTCAAATGTTTTTTCTTGCTTGCTATTGTGTCTATCATATTTATAAGATGATTTCTTTGTTGCTTTGTATGTCCCTCCTCCCTTGCCCCCTCCAGTATAACCCCTGTTTTCACTGTATTTGATGAAGTAGCGAACATTCTGTCAGTTGGGCTTTAGGGAAAAGAGCCAGGAGTTCTTGGAGAATCCCAGCAGGATGTGTACTGACCACAGACAAATCTGCAAGGAAATGTACCTGAGGCTCTATGACTTCATAGGAAGGATATGACAGAGACAGAAGGCCAAGTTTGGGAGAAGCAAGTAACCTGTTTTGAGTTTTAGCTTCTTATACGTTATGTGTAGTAGAGAAAACAAACCCAAACAACCCCTCTTGCCCTTGGGATCCAACAGATCTGTAGGAAAAAAATCAATACTGGATGTGAAAGTACTTCATAAAACCGTAGATTCAGCACTGAACAGAGCACATTGTAATCACTAATGAAGTTTCACTGGGCTAAAAATATTAACAATAATACGTGCTTATGTTCCAAGAGTTGCCTTCAGTGTGAGCAGGGAAATACCAAGGACAGAGATCTGACCTGAGGATAAAATTACCAATTCTTTCCACCTTCTTCTCAGGGCCCTTATGAAAATTAACTTGCCAAGTTTCAACCACAGGACCATATGCTTGCTAGATCATGTGGGGAAATGTGGTTTATTCTGATTATTTGTTTCTATTAACATTATTAGCACAATGCTCTATTTATTACACTGGTCTGAATTCAATCTGTCAAGAGGCTTTGCAGCACATGAAGGTATAAACATATTCCAAAATGCATGGAATTTTCAAAACGAGAACTTTGAACCCCGAGCTCCCTCCTCCTCCACAGACTGTCAGTAATCATCGCTCAGCTCCTTACACAGAAAAATAGTCATGGTCTGAGCCCTGTAGACTGTCAATGGAACATTCATGTGTACTAATGACAGCTTTAATATTTAATATACTTTAACTTCTCATTATTGGGAGGCTACTCATCAATGTCTTCACTGAAGCTAGGTCATTTGATCAACCAGACTGCCATTTTCTGTTCAACACTTTCCTTCCATGTTTCTCTTCCTCCACAGATAGCTCCAGACACTACAGGGGAGACCCACCATGGCAACCAAATTCATGGGACTGTTTCCTAAGTCATCAGTCAACTCTAACGCCTCCTCTGCTCTCCCCTCACCTCTGCTGTCTGTTTTTACAAACTATGTTTCTGTCAGAAAGACTCCTTCTCAGTTCCCTAAAGGCACTGCCCTGTTCCATCATTAGTTCCACCCTGTTATCCCGTCATTTGCCCCTTTGTATTCAGTGTTCTTTCTTTCTCCAGCACTCTCCTTACAGTTCCTCCCCAGTCCAGCCCTCATTTATTGGGTTTGTTCCTATGCTTTATCTTCTGTTTAGCCTCACCATAATTCATTCTATCTCCTCTGTGGCCCCAGCACTATGGGGCTCCTCAGTATTATATTTGTAGACCACAAACAAGCATCCTTGAGCCGAGGAGAGAGGTGAAAGTGCTTGCTTCCTCTACACAGCTCCTTTTCCAGCCTTGAGTCTGGCAGAAACTAGAGCTCAGAGACACTCATGGTGACAAATGCTGGAGTTCTGTCCAGTTTGATCCACTTTTCTGGAGTCTGGAGGACAGGTTTTCTTTCAGACAAAGGGTGTGGGTTATGAAAATGTTACTCAGGATTAGTCAAATGCTATAGACTATTTCCTTCTGGAACGGCTCCAGCCAGGACTTTCACACAGTCCAGAAGCACAGCTCTGAGGAAGGTGGATGGGGTGGTGGAATGGGCATTGCTTGTTTCCAGAACTTCACTTCAAGTGAGAAGGTAAGACACTGACTAACACTCGTGTGTGTGTGTGTGTGTGTGTGTGTGTGTGTGTGTGTGTGTGTGTAGTTTATGTGTGTATGTACACTCATGTGCATGTGTATTCATGTGTACATGTATGCATGTTTGCATGTGTGTGTGCATGTGCCACTGAAATATATATGTTCTCCCCGGTCACTGAATGAAGAGGCATAAAATTACTTCTTTCCTTTCTCCCTTCTCTCCCTGGTGAGATTCTGTCGCTAACCTAGCAGGCTCACAGAGAATGCAGGTAAAATTGATGAGATTGAGTTTGCGAGGAACAAATAAAGTCAGATGTGGTGGTAGAGGAAGGCGTTGGGGCATTTATTGGCAAAGACACATGAGATTGAAAACTAAATCAGGTATTTTCTGGGTAGGAGAAGAGAGGAAACAATCAGTATGGAGCTAAGAATTGACAGCAGAATGGTGTGGCCATAAGCACTGCTACTGGAGAGAGAGAGAGGGAGGGGGAGAGAAAGAAGGGAGAGGGAAAGGGAAAGAAAGGAGAGAGATGGAGAGGGAGACAAAGATAGAAAGGGAAAAGATTCAGGGAGGGGTAGAGGATGAGAGAGAATCTAGGAGATGAAAGCTATTAATAAGCATGGAGGTCCTCCATTTTTATTCCCCATTTTTGTATGAGGATGCCATTCTAGAGCAATTTTCAGAATGCCATAAATCAGAATGATGTTTTGATACCTTGTTAGCAGATGTGTTACTAACCTATATACTAATGAGATTAAATGCTCTAATCAGAAAATAGAATGCATTGCAAATATATTTTCATATGGACAGTTACATACATATGGATAGATATTATATGATTTAGCCATAGTATAAACAATATTATAGTGTTATATCCTTATAGAATCTAAGTCATTGTTTTTGGTAGTGGGGTTTCAACTGGGGCTTGCTGGGTTTGCTGGCTTGGCATTTTACCACTTGAATCATATTTCCAGCCCAGGATTATGCTGGTTAATTTAGAGATAGTATCCTTTCCTGCCTGAGCTGACCTCAAAGCACTCTCCTCTAGAACACAGCCTCTTGAGTTACAGCTATGAGCCATCAGTGCCTGGTCACAATTGTAGTTTTAGCAGATATGTGTTGAAAATAATTACTTTTTCCTTTTTTATTAGCATCAATAGTTGTCCTAGGGTGTTTTATTTTGACATGTGAATTGGTGGATTGAGGGCTGCTCAGGTCTGGGTTCATATCAAGGAAAAATGTCCTTATGAGAGGGAGATAAGAAAGGAGATATGGTAAAAAGGGAGAGTCAGAGAGAGATTTGAAGATGCTACCCTGCTGGTCTCAAGCCCAGGACTTTGAGTAGCTCTAGACACTGGAAAGAGAGGGCAATAGTCTCTTACCACCCTTCCAAGAGGAATGTAGCCCTGCTGATACCGGAGTCTCCATGAGACCAAGCTACTCTGACCTGGTGAACTATGAAACAAATATTACCATTGGTCATTGTAGCATCCGTAGGAAAAACTGTAGAGGTGTCTTTCAGATGGACATGGCCTACCAAGCAACTGCTGCACAGGGAAGTGTGGCTGGGTCAGCTGGAGGGTTTTGCTGAGTAAGACACAAGAGTCAGAAGGGATGGCAGGCTGGTCTCTGAGATATGTGGATCATGAAGCGTGCTGTTCTGGCTTCCTTCATTTCAGGCCCACAGAGGGCCTGAGGGTGAGATACAAGTTGTTTTCTGCACATTGTAGGAGAAATTACAGAACAGTCTCACCAAGTTCATGTGAATTCGTTATCCTTGTTTTCAGTCCTTCTGTATAGTATCCGTTCTCCTTTGTTCAGGCCTTTGTAAATTTCCAAGGACAAATTTAACTTCAAGCAATAAATTATTTAAAACCTACAGGAAAGGCTTTCTGAACTGATTCCCACAGAGCAGACATTTCTTGAATCTCAATCTTCTATCACCGTCCAGGAGATGTGAACGAAGTTGGACAAAGCACACATTCTCCCTGAGGTTGCTATTTTGTGAAATCTTGCCGAATTCATCAAGACTCTTGAATACTAGATTTGGAGGGAACCCCAGAAATGACAGATTTCTTATTTTACATAGGAGAAAATCCAGAGATTACTTGTCCAGTATTGCACAGTGCACTGTATTCTGTATATACCAACATGTGCTCCAGGTTTTATGTAAGAATAAGAGGCAGAAAGATGGAGGCTTTGTCTTCAAGATTATAATTCAGGAGGTAAAATGGACAGTATAAATGTATGAAATAGTTTCTGAAGTGTTATAGAAGATAAACAGTGATTCTGGTTGGTTTAGAGGTATATTTAGCTAAGTTGTTATCACCCATAATGAATACTCAATGACTTTGTGTATGCTGGTGGTGGAGGGCCTGGACACTGTCCCTGAGCTTTTGTGCTCAAGGCTAGCTAGAGGGGACACAGCAGAGACTTGATATGCTTCCAAGGAGCCCATCACAGAGGAAGAAACTAAGCCCACTTGGGAGGAGCTCAGCAGTGACATGTGGAAGCTTGATTTGCTTTTCCTGTGACCGCACCCAAATTCCTCTAAAGGCCTAGATCACCTCAACTGGTCTCAAGTTTTCATTCTATCTCTTAGACACATTTTTATACCCCTTTTTGGCTGGGGAAGAGCACCAAAAGGAGCACCCAAAGCCTGCTTTGGGAAGGCTTCTTCTAACTATGTGAAGGTTGTTGGCATGAATGTTAGTTTTAAGGTTCTTGGTTCTTCTGGAACCACTGGAGAGCTCTTTGGCCTAAAATGGCCAAGAACCATTACAATTAAAAAAAAACACTCAATACATTTGAGGTTATTCATTTCCTAAGAGAGCCCATAGAGTTTTCTGTACACCTTAACAACAATACTCCATTTTGAAGTCATTGTCTGTCTCTTCTCGAGACCATGAACTCCTATGTTCCTTGATAGTTGAAGCACACACATGGTGGGGCGGGGGTGAAGTGTTCTGTGTGGAGAAATCTCAGGGACAAAGCCTTCCCTCCAGGTTGTATAGCAGACCTCCACATATTGCTGCTAGGATACATTTATGAACAAAGCATGTTTGGGTCCAATGATGTACAAACACATCATTTGCTCTGAAGTATCTCTGCTTCTGAAATGGAAACTGGTTTTCCACATAACTATCCAGGAGAGACTGTGTTAGGTCAAGATCTGTCCGGTAGAAACTGGGCTTCAATAGGCATAAGTGTTCTCCTAATGTCTGGGTTAAGTATATTTCAATGCTTTGTGCACTACATCCTCTCTAGAATAAAGGCACATAAAAATAGATGTACACATGATGTGTAGTTGAGGCATGGGGAGTTTTGTTGGTTTGCGATAGCATTATATTTCTATTTAAATCAGTGCTACTAACGCCTGGAATGAAGACAGTTAAAGTATGGCTTTCAGGAGCATTCTTCTAGATGTGGCACTTCAGTTAGCTCGTATTCCTCCACTTAGTCTTCCACAAAGTCACCTACTCCTGGTGAGTACTGGGACTGAGTTGTGATTTGCTTGGGGCTGTGTGTCACAGAGCAAGGCAGGCTGTTCTGTTATCTAGGATCTCCAGGCACTTCTGAGTTCCTGAGGCAGGGTTGCAGAAACTGGTGGTGAAGAGCAGCCAGAAGGAAAAGCTACCTCTTGTCTAGAGGTAGCTGCAGTGTGGCTCAGCAGAGGGATAGCTGGGTGTAGTCAGTGGAGGGATACTGAGTGCAGTCAGTGGAGAGATGGCTGGATGTAGTTACTGGAGGGAAGAATGAGTGCAGTAAGCAGAATAATGAGTGGGTGTAGTCAGTGGAAGGATGGCTGGATGTACTCAGTAGAGGGATGCTGGGTATAATCAGTGGAGAGATGAATGGATGTGGTCACTGGAAGGATGGTTAATTGTAGTCAGTGGAGGGATGACTGAATGTAGTCAGTGTAGGGATGGCCGGGTGTAGTAAGTGGGAGAATGACTGAGTATAGACAGGGTAGGGATGGCTAGGTGTAGTAGTGTAGGGATGACTGGGTGTACTCAGTAGATGAGTGGCTATGTGGAGTCAGCTAAAGAATGGTGGGGTATACACACTAGATGGGTGGGTTGGTATACTCAGTGAGGGATGGCTGGGTGTATTCAGTGGAGGGGTGGCTGAGTGTAATCACTGGAGAGATGATTGGGTGTAGTTGGTGGTGAGATGACTGGTGTAGTCAGTGGAGGGAAGATAGTAAATCAGTAGTGGGATGACAATGTAATCAGTGGAAGGAAGGCTGTGTGTAGTCAATGTGGGAATAGCTATGGTGTAACTCTGAGGATACAGCACTGGCCAGGCATAAGTGAGGCCCTGGGTTAAGTCCCTGACATAAATCCTTCCTCTAACAAAACCAAAGTAGGGACAAGAGCCAAGGCCAGTCTCTAAGGCTAGAGGGCAGATACACATCCTGCTCAGTGTGGCTGACAGCCCTGCAGAGGGGCCTTTAGACTTCTCCCAAGGGAGAGGAAAGAGCTAGGCAGACTTTGTCCTTCCCTGTCCTCCTCTGGCCCTCAGCCAGCAGCGATGTCTGACCTTCTCTATGAGTTGTGGCTCCTCTTTGCTTGAAAGGGAGAATGCAGCTCTATCAAAATGAGTGATGCTGGGGTGCACAGCTCTAGAGTTATCTTTGTCCTTCAACATCGTCTCCTCTGTGAGAATGGATGGTGAATGTGACTGAAATTTGATCCATAACCCAAAGTTGATGGTTTGCTTACTTATCTTCCCGGTGAGAAATTGTCCCATCTTTCACCCGAAATACTTGCTGCACATTGAGGATCCTGGGAGGCTATGGCTGAAGGAGATCCTTGAAGGAGGTCTCATTTCTGGGTTTAGCTCACATTTCTTCTTAACTTCCCAGCTGCAGTTCCTGTGAGCTGACTCTGCACCCAATATCAACCTTCCTGTCCTTGTTTCTAGTCATGCTTTGCAATGCAAATCACTGGGGTGGTGAGCCACAGTGCCATAGCCATGGTAACCAAATGAAGACAAGCTTGCTGGACTTCTTTAGCAAACTACATTCTGGTGGGGCTGCATTCAGATCTGTACCACTGCCCCAAAGGTCAAAGGGCATTAAAGGAACAGCAAACTGTCTCCTGGTAATAAAAATAGGACTAGAATCATGGTGTCCATTCCCTAGGCCCTCTTCCTCTGAGTCCAGGATTCCTTACTGACAATTTCTGTCCTTCCTGAGAACTACTTTGCACTGTTTTCTCTCTCCTTTTGAGGAGCAGGTGGACAGAGCCACCAGGAATCTTTACCTGCAACTTAGCCTTGGCTTTGACAAGCAGAGAGTCCTGGCTTTCTAGTATTAACACTGAAATAGCAAATAGACTGGAGTCACTGCTCTGCTCTGTGATCACTAGGACGTTTTTGTCTTATCAGCTGTGAAACAGAAGACCTCTGCAGACACCTGAGAACAACTACAACTTATAAAGGCCATTTCTCTGCTGAGACCCCTTTATTCTGGTACAGTAGCTCCTATAATTTAGCTTTGTTACACCTTAGCTGGTGGGGGAGACAGTGTTAGCTCTGTTCTCATTTTCTCTCAGCTGGAAGGAAAGGGCAGTCTCAGCTTGCCCTGAAACTTCTTTACCTGCAGCTGTGTGATGGGGCCCCAGAAAGAGAAACTATTAGCAGTAAGGTTAAGTGTTCTAATTGTGGCTGGTTCGGCCTGGATGGTCTTAGAACCCCTACCACTGCCTGGTGGCTTCCATTAGCAGCAAAGGTCTGAGATCCGTGAGATGCGGTGGCTCGGGGCTCCATTGTTAGGTTATTTCCTGTAATGTCCTGTATGTGTCTGAGGCATGGTGCTGGAACTGGATTCTACTTTCCTTTTGTGCTATTGTATTACCTTGGGACTTTTGTGGCAAGATGCCTTTTCTCCTTCACCACCTGAGGGAAGTCTATTTCAGTAAGATGATCCTAAAGGGTGGAACTCTTTCATTTTTAATCTATCACTTAGTGAATTCACTAAGCATAAGGATTGAGTTTTGATCTACTGGAGCTCTGTGGGATTTTCTGGTACCAAGTGGAAGTTGCTATGGAGGTGAATTGTATAGATACAATTCAGAGTGAGGAAAGATTAAGTACAGGACTCTGTTACGTCTAAACTTTAGACAAACAAGATTCTTTGGGTATGGGATATAAATATATACAGGATAGTGCCTGGCTGTGCTTCGGCTTATAGTCACCAGAATTCACCTGTAAATGGGAACTCTGAATTTTATTTTACTGAACTGGCAACTTGATTCAGGGACTTAAGAGAGCTATAAGAAAATAAAAGACTTCTCACTATACTTGTCAGGCAAAGCGTTCAGTAATGGAGCTCAAATTTTCAGAGGAGAAAGCAAATGAAAACAATTATAAGTTAGGGCTAGATGGTCCTTGTCTCATAATGTTGACTCAGAGATTTTTCATTATAGCTGCTTGCCAGCCAGAATGAAGATGGCTGTGATACGACCACACATAGGACTACCTGGGATGAGACTTATATGCTGCTCAGAGATCCCACCAGTGCTCTCCTGGAGGGAGTGCTGGGGCAGGAGGTCCTGATTCCATCCTCTTGTCTCCTCTAGGACCCAACAGAGGACTTGAGGAGACTTGAGTGCAGAGATTTAATGCAATACCAAATACTGCAGTACAGTTAGGCTGGAAATGGGAGGCCAGTTGAGTTTTCACAGTCACCAGATGATTTCATACATCATGAAGGTAGCCTCTGTAACCCTCTGTGCATGAAGGTTGAGAATGAACTTTCAGAGGTGAAGCTTTAGAATGGAGGGTTAAGAGTGCAAAAGTAAAGGTACCATAGACTCTTTTTTCTGATTATACAAAAAACTCAAATTCATAGACAATTAAGAAACAAGAAGTATGAGGTAGTTTTCTGCCTTTTTTTTTTTGGTGCCAGTCCTGGGGCTTGAATTCTAGGTGTAGGCATTGTGCCAGAGCTGCTTTTGCACAAGGCTAGCACTCTACCACTTGAGCTACAGAGCCACTTCTTTTTCATTTTTATTTTTTGGTAGTTTGGTGAAAATAAGAGTCTCACAGATCTTCCTTCCTGGGCTGGATTTGAACCATGATCCTCAGATCTCAACCTCCTGAGTGGGTAGGACTACGGATGTGAGCCACTGGTTCCTGGCTACTTTTCTGCTTTTTTTTGCTGTGCCTTCTTTCTAGTTTGGGTCTTGAGGTCTCTATAATGAGAGTACCTGTAAGACAAGATTGCCAAGATTGCCTTGAATAGCAGAAAGCTCTGATCAGCTGTGTTGGCCAGAAGAGACACGATGAGGAAGTGAAATAAAAATGTATAAAATAGAAGAAATGGATCACTTCTGATTAGAGAAGTCAAGGGTGTCCCCATGAGGCCTATGGAAGTTTAAGTCATGACTGACTGACATGTGTTGATCAGTAAACTTTACCTGCACTATATTGGCTTTGGGGGTCAATGGATGAGGAACAAGTAAGCCATATCATAGCAATGGTGGTGTGACTGCATTTCAAACCTCTTATGGCAGGCCTAACACACATACACATGTGTATGTACATATATATATATATAGATATAATGCAAATATATGCCTTTTAGACATCTATGTAATTTTATAAGACTTGCCATTTTATTTTCTTTCTTCTTTGTTATGTGTTTGTTTTTTTCATCATATACATTTTCTGATCACATTAAAATTTATGTGGTAGTGATTTTGATATTGACTATTTGAATATTTAAAGTAGAATGACTCTGCACCATTTATTTGAGCTTTCTGTTTGTCATGTCTGTGAGCAAGGCCAGTTTTATTCCTTCCTCTCTAATTCTGTCTGTTCCATGGCTTTGCTGAGGTGGCCAGGTCATTCAGAGCAGGGCCGAATAGCGGCGGAGGTGGCAGGCCCTTGCCTCACTTGCAGTTTGAAGAAGTGCTCCATTTCTCTTGCAGTTTGACAAAGCTCACTTCTGTTCCTAGTTTAGGAGCTTGCGTCATGAATGGATATGGATTTTGTAAAATGGTTTTTCTGAAGCTAGTATGTGATCATATGGTTTTCCTCTCTTGTTCTGCTGGAGTGGTAAAGGACATGAATTCAGTGCTCAGTGCTAAGTGCTCAATGAGAAGATGAGATTGTAGCACAGCAAGAGTGAAGGCGAATAATGTGTAGCAGAAACAGCATAGAGAGCACACAGGGAGACTGCAACAGTGTAGAGAACACACAGGAAAACAGAGCGAGCATGGATCAAGCCAGTCGGGCAGAGGTGGCTTGGGCCATTCAGCTTTTCAGAGCATCCTGCATGGCAGTTTTAATAATAAGACAATCTCACACTCCTTCCTGGAGTAAATGCCACTTATCCACTTTACATATTGAAGGGTTTATTTGCTCATTTTTTGTTAAGAGATTTTCACAGGTAGACTTAAGGATATTGGTCTATAATTCTGGTTTCTTGAAGTATCTTTTTAAATCTGAGGCTTGTGATTCATTTCCTCTCTCTGCTCTGGGTGGGAGCAGAGACGGAGATACTTGGAGTTGGTGAGGGGTAATGGGGACAAGACTTTTCTTCCTGCCTCCCTGCCTACTCGGATATTTGAGCTTTTGGTCACACTAAAGTGGGCACAGTGAGGTTTCTCCTGACTTCCTTAGTGCCTGTATAGTTTCTTTGGCATGGGGATAGCTTGTTCAGTTAAGGGTTCCTTCCTTAACGTTTTCTTAAAATATCTTATCAGCTTTCGGTAGTAGAGCTATGCTGTCTCTATTTCAGAAACTCAGAAGGGTTCCTTCTCTTTCAGAAGGAATACAAGTGGAAAAATTTACCAGCAAAAACTCTGACTCTAGAATTCTTGGTGAGAAAGATTTTAATTATGAATTCAAACTTCACTCATAGAGCTATTAGGTTGTTTTTTAAATTATTTTTCTTCTGATAATTTTTGTTCAGTAGAGTTTTCCAAGAAATTTATATTGCATTAATTTTTTAATCAAAGTAGTTAGGCAAAAATTTTCAATAATATTAACTAACGTTAAAAAAAGTCTATTAAATCTATTATGAAACGTCTACTATTATAAATTCCTCAGAAAATACTTGGCCATTATGTATTAAAAGACTTCTTCAGCTTCATTTTTCCACTTTTGCTTATGAGATATTGGAAGATCATTTTTTGCACCATCTTAGGTGTATTTTTAATATTTTACTATTTTTAATCTTTTACTCTTTGCCTTTGTGTTTTGATCATGTCTGTTTAGTCATCCTGAAGTTCACTTGTATTTTTCTGTGCTCTGTCCAGTCTACTGCTATACCCATCAGAGAATTCTTCGTTGCAGAAACTATTAACATTCTTCCATGATTTCCACTGGATTATGTAGCATATTTGCTACAGATATTTTCAGATTCTTGCCTGATGATTCTGCCATCTGGTCCACGTCTTGTTCCAGTTGCATTGCCAGTTTTCTTGCTTAATGATGGGTTTCATTTTTGTGTCCTGTAATCTTCTATTAAATTATAAATGTTGCATGCAAAATAACCAAAAGAGGAAAACCTGGAGTAGATAATCTGTATGCTCTGAAAAGGAAGCATGCTTTCTCCCATCTTGCCATTTATACAGTGTTGAGTCAACATAGTCTGTATATTGCTGTGTCTGGGGATTTGTGTTAGGGTTTTGTTTTTTTGTTTTTGTTTTTGTTTTGTGTTTGGTTTACTACTGGCTTCAAATGATTGAGGATAAGATTAAAAAATTCTCTGTACCAAGAATTTGAAGTTGAGTGACTATAGAGATTATATCTCTTTTTTGCCTTTATTCTTAGGAAGGCTACATCCATTAGCATCATTTAACTCTTCTTGAAAACTGAACATACATGGCTGCCACCTCTCATTCAAAGTATACCCTGGAAAACGTGTAGAATTATTCTCTTACTCTGCATCTTAATCAGCTTCTAGCAGGCTCTGTATTGCTGGGCCTAAATGAGACTGGCACTTAGCTTGCTTGCACTTTTCTTAACCTTTTGTTCTTCCCACAGATTAGCGTAGACCCAAACCACTAAGAGAGACTGATAACTTACCTTGTCTCCAACCCTTCCTGAAAACCATCATTAAAGATCTACAGAAAAGCAATTATGGGTGGTAGCTCACCCATTTATCAGTGTCCCTTTTTTCCTGTTGATTTTGTGTTTACATATTTTATTCAACTTGTTTATTCATATAACTTATTTCTTTATGCTTTTCCTACCATGTATATTTATAGTGCCTTGTTATTCAGAAACTTAGGCCAAGTGCAGAGGTTCACACCTAGCTATCTGGGAGGCTGAGATCAAATGGATCATGGTTCAAAGCCATCCCAGCAAAAAGCTAGCAA
This sequence comes from Dipodomys spectabilis, assembly GCF_019054845.1. Taxonomy (NCBI): domain Eukaryota; kingdom Metazoa; phylum Chordata; class Mammalia; order Rodentia; family Heteromyidae; genus Dipodomys; species Dipodomys spectabilis. The sequence continues at coordinate 13,033,326 of NW_024870855.1, read as the reverse complement.
GAGACCATGTCAATCAATAAGCTAGGAATGGTGGTGTGCACCTGGAGTCTTAGCTACGCTGGAGGACAGTGACTGATAGAGGGATTGCAGCCCCAGGTAAAAACGCAATAGCATGAGGTTCTAGCTATAACGTAATAAATTCAAAAACAGGCTCTTTACACTAAATTATAGACACACTCTTCTTCATTTCTCATGATTTTTGTTTTGAAGGTCATATTACTGTTTCATTTAGAATCTGTTTTGTTTATTAGTGTGAGGTAAAGACTTTTTTCTTAATGCTCAAATGAGTGTCTTCTTGTCCTCAGAGAGATTTCAAATTTTATCTTTATCATATTTTATACTAATTGTGGAGTTAAGCCTGATCTGTTGCTAACAGTCTTCTATGGAGAAGGTAATGGTGTATATCCTCCGTGTATCAAGTTAGCACACACCTATAACCGTTTTCCAAAAATGATAAAATACGTTCCTGAAATATAGCAGATTTGTATTCATTCTTTATTTTTCTACCAATCTGCCAATTCTGGGAGAATTGTGTTAAAATCTTTCACTGGGATTGAAATTCCCCATTTCTTCTCCGTTTCTACCTTTCCTTTTGCTTTGTGTGTCCAGGAAATATGCACTAGTGGATACAGAACCTGGTTCTTCCCCTTTCTGGAATCCATTTGTATAAGTTCACTCTAAGATGTCTGCATGAAGGCACATTTACCTAGTGACGTGTTTCTTGTTGAGCAATGACAGGGATGCAGGCTGTATTCCTGTAAAATGATGTATAGAGCTGTCATTTTTAATACGTCCAGCCTAGAACTCAATTTTGTTTTAAATTAATATTGATACAGCTGGTTTTGAAAACAGTTCTCTGGGGTGTATTTTTCTTCATATTCAGCCTTATTCTGCTGTTATTTTTTTCTCACAAGTTTTGTCTTATGTAAATGCTACCAGCTGTACTTTAAAAAATTTCCATCTGAGCTTGTCTGTCATTTACTATGTGAACAAAGCTCACGTCTATTTATTATTATTATAGACATATAAAGACTTCCTGTTATCATCTTCTTTTGTAGTTTTCACTATCTTCAGCCTGACCTTTTCCCATTTCTCCCATATATTTGTGTGTGTGTGTGTGTGTGTGTGTGTGTGTGTGTGTATGTGTGTATGTGTGTGTGCACACATGCGTGGGCACTAAATTTTGTTATTCTGTCTTTTGGAGTTTTCTTGCATTTGAAAGGTTTAAATAAGTAAATATTTCTATCTTTCTAATGGATACCTCTCACTTTAAAAAATTGACTTAATTTCTAAACCTTTTCAGACCATTCTTTCCCCCTTTAAAAGTAAATGTCAAATTTCAGGAATAATAATGAAACATTAAATGCCACATTAAATCCTATTTCAGAAGACATCGGATTGCCAGAGATAATATGCACATTTTTGTGTTTAGCATTTGAAAATTTAGGTGAAATAAGGAAATGCTTAGAAAAATACAATGAAACAAAACTAATAACAGTGCTATCATTGAATAGTATTATAACTAAGAAAAACAAAATTGATCATTGTAAGCTTTCCACAAAGAGAAGTCCAGGTATAGACATGATAAATACTTTTAAACATTTAAGAAGTAAATCCCCAAATCTAAAATCCATTCTGAGAGTAGAATACAGAGAGCTTTTCCCAAAATAAGTTGTAAGGCTAATACCTTGCTACTGAAATGTGACAAAGACATTGCAAGAAAGGATAAATGCTTGCCAGTCTCCCTTATTAACCAGGAATTTTTGTAAACCCTAAGCAAAACATTAGAAAATTAAATCCTGTGGACTTATTAAAGTGATGGTACATCATGACCTAGCTGATTTTATTTTAGGATTGCAAGATCTGTTTGAGATCCAGAGAATTAACCAATGCAATTTAGTACACAACATCATAAAATAGAACAATAATCAAGTAGATAAGGAAAAAATGTTGCATATAAATTAACATTTTTATGATTTTTGAAATACTTTGTAAGCTAGAATTTTACTAGCATAAAGCAAGCTTGCATTTAATATGCTTTTATTTGAATATTCTCAGATTGGATAGTATTTCAGTATCTCATTAATAATCAAATATGAATAATCCCCATATGCTTGGGAATGAGATAATATTATCTACTCTTCATTTATCCTTTGTGCTTATAGATCAGATCACCCCCCTATCCCCAAATACCTTATTGATTCTATATCCTAAACACCTCAAAGCCACCTCCCATGCCATCCAGTGAGGATCTTTTTCCTAGTACCTTCCTGACTATAAGGTTCATTGGAAGGAAACTGCCCCGTGGTTCGGACAGAAAAGAGTTTATTGCAGAGAGAGCAAACTGCTGGTCTGCAGGAGATGGAGGCCTGTGGAGAAAGAAAGGAAGATAAACAGGGAGAAACTTGTGTTGAATGGGATTATATCGGGAAAGGTGGGAGGCAGGACCACAGCAGATAGGAAAGTGATCTCAGAGCCTGGGGAACCTCTCACTGTCCCAGGGAGGCTTGACTAAGGCAGTTCAGGAAGTGGCCTCAGCCGGTAAGGAAGTGACCTCAGAGTCTGAGGTCACAGTCAGGTGATTGACAGTCAGATGATTACAGGTTTCAGGCAGGTAATTTCTAGCAAGGCTAACTGCTGTCCTTCATGAAGAGGAAAGGGGGCGGAGGTCTTCTCCTGGGTAGACCTAACACTAACCTAATAAACACACCTAGACTATGATTTCATATGGATGCTTATAGATACTGATGAATGTGTGGTCAATACTGTTTTGGTTTAATGTCCCTGTTCCATGCTCCAAGCCCTTCCTTAGTGGACCAACCCTGCCTGGTTCCCTGTTCTGTTCTTGTTGACATCCACGGTCTCCTGCAACAGCAGGCTGGCTTTGAACTTGCTATTACAGATTGATGAGCCTCGCTCAAGTCGTCTGGAATATAAAATCTAGCAGACACTGGCTGGAGGAAGGTGCTGATGGCTCCCAATGGAAATGGTCAGAGATGCAAAGGTATTCCAAAAAAGGAAACAGCTAAAACAAGAACTTACTTCTTTGCCTTTGACTGCATTCCACAAGTGTGGAAATTTTATTGACATAAAGCAAGCTTGCATTTAATATGCTTCTATTTGACAAATGATGGGGATTTTTAAAGATAGAATCTCACAATTGACACACCCTAAAGTGACCCAAGTCCACCTACATTAGTGCAGGAATAGTCTGAACAATGGATCAGTTCCCATTCTCTACTTAGCACCTACCTCTGGATTTTCTCTAGGACATGCTTTGTTTTCTCAATGTAATCACTAAAAAATGTCATATTATTCAAGTTTCCTGTGGCTACTTATAAGGAGTAAGATCTCCCTTCTCTCTCTCTCCTGAGATTTTTGTGGTTACTGAGCATTCTCTGATGATTGAGGAGCAGAGCACACTAGTAGAAATTAAAACCCCTTTGTTCAACTACTTAAAGATAATAATAATTTTTTAAAATGTCTCTGCAAATAATACAGGCAGAAAAGTGGATTTAGAGATGGCAGCTGCTGTGAACCATAGTCTCTTCTCACTCTATTTGTTGTTGCTGTCTTCGTGAACAGAGCACTTTCTCATTTTTGTAAGACCTTCAGAATCAACAAAAGGGACTGAAATACAACACAAGTTTTATGGTGGAACAATGTAAATCTAAACTGGAGACACATTTGACTAGTCATCATTGAATCATAAAGTGAATTACTTGACTAGCTTTCTCGTTCTCTCTATGTATATTATATAATTTTATTTTATTTGATATGTATATTATATAATATTATTTTAGTGTATAATACCTCCTTTTTTAGGCCAGTTTTAAGTACACAAGAAAATCTAGTGGAGAGCACAGAGTTTCCATGGCTGCTTGCCCCCACACATGTATGGCTCCCCTACAATTCACACATTCACACATCTATATTAACTCACCATCATCATCATTACCACCACCACCCAGAGACCATACCTTTCATCAGGGTTATCTCTTGGTTCTGCACACTTTTTGGACTCAACATATGTATACATATTCATCTGTATATACACATATGTGTATATGCTAATGTATATGCTAATATGTGTGTATGTATATGATAATAACCATATCACTTATAAACATCCATATGTAAGCTTTTGTCTGTACATTAGTTTTCAACTCACTTTGGTAAATAGCAAGGAACATAATGGCTGAATCCTATGATAAGAGATCATTTAGTGTTGTGAGAAACTGCTAGAGTGTCTTTTGTTTTTGTAAAAAGCTGCCAGACTGTCTTCCAAAGTGGTTGGGCTATTTTGCATCCCAATCAAGATAAGAGATCCTGTGTTCATGTCTTTGGCAGCATGTGTTGTTGATATTAGTGTGGTAGGTGCATGGCACAATTTCCTCATCTGTACCTCTGTGGTGATATATCATGTTTAGCAACATCTCAAATGCCTATTTTTCATCCAAGTGTCTTTCTGGTAGACTTTCCTTTATAGTTTGTATATGTAGAGAGTTGTTAGTTTGTTTATTAAACTTTGAAAGTTCTTTTGATATTTTGAATGACAGTCTTTTATCAGCCTTGTCTTTGGCAAATATTTTCTCCCAATCTGTGGCATCTCTTCAGTCTCTTGACAGTATCTTTCACAGAATGGAGATTTTAATTGTAATAAAATCCAGATTGCAAACTTCTTTCAGGAACTGAGCCTTTGGTGTATCATGCTTAAAAACAACACTAAGATAAATGAAAAAAACAAGAAAACAAGAATAAATGCAAATCAAAACCACATTGGGATTCTACCTCACCCCAGTTAGAATGGCCCTTGTTAAGAAAACAAATAATAACAGACGCTGGCTGGGATGTGGCTAAAAGGGAACACTATTATACTGTTGGTGGGAATGTAAGCTGGTTCAACCACTCTGTAAAGCAGTATGGAGGTTCCTCAAAAGACTAAACATTGAACTCCCCTGTGACCCAGCAATCCCACTCCTGGGCATTTATCCAAATGATCACAAGCAAGGCCACACTAAAGCTACCAGCACAATTGTGTTCATTTCAGCATTATTTATTATTTACCATAGCTAAGATATGGAACCATTTATAATTATATATATTTATATTTATACCACATTTCTTGATCCATTTATGTGTGTGTGTGTGTAAAATGGAATTTGATGCTTTTATCAGAAAGAATGGCATTGCCCCTTTTGTAGGGACATGGAAAGACTTGAAAAAATAATATTAAATGAAGTAAGCCAGACATAAAGAAACATAGGCTCTATGGTTTCCCTCATTTGCAATAATTAGTATATGCCTAGGATAGTCCTGGCAGAGAATCATAATAGCTCAATAGCCACGTACATATGACCATACAAAATGATGCTAATTAAAATGAACTCCAAGACATAGAAACAACAGGACTTTTTTTTTTTTGGTTGTTGACCTTACTGTCACCAATGTACTATATCTAGTTTTTTCTTATTTTATTATACTTTTCTTTTCCCATTGGTTTATCCCTGGCAACCACTGTCTTTGAATTCTGGTACCCTACATCTTGTATATATTTATCTGAAGGGGAATAACAAAATACTGAAACAAGGACAAAGGATGATCCACTGCAACATACTCACAAGACACTATGTCAGAAATGAAGTTTACAACTTTGGGGGTGGGGGTGGGGGGAAGGAAGGCAAAGGGAAGGGATACTGGGAGAAAAACAAAGGTGTGGGTAACAATGTTCAATAAGAAATGTACTCATTACCTTACCCTTGTAACTGTAACCCCTCTGTACAGCATCTTTACAATAAAATAAATTATCATTAACATCTAAAAACCACGACAACACTAAGTTTAAAGCATCTAGGTTTTCTTATTTGTTATTTTTATGTAAATTGTAAACTTTTGCATTTAGGTTTGAGAGTAGTAGAAGTTTCATTCTTTTGCATCTGGATGCTCAGTTTTCCTAGCCTCATTTGTTGAGAAGACACCTTTTCTCCATTGGATATTCCTTGTTTCTTTGTGAAAAAAACTCAACCAACTGTAGATTCTATTTCTGGACTATTTTCTCCCAGTACAAAAGAGTAGTAGGAGAAGACATTTCTTTCTTGTGATCTAAGTGAAACCATTTTTCATCATTATGTGACTTACCAGAAGGGATTTTGTAGATATTATTAATCAAACTGAGAATTACTAATTGACCAGCCACGTATAAAAGATACAAATTGAGTAAGGAATTGTGATAACTCCAAACCATCAGATAAGCTGACTTGTGATTTCATTAAGCCAACATTAGAGAATATGTTTGTCACAAAGCCCTGTCTTAGCAGCCTTTTGGTGAAATCTAGGCTACTCTTGTTCTCTTTCAACTCCCTTTGTCTGGAAAGCTTGCTTATCTGTTTCTCCTTCGTCAGGAACCAAAACCAGATTTTTCCCTTCCAAGAAGCCTTTGCCTAATGGCTAATTTTCTTCTTTAATATTTCAGAACAGCAGTTGTTTCGTGCTTCTGCTAAAATGCTCCCCATACAGTTTCTAAGTACCTATCCTCATCATCAGTGATAAATGCAAATATTGATACTTAGATAGTCAAATGTTTAATTGAATTAAATTGGTAGATGCTATTATTTTTACCAATTTATTTATACAGTATAATTTATGGCCAACTTATGCTATGCCTAGCATGATAGAGACTATGAATACTAGAAAGTCTCAGTTTCCATCAACTGAGAACACGAAGTCCAAGGTGAAAAGCAACTACCATTCATAAGACAGTCACTGTGGACCTCTTACAACTGTCCTTGTCTTGGATTAAGTTCTGCTGGTACACAAATGATTAAACCATAGCCCTTTCCTAGAAGGAGTTCATTTAATTGGTGACAGAGGCCGGGTATGGTGAGTCACCTGACCTGAGTGTGAAGAGTACTGAAGCCTCTCACAGGTTGCTGTGAGTGTCAGAAGAAGATAGGGAGGTGGTAAATGAGGAGAGTGAGTCCTTCAGACATGTTTTGTTGTAGCTCAGCCAAACAGGTTCCTGGGAAGGAAAGAACAGGGCATGTAGAGGGGTCTGTCTCTGGGGACCAAGGCTGAGAGAAGGGTACCTTGGTGGGCTGAAAGTGGGGTTTCTCTGTGGGGCTGAGAGAGGAGGGTATCTGGGAAGGGGCTAAGAGGAGAGTGTCTTGGCTAAGAGGAGGTGTTTGTCTGTGGACATTCGTTGTTGGCATTCAGAATAGGATGCACCCAGAGGAACTAGAATTGCAGGGCTACTGTACTAGTAGATGAGTTCTAGATGTTTCCTCAGTGGGAAAAGGAAGGGAACCATTTGCAGGAGAAAAATCACCTTAAAACCCAAAAGGATTAGAATAGGGATACCAGGCATGGGGTAGCTGGCTTCACTTTACCAGACTTGAAGCCATTTCCAGTTTCCTGGAAGCTGTGTATTAATAATACTTCTCAGGCAAACATGGGAGCTCTGAGTTCAGAAATCAGCTTTGGGTCCCGCCTTGGGCATGAGCTGGCTCCCAGTGGCAGGAGAAACTCTCTACCCATATTTCATGGTGGGAGGGAGCCACCCCCAAACAAGTCATCACAGACGGCGTGTTCCTCCCAGCAATGTTCACAGAACACACTCTTCCTTGGGTCTGCCTCTACTTCACTGACTCACTTGGAAACTTTTCTAGGAGTTTGTGGAACTTCCATACTTGGACAGGAAGGGAGAGCAGAAGGGCATTCCTGGCTTGACGTCCATGCTTCTGTGTCTGAGTCTTCCAAATCTATGAGTAATTGGAACAATGGTTCATTCTTCCTATTTTTATAATTGTGATGAAGATAACTTTAAAGTATTTTAAAATGTGAGCTCCAGTGGCTAACTATTAAATAGCCTATGAGGAAGCTGGAAATAGAATAATGAACCATTGGAATTATCTCAGCTCATCTAATTCTCTCACATTATGCAAAAGGAACTTACATTCCAAGACAACTTGCAGCTGCATGCTTGGTGTTGAACAGCCAACTGATAACTATTTGTTGATTAATTAAACTTGAAACTACATGTTGTTATGTTTCCCTGGTGATAGCTTAACATCTTTCATTTGCTTACTAACTGCTGAAAGGGTCATAAGAGAAGGTAAAGAAGCTACTTATTCACATCAGTTTTTTAGATGGTATTTATTTTAGGTGGTATTATGTTTAGGTAGTATTTATTTGGATAGGAATTTTGTGTGTATGTGCGTACATGTATGTGTATCTACGAAAGTGTGTTATATATGATATGCATATATGTAAATAAATATTTGTATGTGTGTGCAAGTGTGTATATACATGTGTGTGTATGTCAATAGTCGCATCATTTTTAACAAACCCATCATGCATTACTTCTTGGGGCTATGATAATTTGTTTAACTGTTAAATAACAAACTCCCTTTAATTATTTCATAACCAGATTTTTTTGATATTTCTCAATTCCTTTTTGGCATTCATTTACACAGTCACTCATTCAACAATCATACATTGAATCCTTTTAACATGCCCACATGAAAAGGAGCTAGGATCTCTGTCTGGGACACAATCTCAAGGTGGTTAAGTTGAAATGCAAACACAGACTTATAAAGCAAAGCAAAAATACCCTGATAGTGAGTTACACTGTACTGTGAGATTTTTAGAGAAGAAAATAAAGACATACACAGACGGGGAGAGCATGGAGATAGAGGGGTGGAGAGAAAACTGCCCTGAATGAGATAAGAGAAAAGTTTGGAGTGTGTGTAATACTAAAAACAAGGCTTCGTTATAGGCTGACAAAATTCTAAAGTGGTAAGAACTGAGAGCCGACAATAGCATACTGACCTGAAGGGTTTATAGAGGGAAAAATGTGAGGGTAACACAGGCAGAAGCCTCTTGGTGAGAGCACTCTTCCACGTTAGGTTGATGGCAGGTGGTAGATTTGTTATACTGTAAGCCCCACCCCCCCATTTTTAAATAGCTCAGCAAGAGATGTGAAAGGAAGAGAGGAATCAAGAAGACCCATAAGTCCCTTGGCTGAGCAACTGCCCTTACGGTGGATGGTGCCAGGTACTGAGATGAGGAACATAAAGTGGGGGCAGGTGATGCTAGTGGGGCAAGTAGAAGTCAAGCAAACAATGAAGGACTCCGTGGGGGGTGCAAGTCAGTTTGACTATAAATATCCAAGTGGAAATGTCATGCAAGTGGGAATAATCTGTTCAAAGTTTGGAAGCTAGGCTTGACTTGGAAATAGGAATTTAGGAGTTTCTATCACTTGAATGATGAGTAAGGGCAAGTGGGGGAGGGATATGAGAGAATTAATGGGGAATTGTTTTAACAAGGGTCACATTTCAGTGTGAAGTGGAAAAAGAATGACCCAACAGGAAGGGCAGAAATGATGCAAGTGAGCCAACCTTGCTAGAAGAGAGGTAATAGTGGATGCTTGAGACTGGGGTTTGGAAGGATTTTCCCTTACAGTGATAAAATATGAGCAAGCAAATTTGGGTGCAAGGAAAAAGAGTCCTGAAATTGAGTGGTGTGGTGTCAGTGGGTCATCAAATAGATAATGAAGACTATCAGGATACCACCTAATTTTTTTCTCAGTCAATGAGGATGAATGTCTTAGATGTTGATGAGTCCATGGTATGATGGGGTATGCGTCAACGGACAGAGAACACAGTCTAGAGCAGCCATGCAGCCCATGGAGGAAACCTGTATCAGTTCCAGGAACATGGCACAGATTATACAGTAGGGGAAAGAACCAAAAAGTCACAGCTTGAGAGAGCATCTGGCTCTCAATTACAGAAAGAAGGCCTTAGCACATTCCAGAAAGAGATTGGGGTGAAAGAATTTGCGGGTGGTTGTTCATGAGTTCTGGGGGGCCCAGTGGTTGAAGGAGTCCAAGAAGGGTGGGAAACTGGGGCAGATAAAGCAAGGTCACTGCCACCACGTGGTGGAGGGCACAATGGAGCCATTCCACTGCCCTCCAGTCCTCTTAGTCTGCTGCCCTTCGTCTCAGGCCTAGGTATTCCATTATGATGAGTAATATTGAGTCATTGTGCTTTTGAGCATGATCCCTGGAGATTTCTTTTGTAGGCCTCTGGGAGAGCAGGGGGCATTAGTTGAGTAGATAGTTCTGTCTGTAGACTTCTCTATATAAGAAGTCACTGTGTACAGGATGGAGGGGGGAGAAAGGCAAGCCAGCCGGGTCTCTCTGAGATCTTACAAAAACTTGAAGAGAGAGCAAGGCTCTGATGATGAGAATCTAGAGAGGACACAAAGATCCTTGCAGACCGAGAATGACTTGAGGTCATTCCTCTGTTACAAAGTCACCTTTGTGACCCCAGGATTCACCAATAGAGGTGGCCAAGGCCAGCTCTGAAGTCCGTAATTGTAACCTAGAAATTAAGTTCAGATTTGAAGGAATCAATAAGAACCTCCCATTAGCTTGAAGGAGATCTCATTCTCCTGGTCACAGAGATGCTCTATTTGTACACTCCTCAAATATGTCTCTGTTACCCAAGCTAAGGAATCTCATGACCACACAAGATATACACAAACTAAGTACCAACTTTGTCTTTTCTAAGAAAACATTGCATGAATTGTTGACTCCCTCACTTGGCAGTTTTTGGCAGAGTAGTGACAAGAGGCAACCAAGAGAAGAGAAGGAAGAAGAAAGAACCTGCCAACATGGGTGGTTGATTGTTTTGTATACAGTTTCCATTAATTTTTCACAATAACCCTATGAACCGGTTATTTTATACCCATTTACATATTTGAAGGACTAGATTATCAGAGAACTCTGAAATTTCCCCCTAAAATATCAAAAGTTACAGAGCAGAGATGAACATCCAGGGCTGACTTGAAATCATTTGTTCCTTTAACTGTGTTAAGAAGCTATTTCTTGGGCTGGAAAGGTGGCTCAGTGGTAGAGTACTTGCTTTGCAAGCATAAGGCCCTGGGTTTAATTCCTCAGCATCACATAAGCAGAAAAAGCTGGAAGTGGCTCTATGGCTCAAGTGGTAGAGCACTTGCCTTGAGCTGAAGAGCTGAGGGACAGCGCCCAGGCCCAGAGTTCAAGCCCCACGACTGACAAAAAAAAAAAAAAAAAAAGAAGAAGAAGCTATTTCTTTGCCTTTCTTTTTTTTTCTCCTCTGGTTTATTCCCTGTTTGTCACTGTTTCTGATTTCAGTGGCCTTGGTCTTGTATATAAGCTAATCATGAGGCAAAGGGTAAACCAATGCAACAGCAACACTCACTAGACACTATGTTGGAAATGAACTTTAGAACTTGGGGGGAGGTGAGTTAGGGGGCAGGGAGAAGTGGAAGGAAACAAGGGAGGGTAATACTTTTCAAAAAGAAATATACCCATTGCCTTACTTGTCCCTCTGTACATCGCCCTTACAATAAAACAAAAAAATTTTAAAGAATCAATTGATTAATTGATTTCACTGCTAGCTGAAGGCTTCACAAGACAAAAAGGAACAGGTATGGTTGAAGTTGCTCACCTTAAAAATATAAAGTAGAATTAATTTAATAAAGTGAATTTTTTCTTGTTTTGATTATTTTTAAATTTTAAACGATTTTCTTTATTTTAGGTCCAAGACTGGGACTTGAACTCTGTACCTGTCACTTTCACTCATTAGGGTAGCCCTCTACTGACTGAGCCACACCTCCAGCCCTAAATTTTGCAAACTTGATAGCATTTTGGTCTGCTTCTCTTTGTCCAATACATTGGTGAGTATAATATATAATATATATATTACACACACACACACACACACACACACACACATATATATATATATATATACATGTAGCTCTTTTGCATCTTTATGCACATAGGAATTCAGAACAGCCAAAGAGTCAAAATAGAAGGAGTCTAAGGAGAAAAGAGCCACGGCCCTTAACTAGAGAGCACAATGTGACCTGCACAGGAGTGGGTGGCAAAGGCAGTTCCTTGAGAACAAGAGTATTTGTTTCTAGAAGCAGATTGGTTTGCTAACTGGATATGTATCTCCTAAAATAAAAGAAGGAAGAAAAGAGGTTTTCTTTACCAGTGAGCCCCTAACCCTTGTCCTTGGCCCAGGTTCCCACCTCCTTTGGCTGGTGTTTTCTTGCTCTAAAACCAAGAATAGCAAAGCTGGCAGAGAGCAGCTCTTCACTGGCTGAGAAAGGCTAGTAGCAGGGGTTAAATCTGCCATTGTAGAATGGAGGATTGGAGCACACAATCCAAGAAGCACTTCATCTCAGCACAGAGCTTCTGGTGACGCCAAGTGTGGAAGGCAGTAGCTGTGTGGACAGCTGATATCTTGGGTATCTGTATTAACATTGGAAACAGCATTTGAGAACCATCAGCTAAAACGCCACTGTACTAACTGGCTTTAGCTGAGATTAGTAGAGGAGTGAGATTATTTGAGGGACCTTGTTTTTCTATAATACATTGTTTCAATCTTTTAATGAGTCTGATATTGTTGAGAATAATTTTAGCTTTCCTTCTTGTGAATTGTTGTCCTGATTCATACTCAAATGATGAAGGCACAGCTAAAGAGAATTTCCTTATCTGAGGATCATAGTTTGATGCCAGCCCAGGCAGGAAAGTCTTAAATCCAATTAATCACCAGAAAGCCAGACATGGAGGTAGAGCACTAGCTTTGAGTAAAAAAGCTCAAGAACAATACCTAGACCCTAAGTTCAAGCTCCAGAACCAGAACATACACACACACATATACACACACTCACACACACACACAAAATTAACTTGAAATATATCATAGACCTAAATAAAATAGCTAAATCTAGAAAATTTGCAAGGAATATCTAGCAAACCTTTTGTGATCTTGTGTTACAATTACTTTGTAGAGAGAATCCAAAAATAAGAACCATACAAAAATTGATAAATTCAACCTCAGTGAAACTATAACTTTAACCTTATGTGTGTGTGTGTGTGTGTGTGTGTGTGTGTGTGTGTGTGTGTGTGTGTGATACTGGGGATTATGGCTTTAAATCTGTTAAGCAAGTAAAATATATGGTATATAAATTTTGTCTCAATAAAGCTGCTAAAAAAAAGACTCAAAGCCTGTGCAAAAAGAAATAACTAAAGTTTCAGTGTAATTCCAAAGGATTATTTTGTATAACGTTAGAAATTATAGGGTATTGAACAAATCTATAGATTAAACTACAATCTCATCTATATTATTTTGTCTTGTTATCATCAAAATGTTTATAATTTGCTAGAGGATATCCCTAAAGATAACTCCCTAAAACGAACAAATTAACATTTACTATTAGTGCAGATATCAACTACTCTCATTATTAAGTAACTACAATTTCTAAGTAAATATAAAATTTCTTTTTAAACATAAAATTAAGTTATCACAATGGCCACTGATTTTTGTAGTCATGTATAAAGGCAAGCGTATATGTGCATTTAAACTTGAAGATAGAGTTTGAATTTATAAATATATCTAAAATCTTTGTCTATATTTAAAAGAGAATGTTCAGATATTTACAATAAATCTAAGTGGTTTGCCTTTTTTAGGTGCTGATTGGAAATGATGGCATCTAATCAGTAACTCTGCCCAATTGTAGGCAGTCTAGAAACTCTGCTAAGGTGGGTATTTGGCTCTTCAGCTATTTCTCTAAACTTGAAGAATAAACTAATCCTAATTCCAAGCATACTATGGAAAGAATTTAGTCAGAAAGTGGAAGTTTGAACCCAGGGTTGGCTATTTTAATTTCTTTACATGTTAGTTTAAAACCTCCTGTGTAAAAAATTCAGTTAATAGTAAAATATCAGAAACGCATAAATCAGCATTTGTTCTTTAAGTGTTTAGGCTGGGGAGATGAGACATTTACACTACCTTCTCACTCTCATAAGGAAATTAATAAAGGCCAAAAGAAATCATGAGAACAGCTGATACTTCCCGTGCCAAGGCTGTAATATATTCCTGAATACCTTAATTGTTCCAACCACACTATGGGAGAGAGAGTAAAGTCATAGGAAGGTGATTAGGGTCCAGAGCCTGCTTTTGAGTCCATTCAGCTGTATGATGACACACATGTTAACCTCTCTGATTTTCCATTTACTGCAAATCATAACAATTCTATTACTTTCTTCGTTGAAAATTAATTATGGGATAGATGAAGAGAATTCAACATAGACTCTAGCATATAGTAAGTATTCCACTGAGGTTAATGGTTATTAAACTACAGAAGAGTGTGTCCCCAGTTAGAAGATCAGGGTCTGTTGAGAGGTTATATAATTTGCACAAGCTCACATAATAAGTTGCAGAGATGAGGCTCAGCCCTGTCGATCTCTTGTGGAAAGCTTCCATTTCCCTCATCATTTGAGGTGTTTGAAAATATATTTAGAGGAATAACTGCTTGGTAAATTTAAGAGATACTTCATGTGTGAGTCACCGAAATCCAACTTATTGCTTGCCTTTATATTCAAGACCATCAAATTAAGTCTATCACATCCTTTAGAGTATAGATACAGCCAAATTAGACCCCAGTCTCCAGCTGGTTGTTGGTGGAGAGAAAAATCTTCCACCAGAGAACAGAGCTCAGCTCAGGTGGGCAAGCCGGGCCCCTGTGAGACAGTTAGACTGTATTGCTCATTTGTGAGATGGAAATTCTGGTTGTTCACATGATTCCAAGCATTGGAGCCAAGTGTAAAAGCGGAGCTCATGGTGTCTGATTTGTTGGTGTGATTTAAGTCACTTTGCAGAATTCCTCTCTAATGATGGCGGAGAAGTCACAAGGATCTGACAACCCTCAAGAAAGCCAGGAAAAGAGCAAGAGAGAGATCCTGAGGCACACCAAGACAGCATGGATGCCTCTGGATGGACAGTCGGCTCTTGGCTCTGAGGAGGAGAGCCAGATGGTCAGCGTCCCCCTGCTAGGTGAGAAGGGACAGTGGAGCTCTTTGAAAAATGTCCTAGTGTGGGTGGGGAGTATGCAAGGTTTTAGCTAGAGTGGAGTTTTTGCAACAAGGATTTGAGTTGGAAGATATCAGTGCTCCTGGCACGATGTTGGACATTCTATGAAAGGTCACTTACCATTCCCACAGACACACAACCCAGAACTTCCACCATAGAGACAACTAAGGGATGGGTTCTGGTCTTTCCCAAGGTCCTCAAGACCTTAAAGCTGCATAAGCCTTCTTCTAGAATATCATTTTATTGAGAGATGCTTTTGGTCTTGCATGGAACAGCGAACATCTTTTTTGTAATTAAAGAATTGTAAGTAAGAAAGGACCTATTCTCCCCATCACTCAACACAGTTAGATGGCTTTCCCTTGTAGACTCTACTCCAATTGATTTCACCCTTTCCTTGTACCTTGACTGGAGAGTCACCAGTGTCTCTCAGGGCCTCTGGCTTTGCTGGTTCACCTGGCAGTGTGTGAGGGCTAACCCCATTGCTTCATAAAGCTAATGTCCCCCCAGCTGGATGGGAGCCATCAGAACAAACATCTCCCAGGAAATACTGCTTTTATCCTTCCTGTCCTGATGACAATTTGCTCAACCAGTATGAGAGATCCACCTTAAAAGACTGGAGCCTTGCTAACACAGAATGCCCTTGGCAATGGGGGACTGCAGTGTGATTTGTCCCTGGAATGAATGCAAATGTGGTTTCTAACCTGGCAGAGAACTCCTTGCAAATAAACAACCCTGGCTGGCTGCCTTAGGTAAATGTCGGGATTCAATAAGGAGAGACTCTGGGGTGATTTACATCCAACAAGAGAAAGATAAAACTCTCATATGCTTTTCTACCCTTTGTATTCACACCAGGTAATTTACAATTATCCTGTATCTCTCGCTCTTCACTGATTTGCTTCCAATCTCTTTATCATTTCTCTCTCTCTCTCTCTCTCTCTCTCTCTCTCTCTCTCTCTCTCTCTCTCTCTCTCTCTCTCTCTCTCTCTCTCTCTCCCTCTCTTCTTCCAAAGTTGCACTCTTTTGGCAAGTTTGCACTCTGTTCCCAGGAAAGGCTGATTGTGGAAAGCAGGAGACTGTGCCATCAGGCAGAAGATGAATTCGCTTATAGAAACATGTGACTGACTGTAGTAGCTAAGAGGGTGACAGGGTGGTGGTGTGGAGGCTCGTGGCTGCCTGGGCTTTGACTAACAGGTCTGTCTCTTCTTCATTTGCAGAAGATTTCAAACAGGAGAACATCCAGCAGTGGCTGGACTCTGGATTCTTGTAAGTGTTTCCCTGTTCCTTGCCTATTTCTCTTACATAGATCCATGGAAACCATGGCAAATAGGATACCTGGAGGTTTTCACAATAATTGGAAACTTAGTTTACCTTATTATTGCAAAACCTAGATAGACATCTAATAGTACAAAATAGACTACTGATTCATCCTTGGCTATTTGTTGATTCCCAGAAGTCCTCTCTTAATAAAAATCTAACTCTGCATGCACTCATGAGTTGAGTTTAAAAAAAACAAATGAGTATAATTTATTTACACAAGTTGTGTGACTCACAATCCTTTTGTTTCTCTTCTAGTGTCTCTGTAAATGAACATATCCAGCAAGTCATCGACCCCACTGGTAAGACCAGACAGCCCAGAGGAGCTCTGCTTTGTGGAGCTGAGTAGATTTATGTGTGCTGAGTAGGTTTATGTGTGGTGAGTACAGTGATTGTCTGCCTTAGAACCAGTCTTCTTCAAGGAAGGGTTAGTAGAGGCTCCCGGAAGTGGGTCCAACTTCACTTCTTTCATTTGTAAGCTTGGAACTCAGGGCTTTCCCCTAGAAATAGGTTTGGGCCAAAGCCAAGGGTCTTCCTACTACTCAATATTCTCAACATGTAGCAGAAACTCCCTGGGTTCTGTGAAAGCATTTGCAAAGATATAATTATGGAAATGAAATGATTTAGCTTCCCATATACAATGTTGTACTTGAATACAGTTTCTAAATCTAGTTTCTCTCTAGTGTTCAGTCTCAGAATTGCACTTGTCTTCTGTCTAATGATATATTTGTTCTAATGATATATTTGAACAAATGACTGAATCCTAAGGCAAACAGTACAAGTTTTCTGGGGAGAAAAATGTATCTCAGCTGTCTCACTGAAATTTGGTAAGAATAGCATAGAACAGAAAAGAAATTTAAGGACAAATTTCAAGGATTCCATCTTCATTCACTGAAATACCATACTCTATAGAACTGAGGATTCCTTAATTATAAAACGCACTTGTTTTATAAGTAGGACACCAGCAGATAAGATCAGACTTGGTGGTTGTGAGTGAAAGGCAGCATTGACTACAAGATACATATTTATAGAGAACTAGTCCTTGGATTTAGGACTCATCCTAATCCAGTATGACCTCATCTTTATTGATAGACCTAGAAAACCTGTATTTTTAAATGAGGCCATATTCTGAGATTCGGAGAAGATATTTGGTGGTGGTGGGCTCCAAGGAGAAGGTCCCTGGGCCCAGTTTCCTCATTCATCACCTTGTAGTGAACTAACAAGCACCCGATTTTCATCCATAGAAAGAGGCTCAATACCTTGAACTGTGCTCAGATACAATGACTTCAGGGTCCTCTTATGATTGCCAAGGGACTGTCTTGGACTTTTATGGTGACTCATGGACTTTAATTCCCAAGGTCCATTTTTGTTTTATTAAGCTAGCATTTTACACCTGGTTCATCACTCTCAGGCTAGGTAAGGCTCCTAAACCTTGGTGGCAGAACCAGCCTCTGAGGTCTCTATTTTCATGATCAAATCTTACAAGGAGGGAAATGAGGTTCAGGAAGGCTAAGTCACTTGCCCAGTGTAGTCTCACTAGTAGATAAGGGAGCCGAGACTGGTGTTCAGGAGTGTCTGGGTATTCAGCCACCCATCATAACAAACTGATATGTTCCATGTTATGGAATAACATGAATGGAAGCTCAGAAAGGAAAGCCTTGTACCAGCCTCTCTGGTGGAAAAGTATGAGCATGATCCAGGGGTGAGCCCCAGGCTCTTCTCTGTCTGTCATCTTACTCATGTGGTCCCACTCTCTGGGACCATGGCATAGTCCTTCTGAAGGTACACTTTTCAATAGGGGATAATCCCAATTTCCAATGTCCATCAAGTGTTTATGGAGATGCAGAGTGGTCACATCTGGGTCTTTCAAAAAGATAACCTCAGGTTGGCCAGTAGACCCAAACTTGATAAGTCATGAACACCACAGTATAGCACAGTGCTCATAGTTAACAATACTGTATTATTTACATGAAATTTGCTAAGAGAATAGATGTTAAATATTCCTGCATCAGAAAAAGTAATTATGTAAGTTGATGAATATGTTAATTAGCTTGATCATGATAATCATTTTGTAATGTATATCAGATCCTGTTGTATACCTTGAACAGATAAAAAATTTTATTTGCCAATTATACCTCACTAAAGCTGAAAAAAAAACCATCAAATCATTCATGTAGAAAGCCATGGTAGTTATGGTACTCTGATTTCAGAAATTTAAAATGATCAGAACTGTAGGTCTGGGAGTGGTGGGGTACAGATGGTGGAGCACCTGCCTAGTAAAGGCTCTGAGTTCAAGCCCAGGGCCTCCAAATACATAAATAATGACCCAAACTCGTAGAAAATTGTGGATTGAGAAACCAACGCTTACCAACTGGAGATTTCTCTGCTTACTGTGCTTTCTTGAGGCTCATTAGGTTCTTCTCTGCATACTTTTCGGATTCAAAAGTGATAATAATACAAATATTATAATTAGTAATCATTACTTATCAAAGGCTTATTGCATATAAAAAATCCATTGTATGATAATGTCATTAAGCATGGTGGAAACTGATATTTAGAAAGATTACAGAATTTGTGTAAAGTCACAGGCCAGTACTGCCTGGAAACAGGGCTTGAATTCAAGTGTGTCTGTTTTCAAAGTCCATGCTTCTTTTCTGCCAGAAGCTCATGCCCTTCCCATGACAGTGTGTGTGCTGGTGTGAACCAGCTGCCCGAACAGTATCTCTGTTTCTTTCTTAATTCTGTGAGCCAAGCATGGGTGGCAGGAAAGAACTTTCCTTAACTTTACTCTTTTACTGTGGGGACATGCTATGGTCACCATCTTGGTAATGCAAAATCCCTTTCCTTGTCTTTCTGGGGGCCATGGAAGGCTGTAAGTATTTTTATGAAAGAGATGCTGCCCACTGCGGATTCTGCACAATCCTCTTACTGCTGCCACAGAGACAATCTGAGTCAATACTTGAGCATCCCACTTCTTTGCACCTCCAGGATCTCCCATTGCTGCCTGTGAAGCCTTATGGTGCTGCTTCTTGTAGAATTTGTAAACATACTCATGTCTCTTCTTCCTGTCGGATTCCACATTGAAGCTGAGTATAAGAAATCCCGCCAAGGGGCTAGGAAGGTGGCTCGGTGGTAGAGTGCTTGCCTTGCATGCATGAGGCCCTGGGTTTGATTCCTCAGCACCACATAAGCAGAAAAAGCTGGAAGTAGTGCTGTGGCTCAAGTGGTAAAGTGCTAGCCTAGAGCTGAAGAGCTGAGGTAAGGGACAGCGCCCAGACCCAGAGTTCAAGCCCCACAACTGACTAAAAAAAAAAAAAAAAGAAAGAAATCCTACCCAAAAGGCACATGCCTTTAATCCTAGCTTCTCTGGAAACAGAGATGGATAATACCATAATTCAAGGCCAGTCTGGGTAAAATGTTAGTGAGCCCCCAATCTCAGCAGGTAAACCTGGAACCGTGGCATACAGTTGTAATCCCAGCTACACAAGAGGTATAGATAGGTAGAGGACTGCAATCTAAGGCTGGCATGGGCAAAAATACAACAACACTCTATTCTGGAAAACAACCCAAATAAAAGGAGCTGGAAGCCTAGCTGAAGTGCCAGTAATTGCAGGACCCAAAGCCCAAACCCTTGCACTGCTAAAAACAAAAATTAAAATTAAATTTAAATTAAAAAGCAAAGAAGCAAAGCTCATAGAGAGTATCTTGTTTGTGGCAAACTCATGGCCGCCACCAGATAACAATTTAGATGTCAGAACACTCTTGATTGTGACTGCATATTGTCATTATAATAGCACTTCAAGTGGGCAGCCCTCACTTGTTTATGTCTCTTTTGATCTTGGAAGTATAGGGATTGACTCAGGTTACATGCTTGCTGGGGGGGGGGGGGGGGGAGGGGGTCACTGTGACACTTGAGCTATGCCTTCAGTCCCTTTGTTTTTCATTTGTGTTTCTGGCAGGGTCTCATGCTTTTCTGGCCAGGTTAGAGTTGTATCACAGTTCTTCTACTACTACTTCTTCCTCTTCTTGAGTAGCTGAGATTACAGGTATGTTCCCCCACATCTCTGGGACAAGTTTAACAACACATTCAAGTATCGCTGCGGGTGCCAAAGCTACAACTAGCTCCTAGAACAGAAGGCTGGCTTTTGTCAGAGTTACTCTTGGAGCTGCTTGCTCCTTGGTTAATTAATTTGTCCTTTTTGATATTTAAATATTTCTTCTCCAGTCCTCAGGGAGGTTCCCAGAGGAGTAAAATGATTTCTTTCCAGAAAGAATTCGTTAAATGATTAAGAATGCAGAAAATCAATTTCTACATTCTGTGGTCTATATTATTAGAAAAGGTCAGAATAAATCCAACTAAACATAGTGCTCCCTTGAAGCTTATCCAGGCGGAGTACTTGCAGCAAAGCGCTGTTGTATGTGAAGGTACAGAAGAGGAGATGTAGAATGAGACCCTGGCTCTCAGAAATGGCATCCTGACCTTTGTGATCATCCTGGTTTGATCATTACCTACTACCTACACTGAATTTCTTGCAAGACCTCCCTGGCCATCTCCTCACTTCACAGTCTTGGTTCTTCATCCATTTTCTTCTGTCTTAAAGTCTTTCGCTCCTATGGTCCCATATTCTCCAGGAGTTTCTGCCTTACATGGACTCTGGGATGCACTTTCTCTTCTAAATACCTTGTGTGGCCCAGGCTGAGGATCTGAGGCTTCTCCCTGACACAGTGACACAGTTACAGCCCACACAAAGTAGAAGCTGTCACTAAGCTCCTGATGGCCTCAGAGCTGGTCAGTAGAAGGATCCTAATGAAACCTAGTATGTTCAGATAAGGTGGTCACACTCCAAGAGGTGCTTAGAGAAGGAAGGCCTGAGCTGGTCAGTGAAAAGGGAAACCAAGGCAAAGCCAGAAAATTCAGTTTGGTGGGAATCTTAAGAGTTTAAACAAAAGCACAGGAATGAGAAGAAACCTAAAGGTGTGTAGGAAAGTACCCAGAAAGTGAGGCTAGAGAGGTATGGAAATTTGTCTGTTATCTAAGATGTGGTCTGATTCTAAAGGTCTGATCAGAGGGACCATGTCCAATGCAGTAGGAATGAGTGTCATAGGTAAGTCACCCCATATTGGGGGTTGAATGGCTAAGTCCTAGCAGGGTGTTTGGGAGGAGTAGAATGCAGAGGCCATGTTTCCCATGGGAATGGGAGTCCTGGGTGCTGAGAATGGGAGCTGATATTGGCTGTAGGTGCAGGCTGCTGAAGTCACTACTCACTGCGCTGTGTTGAGAGAGGAGGGGGGAGAGGCGGACCCTAGAAGATTCTCTTGACCTCAGAAGCAGGGGGCTCACTTGTAAAGAATTATTGTGGCCATGGAATTGAACTGATAAGGACTGGCCCTGGGGTGGAAGGGATAACAAAAGTCCACAGCATAAATATTATGGGAGTCAGGGAGAGGAGCAGAGCTTTCCAATTAGCTTTGAAGTTTTGAGCATGAGTATCAGGCTGGAGATAAGCCTCTTTTTTCTAAGGGTGTGAGTTAAGAATTTGCCAAAAGAGAGGAACACACACTGTTAGTTGTCTTTACTCAGTGCCCTGGTCATGCAGGAGTTAAACATTCAGAAAGCAGCAGAATGCTATTATTTCAGAGCCCTGTGAAATGTAACTTGATTAGTTTATTGGATGATATTCCAAAGAACCAAATGTCTTCCATGAATCAGTCAGAAATGCTTAGGAAAACCAAAATAAAAAATGCTTTCAAAGCCAATAAAGGTGCTAATTAGTGCCTTCTGCATATCTAACTACATCTTCTTCAATAGTGCATTCTGTGGGGTTAAGTGTGGGGCTGAGTGCGGGATCTGCCATCTCAGATGGCATAAGTCCACCTGGCCAGGCAAGGGCTCTGGGCTAAGATCACAGAATGGAAACAAGCTGGATCTTTCTGTCCTCATTTTCATCCCCCTACCCCTACCCCTGCCCCAAACCCATCCTTAGAAAACTTGAGGAGAGCAAGATTTAATCTCTCTCTATATATATTTATTTTTTATTGTGAAAATACTGTACAGAGGGGTTACAATTACATGGGCAAGATAATGAGTACATTTCTTATCAAGCATTGTCTCTCTTTCTTAAGACAGAGAGAGATAGGAAATCTGGTATTGAAATCTAAGAAGAATATTCTAGAGGTAAAAAAGGGGGAGAAATGTCTGAGCCAGGCAGTTAGAGAACGCAGCATGGAGATAGGCATCCACTGGCAGGGTTTGCATGGTGGTAGATTTTTATCCCTTAAGAGTCGGGATTCACACTCCATGCCTGGAACCTGCAGAAGCTTCTAGAGGTCCAGAGTGACAGGAGAGGTATGTGTTCTATCCTTCAGATTCTTTTTTTTTGGGGGGGAGGGGGGAGGTCCGGTCATGGGGCCTGAACTCTGGGCCTGGGCGCTGTCCCTCAGCTCTTCAGCTCAAGGCTAGCGCTCTACCACTTGAGCCACAGCGCCACTTCCGGCTTTTTTCTTTTTGCTTATGTGGTGCTGAGGAATCGAACCCAGGGCCTCAGGCATGCAAGGCAAGCGCTCTACCACTGAGCCACCTTCCCAGCCCCCCCTCAGATTCTTGATCTGATCAGAGGTAACAGACTCAGGTGAGGTAGCAGAGTCAGGGGCTTCCGGGAACCAGGCAGGTGATTGCCAATGAGTGAAAGCAGACTGCACAAAGACCAGAACAGTCGAGAATATGGAGCCTGCAGCAGGTCTTCCCTGAGAACATCCAAGAAAGGATGTGCGTCTTCTGGGCTTTAAGGTAGGACCTAGGATCTCTCATCTCTGCAGACTTGGCTCATTGTGGCTCACCACCCGGGCTGCTCCACTCCGATCATTTTGAAAACAGATCAGGAAAGCAATATTCGACCCTGATATGCTCATCTCAGCCTCCAGGAAGTTTACCTTACAAACTAGCACTCTGGAGGGAAAAAGTCTTTTCAACAAGCAAGGACGAATCATATCCACTACCCTGTGCAAGAGTCTCGGCACAGTGCTGGAAGTACAATCGCGTCCTCCACAGTAATCAGCTTCAGTCCCAGAAGCCCTCTGGCCTCCAGAGCGATCAACCTCAGTTTCAGAGACTGTGCGGGTAGTGTAGGTGCTGGGACCTAGGGAACCCAGGGAAAGCAGAAAGCAGGCCAGGAACCTAGTTAATTTTAATACTTTTATCATAAACCCAGGCTTACCTTGTAAGCTTAAAATGTATTGTCGGTTTGCTTTTTATGCTTTTTTTCTTGTTATTGTTGTTGCTGGTCCTGGGGCTTGAATTAAGGGCCTGGGTACTCTACCACTTGAGCCACAGCTCTACTTCTGGATTTTTTGATATTTTATTGGATATAAGATTTTCACAAACTTTCCTGCTCAGGCTGGCTCGAACAGGATTTTCATCTCACCCTCCTAAGTAGCTAGGATGATAGGCATGAGCCACTGGCGCTGGGCTGGTTTTTTTGTTCATTTGTTTTCTTGGCTTTGTTTTCTCTGAAATCCAAGTTTGGCAGCATAGAGGACCTACATGTCTGAATGCTTTGGTTGTAGATACACATCTGTGCCATGTTCAACAAGATCAGAAAGAAGGAGGGGTCCAGGAAAGAATGTCAAAGCTGTATTTGTTTATCTGGTAAGAGCTCTCATCCCTAGTTGTGGGCCTAGCTGGGAGCTAGCTGGATGTTGGAGGACCAAAAGGTCCTTCACTCAGCTGCGGCTAAAGCTTCAAGGCTTCCTGGGGTACCATCAGATAGGACAAACTCCACTGGGACCAAATCAGGTCTGTGAGGCTGTTCCTTACAAATGATGCTGGCTTTGGAACTTCCTTTCCTCTTAGAGGGAGGAGGCCTTTTGTTTCCTAGCAACCAGATGGCACCTCACCACAGAGGTGAGAGAGGGGTGAGGCCTAGAGAATGCCTACTAGTTGTGTGTAGACACAATCCACTAAGAAGCTGTGGGCAAAGGCGCAGGACCCTGAATCACCAGATTTTTTTTTTTGGATGAATTGATTTTTTTTCTCAGGGCTTGGGTTTGTGAAAACCCAGGTGCCGGAACCAGCCGGCAACAAAAGGGACTCCTGATTCAGGGGGTGAGGACGGAAAAATAAAGACATAAGACAAAGGATGGGGTCGGGAGGTCTGCAGCTCAAGACTGCAGCACCGTTTATTTTTAACTCTCCTTATTATATACTATTGGAAGTCAAGAGGTAACCTAAGGTCACCATAGTGCAGAGAAGCAAGGAAAGTCTTTAATAAAAACAAGGGTGCAGAAAGAAACAAGACAAAGTCAACTGATAGAAAGTAAAACAAATTCTACAGACATAGCAAAGCAAACCCGGACACCAGGTGCTTTTCATGAAAGCCAGTTCCTTGTACGTGCCTTCAAGTGAACACAAGGGTCAAGATGACCTTGGAGCTTTACTGTTGGCTCCCAACACCCAGCAAGGCTGAACTAATACTTCTCATCCACATCTGAAAATGGACCATTTCCTCTCTGACATTTTGAGAAATCCATGGTGGCCACAGGGCTAGAACCTTGGCTGATCATACACATTCATCTTTGCGTTCCAAGAAGCCCACAATGGCCTATCTAAAATCTCTGCTGTATCTATGCCAAGGGTAGTAAGGTGGCAAACCGGCTTTCTACCATGTAGCACTTCCATCAGTTGGCAGTGGTTGTGTGAGTCTGAGAAGCTCTGACTTGGATTTCATTAGCAAGTGTGCCTCAATGGGTTAGTAATGCCTGCCCAGATGTGATGCTTGCATCTATCTGTGCAATAGATTAGTAAGGCCTGCCCAGTTGAGAAACTTGTGTCATGAATAAATGATAATGTTCAACCTCTGGCTTCTGGAGGTGCCTCAGATGGTGAAGCAGTTGCTAAGTGGATGATCTTGTCCCTTAGAACGTTTCATAAAACTTTTTTTTTCTAGTTATGGCCTTCCAAAGTCTGGGCATAATAAAAGAAATGCATATCAAAACAACATTGAGAAACCACCTCACCCCAATTAGAATGGCTATAATCAAGAACTCTAATAACAACAGATGCTGGAGGGGATGTGGACAGAAGGGAACCTTACTGCATTGTTGGTGGGAGTGTAAACTTGTTCAACCACTTTGGAAAGCAGTATGGAGTTTCCTCAAAAGACTCCACATAGAGCTCCCCTATGACCCAGCAATCCCACTTTGGGGCATTTACCCAAATGTTCACAAACAAGACCACACTAAAGCTACCTGCACGGTAGTTTTAGTTTGTTTGCAGCATTATTTACTATAGCTAAGATATGGAACCAACCCAGATGACCCTCAGTAGATGAATGGATCAAGAAAACGTGGTATACATACACAATGGAATTCTATGCCTCCCTCAGAAAGAATGACATTGCCCCATTTGTTAGGAAATGGAAAGACTTGGAAAAAATTCTATTAAGTGAAGTAAGCCAGGCCCAAAGAATCATAGGTCCCATGGTTTCCCTTATTTGCAATATCTAGTATATGTCTGAGTCAAGCAGAAAAGGTCAGTTAAGTTGATGTTAGGGAAATGAACCCTAAGATATGTATTTAAATGTTTTTTTTTCTTTCATGCGATTGTTTCTAACACATTTATAAGATGATTTCTTTGCTTTGTATGTCCCTCCTGCATGGTATAACCCCTGCTTTCACTGTATTTGATGTTGTTATAATTTGTGGAGGGGAAGGGAAAAAAACAAATCATTTAAATAGGGATACAGGTGGACCTATTGCAACAATGAGATGTACAAGTTGTTATGTCCAAAACGAACTTTACAACTTTGGTGGGGGGGGGGGGGGAGGAGGATTGGGTGGGGGACGGGTGGAGGGGAGGGGAAGGGGAAACAAAGGAAGAGGCTACAATACTTGATAAGAAATGTACTCATTATCTTACCCATGTAATTGTAACCCTGCTGTACAGTATTTTCACAATAAAAAAAAGGTCTGAGCATATACCTTGAAATGGTTGTTTTTCACAAAGACTCACTTATTAGGTTTGTGACAAATGGCCTTTGTTATACGCAATCATTCCAATCAGATACTCCTGGCTTTCCTCCAGGATCAAACAAAAAGCTACGTGATTGATTAGTGATGTCTGCAGTCTGACTGGGAGCTTTATGCAGAGATTATATATATTCTATTTCTCCACATAGCCTTTGAAATGGACTCACATTTTGGGTTCTGACCCAAGTGGTGATGGAGTTTCATTTGTTTTATAAGGCAGATTTACTATATCTGTACTTGCATTGGCCCTCTAAATTATGATTAGACATTCTGGGTGCAGTTAAGAATCCTTTATTCACTCACATCTCAACAATATTGCTCCAGTCTTTATCTCCCTAGACCAGCCTTCTATTTCCATTTATCAGGGTAACTGAGCCTTTAAAAATCTTAAAATTACAAATATTTCTGAACATGCTTATAATCCAAACACTCAGGAAATAGAGGCAGGAAGCTTATGAGTATGAGGCCAGCCTACACTACATAGTAAGACCTTATTTCAAAGTGAAATAAACAAACAAAAAAGGCCTGGCAAGGTAACTCATTAATGCAGTACTTGCCCCCATTTGCAATGCTCTGGATTTAATCCCCAACACCATCACATGCACATATGCGTGTGTGTAAACGCGCGTGCACGTGCGCGCGCACACACACACACACACACACACATACATACACACACACACACCACAAAATGAAAGAAATATTATGGAAATTCCTATCTCCTTTCCCCAAATTTGAAATTGACAGTCAAGCCCACAGACACCTTGCAGTTTATAGTGGACACCCTACTCAGACAGGAATCTTGTCTCTAAACTAATGTCCTTTATTATGTTCAGCATCTTCATACATTTCAATCATTTCACTTTGTTTATCCACAGTTTCTCCCAAGTTATATAAAACCTCATCTTCTCCTAAAAGAGCAGGAGGGAAATGCTTCCTGGCTTTATGAATTCTCACATATTTGTAGCTAGGACAGACAGGAAATGGAAGACTGGGACTTCTGGGAAGTTTGTACACATTCTGAAACTTGCCTCTGGTAGAAATTGGCCACACCCTATGTCACAACACAGGTATGATACTGCAGCACCTCTCTGGCTTCCAAACGAATCCCCAGCACTAGCATGCTAGACTCTCAGTGTCATCTTTCTTATGTTTGATTGCTCTAAAACCTTTCATGGTTCTCCATGTCCTGACAAATACATATAAACTTCTTTATCTGGTTTTCAAATAAACTACAAGACATTCTGTTGCCCGTGTGATGTTTTATAAATAAATGAGGCAACAACAAACTAAAATAAGCTGTGCATTTTATTTGCCATGAGAAATTTATTTAGTCTCACTGACTCTGTTTTCCTGCATACCTATTTTATGGATTTTTCTGTCAGGAATGGAAAGACTGTACATGTAACAGGTTGAGACCTTCCCTTGCACAAAGTTAGGGCTCAACAAATAATATTGTTACTCTAACCTGTGCTATAGGCATTCGTAATTCCTTCTAGCTGGTACTTTTGATTGTATGATGCCAAATTCATCACTAACCTGTTAGTCTCAGATTCTTTATATAAGACATAAGATCATAAGTAAAAGACTTTTGGGAGGATTCAGTGATACCAACAGATGGGAGATGGTGGCAAATGCTAAGTCTTTGGTGGTACACTGGAAATAAGAGTCTCACAACTTTCCTGCCCAGGCTGGCTACAAATCATGATCCTCAGATTTCAGCCTCCTGAGTAGCTGGGGTAACAGGCATGAGCCACCAGTGCCGGTCTTCTAATACTTTTTATTGTTGTTTTTGCAGGTTCTTTGCATGAAGAAGGGATGGTTCAAATGACAGTGAAAGAATACATGAGGTAGGTAGAAGAATCAAAGCTAATTACTCCAATACTACGCAGCCACATCTTGAAGGAAAGTTTCTTTTTTTGGGGGGGGGGTCCGGTCGTGGGGCCTGAACTCTGGGCCTGGGCGCTGTCCCTCAGCTCTTCAGCTCAAGGCTAGCGCTCTACCACTTGACCCACAGCGCCACTTCCAGCTTTTTTCTTTTTGCTTATGTGGTGCTGAGGAATCGAACCCAGGGCCTCATGCATGCAAGGCAAGCGCTCTACCACTGAGCCACCATCCCAGCCCCTTGAAGGAAAGTTTCTTTCTGATACCATAGATCTTGGGTACTCATGGAATGTTGCTGGTTTAGCCACGGGCCTAGAACATTCTTCTTTTCCACTCACCTTTGAGAGAAATAGTTTCTCTAAATGTAAAGAAATCAGCAAATGAAATCAACAATTACTGGCTTGCTGGGAATTTAATGAGAGTTTATGTATTAATGACCTTCTACTACAGTGCTACAGTTCCTTAAAGCCACATTCACATTTTCATGTTGCCAATGTTGGTGGACATCATTTTGTTTCTGGATGAGAAGACATACAGTTCCTGAAGTTCCTTGGAAAGCAGAGAGTCCCCTAGTAGAGCAGGCTGTTCTCAGAGTCTGGTCAATTTTTGGAAATCCTCCAAGCCTTTCTGATACACACTCTTAAATTGGATGTCCTAGTGGACCAGAGCTTTAAGGTGAGGCATTTCACACCTGCACCTTCATCATCCTTGTATTTTTAGGAATATCCCAGCTGGATAAAACCAAATATGCCATTCTCTGTCCTTCTTCATGATTCCCCCACCCCATTAAAGGATTGGTTTGCTACTCCTGGAGCTGGAAGGGACCACAGAAATCTCCCACACAACTCATTTATCTTTTCAAAGAGGAAAATGAGAAGTGGGTTCAGTGGCTAGTTCATGGTTTAGCCATGCTAGCACGCATGAATTCTTTTTTTTTTTTGGGGGGGGGGTCCAGTCGTGGGGCCTGAACTCTGGGCCTGGACGCTGTCCATCAGCTCTTCAGCTCAAGGCTAGCGCTCTACCACTTGAGCCCTAGTGCCACTTCCGGCTTTTTTCTTTTTGCTTATGTGGTGCTGAGGAATCGAACCCAGGGCCTCATGCATGCAAGGCAAGTGCTCTACCACTGAGCCACCTTCCCAGCCCCGCACGCATGAATTCTTCTGGATGTAAGGCTAACAGCCAGGTAGCTCTGTTGAGTCCTACAAAAACCAAGAAATGACCTTCAAATTGTGAAGAAAAACTAAATTATGAGAGGAGGCCCTAAGCACAGGAATCTTTTCTGCCTCTGTTCATATTCTTCCTCAGCTTTAACGACAGCAGCAGTTAGACAAAGACGCAAGTTCCAAGTACTCTTTCTAAATGTGGAGAAGGTGAAAGCAAATCATGTAACTTCATTTCCTTAGGGATATTGATAACAGCACTGGATTCTTTGATAAATTCTAAATGTTTGCGAAGCATCTATTCTACTTGATGATGGGAGAAGTGGTCTCTGGTAGAGATGAGCTATAGGAAACTGCATTGCATTACAGCTTGGGCCTATTCTCTTCAGAAGGGCCTGACCTATTGGATAGAGTGATACTCTTTTTGGTGATGGAGGGGTTTGTTGCTATTGGATCTGAGTGGGGTCAACATGGAGGCACTCCGGAGGCTGGTCACTCTTCCTCTGTCATAATTTTAACTTTTCCTCAAGGTTGAAGCCGAGCGAAGATGTGTTTCTGAAATGTCCCCCATTGAGACATTCCATCGCCTTTATACTGAGCACAAGCCCACCCCTATCACTTAACATTCTCCCACCTTCTATAGCACATGGCTCTGAAAGGAGAAACAGTCCCCCAGACTACAGACTTCCCCATCAAACCTGTGGCCATTTATGGGGCTGGCATGTTTGGCTCTGGAAGGAAGACAGTGGTACTGGCCAGAATCCATGCAATTCATCTTTGCTGTCCCCTGTTCCCCTGCAGATCTCTGCACCAGCTCTCAGAGACACCCAGCCTGTCCAGAGGGACCAGTTTCAATTCTTGCCATTCTACCACAAGTGTGCCACAAAGGTGTGTGACTCAAGGCTCCTGCTTCCGTAGGGGTGATTCTGCACAAAAGTGGATGCCACCACATGATAAGTAAACACTTGAAAAATACTCATGGAATGGATGGATAAAAGACTAGACAAAAAAGGATTTCTCAGCTCTGACAGAACAGTATAAATGATTAAATAAAATTGGAACCAGAATATATATCTGTTAAGGGAAACTTGACAGACAAATTATTGGTTAGTCCATTTGATAGAATTCAATCAGCAATACAAAGCCCAGAAATCTCTGGACTCAATGTATTGGAAATACACACACCTTATCTCTCCCGCTTAGAGAGATCTTCATATCATATATTAAATTTTTTATTTCAATTTTTTAAGTAAGGTCCTCAAAGATACATAGGGTATGTTACTATTTTTTTAAAATCAAATGAGTTCTACAAAGCACATGTGTAAGTACTTGTAAAGGTGTTTGGAAAAACACCCATGGACTGGCAGGGAGAGGGTTAAGAATGGGGATGGGGGACTAAGAAGAAAGAGAAGCATTTATGATGTATTTTCAAGTTGGTATATTTTAAATGCTTTTGCACAACTCAAATATAAATTCAAACTTAATAGTATTTTCATAATAATATGCAAATAGTTTATGACAAACCAATCGATAATTATATTATTGGCCATATGACTAATCTTTAGTCTGTCAAAACAGGGACTATCGATGTCAATTTTTCTGCCTTGTGCCTAGCATTACAGCTCAGAACGTGACAGATGTTCAATAAATATTTGTCTAAATAGATTGAATAAAAGTTTGTACAATGCGGCCGGTAGGATAATAGATTAAATCTTCCATGTGCAAATTAGATTCGTCCCTGGAGTTTCTCCCCCTCTCTTGATTCAATTTTATATTAAGATTTTCATGTCAATATGGTGACCTCCAGTTAACTTCAGTGATTAGGATATCCTGGGCCATGCCAGATAAGGTCCTCACAGAGGCTCCCTGCCTATCTTTTCTTCCTTGATTGAATCAGGTGTTAGAGCACCAGAATACCCACTGCTCTGTCACATTATTAAGAATGAGAACATGAAGATAGTAGTGTGGGTGAATGGCCTGCCCGTGGCAATATCTATCATCGTAGAGAAATGATCTAAACCATCTCAAATAAACTCATTAGTGTTGCATGTAAGGTAGAAGCTAACTTGGTAAAATCTGTACCAAAAATTCATAGAGCCTAGCAATTTTAAAAGCTCAAATCCAAGACAGACTTACTAATAGAAAAGTGGCTTGGTAGTCATAAATGGTTTTCTTGGTTTTAGTGATAAAGCAGACCAGGACAATTTGATTAGAAGTATTTCATATGTTACAGCCAGTTCAAAGAATAAAGGAGAATACCAAAAGTATTTTAATTCCATCTAAAAATTTAAAAAATATTGTTTGGAAATATGAATCTTTGTAGTCTGAATTCAGTAATATCCTTGACAGATTTGCATAGCCACAGACCTATACTCTTTAAAAATATTCTTATTTGAGTCTCCTGCTCACGGCTTTTTTTCTTGTTTCCTCTTCTGCTATCCATTTTTTCTTGGTGGTTATTAATGCACTCTTTTTGATTTCTATTCTTCAATCTCCCTGGCTCTTTCAACTTTACATTTGCTCTCTAGGAAAGGAAAAACCAGATGGACACATTCACAGAATGGTTGGTTGAGCCCCGTGAATGGGGTGGCCGACTGTCCTCTAGGTGACAATATAGGAGTTCTATACAGTCCACCATGTTTATTTGTCCAAGTTCATTTCTCTTTGTTTTGAAAGATTGGATGACTAGAAACAAAATGAGGTGCTATTGGATAAAATTATCTATATTTTTTATCCCAGCATTCCAGAATGGCTGGAGTTTTGGGAAAAAGATCCAGTGGACATTCTCTTGGATCTGGGGTTTGGTACTGACGAGCCAGATATCTGCACACAGATCCCAGCCAGGTTCCTCACTTGTGGCTCAGCTGCCAGAGGAATCGACATGCATGTATTTCTTGAGGCTCAGAAGCAACGGATGGATGTGGAGAACCCTAACTTGTATGGTAAGTGAGGGCCATAGGGCACTAACACCTCAGAATAACAATGAGTGGGCCAAGCATACCTCATTGTCTGACAGGCTGAGCCAGCTGGCTATGTGTGTGGTAGCAGCTGACTCTCTACTGTGGTGTCTTGGGATGGTCTATTGCATATCTGTTGTGATTGGCTGTGTAGGTCTTGGATCAGGACCCATCTGCTCCCCAGATCCTCCCTGAAAGATTTGCCCCAGCCCCCCTCAATCTGCAGCATCACTAGTTGCAGTGACTAGTTGCTCATAATTAAACATCTCAGGTCTGCTCAGATTCCATTGGCCCAAACAAGTCAGACGGCCACATAATCTCAAGTGAACGGAATCTGCAATGTTGCTGTACACCCAGAGGGAACAAAACTGGCAAAAACTGGTAAAACTGCCAAATGCTCACATCTCCCCCACACACAACTAGGACAAGACAGACCTCTCGGTGTCACTGGGGGGAGTGGCCCCCTGGAAGGCAGTTAGGACTACACTATGCCTGCAAGCCTGTGGATTTACTATGCCTGACTCCTACGGCAAGTGTACACACTGCTCTACTTCTCCAATTGGCTGTCCAAGGACTCTGTTCTCTGGGCTTTTTCTAAGTATGTCTTTGGAGTATGTATACTGTGCTCCCTCCCCAAATTAGGGAAAAGATGATTTAAGGCTGAGCAGGCTTGTGTTTTGTTTTTGTTTTTGTTTATGTGTCGGTTGTAGGGCTTGAACTCTGGGCCTGGGCGCCGTCCCTCAGCTCTTCAGCTCAAGGCTAGTACTCTACCACTTGAGCCACAGCACCACTTCCGGTTTTCTGAGTGGTTTATTGGGATAAGAGTCTCACAGACTTTCTTGCCTGGGTTGGCTTTGAACCATGATCCCCAGATCTCAGCCTCCTGAGTAGCTAGGATTACAGGCTTGAGCCACCGGCGCCCAGCTCAGGCTTGTTTTATTACAGGATTTATTTAATATGCTAACACACATATTCAGCTCTGGGGTGCAGAGGGGAGCTAGCAGCATTTCCCCCAATCATTGCAATCTATCCACCTTTACCTACGAGGCACATCTTTAGGGAAGAGAGTCTGAGAGTTTCAGATGAGGAAAATACAAAGTTATAGTTCCAAAATCAAGTACTGTCAATAAATAAGGTCCCTGGATGGAAAAAATCGAGGGAAATGAAATGCTTTCCTCAAGATTATCTGAAACAGACACTTCACCTGGATTTGACATCTGAGTTTCGGTCTCTCCATTTTCAGGTAGGTGAAATCTCACTCAAAATCTCAGTGGTGAGATGGTTAAAGAAGAGGGAGTAACACAAAAGTGATAAAATGTCATTTCTTCACCTCTCGGAAGCAACTAATGTTGGTCCTTGCTGCCTCTCTCTCCTGGAAGCATGGCTTCCACCTGAGTTTTTGAAATAAACATTCTACAAATGAAATCAACCCAGGGATTATAGAGAGCTAGTGACCCAGGCCCAAAGTCTGGGAGTCTTAATTAGGTCTGACCACTCACCCTCATATGCCAAATAGAGACATGGTGAAAGGCAGAGAGAGGAGATTAGTTCCATGGCAACCATGGGAAGACCACCTCAGTACATCTTCAGACAACTTTAGGAGAATAGACATTGGCCTCATGTTAAATAGGGAAAATAAATAGGTTTACCTTTTGCCACAAGAAAAGGACACGAGGGGCCCAATTGCCTTACATCATCAGATGTTTATTGGTGAATCTGGTCTTTCCAAAGTGAGCCCAAGGTGATTGCAAAGTAACTACAGGTGGAAAGGGCTCATCTCAACAAACGCATCCACAAAGCAGGAGCTGAGAGTCCAATTTGTAGTTCATTCACAGGCCCAGCAGAAGCAGCTGCCTGCATGAGGAGCTGGAGGCAATCCCATAAGCTCTGGACCTTCCTGCTTTCCTCTACATAATACTTACCACCACACTTTTGGAGTCAAGAAAGCTGAGAAGGTCAGATGTAAAACAGGCAATAACAAAGTTAGTTGGCTGTTCAAAAGACAGAATGGGAAATGATGTCGCATTCAAAGTCAATATAAAAGGTTTAAACTGGAGGGTAAGAATCAATTAGTCCATCATTCAGTTTACCCACAGGCAGAAATAGAACAGTCATCTGAGACTGTTGTGCTTTGAGAATTGACTGAACCAATTAAATTGATAGGTTTTTGTCTTAGACTAACTGCATAAACCTGCTCTGAGAGGGAGAGGAGACAATCATAAAAGCTATATTGTAATTCAGACATGCCCCCCAGCTCACAAAACAGATTTGCTTTCAAATAAGCTTTATTTGGAGGGAGGAACGTCATCAGATTTATTCCGAAGCTTCAAACCCTGTAGTTCCTAGAGGTCTTGAATAGATCACACAGTCCTCTGTGAAAAATGCATCACATTTGTGGAATCGAAGGATGATGAGTCAAGAACTCCTCCTCACAGGTGAAAGACACAGGTCAGCCCCAAGATGTGCCAGGGTGTTAGCTGGTGACGTGGCAGGGATGGTGTGAATGATAGATGAGAGGTGGCATCCTGTTGCCTCCTCCAATTTGACTTCTGCAGAGCCATGTAACCCTGTGTGCAGGCCCTTGACTGGGAGAGGGAGATGATGGAGGCCATGGTGATGATGATGATGATGATGATGATGATGATGATGATGATGATGTCTTCACACCAAGCTGGGGGGAGAGGGCGGGGAGATACTGTGATTTTTTGACTATGAAATGTCAAACCATCAAACAGGCTCCTCTGTTGACTGCTGTGTCCTGAGCTGGCAGCACTATTTGGGGAGGTGGGTGCTACCTCATTGGTGGCATGCCTTTAGAGGTTATCCCCTCCTCTCTCTTCGTCCTGTCCCCCATGAAGCAAGTAACTTCTGTTACGTGTTCTCTCTACCATAGACCTTCCCTCAACAGAACTCTCCAACACCATGAGCTCAAATGAATCCTTCTTTCTTTACATTGTTTTCCTCAGGTATGTGGTCACAGGGATGAACTCAAGCAACTTCACACTGAAACTGCCCAGTTGATGTTTTTGCACTCATTGCAATACACCCAAGTTTCTAGATTCCCATATACCTGGAGTTTCTAATGCGCTGACACATTAAAATCCAGAGTGACTCAAATTCGCCTACCAAGGTGTTATGCTGCCCCTGGCACAGCATAGGGGACCATCTTAATAGGACAAAGGCATTACTGAGAAATCCTTATCAAGAGCTTAGCTGTCTTCTGTACCTGAGAAATCCAAGGACCCCTCTCTTTAATTTTACCACTTGTACAGCACCACACCAGTGCATCTCTGTTGAAAGACACAGTCTAAAGCCATGGTGTTTCTGTGTTCTTCAGGCCGGTTCCGGCAGCTGGAAATCCTGGACCGCGTGACCAGTGCCTTCTCCTCTTTGCTGCATGACGTTAACGTACTACAGAGCAACAGTGCAGAGAAAGCTGGAGGGCAGGGGCTGCAGAAGACTTCGGCAAGGGGAGCTCAAGAGCCTCGAAAACGAATGAGCCGACTTTTGAGGAGAGCTTCAAGGCAGGACACCAGGAGGATATGCAAACTAGAGGCCCCTGAAGCATTAGGGATCGAGAATGGGTTTCCTACCAGCTCAGCCAAACAGTGGGATTATGGAGCAGAGTTACCAATGGCCTCCATCAGCCACAGCCAAGACCACAAGTCTTCTTTGACAGAGCTTCATTCTGTCCAGATCTGCGATATCCGGACTCCCTATCACTCTCCACGAGCCTCCCTGGAGCCTAGTTCCTCCGTGCTGGCCAGGCAGTCTCCTCTTCCCTGGGTACCCCAGATGTCAGTCAGGGCCAGAACCCAGAAGGACTGGATTTACACAAGCAAGCCCAAGAACTCGCCTCATCTTGTGGGGAAAGCACCAGACTCCTTTGAAATGGAAGAGGTAAGTATTCGTGTTCTGTCATTCCCCCTAGTCATGTCCCTAATTCTGCTCCCAATATTCAGACATCAGTCAGTCCAATTTGACGAGTAGAAAGGGAGTCAGCATTCTTTACCCTTGCAAAAAATTTTGAAAATTCCGGAAGTTAGAGAAATGTTACATAAATGAATGTACCTTCAAATTGCAGCCTGTGCATCACTAAAGATGGTATTTGCTCTGGGTATAAGGTGGAGGAGCTCAGCTCCCCTCCATAATGCCCATAAAATGTTTGATGGTGCCACTATATCCAGACCATTGTAAAGAGATACTAGCATAATTTCTTCCAAAAATGTTAGCTTCTAACTGTTTTCTGAGCCTCTTAAAGATTTTTTTATCTGGTTTGTTTCTATAGTAAGATGTTTTAGTACATTTGAACAGTATGAATAACTTGGCCTTAACAGTAGTTTTATTCTTCTTAATTGATTACTATTTATTAGTTTATTTTTTTCAAAAAAACTTTCAAGAATTCTTCTCTGGCAATCTGGAAAATGATGTTTTGTTTTTAATCTAAGCACTATATAATAACTGAATTTCCTAAATGATTCTCTCCAAGTGTATTGAGCCATCACTAACCAACTTTCTCTAAATATAGTGAACATTGTTTGGCAACAATATAGGAGTCCAGCGTAATGATATTGTTGTTTACATTTAGTTCAAAAGCACATCTTCCAGAAAGAAGCCTGGGTCCTGTACCCAGATGTGATCTTCCTCTCTTGACCTTGTTAATTGTTTGAAATTTCCTCATGGGGTCTTGTCCCTGCCACCAGCAGAGACAAGTTACTTGACTGAAGAAGCTCTGCGACTTTAGCCCTCTTGCCAATTATTGCTTATGGACACTCCTTATATGTTGACTGAACAAGGGAGTTTTTTCTAAAGAAACCTCTAATGAGTTGATGTGCTTTGGTACCGTAGGTGCAGAGCTTTGAGGAGGAGATGAGCAGCGTCCTCAACCTGACCTCAGGGACGGCAGGTAGGAGCCCTTTGCAGGGCGAGACTCTGTATGTGATCTTTCACGAAAAGAGTGAAACAATTGCTGCCTATCTTTCTCAGTGTGTTCACAGCTTCGTTCATCTCTGCAAAGCGTCCTACATTTGCGCATCCTTGGGGATGGTCAAAACCTAGTCTTGAGCAAATGTATGTGGCAATGTTAAAATACCAGAAAGAGGTTTGTTATCTCCAGGACTGGTAGGGTGAGTGGCTTGTCTAACAGCAACGTGTTTGCTCTGACTGTACCAGAGCCAATGGATTTCACACAAGACCGAAAGGAACTAGAAAAAGTTCCTCCCTCCTCTTTTGCCTACAGCGCCCATATTGTAGAAGTCCTAGTGTTTTCCTGGGCTTCCAATTCTCCATCTGTCCGAGTGAGATAAGTGTGGGAAAATGTTAAATTCTTTACTAGTCCTTTGGTTCTACATTTTGCATGACCCCAATGTCAAACTTGGTATACTCAAATTGCGCAGATGTAACTTTACAAGCCCCATCCTGAAAGGATGCACTGTTGTTTGTTGTCATCCCAAACAACAGAGAAGGAGCCTTTTTCCCCTCCTCCCCACCCCTTGTCCCCCAATCCCCCACTATTCTCCTCTCATGCATTAGCTCCATGATTCAGCATTTCCTAGATCCTTTATGGAGCTGGAGATAGGCAGAGATGAGTCAAGCAAAACAGAGCAGGCGAAGCTAGCGCCTTTCCTGGAAGAAAATATGCAAATTTTTAATTTAATTTAGTATGGTATCAAACATGTCTTTTCCATTACAAAGTGTATGTATGGGCCTCATTTTGCTAAATGCTGTTTGGAAATTATGCATTAGTAATTATAGGGTCCTGCTGATTACATAAATTGTTATCCTGCTCTTCTAAGTAATTACCACATAACCTGCGTTGAGGTTTAGAAGACAAAAATAAGCAGCTGTTTTCCATCTAATTGAATGCTTCTCAGTGAAGCTGGAGTCCCCTTGTCAGTAGGAACTGCCTTCCTTGACATTCAATTAAGAGACCTACGATATCGTGTAAACCATCCCAATGATTCCAAAAAGAAATATTTGGGAATTTATGCAAATGGAGATTGTGGTCTAAGACAGGTGACGGCTTGCATAATGGATAAAATCTAGACAACAAATAGGATTTTATTACTTTCTGAAACACTGCATGTGTGTGTATGGGGGGGGGGGGGGGAGAGTGGTGGTACATGCCTGTAATCCCAGCAGAGTAGGGAGCATCAGGAGTTCAGAGCCAGCTAGCAATACCATGCCTCAAAAAATAGTCCAAAGTGCTCCTCACCTAAGAAAAATAAGACTGAGAACAAATCAGTCAAGTTAATGAGGAAAGGATGATTGTATACAAGTCATTGCTTTGAGATCCAAGATGTATAAATGAGACACACACACACACACACACACACACACGTGAGCCCCCAGGGAGACAACCCATCCTTGATGTTCAGTTCAGGATGACCGGAACCTAGAAACCAGAACCGGGGGAGGTGATGGCAAACCATTACCTCATCACGTGTACAAAGAGAGCAAGTAGAAGCAGACATTCACTGCCACCTTGCTGTGGGCTCCCATGCCAACCTCTGAGGGAAGGTAGGAAGGTGAATTTTGCACCTCAAGCAGTAAGAGGCCTTCAGAGAGATCACTCACAGAGCAGCTTCACCCTATAGAAAAAACACATGTGCATTGCAAGGGGTACTTTTCTATAGACCTTAATTCATCCCCTGAGGGAAGCACTATTTTTTCTCTTGATTGTACTGGGATTTTAACCCAGGGCCTTGTGTTTGCTAGACAAATGCTCTGGTACTTGAGCCATGCCCTCAGACCTTTTGACTTTCAATTTATTCTCCAGAGAAGGTCTTGCTAATTTTTTTTTTGCCAGGTCCTGCCTCAAACTGTGATCTCCAATCTCCCAGCTGGGATTGCAAGAGTGTAGCACTTGTCCTGTCCTGAGGCACTATGATTATTGCATGCGTTAGATGAAGAACTTGAAATGTAGAGAGCTCCAGTCTAACATATAGTAAAAAGTGTTGTCTTATTTCAGATTAAGACCACTGAGCTCGTTGTGTGCTCATGCATCTTTGAAATGAGTTACTATCATCAGGAGAATAACTCTAAATTTTCATGTTTACGCATTGGATATTTCCAAGGACTTAGTAAATTGTAGTTTTGCTCAAAGCAGACTCAGGGAAGGAAATGTGTGTCATTTATATTCTGTCCTCTGGTGGATCTTCTTTCTTGCCACTTACCCCAGACACTGGATTCTGTGTATTCTCTCTGTCCTAGTCTCATTTTGATGTCATTTCAAAGGGGCTGAGTACTAACTAGCACACCTTTCTCCTTCCTTAAGTAGGCAAGTTATTCTGCTCTGCTTCTCTTCCTCCTCCTTCCCTTTGTGTCTGCTATGATCAGAAAATGACATCCCTATTGGTCTCACCTGGAGAAACTGTAAGGACATGCTTGTGTTTCCTCTCTTATGCAAAACTGTGCCACACTGGAAGATAGAGCCCTTGTCTTCTTTACCTTGGATCCCTGCACCTAGCCCTGTGCCAGACTGCAGGAACCCTACTCTGGGAACCCCACTGCAGGAACCCTCTGCATGTGAGAACCCACCGCAGCAACCCACTGCATGCAAGAGCCTGCTGCAGAACTCTTAGCATGCAGGAACCTTCCCCCACCCCCCCCCCCCATCACATCACACATGGTGTCTGTCTGTCCACTTCTCCTCCTTTTTTGTGGGATACAGGGATTGAGCTCATGGCTTCAAGTTTACTGGGCCCTCCTACTCATCTAAACTCCCAAACTAAGTTAAATGCAACATTACATGATAAGACATATTATATGCATATATGATATTATATGATATATACTGTAACATACAATGTGACATATTTGATTATGTTCCTAGTTGGGGATTCAGAAGGATTATCCCTTGGTGTCTGTGGGGGTTTGTTTTAGCACCTCCTGGTAGACGCCAAGTTCACAAAGGCTTAAGTGCGTTGTAGAAAATGATGTCGGATTTTCATACAACCTATGGACATGCTCTGGTAGACTTGAAATCTGCTCCAGATTACCTACCATACCAAGTGCAGTGTAAATAATATGCAAACAGTTGTGCTATTTTTATTGGTGAGTTGCATTTTTCATGCATAATCAGTTGGATCTGCAGATGCACAACCAGTGATTAGAGAGAATGGACTATATTTGTAAATAAGGAATGTATCCAGTTGTATATACTTTCCAGATTTATTAATTGGTGCCTAGTGTTTACAGATACAGTGAATGCTAGTAACATAGACTTAGGTATTTCATGTAACAAGCTCTGACCTCCCTCCAGCAGCTGTTCTCAGAAAGCTGCTTTACCTAAATAAACATGGAGTCTGTGGAGTAGCTTCAGAGTGTAGATCAACTACACTTCTTATTGAGGAGTTGTTAAATGTTTGCGTATTAATCATTGACACAGGGTCCAGAGCAGTTTCAATTATATTCCTTGATACAATCACCACACTACAGTTTCCCTTTTAGAGATTAGAGCTCAATGGATTAACCAACTTGCCTAAATTTACACAGCTGGCAAAAAAAGGAGAACCAAAATTCAAGCCAGGATCTTTTGAATTCAAGTCTAGTCCTTCCTTCCATCCTGAATTCATGCATTCTGCAAATATTGAATGAACTCTCATTTAATACAAATGGGAGGGAGAGAACTTGTAAGTATCAAGAAATACCAATCAATTATTGAGTGATGATGAAGAGAACGATGCTCATACCCAGGAAAGAGCTGGCCCCTCGTCTGTGAGCCTTGCTGAAGCTTTGTTTCCAATGCTTGGCATCTGTTAAAGAGCTTATCCTCCTGCCAGCAGGGATTCATAGAGGCCTGTCCTTGTGACAACCACACCCCTTGCACAGATGAGGAAAGTAAGGTAGAGGCCAAAGCTTCCTGCAGCCACAGTGCAGAGCGGCAGACTGTTCTCAGTTCTGGTTGCCTTGTGAATGACCTTGAGAGCGATGACTGACCTTGACCGATGATAGCCCTGGTCACAAAGTCTGAGGACTCACCTTAACCTTAACCCAGAAAAGCTACTCCACGGCACAGCTGCTCAAAAATAACAGAAACCGAGGCCACAGATCTCAGAAAATACTGCATCCACTTCAGCATGCCTAGTTCACTCTCTGGGTGGTGCCGAGGCCTTCCCTATGGTAGAGGTTGGAAGCATGAGAGGACTCTGTTGTGGCTGGAGGGCTAAGGCAGGGGTCCTCTCTTCTGCTGTGATTAGGGGTTGGTGGGGTTATTTCTTTTCAGGGAATCAGCACATATGTTTGGAAGACAGACAGGCCAGATGAAGGGAGGTGACTGCTCACAAGACACAGGAGGACCAGAGCGCTGATGGACAGGCTTTGGTGACCCTGTCCCCTAACTCCCTCAACCTGACTCCAGTCTGTAGCCTCAATTTGAATCTGATTTTGCTTAATTTCCTGCGCTCCCCACAGAAGCCAATCTCCATTTTGCTGCTCTGTATCTTCTTTATATTTTCCCACCATCTAGTGTCTGGCTGTTTAACAGCAGCAGGCTTTGTGGTAAGGGTTGTGTGTTTTTTTTTTTTAATTTCATTTTGTTTTTCTATTTTATTTTATTTGCCTTTCTTTTTTTCTTTCCTTGGCAGTAAGCATAGACTTCATTTTAAAAGACGCACGCACAATCCAACAGCCCTGAACGACTTCCACGCGAAGCGGGGTATTTTCTAGCCTTGTTTTTTAAAATATGGCCATTTTTTTATTAGGCAATTTTATCATTGTTATAAATAAGTAATTGTACTGGGGAGAAGGGATAATCCTTATTTAATTAAATTCGTCTACACTCCCAGGTTGGCGGCCACAAGACATATGTGAGGCTAATGCCGGCCGCCTGCCTCTTTGCCTGTGCAATTAAAAATTCACTCTACAGTGGCACTGGCAGTTTAGTGTTGCTTTTGGCATTTACAAATTCTTTTATTTTGTGACTTTTTTTTTTACCATACACATATGCTGGAGCAGATGTTGCTTATTTGTTGTTTATTCAAATCTGTAGGCTCTGGCAGCTAACTCCATTGTTCTGTAATGAAGCTTTATTCGCTGTCCTGTATTAGGACCGGGCTCCTGCACCAGAGGCTGTGGGTCCCGTAGGACTCCTGC
The DNA here is from genome assembly GCF_019054845.1 of Dipodomys spectabilis. Lineage (NCBI taxonomy): Eukaryota > Metazoa > Chordata > Mammalia > Rodentia > Heteromyidae > Dipodomys > Dipodomys spectabilis. The sequence goes on along the minus strand of NW_024870855.1, from coordinate 12,990,969 downwards.
CCGCCCCAGTTACTGCTCTCGTAGTTGGCTGTGTTGGGCTGGGGACTGGCCCTAGGGGGAGCAAAGCAACAAAGGGTGGATGGCCAACGGCCAAATGAATGCAGAGGGACAGGCAGGAAGGTCATCGAACTGTCCTCGGGTCCTTGTTTCTCTGTTCCGTGGTTTCATCTGCTATGGGGTTGGTGTGTAAGACTTGTGAGCATTTTCTTCCTGCTCTTTCTGGACGGTTCCTTCCCCTGGCTCCCCAGTTATTTCTTTCATTCACAAGCAGGGTGTTTGCTGCCTCCCCTTTCCTTCTCCCCTTCTCTCTGTTTCCCCAGTGTGTCACAGATTCCTCCCTGACCCTGCTTGGCTCTGCGAGCCCTTCAGTGCACACTCTTGTTTCTTGCATGGCTCTCACCTTTCTGGCATCTTGTCTCACCCAGACATGGGGTTTTGGCTGCCCCTGCCTTAGGGGCAGCCACACTGCGTGAAGTGGAGAATGTCACGTCCACAGTGACCGTAATAAAGACCTGCTGATCCCTGGGGCTCCCTTGCCAATTTGGAGCTGTTTGCCTTCTGGAAAGCCCTGCCTGGGCCAGGAGGCGATCAATCAGAGATGTAACCACCTCCATCTGGCACGATATGACATGGACCCTCACTATTAACACATTTGTGATTCGTCTTGTCCCGAGGAGTAGCGCCAAGATCACCCTCCCCCCCGGCAGCTGGGAGCATTGGAGCTTCCCAGCGTGCAGCCTTAACACGGCGCCTCCTGCGACACTACCAGTGACAATTCTTTTAATTATCAGCCCCCTCCCATCCCCCCACTCCACAGACATTTTGGCTCCGTGGAGATATTCTGCAGCCGGCAACCAGTGCTGCTCTTGATGGCTGAGGGCCGTCCAGAAGCAGGAGGTCCGGTGTTCCCCACGTAGGATGAAAAGGGCAATTGCTTGATGCTGGAATCTCACCATCAGCACCACCACTTGTGTGGGGGGCACTGGCTTCCATGAGCTGCACTGTGTGCCCAAGGTTATGAACTGATTTCTCTGCATTGTCTATATTGTGAACCTAAGTCTGCTTAGGATTGAGTCCAACATCTTTCTCGTCCACTCTCAACCCTCTGACCTCCTGCATCTCCTCTACCACCCCAGCCCTCCTGACCCCGTGTCCCCTCCACCACCCCCAGCCCTCCTGACCGCTGCGTTCCCTCCACTGCTCAGGCCCCAGCAAGGCTAGGACACTCTGCATCACCCCTCCCCCCAAGCTCTCCACCTTTATTCCTGAAGCCCTGTTGCTCCCTTTACATAGAACCCACTCTGATGTCATCTTTCCAGTGTCAAAGGCCATCTAGGCCCATGGGGTCAGCTCTATCACTGCCCCTTCGAGTCTCCTCCCCTGGACCCTTGCACCTCACTGTGCCCCAGGAGGAGATCCACCGCCCCAGAGACCTTGGCCCATTTTTGCCCCATGTTGTATCTGTGTGCAAGGCCTTTGTCCCTAAGTCATCTCTCCTGTGAGGGGCACCTGGCCAGCCTCCTTGTAGCTCGGGGCCAGCACAGGGCTCCGAAGCACATGGCCATAGCCTGACTTCGCAGCATGTGTCAACCACTCACTACTCACTGTGTGCTGAGCCCTGCACAGCACGTTCACGGTAGGAAGTGAAGCTCACTCCCATTTACCAATGAGGGTACTGAGGGTCACACAGGAGAAACAACCCAGAGAGTAAATAACTGAGCTAGAACCCAGGCCTCCTTCTGATCCTGAGGCTTTTATTCCTGCTAAGCCCCCTTCTCTTTCCCTAGCCATAATCATGGTGATAATAATGAGGATGATGGTGGTGGTATTAGTCTGTAAGATTAAAAATAAGATACCACCTTAAATAAATACAATCCGAAGCCAAAAATAATTTAAGATACTGACTGAAAATAAAAAAAATGTAGGCAGAACTACACTTAGGGCCCAAACACCACTGTATCTCTAAGGGAATATTAAAATCTGGTTTAAGTGATCCATACTAAAAAGAAAACACTAAAAATTTATAATTTAGCTATTAAAGATTGAGTTTATTCAAATGTAAACATCTTAGTAATTATTGTTGCTATGGTAATTATGTTGTTTGTTATATCAATACTGTTGTATTATTTATAATAAGAATGTTGAGAAATAATAACAATTGAGAAAATTAATGATGATAATGACTGTTATTCTAAAACACATCCACTCTGTGGAATTCTCCTACTATGTGAGACTTCATTGCCAGACTTCATAGAAAATTAAACTTTCATGTTTGACCTGAGATTCTTCCATGAGAATAATTTATGTCAATATTGAAGCTTAGAAGCTTTTGTTTTAGCCTGGATTGTTCTGGAAGTGAGTCCATAAACCTCTCCCTGGCCTTGTTGAGCCTGTGGCCAAAGTCTATAGTAGCTTCTGAAGGGAAGGGAGCAGGCAGGCACAGTGAGGAAGGAACACTCACTTCAGGAAGAGGGGTAGAGTTGACACTCCAGTGCTCTTTGTCATGCTAGCACAAAACAGTTCATGGTGAACATTTCCTCAAGAAATGCCACCCACCGGCCATTGGTTAAGAAGTCTACCCTTGTCCTGAAGTCCATGGTAGCTGGGTGGCTGGGAGCAAGTGGGAAAGGCAGATTCCCATGTCCTCTAGGTCTTCTCTGGGGCTCTGTGGAAAGAACACAGGCCTTGCCCTACAGCAAGCATTCTTTCTAAAGAGCTCAAGGCCACAGAATGGGTGAGAAATGAGGCATCTTGGTGAGTCAGTGCCTCAGGCACTGGAGTCCGGCCTCATAGCTGGTCTTGTCCTGGCTGCTCTGGCCTTGGTGCTCTCCCTCCTATCCTGCTCTAAGAAAGTTGGAGCCATGTGAGGATTGGTCTACCTTCTGGTCTACCTTCTGAGCCAGAGCAGCTGAGGGTTTGCTTCGTTTTCTCTGGTACCAGCTCTGCCAGCTGCTGGCACCAACGGACCTTCATGCTGACATCTGACACGGTCTGTTTGCTGTACAGTGGGCACATGGGTTTAACCTTGGTCACGGATGGATACACTAACCAATAAGATTAGATTTGATAAATCTGAGAAGTATGACTCTTTAAAAGACAACATTTGGTATTTGTGAACTCCAAAGATTCTGACCTAGATAGCCTGGTAACACCATACTAAGTGTAGAATCTGACACCTTCTAGAATATCCACAATTGCTTTTTCAATGGGAGACAAGGATCAACGAAGATATCTGTCTATGCTAAAATCCAGCAAAACCAAACCAATGATGAAGGTCTTCAGAGTGTGCTGAGATGGGGGAGAGAAACAGGGGGTTGGAGGAGTCATGATGCTCCAGTACTAAAGGCTCAAATAAAACTAAAGCCATGCAGGCCAGACTTTGCAAAGATAATTTGGTCCAGTACCATAATCCTGTTGCCTGACCATTTTCCATTTTCCTTTGTTGTTAACTCTTTCTACACATTTCTTTTTTGTTGTTGTTGTTGCTGCTGTTGTTGTTTGTTGTGAGTTTTGAACTCTGGGTCTGGGCACTGTCTCTCAGTTCTTCAGCTCAAGGCAAGCACTCTATCACTTGAGCCACAGTGCCACTTCCTCTTTGTACACATTTAACCCTTCCAACATATTATTCTTCTTATAAGAAAAGTTAGCTAGGCCTAACCATTTTAATTTACGGTTTGAATTTCCCCTCTGATAATCTCTCTTCTTTTCCTTTCTGGAGTAGATGACTTCTAAGCCTGCAATGAAGCTGCCTCCATTGGGTGTCCCTTTGTCTTTTTCTCAGGTTAGATTTGCTCTGTCCTACAACGCACAAATGTTTCTCTTCCTTTAGATATTTCTCTCAGAGTTTCTTTTGTTTGATTTTTCTTTTCTTTTCTTTGTTTTTTTTTTTTTTTTTGTCATGAGGCTTGAACTCAGGGCCTGGTGATATCCCTGAGCTCTTTTACTCAAAGCTAGCACTTTACCACTTTAAGCCACAGCGCCATTTCCAATTTTCTGGTGGTTTATTGAAGATAAGAGTCTCACAGACTTTCCTGCCTGGGCTGGCTTTGAACTGTGATCCTCAGATCTCAGCCTTCAGAGTAGCTAGGATAACAGGCATGAGCCACCAGCACTCAGCTTCTTCTTTTAAATAAAGTACAGAGAAAGAGGGAAGCAGGGAGGAGACAGGCCCTAGAAAGCACCAGTAGGTATACACCTATTTTCTCCAGTAATCTGTAGGTCTGCTTTCATTGTCGTCTTGCTTCCAATGCTATGCTGAGAAGTCTAAAGCCATAGCAAGCTGTAGCAAGTCTGTTTCTCTCTCTTTACAAGCTGACTGATTCCCTTGGTGCTTCTATACTTCTAAACTTTCACACTGATGTATATGAGCCTATTTTCATCTGTTGGATTGGGTACTTAGGGCCTACTTCAAACACAAATTCATGACATTCAATCATAAATTATTTGTTAGTAGTTTTATCACACTAGTTTTCCCTCTTCTTCAACTTCTAGAAAGCAAATAATTTGAATATGAATACTTATGGATAGACTAATCTGCTAGGTTTTCCCCCTTATTTTCTACTTATTTGTTGTTGAACTTTCATTTCTGAAGTACTTTTTAAGTTTTTTTGTCTAATTCTTCTTTGGATTCTGCCAAATAGGATCTGAAGTGTCCCTCAAGCTTCCATGCTCTGATGTCTTACTCAGAGTCTGTAGCGTTACTAGGAGATGTTAGAACCTGAGCAAGGTAGGGCCTAGTGAAAGGAAATCAGGTTGCTGGGAGTTGATGAGCATATCCAAGTGTAGTCCCACGTGTCTCTCTCTTTGCTTCTGTCTACCGTAAGGGTGCCTCCTGCTCCCACCGTGTTGTACTAGGCTGACACAGCCCAAAGCCACGGGATCAAATGACTGTGGATTAACACGTGAAATTGTGAGCCAAAACGAGTCTTTTACCATTTTCAGTTCCTTGCCTTGGGTATTTTGTTGCAGCATCAGAAAGCTGACTAACACAGGTTGATTTCAGATTTTTGTGTTTACTATACATTTAACCGCCCATGCCTCATAGCATTCTATTCTTGAGTCATAGTTGTGATGCTTTCCTTGTCTCTTTGTAGACATCACACATATGCATGCACATCTGTAAATTTTTCTTTCCCTGTGTAGTTCTGGTTTTTGTCATATTTTCCCCCACATAGGCTTATTGTGGTCTTTATCTTCCCTGCTGGACGTTTTCTTAAGTACCTGGGATCCTTGTTATACCCTCATGGGTAAGAGTAGGACTATAAACGCCATTATGAAGTTCTGAACAGGTGGGGAAGTTTTGTGGAATTTAACTGTAGGGATGCCTGGAATACCTCACTGCCAGGGGAACCCCTGTGGTGATATATTTAGATCATTTTTCTTGGATTACTTAGAAGGCACAGAGAACATTCTTCTAATCTTCTGCCTAGAATAACAATCTGTTGAGATTCTGGGAAGCTGGTCAAGAAAAGCTTAGAGTTTTTGGCTTTGAGTCTTCAGTGCTTGTCTACCCAGCATCATCTCAAGGCCATCACCTCCTCTGTTTTTCCAATCCTATGGATTGGAGGTGGGTACAACTCAGTTCATTATGGAATTGGAAGAAGAGGTTGCAGTCCCCAGCAGCACTTCTCCAGCCCTGGCATCTCAGCGCCTCTAGTTATGGGAGTGGTTGCTACCAAGGGTCAATGGCTGCTTCTTATTTCTATTGTTTTTCATGGTTCAGTTTCCTCTAGGAAATCGCTTACTCACTTCCACCTGTTTCTTAACTCTTCAAACAAGGCTTTTTTCCCCTTCCATTGAGCATTTTTATGTATCCTTTCATTGTCATTTAGTTTTAGAACAAATTTATCGAGGTATAATTTATATGCCATAAAACTGCAGATCCTCAGTTTTCAGCCTCCCAAGTAGGATTATAGATGTGAACCACTGGTTCCAAACTCAACATTCTTGTTGAATTTTCTCTTTCTCCTATCATTTCTGTCATAATAGATATTTTTTGCAGTTTTGTTTTTAGGTGTATATGTATTTTTAATTGCAATGACTTCTGATGAATTTACTCTTTATCATTATGAAATATGAAATGTCCCTTGTCCTTAGTAACAATTTTCTTAATATTTTTCTTAATAACATAATATTTTCTTAATAACATAATTTGTTATGGAAAATATAGTGGTTGATTTTCTTTAGCTACTATTAGTAACTTTCTTTAGTTACTATCATAAATCTTTTTGTTTTTTTTGGTGGTGGTAGTGGAGATAAAACTCAGGGCTTTGAGCTTGCCCAGTGGTGGTTAAACTCAGTGGAGATTAAACTCAAGGCTTTGAGCTTGCCCAGCTTGCTTGCATAATTGACACTCTACCATTTGAGACACTTCTTCAGCCCTGCTTTTGGGTGGTTTAAGGGTGGGTTTTACTTTTGTTTGTTTTTTTTGTTTGTTTTGAGATGAGACATTGTGAACTGTTTTGCTAGGCTGATTTTGAACTGCAATCCTCTGGATCTCAGTTTCTTGAGTAACCTCTTCCCAGGCTCACATATCTTTTTCTAGCATTTAATGTCAACCCCATTTGTTTCTTAGAATCTACAGTGCCATTCTTACAGGCAGCATATATTTGGATTGCATTGTGGTTTTATCCACACTTCCAATGTCTTGTGACTTCAGTGTTTGTTTAATCTAGTTCAATGTAATGTTACGATTGATAATAAATTTTACTTATATTTTATGTTCTATACCTTTTTAATCTTCTGTTTCTCCATTATTGAATTACATATGATGCTATTTCATTTTTGAAAAACAACTTCTAAGTTCTTAGTGAGGGCCCTGGGAATATCATTGTCTTACCTAAAAAATAACCTAGCTAGAATTGATGCAAAATTATTCTATAGTAAGCATATAAGTCATTGCCCTGTTGTTCTGATCCTGTTATTTGTGATGTTATTTTTATACAAATTATAGTATCATACATATGATTCCATCAACAGTCTTGTAACTATTGCATCAAGCTGTCTTTTTAACAGGTAAGAGAACAAATAAATTTTAATTTAAAATATTTCTGTCTTTAAATTTACTTTATATATTTGTCTTTGTGAGTGCTGATTATTTCTTTGTATGGAGCTGAGTTCCTGCTTAGTTATTTTTCTGTTTTTGTTTTTGTTTTTTCTTCCTTCTGAAGGACTCCTTCAGTTTGTCTTATAGAGCAATTCTTCTGGCAATGAATTCTCTCAGTTTTTGTTCATCTGGAAATTCTTAAACTGTATTTCGTTTGCGATGAATCACTTTTCTGGGTGCAGAATTCTTGATTGGCTTTGAATCTTTCTATTCAAATGTCAGTCCACAGTCTTTTAGCCCTTATGGTTTCTGATGAGAAGTCAGCTGTTAATCTCACTGGTTGTGTGAACTGAGTCATTTTTCTCTTATTTTAATAAGATTCTTTCTCTGTCTTTTGGAAATTTTTCTGTCATGTGTACACGGATCTCCACAACTCTCTGAGTTTGTTCTACCTGGAGTTCCTTAGTGTTTGGATGTCTACTTTATTTTTCTGGGAATTGGGGCAATATTTTTCAACTACTCTTTATTGCTGCTTCTTTCCTCTTGCACGTGTCTGCATTTTCTACATCTGTTGCATTTAAAGGTGTCCTACACATCTCAGTTCATTTTCCTCAATTCTTTTCTGTCTGGCTTTACAGCCGGATTATTTCATTTGGCTTATTTATGAGGTTTCAGGTTCTTTCATCTGCCAGCTCACATCTGATCTTGTGGCCCTGTGCTGAATTTTTCATTTCAGTTAATACAGTTTCAATTCCAAAGTGTGACAATGGACTCTCATTGTAATGTCTATATTTTGAGTGCTCTGCATTGGATGAGACCTTGCTCTTACATCTTCCTTTAATTCTTTAGAGATGGTTTCCTTTAATTCCTTAAACACGTATTAATGGATGATTAGTTATATCTGTATGTTGACTATATCTTCGATTCCTCAAAGACAGTTTTAACTGTTTATTTTGCTTTGGTGTGTCAGGACTATACTTTTATTTCCTTTCATGTCTTGTTGTAAACTGGGTATTTAAAATAAGATGAATACTCTTGAACTCAGCCATTTGTTGTGGTGTTGTTGGTTTTCTGCTATTGTTTATGGTTTGTTTATCTGCTTGCTTGTCCTAAAGTTAAAGACTAGCTCTGTAGAGTCTGTATTTTTTCATGTTCAGCCACTGAAAATTGCTCAGATAGCTTAGTGGTCTGTGAATAATTTGTAGAATAAAGTGTCTTGAACAAATAAGTTTACCTTTCTTTGATGAGGAGTGCTATATATTTATTAGAGCATGCCCTGTGGTACTTTGACAATTCACACACCTTTAGTCTTTACTTCCAAGTGTGCAGAGCCTCTGGCCATCCTATGTGTGTGACCAAAGTCTTTGCATGTCTCTCCTAGACCTGTACAAAACCCTGCAAAGAAGGAAAAACTGTGTGTACTCATTCTACACAGAGTCAGAGTCTGTTATGCTTATTTTATTATAAATTCAGGTATTTAGATCTTTCAATCAGAACCTCCATTTATTATACCGTCGACTAGTCTACCTGATTGTTTCTGCATAAAAGTTTATTTTCTCTTACTTGTAGAGTATCTGAGAGTAAAACAGCAGAAGGATGAAGGCCTTCCTCCCTTTAAATCCCTCTATGATCAGCAGTCAGCTTTACTTCGGCTGAAGCCAGATCTAGTAATTATGTCTCTGTATGTGCTGTGTACCTAACCCATACTCTGGGCCTCTCTGAATTCCATAAGCGGGATTGGCTGTGCAGATTTCAATGGTACTCTATCCCTATTTATACAATATAACAAAACTCAATGGTATTTGTGTCAATCTGGCCACAATGCACACGTCAGCATTTTCTGTCTCTTATTTTCTATTTCTTATCTTACACATCTCTTACAGTCATCTACACAAAGCTTAGACAGGATTATCTATATTTTTCAGATGCTCAGAGCAGCTGGTCTCAGGGAAGTTCAAGGGAAATGATGGGGAAAATTTTCGGGAGTAGACATATTTATTATAGTCAGAAAAATCATTGACATGCTCAGGACATTTCAGGAAGCTGTGGCCTCCCAGGAAGGAAGTGGGAAGAACTATAGTCCCTCAGGTCCATAGCAGGGAGGAGTAGGGGAGGACAGAAGCCCCTTAGGCCCTCTGACCTTCAGTAAACTGTATCTTCTTGGAGCCCACCTTCCCAAACTTAAGATTGTCTTTCCTACTTGCGTCTTCTTCAGTCACAACCTCATTCACTTCTCCCACACACACACCCAGTAAACCAACCATATGATTTTATCTCATGAAATCATGGCTGTTCATGGGAAGCCCAAAGAGCCCAGAGTTCCATTATTAATTGGAGAACCACTCCCACATGCTCTCGGTGACACACAGCACTACCATGAGTCTGTGAAGTGGATCACCGGGTAGGGTTGGCTTCCAGGATCCACATTCCACAGACCTTTGATTGAGAATGAATCTTTGTTCATCCATAGCCTAATCCCAAGACAAAATTCCTCCAAGAATTCCTTCTCTGAAAAGTTACACTTGATGTTAGAAAATGTTTTGATCCAAGAAAGCAAAAAGGAGTCAAGAAAGGCCAGAACTGATTTCAGACACTCCCTTTCTTTCAGTGCGTTATAACACACATCCTCCACTGGGTTACAACACTGTAACGGTTACAGCCCATACCCTCCACTGGGTTGCATGCATATCGTATCACTGCATAGTGATAGGTATGTTCCTATGCTTAACAGGTTTCTCCCCTATTCTTTGCTTGAACTATATTTGTAAAGCTAAGTGTGACACAGATGAGTCTATGACACCAGAGCATTTTTTTCTTTAGTCTCAACCTTCACGTCACCCTGGGCACACAGCAAACACTCAAAGACATCTGTGTTGAGGGAACAATGATCATGTAGGTTTGTGAATAAAATCTGTTCTTTTTTGTAACATTTAAAAATAGAATAAGCTATTCTCACAATGCTCTCTCGTCTGCCTTCATCTTTAGAAGGTTATTTTATGAATGTTTTTACAAAGGTAAGTGATCCTGTTACTAGACTCCCAAGGCAGTACCCAATCTGGGGCGGGGGGGGGGGGGGGGGTGACAGGGAGAGAGGAGGGAGTCCCAGCAAATCATGTCCTTTGAGGACTTGACAAGAGCTTTAGATTTATTAAGAGGAAGAAGGTGAAGTTAATCAAAATTGATCAAACTGAGGTCTGGCCAGTCACTATCTCAGATCTTGTCCCAGAGTCTTATTAAGGAAATCGCCTCTTGCTCTCCAGAGCTGGGGAAGGAGAGAGGACGTTGCCTTTTGGTGCCTAGAAAATAGCCACTGTTGAGGGGTCTGTCTGGGCAAGTCCATGTCTGCTTTGCAGTGTTTACTCTCAGGCCTATGGGCTTCAGGGTTAGTTCAGTTCCCTGGAGATGATTATGCCTGCTAAGGGCAATCTCATCATGGAGTCACATACTCAGACTGCCAACCTTGAGGATTTTTCAGTGCCATTCCAGGAGTCCAGAACAGGAATTTTTGAAAGCTGTCAGTTGCCCATATGCTGATTCTCACTAGTGCCCCCAAATCTTGGGAATATCTCAGTTATCTTAATGTCTTCAGCCTTGAAGGCAGTGCTTGCTAGTGGTATTGGTGGTGGAGGGGAGATTCCTCTGGTTGAGATGAGCTCTCCTTGGAAGATCAACAAACTGGGAAGGGACCTGACCTAAAGTTTAACGCAAAGGAGACAGAGAAGAAATGAAGGCAGAGATGCCAATTTTATCCTGGTGTTAGTCACTTGTGGGGCATCTGCAGGCTCAAGCAAAGGGTCAGAGCTTTTAGCACACACAGTTCAGCTACTGCGAGTGTTAATAAGAAAGTTCTTTAGGTTTGTATGTGGTGTGTGTGTGTGTGTGTGTGTGTGTGTGTGTGTGTGATAGAAAAAATCATCAGTAAACTTCATTACTTTTCTTATATAAAGTTAAATCTAATTTTTCTGCAGTGTTAAAAGGAAACCAAGTTGATTCTAAAATCAAAGAACAGACAGAAGTTCAAGTGGGTTGTAAACTTGGCAAAAACATGTTCTGCCAGGAAATAAAAAAGAATTTGGTCTCAAAATCTGTTACAGTGCAGGCTTCTTCTGGCTTTCCTTTTGTAAGAGCAAAGTCCAGGAAAAAAAAGAATCATAACATCATCTAACACATGAATCCACTTTCTGAGTCTGACGGTATTTAAATTGCTTATCTGAAATTAGGCCAAGGCTATAAAAATGTTCCTTCTGAAAAACCAATTTGGACATGCAGTACACATTCCACCGACATGTGTTTGTGGAGTGAACAAATAGAACACTTTCTTGTAGAGCATTGGCAGCCATTGATTTATAATTGGTTGATTTTTTATCTCTGTGATTAGAAGGAGACCCTGTGTGTTTTGATGTCTCTTAAAGATGATATATGTTGAGGATAGTTTTCTGGGATTCTTTTTATTGCTGTGAGTTCAAGGAAAAGGTGACCCTAGTAGTTTTCCTTACCATGTAATTTATCCTTAATCTGTAACTTGTTCGGTAGATAGGCTGCCCAAAAGTTGGGCAGTGCCTCTGAACCTCTAGTTCATCCACAGTGCAGCACCACAACCACTCGGTAAATGTCAGTAGTGACATAAATGACTGAGGATATATGAAACTATGTCAGTCTGAATTTAAAATGACTTGGAAGCAATAAAACATATAGATGATGTAGAAAAATAAAAGTAACATGGAACACCATCTTTGGAGAATTATCAAAATACAAAGGAATGGGAAAGAGATGATGGATTCAATATGACAGCTTTGGAAAGCAATGCTACCATTCTCTGCCCATCCTTACTAAAGCTTAGATGAAGCCCCTAAAGGTTCGAACTTCCCTTTTATTCAAAAGGAGATTAATTAGAATTAAGGTGGAAAAACTATGGACTGCTGTACAAGGGGGCTGCCTCTTCTTCTTGTGTGAGCATTTATCCCAGTCGCCTGCCAGTCAACTGGTTAACTTGAGCAAGGATAAAGTTTGCTCCCAGTCCACTTCAAAAAATAAAAACAAAGAAAAAAAACCCCAGCAACATTCTGAATGGGTAACACTGGAACTATTGTAGTAAAATCAGTGCAGGAATTAAAAGCTGCAAAGTAACTGGCATTACAAATCTTGAAATGTACCTGTTGTCTCAAGTGGCGGTAGAATGGCTGTTGATTTAGCCCAGGATACGTCTGCTACTCTGTTTTCAAATAGGAGATAAGCGCCAGATCTAAATTAAAATGTATAATGACATTATTCTTCTGGGAAAATAAATGTAGGTTTATTACTCAAAATTGGATCTTTCCTCTGTCTTTTTACATCAGAATGTCTAGTAAAGAAATATCCATGTAGACAAAAAGGATATGTGTGTTTAAACAACACAATCTTTATAGATGGCTATAAATGTTCTGTTTCAGACATATTTAATTGGGTTAAAACTCTAACGTCTTTCTTCTCATGGTCCTGCAATGACTAAAATTTCCTGATTTTTTTCCATACCTCTGGGCTTCAGACATCCTTGCCTCTCTTCCACAGCCATAACTGTGGGGGATGGAAACCCCCATATTCCTGAGTGACTCTTGAATAGCACACTCTAAAGGGTCCTTTCCAACAAGGTTTAGGTTCATGTGTTGCTATGACAGTTTTTCACATTTTATTTTATTGTAAAGATGCTGTGCAGAGGGGTTACAGTTTCATGAGTAATGAGTACATTTCTTGTCGAACATTGTTACCTCCTCCTTTTTTTTCTCCTACTATTCCTTCCCTCCTTCACCTTCCCTACCCCTCCCTGCCACAGTTGGAAAGTTCATTTCCAACATAGTGTCTTGTGAGTATCATTGTTGCAATGGGTCATCCTGTGGATATGACAGTTTTTAAAGGTCATAAGATGAAGCTGGAGGGAGCAGTGTGAATTAGGTACTTATATTGCAGTGGTCATTTCGTGGGCCAACCCTCACCTCCTAGCCAACGCTCTGGCCAGAGCCAGGAGAGAGCAGAACTGCACTAGTTCCCTTTTGAAGTGGAAATTAGACAAATCAAGATTTGTTTATGGTTACACATTGTCCTTGGAAGCAATATCTCAGACAGGCAAAGGCTCAGGAAGTAGATCATCCATAGCTTCTTCCTGTGAAGAAGGGATGTGCCGTGAGCACTTGCCTACCCAGGGGTGAGGTCCTGCTTCAGTGTATAAAGAATTGTGAATCCCACGATATAAGGCAAAAGATCTCCATTTTTTAAAACAGAACAAAGAAATTAAAAAGTAACCATGGCTGTATTTAAAATTCTAGGGTGAGTCATAGAAAGCTGAATGGAAGAAGAAAATAAAACTGTCAACAAAAGCTGATTGAGGAATGATAGATACTGTTTCATTGTTGATACCAACGGTTAGAATTTGAGACATGCTAGAATTTTTGACATACCATATGCTTTTTTGGGGGGGGGTCCTGTCGTGGGGCCTGAACTCTGGGCCCGGGCACTGTCCCTCAGCTCTTCAGCTCAAGGCTAGCACTCTACCACTTGAGCCACAGCGCCACTTGCGGCTTTTTTCTTTTTGCTTATGTGGTGCTGAGGAATCGAACCCAGGGCCTCATGCATGCAAGGCAAGCGCTCTACCACTGAGCCACCTTCCCAGCCCACCATATGCTTTTTGAATAACCAAGGGAGAAAAAAAACAATTAAAAGAATTGTGTCCACTTTGCAACACAAGTAAACATGGAGAACTAACTGGACATACATCGATGAATTAGGAAACCTGAGGAGCCAGTGGTGATGAGAGAGATGGGAAGGAGGAAAGATGGTGGCGGAAGCAACACTGGCCAAGACATACTGTGCACATAAATGGATGCACATAACTATGACTATTTGAAGATAATTTTTTAAAGTAGATTAACATTACTTTGATTTTTACATGAAAAACAAATACTTTAAAAACACAAATCCTTTAAAAAAAAAAAAAGGCTCATAAGGGCAAGCCTCTGTGTAATGGTCTGTGGATACTTTGGAGACCCAGTGTGGGACATGGACCCAGTGCACACGTACTAGGAGCAAAGGATGCTAGTAGAGCATCGTGTTCTGTCTGTTCACCATATCACCAGGGACTTTCCCACAGTGAGAGTGTTTTTCAAAGCGATAGGCAACACAAATAGATTTCAAACTGAAGATCAAATTACCCTTGACAGGAAGGAATCGCCGTCTCAAATGTGCAAAAACAAGGATGCAGACAAAATTGTTCATGTAGGTTTCAGTATCTTTTATTTTCCCATTTCCAAATAGAACACAGATAGTAGAGTAGGCCAGTGCTGGAAATACAACTTGTAACTGAACTGAAAGCACAGGCTGTGGCAGGGGCTGAGATCCCCAACACTTCTGCTCTGTGCATGGCTGGGCCTGGGGATGGACCACACAGCTCCTGAAATCAGACGAGGTGTCATATTTCACAGCAAGCTAGCAAACCATATCCCTCAGGGCTGATTTAAAACTCTAAGGAGAACTGGCCTGACATTCATACCCTGCAAGGGCTGGAGTTAAAGGGGCTGGAAGATTCGGCAGAGGAAAAGGGTTGTTGAGTGTAAGATAGCTGTCTTCAAGGAGCAAGACAATGACCAGCAAATGGCATCCCTGTACATATGGTTCACTACAAAAAGGGTTGGCCAATACATTCTGTGAAGAACTTGAAGTGGTCCTGAAGAACATTTAGAAAGAACAGCGTGGTAAAATACTCTTAACTACACGGGAGTAATGCCTTATCACCAGCCTGTGCAATCAATAGCCAGGTGACAACTGTAAAGAATGTTCTAGAAGCTTTTCACTTCTTCACCTGGGGACTTGAAGACTGTGGCTCATGAAGAGGCTTTGTTGTTCCACAAAAACAATTGAAATTTTCTAAATGCCTTGAGGAGCAACCAGCAGAATCGAGAGAAGGCACATGGCTGCCCTGTGCCAACTCCAAACTCAACACCTGTGCTTCTTTCCTTGAGAGAAGAGATAGGAACTTGGCAACAAAGCAGGTATGGTGAACCAGCGGATGAAGATGGTTCACTCCAGACAGCCTTCTCTCCTCTGAACAAGACCACAGACTTCCCCTCCCCCATCTGAGTTCCAATCCCATAGGATTTCTGCCTCCAGGACCATTTTAAGTGCAATTCCAGGAGCTCCTGCTATCAATGTAGATGACAAAGGCAGCCTTTTGGGTTCGCTTCTTCCTGCAGCCAGTTCCAGGTCCTCCACAGGGCCCAGGCTCCTGCACTCTGTGCCTGGTGTAATACTGCCATCTGGTGTCTGTTCATATGCAGTGCCTGAGGGCTGGGCCTCCTGCTAGGCATGAAGGTCTCTAAATGTGTGACCTGAGCCAGCCAGTAAGAGAGTCATCCTCTCAGGCCAGCCACGGGGGGCAGAGTGGTCCTTCCAGGCCACCAGCAGGAGAGCAGCCTCCCAGGTAGCCAACAGAAGAGTGGTCCTCCCAGGCTGCAAGAGAGTAGTCCTCCCAGCCAAGAGTAGTTCTCCCAGCTAGTAGGAGAGTAGTAGTCCCAGGCTGCCCGGGGAGGTGGGGGTGGGGGGAGTAGTCCTCTCAGGCAGACACACAGAACCCAGAGGAACCTGTGAAGACAATTAGGTACACAAGAAGCTGGTTTCTAGTGAACACGGATACTAATACATGTTATAATATATTAATATTGCATATTAATAATGCTGAGTAGTAATCAGTGTAATCAAGTGTGATCATTATTAATGATCTTAATTGTGATTGTGCAAAGGAGAACATAAAACAGTTCTATATGTGCAGAAAGTCTTCATGTACATATTATCAACGATGATCCTCATCGCGGCCTGCAATTAGCATAGGGTCACCATGTCCACACACACCCCAGGGGGAGGAGCACTGTGTGCTCAACTGCACATCTGGCTCCAGGTCTATCAAATGATGTGGTTATCTGGGCCAACAGGGTGCCAGCATCACACACTATGAAGAAGTCAGGCTCCTGGCCTTGGGCAGACAGAATGAGGGCATCAGTTGGCAAGTGTAGGACAAAATTATGGACAGGGGAGGGGGAAAGGAAGGGGGAAAGAGGGGAAGGAGAAGGAGGAGGAAGGCTTCGTTTATTGAACTGCTTTGAAACAGGGGGCAGTCAGTAGCAGGGCATTTGTTCATAAGATTTATCTGAAAGGAAAAAACAGATGGACAGTCAAGGCCACAACTTATGGAGTAAGGAGTTGCTGGGGTTCCTTGGGAATAGTATGCCCCTGGGGAAATCTCCCCAGGCAGGAGTTCCCTGGCCTGGCCTAACTAGCTTCAAGAACCGTGAAACCACACTCTGGGGGGGCGCCCCCGGCGGGGGATGGGTTGGAGGGGGGGACTGGCATGGTGGCCTGCTGCTGCCCCCTGAAGAACCCCCTGCCGCAGCCCGCCCCACAGACGAATAGGCTGGGGGGGGAGAGGCAGGGGAGGACAGGTCACGCTGGTTCCTGCCGGGCTCCCCGGGTGAGGCCGCGACTCTGCCAGCCTCCCCGGGTGTCCGGGCCACCGCGGGGACCGTCCCCCCTCGCCTGCTGCTAGTACCACTTGCGCAGCACTGTGCCCGGGGTTCGCGGGAGGATTGAGAGTGACAGGCCCGGGCCGTGGGGACGGGCCCGAGCCGACGGAGGTGCCCGGGGAGTGGGAGAGGGCAGCCGCGCCTTGTCCAGCCTCAGCACACACCCAGCCCCCCTTTGTGGGCCAGCCTGACCGATCCAGCCTTTAGAGCCAATCCTTATCCCAAAGTTACGGATCCAGCTTGCCGATTTCCCTTACCTACATTGTTCCAAACTGCCAGCGGCTGTTCACCACTGTTTAATCCCGTGAACACCACGTGGACACCCTCGTTTGATCACGTGGACACCACTGTTTAATCACGTGATCCTCACGTGGACACTATCATTTGATCACGTGATTCCCACATGGATTCCCTCATTTGATCATGTGGATACCACGTGGACACCATCACTTGCTCACATGGACACCACATGGACAACACTGTTTAATCAGGTGATCACCACGTGGACACCATCACTTGATCACGTGGACACCACGTGGACAGTACTGTTTAATCGCGTGATCACCACGTGGACACCATCATTTGATCCCGTGGACACCACTGTTCAATCATATGATCCCTACATAGATACCACTGTTTAATCACGTGATCACCACGTGGATATAATCATTTGATCACATGGACACCTTTTAATCACGTGATCCCCACGTGGACACCACTGTTTGATCTTGTGATTCCTGCATGGACACCACTGTTTAATATCGTTCATCCATTCATGTGCGTCACTATTTAGATGACGAGGCATGTAGCTACGGTAAAAGAGTTATAGTTACTCCTGCCGTTTACTCACACTTCATTGAATTTCTTCACTTTGACATTCAGAGCACTAGGCAGAAATCACATCGTGTCAACACCCATCGCGCACCTTCTTGCCTGAGTGTGGTGCCATGACATGATGCTCTCCCTAAGGCCCACTGTACCGTGTGTCTTGAAGGATTGTCTGCTGTCCACTGTCTAGAAAATCAATTTTTTCATGTACTCTGGTCTAGTTTTTAGTTAGTTATTTTGAGACAAAGGAAAATGTATCATCTTACTCCAGTTTGCCAAACAGAAAGTCTCATCTAAGTGTATCACTGGCAAATATTTCCTATACTTTAATCTCAACAATACAACAACAAAAATAAACACTGTATGAGAGACCCTATCTCCAAAACAACCACTTGAGGCATTATGGCTCAAGTGTTAGAAAGCCAGCCAGGAGTGAGAAGCTAAGCAAGTGTGAGGCTCTGAGTTCAAGCCTAGCATCAATTTCAAACAAAAAACAAAAGTACTAAGATACAAGATACCGACGCATATTCACCAACAATGTCTTTTCAATGCAACTCCCAGACCCACAACCAATTTTTTTCACAGAATAAAGAAGGGCCCTCCATCTGGTCCCTGTGTTCTTAAAATGCTTCCTCCCAGCCTCCCACTTCCCAGATGCTTCCTTTCCAGCCCTGCTCTCGTCCCTGGATGAATTTCTCATAGAGAAGGAACAAATCTCCTGCTCTAATCTTTAGCAGAGCCACCATCTACTAGCTATCTAGCCATGATCCCACCATGATCAAACGTACAACTGACATAAGTTTTTGGCCAGAAGCAGCCTCAAGTAGAGGTAGAGTTCAGGTGCTGCTGCTCACAAAGCCACACCTGCCCCACTTAACTATGCAGGGTCTCTGTGCATCACAGTGTCTCCTGCTGACAACAGCCGGTGTGACAATGACAGACCCAAACAACAGGAGCGTGGATTGTCATAAGGCCGGGTCCAGCTGAAGCTTCGAAAAGCTTCTTATCTAAAACCAACTAAAGAGGAAGGGCACACAGGCCTTTTGGTCTTTTATCGTTTTATTGAGATAGCATGTAAAGTTTATGCCTCTCCTAATAACCATGCCTCTACTAATCTAATAAAAATTCAACCCTTCCCCCCACCCAAGTTGTCCAGATCGTTTCCAGCATACTGTCTTGTGTATATCAGTGTTGCATTGGTTCCCCCTTGTCCTTTGTTCACCATGTTGTTGTTCCCCTTCCCTGTTATTTTGTTTTAAGAGATGTTAGTGCCTCTGGCTTTCATGTGATGACCTTCCTATCAGTAAATCAGAGATGTACTGATGTGAACTCTTGAGAATGGAGGAAAAGAAGTCCTTAGAATTTCTTCATCCATTTGTGCTGGGCACTGACAGAGGCAGGCACTGGAAAGCTGGGCCCCAGACCTGTTGAAAACACATGTGCTTTTCACTAACCTCAAGGTCTCTTCCTTCCCACAGGTGCCAGAGTAGACAGAGCAAACAGCTGCCAGTCTGACAGCAGTGGGTTTCTGGAGGAGCCACTGGAGCCCCCGCAACTCCAGGTAGAAGGGAGTGAAGCAAGGCCCTAACTGCCCTTCCCTCCTGCTGTACTCAAGTCCTCCCACCCCTCCCACCCTGGGCCCGGTGTTTAAAAGTGCCCAACACCATGGGAAAAATCTGAAAGCACATGCCACACCCCTCAAGGACAGAGGGTGACAGAACCACAGAGGCCACGTGCCAGAACTCTCTTTTATTTCCTTTGATTTTTCTAAGTAAGAAGGCTGAGCTATGTAGATGTGATTTGATGCAAAACCCATTTGCCATCTTCATCCTTTGACTTCTGACTCAATGGTAATGGTACTTCTCCTTGCCTTCCTCACTCCTGACTCCATTCCTTTGTCCCCTTATCTTCTGTGACTCCTCTGCAGAGCAGACATGGTCCCCCTGAGGCTGGAGAGGGGAAGCCAAGGGATTCAAGCCACAGCTCTGTGTCCTTCCGGAACTTCCAGCAAGAGTCAGGTGGCTCTGATTCCATGGGCCTGGTGGGTACCTCCTCAAGCCAAGACTGCAATGTCTTGGAGGAAAAGACCTCTGCATTTATGGTGGAGGAAAAGCCTCTGCTTGGGGCCTCTGAGGGGCCACCAGATCTGTGGACTCCAGATATGGACTCCAAGAACCCTACAGGGGGAGAAGATCCAGAAGAAGATGTCGAATACGAGGATGCAAATCCTGGCCTTTGGGGACCCCTGGTGCCTGAAATTACAGAGAAGGGAGGTGGGTCTGTGAGGCCTGAGGAGGCAGGAGAGGTGCCCGGGAAGTGGCAATGCCAGGATCCTCAAAGGTCATCTGGAATGGATTCTACTCCAATCAGAGTCCTGCGTGTGGACTCTGAGTCTTCAAGAGCCATGGAGAGCAGCAAGCTCTGCTCAGACACCAGCGAGACTGTCCTGGCACAAGAGAGGCCATCACAGCACATCCCCAGTCACGGAGTCGTAACACCCCACACAGCTGACCTTGTCCGCACCACAAAGTCCAGCCCCTACCTCCATACCCTCCCTGAAGCAGATGCAGGCTGCCATGAGTCAGTCACAACCCCAGTGTCCTCCGGTCTGGAGTCAGGTGCTTGGAATGCTGTGGCCGTGGGGGCCAACCGCAGAGGCGCAGCTTTCGAGCAAACTCTGTCTGACCCCATCACCATGACAGGCACCCAGGTGGCTCAGGTCCGTGATGTATCTGTTCAGACTTCTATAAGCAGATCCCCATCACAGCCCTGCTGTTTATCCCCCTGGAACAAACTCTGTGCTTGTGGGCGCAACGCCCTCACCAAGTCGGCCTCTCTGGACACAGATTTCCCCAGGGCCTGCACAGCAGGCTTCTGCCACTCTACACCTGTCCATTGCTGCCTCTGTGGCCCATACCATCCCTATGCCCCTGGGGACAGATGCTGCCTCAGCCCTGCACCAGCTGCCTGCTCATTGGGCCTACACCCACAGACAGGGCTCACAGAAGCCCCACTCATGGAGACCCCAAAAGTCCTTCAGGATACCACCAGGAGGGAGCTGCCATCCGTAAGTGTTCTTTCTGTAAGCCCACACCACCAGCACCATCATCTACATACCAATACCTCCACCATCCACAAGCTAACACTACCATCCACACCAGCTCCACCACCCACAGACCAACATCACCCCCCACAGACCAACGCCATCATCTACTCACCAACTCCTCTACCACCCACACACCAACATTATCTACTAACCAACATATCCACCATCTACAGGCCAACACTATGGCCCACCTGCCAATACTACCACCTACACCCACTCCCCCACCCATACTGCCAACACCTCCAACTTTGGCACAAAGCTCTGAGTGAAATTAATTGACTTAGTGATAGCAATTGATTTGGTGTTACTCTGATCATTGATTTGTTTTACTGATTTATTATTGCTCCAGTTTTAAATCTGGAGCTTTTCACAATAAACAGAGGGCATTGTCTACTTTTATTAGTCTTGTTTAAAAGTATTCATTGGGTTACTGAGAGGTGAGTGATCTCCACCTCCTTTAGCTTTTAATCAGCATTTAATGAGTCCATCTTGTTTCTCTCTTCAGTGTATCTAAATGGGAGAAGTAACCAAGGCCTTCAAAGCTGGCCATTGATTTTAAAAATGTATTCTGGTGAGATCTGGTTTCTATTCACGTGGAAATCATTTATTGTAATTATTGATGGTAAGGAGAAATAACAAACACATGTCAACAGACAGAATCTAGAAGTCCATCGCACCACATTGTGTTTGCGCTACATTAGTTAATTTTTGCAGAACATGGCCACATTTCATCAGACCATTGCTTTGACAGGCCTAGAGTATATGAACTTTTGGTGTCCCTGGCAACTTGTAGGAGTTGGTTCAAAGCACAATTTGACAACTTGGAACACAGGTGCAGCTAGATGGACTGCAGCTGCTAGAAGAAAGAGGGTAGACAGGGAAGAGTGAGAGTCAGCCCCAAGAAACCCAGGCACTGGGGCCCAGAGCCAGGTATAGTAACGGCATTGCTTAGATACAATGTCTGCCCATTGTGTCCAGAGAGTACTTGGAGTGTACGTACAGTCCCACATGTGTGGGACTATCAAGGATACAGCCCTGACTTCAAACCCCAGTCACATACACACGCATACACATACACAAATACACACTCACACACACATATATACCCACACACATACATACACATATACACCTGAGTCTTGATTGGAAATGTGCAATTATTCAAATCTGTAAGGCACTGCATACTCATTGAGCCATACTATATGGGGCTTTACTAGATGACAATGAATTTGTCTTTAGAGTCAAGGAAGCAGGAACACACATTGGAAGGCAACAATGAAAATATGCACACTATACATGTGAGTGTTTGTACTCACATTCAGGCTGTATGCACACACATGCATGGACATGCGCGTGTATGCACACACACAGCACAGCCAATGTAAAGAAGATATTGCAACACTCCATAAGGAAGCCATTTCCAGAAAGTTGAAGAAGAGGACAGGGTATGGCAGACAATAAGATCTATAGTGAGCCAGCATTTTCTAAAGCTGGAACCATATTCTAAGGGGAAAACAAGGCCTTGAGTTGAAGGTTGTATACTAGCTAGGGGAAGAAAAAACACTTTGAAAAACATAACTAGAAAATAGTACATAGACCAAATGAAAATTATAGGCAGTCAGGAATGTCACCTTTTAAATGCTAACAGGAATTCCAGGGGATGTTCAAACTAAAAGCAATTTCAGGTAAAAATTTTGAAAAGTACCTCCTCATTTTATCCAGGGCTTTGTAAATACTACAGAGAAGCATGCAGCCATTTCTGTGGTCTTGAAGGTTATCTAAAATAATAGTTTGTGATTGAATCTATATATATGAGGCCAAATGCCAGTGGCCAATGCCACCTATAATCCTAGCTACTCAGGAGCTAAGAACTATGATCTGAGGATCATAGTTTAATGCCAGCTCCAGGCAGGAAAATCCATGAGACTTTTGTCTCTAATTAACTACCAAAGAACTGGAAATGAAGCATGGCTCAAAGTGGTAGAGCACTAGCCTTGAACATAAAAGCTCAAGGAAAGTACCCAGGCCTTGAGTTCAAGCCCTAGGACAGCAAACAAATAAATAATCAAGAAGATAGATATATTCGATATAAATCAAGATTTTATTATAATTTTTCAATTGCAAATTATTGCTGGTGCCATTAAATTTATTTTAAAAATGAGTTCTTTAGAATAATTTATGAACTTAAAATACATTCTGGAAAGACAAATGTCTTTCCAGAAAAAGAAAAGATGCATCAGAAACAACATTTCTGATTATTTGAAGATGCTTCTATAACATTTATGACTTAAACCGCAGGAGAAGAAGGAAATATACAATTTCATAAAGTTCCTGTGAACCAATTCAAGAGTCAAAGCTCTCACTCTGTCAAAAGCTGAGGTTTGCTTTTCTAGATTAAAGTCAATGGACTTGCTTGCAGTGGATTTAACCCAGTCTGTATGTGAGGGGGGAAAAAATGTCCAAAACTGTTCTCTTCTATGTCCCATATCGGGCTTTATCTCTGAAACTGTTTAGCAGAAAATTTAGCTTCTCCAGAGCTGAACTCTATTGTTTATAAAGTTTCCAAATGGCCAGAAGATGGCAGCACTCTAGTTCTCTCAAGTCCAACTCTACCTGCCTGGGGTTTTCCAACCACAAAAGGTCACCCCAGAATATCTGATGGCAATCTAAGGGCCCTCTGCCTATTTGAGCTCACACGGTCCCTAGAGCTTGGAAGTTGATTTTGGCCCTCCCTAACCTTGGTGACCTTCTAGGAATCTGCTTGAACCAGGCTGGACAAGGTCAAGGCCTCTAGGTCAGTGGCGTGTTTCTGAGCAACAAGCTCAAAGCTAGGGTTCCACTCTCCCACAGGGGTTGAAAGGTGATCCCGGCTGTCCAGATAGCACAGGCTCTCAGATCCTTGAGGAGGACACATGAATTAGATGTCACCACCATCATAAGCTCCTCATAGTACCTGCTGAAGTCAGTGGTCAGCATCAGGGATTATAACATTCAGCAACTGCTGCCGGCAGGGCAGGAGGCCACCCCAGGGACGTGGCCACCCCAGAGACACAGCCACCACAGAGACACAGCCACCAAGGGACATGGCCACAATAGGGACACGGCCATCACTGGGCCAGTGCCTGTGCTGCTAGGAGTCATGCTTGAGCAGGTTAGGCTGTTTCTTGTGCAGAGGTTCCCCCAGATCCCTGGACCATCGGAACATGCTTATGCTAGGAAACCAAGGCACAGATCAGCTAAGAGAGAGTGTCAGGCCACCATGTGACCCACATTAGCAGTGACTGAAGCAGGAAGGGCAGCTCAGGAGAAGCCAGGATGTCTTATCTTTGCTTGTCCTCCTCCAGGTGGACTGGTTAACCAGGTGGAGACGATGGCAGATTTCACCCCCCCAGAGATTATGGCTAGGCAGGACTGGGGTTAATACAATTGTTCCAAGGGCAAACTCCATCTGAGCCAATACATTCAATGTTCTTGATTTACTTTGGTGTAAACACCATGAAAGGAGGCCCTGGCTTTCTCAGCCCTGTCCAAATCCTCACATCCTGTATCACCTCTGTCCTCCCTCTGGTCCACATCCTCACAACCCTGCATCACCTGTGTCCCCTTCCTGTCCACATCCTCACAGTCCTACATTGCCTAGGTCCTCCTTCTTGTCCATGTCCTCAAGTATCTGGACATGACTGTCATTAAGCGCCATCCAGACACCTTCCAGGTTCAGCCAAGAAATGCCTTGGGGTTGGGTGTCTCTGCCCACCCCTCACCTCCACTTGCCTTCACAGTCAGACTTCCATGGAAACAGGTGACCCTTTCGTTGGAATGCAGATGTCCTCCCCCTTCTCAGCTCTCTGCTTGTCCTTAGTGTACCCTGCACGGACTGGAAGCCATTACAACTGTATGCCAGAGTTTCCGGGAGTACCTAGAGGAAGTTGGACAGCACCTAGCAGGACAGCAGGCACTTTTGTCCAGGGACATGCTAGAAGAGGAAAGGTAATTATCTAAGGGAGCAATAAAACCAAGGAAGGGAGTTGGGGCAGTGTAGGCCTGGGGCACAGCCTGGGGCAGGGCTAATGAGAAATCTGCAAACTCTTGCTTTGCTTTCCTATCTTATGCTTGCTTTCTCCAGGGGAGGCTTGAGAGCGATTTGCCAGATGGGGCCTAGTTCAGGAGGTCAGAGGAGGGGTGATCCGGTGGGGAGAGGCAGTGTCCATCGCATGGATTTAATCTATGGGAACAGGGCTCATGCAAGGGAACATGTGCAAGTTATTAGAATCTGCATTATATTCACATGAGTTAAAAATATATATCCCAAGGCTTAACACAATGAGTCACACCTGCCATCCCAGATCTGTTACTTAGAAGGCAGAGAATGGAAGATCCTGGTTTGGGGCCAGACTAGGCAAAATGTTAGGAAGACTGACTCCATCTCAGGTACGAAGTTTTGTCACACATTTTCCTGGTAGCTAACATCCTGGCTACACGGGAGGCACAATTAGAACTGTGGTCCAGGCCAGCGTGGGAAAAAACAAAACAAAACAAAACAAAACCCACAAGAGTTTTATTTTCAAAATGACTCAAACACAAAGGAGTGTCTCAATCAGTAGAGCACCAATCAAACAAGTGCCAAACCTAGTACCATGGCAGAGGAGGCAAAAGTAGATGCATTATCCACATATACAGCCTGGGACTAGAAATAGAGTTGGAAGTCGAGTGCTAGGGTTTGTTTGCTTGTTTGTTTTTTCTCCTGAACTCAGGAGCGTCCCTGCCTCTGAGCTTCCTTTACTCAGGGCTGGCATTCTGCCACTTGAACCCCAGCTCCATTTCCAGCTTTTGAGTAGCTTATTGGAGATAACAGTCTCATAGACTTTCCTGCCTAGGCTGGCTTTGAACTATGATCCTCTGATCTCAGCCTCTTGAGTAGTTAGACCTACAGATGTGAGCCACAGATCTCCAGCTGTGCGTCCTAGTGTTCTTAATGGAGGGGGAATGTATTCTGCAGCTCTAGGATGAAGAGTTACACAACTTGGTAAATGTAGTGCAAATTATTGAATGATAGCTTAAAACAAGTAAATGAGATAGGAAAATTTTAGTATAATAGAGTAGTTCTAAAAATTAAAACAATACAAAGAAAAATAGGTAAGCTGGAGATGTATTTAAGTGGAAGAGCGCTTGCCTAGCTGATGTTTAATACCCTGAAAAAGGAAGGAAGGGAGGGAAGAAGGAAGGAAGGAAGGCAAGGAGGAAAGGAAAGAGTGAGGGAGGAAGGGAAAAGGGAGGGAAGGAAGGTAATGTACTATGCATGCAACTGAATCAAATGAAGGGGATGACATTTCCTCTGAGAAACATCAATGAGACAGGCCTGTACTGCCAGCAGCACAGTGCAGAGGTGCACCCCAGGCTGAGGCTCCTGTTTTCTGCTGTCTTCTTCAGGGAGGAGGTACAACACCTGCACGCCCTGCGGGAAGCACTGCGACAGCAGGTGGCAGAGCTGGAGTTTCAGCTTGGAGACCTCGCTGGGAAAATCAGAGAAGAGCTCCTACTGGTAGGGGCAGGGTGGGAATAAGAGTTAGACTTTGTCCAGCCCAGCCCAGGGAGCAGGGAGTGAGAAACCCATTGGTGCCCTCGTTTCCATCATTCTAGGGTCACATGCCCATGCCCAGGTGGTAGGTACAAAGCAAAGCCATTTGGTCTGTTCATACCTACACAGTTGCCTAGTGGTCACTCAAGGCTAGACAGCAGTTCCCCAGTACTCCCTCCCAGCCTGGAAATGAAAGAAGAGTTCCATCCACCATCTTTCCCCAAGCCTCGGGTGGCTTCAGGTGCAGATATGACACTGTCTTCTCACCTCTTTCTACTTTCCTCTCAGGAGCTGGACTGCCTCATAGGGGAGTCCCTTGGACTCCATACAAATCTACCACCATGTAACTGGACAGAAGACAGAAATGGCCAGAATCTGTATGCTCACCCCCACCCTGCTGTGGTCCCGGAGCCTGCCAGTCCTCCTTTCTCAGGGGAGACTCAGCTGCCTGCTGCCTGCACTCCACTGGTCCTGCGGAGTAGCACCATGCCATCTGCCCAATCACCTGCTCAGGTATGTCAGGTCCATCCCCTGCATCCCCTTGTTCTTCTAGAGAAAAGAGTACAGATACCTCTTCTAGATCATGGCAGGAAGGGGATGGGGAGGGGGAGAAGGATGGTCCTCAGGCCTTTGGGTACCACAGAAGAACCAAGAAAAGCTCTTGCAAGGAAATCTAATGTTACGAGGTGAGAAAACAAAGAAGCCACTTTTCGAGAGGTGGTTGAATCTCAGAGTCTTTATTAAAAGGCCAGCAACTGCATGATGGACTCCTGTCTCAAAGACCAGCAGCCAGCAAATACAATTAACACTGTTAGAAAACTGAGCCACAGGGGCTGGGAAGGTGGCTCAGTGGTAGAGCACTTGCCTTGCATGCATGAGGCCCTGGGTTCGATTCCTCAGCACCACATAAGCAAAAAGAAAAAAAGCCAGAAGTGGCACTGTGGCTCAAGTGGTAGAGCGCTAGCCTTGAGCTGAAGAGCTGAGGGACAGCGCCCACGCCCAGAGTTCAGACCCCACGACCGGACACCCCCCCCAAAAAAAAAGAAAACTGAGTCACAAAGTCCAGAGAAGAAAGAAAGAATAAAACCCAGACCAAATTGGGACATCATGGTGACCAGAGAAGAGCCAGGAGACAGGAAACAGGACACAAACACAGAGACATGTGTTCTGGTGTTGAGGTGCCTGAGCTGGTCCAGGCCTAAATAGAGTCAGATCAGGGGTCAAGGTCACAGGAAACTGATATCCCAGGCACTGGACTGACAGGTTTAGTAACCTATCATCCAAATCCCCAGCCCCACCTCCAGGGATTCAGGCATGCCTATCACTTGAGAGGCAGGGCCTTCACCTTACACCCACCATGAAGACAAGAAGCCAGACTCTACCATCCACCATGAGGCTAAGATGGCACAGCCAGATCCAATCTCTCTATTAACCAACACTTCATCAGCAATTCTTTTTTTCCCCTCTTGTACCCTATAATTAAAAGCAGTAGAACTCAGAATATTTGAATCTTCATTGACTATAGCATAATTAATCACATCATCTATCCCTGATGGTGTATACAAGGTATACGAAAGTGACCAAAATGGTACACAGTCTCTGATCTGCTAGAGTACTACAGTGTAATGGGAGAGACAGAATATAAACACACATGTGCATTTAACAGTGAGGCCCAGGAAAGGCTCTGGAGAACACGAACAGGTTTTTATGAACAAGAGCAGTGCAAGAGTCTGACTCAGACCCTTGGTCAGGAGGGCTTGGGGATGTGAAAACAAATGAGGGAAAAGGATCCCATGTCTGAGTTGCAGACTGTCGACAAGTCTAGAGTCAATCTACCATGGGAATGTCAATGAAGTACCTATTGTGTGCCAGGGATCCTGCTCATACTGGAGCTTTTGTGAGTCAGACAGACAGAAGGCCTCCTCATGGGGAGTTTGAAGAACCTCAGAAAAATAAGACAATTTCAATCCAGACATTGTGGGGAAGCAGCTGGTGTAGGGTAACCTCAGAGGGTAGGTGAAAGGGGGGCTTTGGTTGTGCAGCTTCTTGGGGAATGGTGAGGAGTGACAGCAAAGGAGATGGAAGGGCCCTGGCTGAACTACATTTCTGAGCAGTGGGCCTGGCCCACGTTAAGCCATGGCCAGGAGTCTAAGAGCCTAGAGTCTCCTCCTAAGTGTAATGTAAACCTTTTATAAGCTTTAGACAGGGCCGCCATCCATACAATACAGAACTCAGGGTCTGGAGCTCTTGTTTGGCTATTTTGCTCACAACTGGGGCTCTGCCACTTGGATGCCCCAAAAGTTATTTTGGGATCCAGAGAACCAGCAAGAAACCCCAGAATCACCACACTGCTCCCTCCCCTGAGCAGTCTTTCAAAATGTCTGCACACCCTGGGATGATGGTACAGCTCCCCCGACCAGATTCACACTGAAAGAGTAATTTGGCCTCTTCCATAATGGAGTCCCAGAGTCTTTCCCTGGGTTGATTTTGTTCTCTGCATATTCCATTTCTTTATTCAAAGCCGAAATCATAGAATGGGGGTGGGGGGGGGAGACTGGTTTAAGACAGAAGGCTTGGAACTGGAGTCACACATTTTCTTGGCTTTGTTATGCAGGGGCGAAGACTCAAGTTACAGAAGACAGAAGGTGAAACCTTGAAGGCTGCTCTGAAGCAGAGCACATGCACAGACCATGTAGATTTGTGTAAAGAAATGAATTTTTAACCCACAGAAAACATTCCCCATTAGATTTTGTGTATTTAACAAATTTCCCTTGCACATATATTTTTTTATTTTTGGCCTGCATACTTCGAGCTTATTTTCCCTTTAAGAGGAAATAATTTTTCTAAGGCGGAAAATAAGAGGCTTTCTAATGACATGAAAGTTTTGTCCCCTAAGGAGGAGTCCTTTGCTAAGGAAGCAATCTGTTCTGTGATGTCACCCAGTATAATTAAAGAGCATGTGTGAGAAGGATAAAAGTGTGTGTCAAGGGTAGAAGTCCTTTCTCTTGGAGATGAAGCTTCCGTGTTCTTGTGTGGAAGGATGGGTTTCACATCCAACTTCAAATTGTAATTTGAACAACAAATTATCACCATGATTTTGAGGTATAGTGATTATTCAAAAATATTCCAAATCGTCTTTCTTCTTTTTTTTTGGGGGGGGGGAGGGGAGTCCAGTCATGGGGCCTGAACTCTGGGCCTGGGCGCTGTCCCTCAGCTCTTCAGCTCAAGGCTAGCGCTCTACCACTTGAGCCACAGCGCCACTTCCGGCTTTTTTTCTTTTTGCTTATGTGGTGCTAAGGAATCGAACCCAGGGCCTCATGCATGCAAAGCAAGCACTCTACCACTGAGCTACCTTCCCAGCCCCCCAAATCGTCTTTCTTGAAAATTGTAGAGCATAAAATTTAGCTAATGGTTAGATAGAAAATTTCGGCTGGGCGCTGGTGGCTCACGCCTGTAATCCTAGCTACTCAGGAGGCTGAGATCTGAGAATCACGGTTCAAAGCCAGCCCGGGCAGGAAAGACTGTGAGACTCCTATTTCCAATAAACCATCAGAAAACTGGAAGTGGTGCTGTAGCTCACGTGGTAGAGCACTGGCCTTGAACTAAAGAGCTGAGGGACAGCGCCCAGGCCCAGAGTTCAAGCCCCACAACCAACAAAAAAAAAAAAGAAAGAAAATTTCTCTAATGCAAACTCAGCCTTTCTTACAGTCTAATTTTAAAACAGTAGCAGATCAGAAGGTTTGGAATGGGATGTTCCTTTCCTTAATCTATGCCAAGTTAAGAAAGAACTCATGCCATCAAGAATCATTCCTAATTGCAAGAACTAAACTAAAGAATTGTCCTTTCATTCTCAGGTACTCAGAGACTGCTGTGTCACCCATCACTATTCATGTCCTCGCACATTCCGTCCATCCCTTGTCTGATTCTATCACCAGGAATGTGTAGGGGGAAAGAAATGCACCATTACATGACCACTCTAACTGTGTGCCCCTTTCTTAATTCCCATTATATTTAACAATTGCTTATTTGCTCATGATGATAAATTATCATCACAAAGCATTTATTTTTATTTCTTAAAAGTTAAGCTGTTGGGAACTAATTCACAGGTATGAAGTTTATAAGAAATACAATAAGCCGGGTGCTAGTGGCTCATACCTGTAATCCTAGCTACTCAGGAGGCTGAGATCTGAGGATCGAGGTTCAAAGCCAGCCTGGGCAGGAAAGTCTGTGAGACTCTTATCTCCAATAAACCATTCAAAAAACAGAAATGGCACTATGGCTCAAGAGGTAGAGCATTTGCCTTGAGCTGAAGAGCACAGGGACAGTGCCCAGGCCCAGAGTTCAAACCCCACGACCAACAAAAAAAGAAAAAAAAAGAAATACAATAGTTATCTATTATTTTCTCTCCCTAGAGTTGTGTGTGTGGGGGGGGGTGTAGTGTATGTGTTTGTGTGTGACTCGTTCCTACTCTGGATCATCAGTATTCTTCCATTACATGAGGCATTTGTCAGGTGCATTGCTTTGCTAGCAATTTCTATGTTATAAAATGAAATTATTTCCTTCAATTTTGTATTACCCTCTGGCATATTCTCCTTGAACCTTGAAGGGCCTAAAGTTGCTCTATCTTGTGAGCTGGACCTTGCTTTAATAAATGCATAAATAGATAGATGATAGATACATAGATAGATAGTAGATAGTAGTAGATAATAGATAATACATAGATGATAGTAGTAGATAGATGATAGATACATAGGTAGATAGCTAGCAGATAAATGATAGATAGGATATAGATGATAGATAAATAGATACATCGTAGATAGATACATTGATATATACATAAACATATCAAAGATACATAGATACGTATAAGTTGTAGACATTATCTTAATCATTGTGTATCATGCTTTCTAATCCATATCTTTCTGTACAGTGAAAATTCTGAGCACATCAGAGATACATAGATACATACAAGTTGTAGACATTATCTTAATCATGGTGTATCATGCTTTCTAATCCCTATCTTTCTGTACAGTGAAAATTCTGAGCTAATAGTCTATAATTCTCTTCCCTCTTCATTCTGCTTTAGTCATCAACCTGGTGGCTTCTTTTCTATCTCTTTTTCTTTCCTGAAACAGTTCAGGAAAACTGACCAGTGATTTCTTAATAGAAACCAATATAATTGCTTCTCTCTTTCTTTGATCCACATATGGTAGTGTAGCATGGAGATGAGAAGTTTGGTGTAGAAAGTCTAATTTTATCTCCTAAAATCTGCTTAGCTTGGGTGGATTATCTAGTCTGTATAGCCATAGTTCATAAGAAAGATAAAAACCAATATCAAATGTGTGTGTGTGTGTGTGCGCGCGCGCGCGCACGTGTGCACACACACGCGTGCTGGACCTGGGGCTTGAACTCAGGGCCTGAGTGCCGTCCCTGAGCTTTTTTGTTCAAGGTTGTGTGTGTGCTGGTCCTGGGTCTTGAACTTGGGGGCCTGAATACTATCTGGAGCTTTTTGTTCAAGGCTAGCACTTTACCACTTGAACTATAGCTCCACTTGCTGCTTTTTGGTGGTTAATTTGAGATAAGCCAGTCTGTCCAGACTGGCTTCAAACCATCATCCTCAGATCTCAGCCTCCTGAGTAGCTAGGATTACAGACATGAGCCACCAGCACCCAGCCCAACATCAAACTTTGATTTAGGATAAAATGGCAGACAATTTTGGATAAATTAATTGTGTTTCTGAAGTGCTTAGCCTCAGACATGATAGAAAACTACTTGTTTCTGCTCACACATGTTGCATAACTAAACTAACTAAAACTAAGATAACTAAACTGTGGGAGTAGAAAAGAAGCAGAAACTTGTTTGTGTAGTTCTTTATCTTTCTTTTTTTTTTTCTCCCCAGTTGTCCTGCTACTTTCAGGGTCCTAGAATTGTTTCATATTTTTTATTCAGGACTTGTAGTGTTCATCGATATAAAAGATACAACTTCTAACCAGATTGAGATCTATCACTATATTTGATTTTAATACTCTTATTATGATAAAAAATGTTGCTATTACTCTTACATGGGCTAAATAAGCGGTGTGATTTACACTTAGCAAACCCTGAAATCATTATTGTCTCCATTTCAAAGATGAGGAAGCAGAGGCTTAAAGGGGCTAAGTGTTTTTTTTTCCCCACACAACTGGAAATCCAAGTGTGATCTCAGATTGGCCCCAAGTCATAGCCAGCCATTTTATGCAACCAGAGTTGCAAACATTTCCATTACATGTAAGGATCTCTCTTTCCTGGTCGACCTACACCTGTGTTTTTGTAGCTTTCAGCATTGATCAGGTCAGGTTGAAAGAGGTACTTACACACCACAGGTTGAGATCTAATATTGCTTTGTATTGGTTATGGGGCCTGTGTTTGTTTAAAGGAAGTGGAAACAGGTGTGTGGGCCTTGATTCAATTAGTTGATGGAGAGGTACACACTGATCCATGGCCATTTTCAAGGAGAGATGCTGGCTGTGGTAATTCATCACTTTTCTGTCAGAACAAAGTAGAACATAATAGGAAATGATGTTCGGTTTCATAGGTGTGGAGCGTAGGCGCCTACGCCGCGTTTTTCAGCAAGCAGAGGCAACTGTTTATGATGACAGCAGTGAAGATGCAGAGCTGCCTGCTTCAGGATCCCCCGTGGTACCTGAGACAGCTGGAGGGAGAGGTGTCCTACAAACTCTTGCCAGCACTGTGGGCCTCATCCAATACAGGTCCTCTCCAAGGAAACTTTCCCTCCTCCTTTCAAAGAGATTAATTGAGTCTCTCTAGATCTTAAGGGTAGCCCAGAGAAAGACCTAGAATGGGCATTTTCTTTTCTGTGCCATGAGACACTCAATCCACTTTTGCAGACCAAGCATTGATGCTCACGTTGGTGTATATAGTAATATGTAACTTATTCTTTCATTTATCTGCTGGCCATTCATGAGCCATTCTGGTCATTTGAAAACATAAATCAGGTACATTGATCTGAAACATTAAATAAGAGTTTTTGTTTAAAAGAATCTCCATAGACATTTAAATATATGTCCAGTCTCAATTCCTTACCAAGATTTTTTGTATGTTTTTTTTTAATTGTAAAAATGCTGCAGAGAGGGTTACAGTTACATGAGCAAGGTAATGAATACATTTCCTATTGAGCATTGTTGCCTCCTCCTTTGTTTTACCCCTACCATCCCTTTCCTCCTATCTCCCACCCCACCCCACCCCACCCACACCCCTGTGGAAGTTGTAAAGTTCATTTTCAACATAGTGCTTTGTACCTCTCATTGTTACAATGTGGCAACCTATATCCTTATTTAAGCCTTTTGTTTTTTCCCTTCCCCTCCCCAAATTAGAGAAGTGTATATATAAGTTGCAGAGCACAGACATCAAACACAGTGAAAATAGGGGTTATACTATGTGTGTGAGGGAACATACAAAGAAACTAAAAAATCACATGGTACATCATAAACACGTTAGAAACAATAGCAAGAAAGAAAAAAGATATTTGTGTCCCTATCTTGGGGTTCATTTCACTTAACATCATCTTATATGGTCATATGTACATAGCTTTTGGCCTTTTCTGCTTGTCCTACACATGTACTAGTTATTGCAAATAAGGGAAACCATGGGACCAATGTTTCTTTGGGCTTACTTTGCTTAATATAATTTTTTCCAAGTCTTTCCATTTCCTAACAAATGGGGCAATGTCATTCTTTCTGATGGAGGCATAGAATTCATGTGTGTATATATTTATACACACACACACACACACACACACACACACACACACACACACACACACACACACACATATATATCAGATTTTCTTGATCCATTCACCTACTGAGGGAGGGGCATCTGGGTTGGTTCCATATCTTAGCTACCTTACCAAGATCTTAGTAAACTACATTTTGATTAGGTTAAAAAAAAATTAGCAAATCGTGATAAGGTGGAGCTTGATACAGACAGACTATTGGAGAGCAAATTAATACAATTCATCATATTATTAGACTAAAGGAAAAACACTTCATTGGCTTAACAGTTTCAGAAGAAACATTTAGTGAACACTATATCTCGTGATGAAAATCTTTACCTAAGTAAGGTTTAAGTGCAACTTCCACCAAAGTGATAAAGGACAACTTTAAAAATCAAAAGCTAGATCCTTATATTTCACCCTGCACCAGAATCAACTCCAAATGGATCAAAGACCTCGGAGTCAAAGCAGACACTCTGAAAACATTACAGGATGGAATAGGAGAAACCCTAGGTCTCCTTGGCACAGGCCGAACTTTTCTTAATAGAGACCCAGAAACACAACAAATCAAAGAAAGGTTGGACAAATGGGATTGCATGGAGTTGCAGAGCTTCTGCAGGGCAAATGACATAGCTAGCAAGATCAATAGAAAGCCCACAGATTGGGAGAAGATCTTCACTAGCCATTCAACAGACAAGGGTCTCATATCTAAAATATACTTGGAGCTCAAAAAATTAAATCCCCCAATAACAAATCCTCAAAGACACAACTGCTCAATAAATAAGTGGACTAAAGACTTAAAGAGAAATTTCTCTGAAGAGGAAAGAAGGATGGCCAATAGACACATGAAGAAATGCTCAACCTCACTAGCCATAAAAGAAATGCACATCAAAACAACATTGAGATACCACCTCAGTCCAGTTAGAATGGCTAAAATCAAGAACTCTAAAAACAACAGATGCTGGAGGGGATGTGGACAGAGAGAATCTTACTGCATTGTTGGTGGGAGTATAAACTTGTTCAACCATTTTGGAAAGTAGAATGGAGGTTCCTCAAAAGACTCCACATAGAGCTCCCCTATAACCCAGCAATCCCACTTTTGGGCATTTACCCAAATGTTTACAAACAAGACCATACTAAAGCTACCAGCATGACTATGTTTATTGCAGCACCATTTACTATAACTAAGATATGGAACCAACCCAGATGCCCCTCAGTAGATGAATGGATCAAGAAAATGTGGTATATATACACAATGGAATTCTATGCCTCCCTCAGAAAGAATGACATTGCCCCATTTGTTAGGAAATGGAAAGACTTGGAAAAAATTATATTAAGTGAAGTAAACCAGGCCCAAAGAAACATAGGTCCCATGGTTTCCCCTTATTTTCAATATCTAGTATATGTCTGAGTCAAGCAGAAAAGGTCAGATAAGGTGATGTTAGGGAAATGAACCCTATGATATGTATTCAAATTTTTTTTCTTTCATGTGATTGTTTCTAACACATTTATAAGATTATGTCTTTGTTACTTTGTATGTCGCTCCCCCACAGTATAACCCATGCTTTCACTGTATTTGATGTTGTTATAATTTGTGGAGGGAAGGGGAAAAACAAATCCTTTAAATAGGGTACAGGTGGACCCATTGCAACAATGAGATGTACAAGTCGTTATGTCGAAAACGAACTTTACAACTTTGGTGCGGGGGTGGTGGGGGGAGCGGGGAGGATTGGGTGGGGGGGCAAGGTGAGGATGGGAAGGGAAGGGGAAACAAAGGAGGAGGCTACAATGCTTGATAAGAAATGTACTCATTATTTTGCCCATGTAATTGTAACCCCTCTGTACAGTATTTTCACAATAAAAAAAAATCAAAAGCTATTATCATTACTAAAGGTAAAAGACACAACAGTTCAGGGCTGGGAAGGTGGCTCAGTGGTAGAGTGCTTGCATTGCATGCCTGAGGCCCTGGGTTTGATTCCTCAGCACCACATAAACAGAAAAAAAAAGCCGGAAGTGGCGCTGAGGCTCAAGTGGTAGAGCGCTAGCCTTAAGCTGAAGAGCTGAGGGACAGCACCCAGGCCCAGAGTTCAGGCCCACAACCGGACCCAAAAAAAAAAAAAAGACACAACAGTTCAGCCCAAAGCAGGAATGTCCCATCTTAACACTTTCTGGAGATACTGACAGTGAAAAATAACAAGAAAAGTAAGTGAAAGACACCAAGCGCAAAGAGATACTATATTGCCTGGAAATCCAAAGATCTACAAAAGATCTGCTAAGCAATCATGTTATTAGCAAGACAGTGAGATACTGGGTACATACATAAAAATTATATTTCCACATGCTACCAATGAATTCAGAAAAAATAAAATAAACTCCAATAGAGATTATAGCAAACTTACAAATTCTTGTATGTAAGTCTAGGAAAATAGGCAAAGGGATTTTGTTTTGTTTTTACTAAAACCTAGAAGGTGGGTTTCATGTGTCAGCCATCTTTCTGCAGGTGTGACTTATACATGAGCTAAATCACTTGAAAGGAAGACAGGATTGATTTGGGTATGGTCTCAAAGGTCTCAGTCCATGGTGGTTTGGCCCTGCTGCTTTCGGGGTAGTATTCGTATCATCTCAAAAGCATGCGGCAAGGAAAGCTGTTCATCTCATGGCAGCTATAAAGCAAATAGAAGAAAGGGGCAGAGCATAGGCATTGCCTCTGAGGACATGCCAACAATAATCTCACTTCATCTCAACCCATAAAGACTGGCCTATAGGCTGGCAACCAAGCCTTTAACAAATGGTCTTTTGTTAAAGGGGACATTCAAGATCCAAACTATAGCAGCTTATTAAGCAACCCACAGAGATTTTAGCTTTATCTCAAATTTATTGAGAAGCCATTGAGGGCTTAAAACAGGACATTGACATGTCATGAGGTGTTTTAGGGAGAAATTCTGGCTAGCTTGTGGACATGAAAGGAGAGAGAGAGAGAGCGAGAGAGAGAGAGAGAGAGAAGGCGCCAAGAGCTTTTTGCCATAGTTTAAACAATACTCAGGAATATGGATTCCATTGCTTTCTCCTCTTTTTTTCTTCCTTTTTCTCTTCCCTTCCCTTTCCTTCCTTTCCCTTTTTCTCTTCTTTTCTTTTTTTTCCTTTCCCATCACTTCTTTTGTTCAAAAACTAAAGACAAGGTTACTTGATGCTTAGCAGGATATTTCTTGTGAATTGTTATACAAAAAACCTCTTAGCCCAAATATGTGAACTGGTCTTAATGTTCAGTGGTCACAAAAGAATAGTCTATTGAATGCAAAGTTGATGTTACTCTTACACAATTAGTGCTCATGGAGGGAGTTTAAACCCACTTCTTCCTCCAAAACCTAAGTGAGATGAAATGTGGGGCACCCCTTCTGTCTAGGACAACCCTTTCCCCCATGACTGGCTGGCTGGGAGCAGCTCAGTGCCATAGCCACCTTGCCAACTCCAGCCTTTAGTGTATCTTCAGAAGGAGCACAATGGAGCATCTCCAGGGAAACAATGCATCAGGCTCCTGATTTGGCCTCAGGGTTGTACAGACGAAAGTGGGTGGCACAGAATAGTCAGGCTTTGTTAGGTCATTACTCACGTAATGAGATTGGAGCGCTGCTATTCACCATGATTTTTAGTGGGCAATTTCACCGCGTCTGAATTACTGCCTACAGACACTTGAATGATCAAATAGCATTCAAAAGAAAAAGAAGACAGAACACCACTTACTTTCTCAGGCCCCTGGTCTTTTCTATTTTCACTTTATGATGGAGATGTGTACAAAAGGTGACTGTGCTCAGCCTGGAGATGTTCATGTGTGGCACCTGCAAACTGCTCCCCCCCCCCCCACACACACACAGTCACCACCAAGCCTGTCACAGTCCTCAGGGAGCTCTCCACAGGACCCAGACATTTCTAGTCAGGGGCCCATCAACCTTGACAGTAGGAGTGATCTGACACCTTGTCTTGAAGCCAGCCCTAAACCCTCAGTACCGCAGGTCCACTTCACTTATCAAATCAAGCCAGGCTTACCGGCTAGTTACAGATCTGTTCATCAATTCTAGATATTCTGTGTTTGCAATTTCTTCCAGGTTCTCACCTATGCTGTACATCTTCCTATGGACTCTGTGGTGTCCCTAATCCCTCTGACAGCTTAGAAGTTAAGAGAGGTCTGAGTATGCTTTAAAATATATTCACAGGTAACTTTAGAGTTAACTGCAAGCCCAAGTCCTGACTCCATCATGACTCTTGGGCCGAATGCTGTGCCTCAGCACAGAGCCAAGAACTGACCCAGAAGACCTTAGCTTGAACCTCTGGAACTCATGAAGGACCATAGAACATTTACTTGGTTTCCAAGTCTTTCCCTTAGCCCTACTACCTTGGATGCAGTCTCTATAGGAGCACTACAACTCAGACAAGGTGCCCTGAGTCCTAAGGACAATGCTCTACCCTGTCCCTGCCTGTCCCATGTGACTACACCTCCATACTCAATACCTGATTGACACCTGGCTGGAACAGAGGGGAATAGTCTAGGAAGTAGTGGTTAACCAGGCTGAGAGGATGTAGTTGGTTCAGGCAAGCCCTGACTTTGGCCGTGATATTCAAAACCATCCTTAAAGGTAATACTTGCCTTTTCCAGGATGGCTGATGAAATGTGAAAAAAGGCTTTCTGAACCACTGACCAAGATGAGGGACGACCCACTTAGCACCAATCATCCTACCTAACCTAAGTGAGTATGAGGCTAGTGAAACAATGTGCTTCTTTCCTAGCTCCAGCTCAGAGGCAGCCCCTCTCACCACACCTCTGGATCAGCATGCACCCCTGGGTCCCTCCTAGGTGGGCATTCTGGAACAGTCACTGCCCAGCCAGGGGACACTAGACAGCTAGGAGAAGCCAGCTGAATTCTGCACGCCAACTTGCCAGAAACAGAGGGGCTGACTTTCTCGCTGGCAAAAGGAAGAAAATTTCCTTTATGAAAATAGGAATACAAGGCATGTGATTTTCTTGAAATCAAGTGCAGAAGTTACAGTTGCTATTTTAAATACATGCTGGGTTTGAAATTTGCTTTCACATATTCCTAAGTTGGGTGTCATTTTTCATACACTTTAAGCCAAAGAGGTAAAGTCCTAAAACCAAGAAAGTAAGAAAGGAAGGAAGGAAGGAAGGAAAAAAAGAAAGGAAAGAAAGAAAGAAAGAAAGAAAGAAAGAAAGAAAGAAAGAAAGAAAGAAAGAAAGAAAGAAAGAAAGAAAGAAAGAAAGAAAGAAAGAAAGAAAGAAAACAAATCCTTTTTCCGCATTATAAAAACTGTCATCAACACTTTTCCAGAAGCTCACAGCAAGCTAAAGAACTGGCTTATTAATATTGCGTGGCACAATTCAAATATGATAACCCTGAATATCTAAATACTTCTCTCTCTGAGTAACAGAAGCTTTAAACTCTATTGCATGCACCTTAAACTTCGATGTGACCTCTGGGAAAATAGACATACTCACTCGCTCAGTGTTCTGTGGCTCTGCCTGTGCTCTGCCTGCTGCTGCCACCATCTTGTGGCTGATACCTTTCCATGTAGATTCTTCCAACAGGGGTAGGAATGGGGGTGAGAGATCAGAATCCAGGTAGTTCTCATGTGTGGAAAGAAGCAAGCTAGGGAAGAGGGCAGCCCTGTTCATTCTCCTGTGCTCTGAGCAGTAAACAGTGACCCAAGCAAAGCTAGCTGCCTCTTAGTGATGGCAGGCTGTACAAGAGAAAGTATTTACAGCATGGTATTGTCTTTAAGATTCTTATTAATTGAAAATCAGAGGAACTAGGATAAATTGCTATCCAAGCAAAGCTATGGAGTCACAACTGAGGAAAAGCCACACATGGCTTCTTCACTGTTCTACTGAGTGTCATCACCATTTTTTTTTAATGTAAACCAGATGTCCAGATTGGAGAACATGTGACTGAAAAGAAAATCAAGTGGATTTTAAAGAGCAAGCAAAGAAAGGGCCAGATCCATTTTATTAATGCAGAAGAGGAGGAGAGTCTGAAGCAGGAGGATGGACCAGGAAAAAGGCAGCTGGACGTGCACACTTACTAAAGGGAAACCTGGAATCCTCAGAAGATTTGCTCTTGAATAAATACTATGTGGCACTGGCCAGTGACATGAAAGCCTTTTGATGGCATTGGTCCCCAAAGAAATGCAAATTAAGCCCTCAGTGAGATGTCACTTCCTGTTAATCCAAATGGCCACAACAGGTAAAAGAGCAAATATTGAGTGCATGCAAAAGGACTGGGTCATGCGTGCATTGTTGGTCTGTGTCAAAGTACAGCCAATCTGGAAAACAACTTGGCAATTTCTGATTAAACATGCGAGTACCATGCAAGTGAACGTGTGTACTATTGCAAATGTATCCCAGAATAATGAAACCTTACATGCACACAAATACATGTGCACACATGCTACTAGCACAATCATTTGCAATAGAAGAAGCTTGAATCAGCCTGGTTAGGCTGACTGTGGCATATTTATCACATGGAATATCTCCCAGTCACAAAGAATGAACTAGCAATACAACAATCTCAATAACTCATCAGAGAACTAAGCCGATACGAATGATTATGTACTATCTAGTTTCATTTATGTATCATTCTTGAAGTGACAAAATTTTAGCACTAGAGAGCCAAATCGTGATTGCCAGCCATTATTGTGGAGGATGGCAAGGTAGGAGGGGGGGACCAAAGCTGTAAAATAACAGTAAGAGGGATTTCTGTGTTGTTGGAAATTAAGTATTCTGTCTGTAGCCATGGTAAATGCACTCAAATGAAACAACTGTATAGAACTTACATACACAAACACAGAGACACACCCACATACCCACACCACACACAACTGGAAAATCTGATTGTTTTAGGCCAATATCAATGTCCTGATTAAGATATTGTGGTAGTCACCAATTATTTCAGAAAATATCACCATTGAGGAAAACTAAGTAGAATATGCAAGAGCACTATCTTCCTGTATATTGTGAATATATATGTGAATCTATAATTATCTCTGAAGTGCCTGAAGTAAAGAAATCTGAAAGAATGAATATGTTCCATATTCCTTCTGATGAAATGAATAGATACGATCAGATTTTCTCGTAAATTAACTCAAACACTCCCCTATTAGGAAGAGCTCAAATGTGTTCAGAGCTACCCACCACAGAGACATTGGTGCTGATTTACAGAAATGATTGACCTAAGACAGTGAATTCCTTCTCTGAGAAGCTGATGAAGACAATGAAAGAGATGAGCAAGATTTCTTAGGTAAGTCCAGCCCACTAATACTTAATATTTTCTCTGTGTCTGTATTTCTCTGTCTCTTTCCGTCTCTCTCTGTGAATCCCACAAAGTATTTCCTAGATTGAGTGTGAAAGGAAATTCTTGCACGTGGATGTTATAAGTAGAAATTGCCTGGAATAAGTCATCTGGGGATGTTCATTGCTGTCATCACACTTATTCATAAGTATAGAATCTGCGGTTTAAATGAAAGCGTATTCTTTCCAAGCTCCTTACCATTAGGTATCCTGACGGGGAATGAAGGTGGATGCTGATCTGGCTATACATCAGAGGACTTGTGGCTCTACAAATCATGTCATGGACACAGTGGTTCCCTGCACTTACAAGTGAGTGCTGCAGGCCAAGGGCCATGACTTCAGCCCTGCATACACAGCCCTGCTGTTTACAGCTCTCTGAGGTATAGACTTACATGACCATCTGCCAACTCAGGGGCTGTTTACATTTGGCTTAAAAGGCAGAGGGATCCGATCAATTAAAGTATGTAGAAAGCCCTGGAAACACCACCAACAGCCACATCCGGAACCTGGGAGAGGCGCCTGTGTCTGCCCAAAGAGGAATGAAATTCATACTCTCCAAAAACTTCTTGCCTGTGGAAAACTAGATGACCCAATTGTTTGTTTAAAACCACAGCTCCTCTAAAAAGCCTCAGCGATACCTCCGTCATATAAAATTGGAAATTAATTTATTTACACGTTTGAATTCATACAGATTTGCAGCCTTTGCTTTACGCAAGCTGCAAATTAAGACACCCCCCCCCCATTTGCCAATCAAGTTTCTGATAAAAGGATAGTATCAGAATATCTAAAGCATTTTGAAAATTCAACAATAAAAAATTCAATCCAATTAGAAAGGGATAGGGGTGAGGGAAAGGCCTTCTTTGCCAGGTACTGTTCCAGATGTTCTTCGGTGAGCAGAGTGGCTAAGAGCATGGACGTAGCACCCAGGTGTTGGATGCAGACCTCCACTTTGCTGTGTGAGAGTTGAGCAGGTGACATAGTTACTCTGGGCCCCAGTTTCTGTGGTCTGGTGGGTCTGGTGAGCAATGCCTTCATCACAGGGTTGTTTTGAGGTTTAAATGAGTCAATACATGCAGTGTTTGGAAGGACGTCTGGAATGCAGGACTGTTAATATCATATTAGCTGCTACTACTGGTCTTCCCTACTCCTGATAATATTCAGAGACAATGAGGGAGCTTTGTAGATGCTCTAAATTTAAATGCAAATCTAAGGCAAGTCACTCTGTGCCTCAGTTTCCATGTCTGCACTGTTTCTAGATTGCTACTGGCAGTCAAAGATGTAGTGCTTTGTGTTTCTCTGGGATGCACACTCCAGACTCCAAGCAGGACTCCATGTGCTGTTCTGTACTGTGCGGAGAGTGCTCTGGCCCATACTACCTCCCTCTCCATCCCCCTTGCCCTGGTGCCTGAGAAGCAGAGCATCTCCATGGCAACAGCAGCAGCTGGTCCCTAGATAAGAGGAGCTGGAGCCTGGCTGCAGCAGCCACTGTAAGAGGAGCCCAGCAGTCCAGGCCCAGCTTGGTGAGCGCTCTCCCAGTCATCTGCAGCCCTCAGCTCAGCGCCTGTGTGGATTGGTGAGCGCTTTGTATTTTTATCCTGGGAACTTTTGTGGTGGGAAAAGCAAGTTTCAGTAAGTTACTGCTTCCTTGTAGATACTGGGTCAGACAAGGTGGCAGGTGGTGTTGGGGTTTATGCTAGGTAGAGGCTAGGTGGGGCAGGAAAGTCACCACCTACCCACAACTTTTCTAGATGAGGTGTGGCATTCCATCAATCTCATTGCTCAGTGAGGTGTCCACCTGTTCAAAAAGCATGGCGGTCTGTCCCACCTCATTCCAAGGGTATCTGCCTGCCAGCCACCATCCCTCTGCTCTGCTTCAAGTCACCAGCACTCTTTGGAGGATGCTGCAAATATAGTTTTTCTAAGTGAACAAAGGTGATTTTAACATGTGGTGCTTTGGGACCTGAATTCAATTCCACAGTAGATCATAGCCAGGGGAATTATTAACAGGATACTACATTGTACTGTGTGCTTTTAAAGTTTTTTCCTTGGCCAAGGAAAGCTAGATCTGATTGCTTTGGGACTATTCTTTAGAATATGGTGCAGCTAAAATAAGTGTCACTCATTCCTGAGAATCAGCTGTAACTATCTTCCCAAGTCAGGAAATGGGTCGTTGGTGTCCTATTATTGTTTCTACTGTTATCAGCTCCACAGAAGGCTGGGGGAGGGGGAGGGGAGTATTGTGACAATGAGTTTGGGTGACATTAGGCCCAGGGGTTCCAGTCATGGGGAAGGGGACTGAGAGAGCAAAGCAGACATCGGCATCTATGGAGCTGGGTCCTGGCCAGTACCATGAAGACTTTGTGTTGCCAGTGCTCTCAGCAGCCCTAAAAAACAGTCACAGGACCCCTTTTGCA
Source organism: Dipodomys spectabilis (assembly GCF_019054845.1). Lineage (NCBI taxonomy): Eukaryota > Metazoa > Chordata > Mammalia > Rodentia > Heteromyidae > Dipodomys > Dipodomys spectabilis. Next base: position 12,947,331 of record NW_024870855.1, on the reverse strand, counting down.
GATGTGAGAATTAGGGAAGGAGCACAGAGCTCTTCCACGTGTGCTCAGCTAGAGAGGGGGATAAGAGACAGTATGCTTGAAGCACCAGAGGCTGGTGTCAGGGAAGGGGTGGCCTGCCATGAGTCACATTCTCAGAAATGAAAATGTATAATTCTCAAATTCTCTTACCCAGTGGTATGAGAAACTACTACACCTGGACCAGCTTCAGACCTCAAACTGAACTACAGAGATCCTTAATACTCTGTTCATTTGATGCAGTACCTAGCCTGGGCTAGTGGAGGCTGGATGTAGCAAAATGGACTAAGGTTTGCTAAGGGCATGCCTGCCATTCTGCACCTGACTGGGGCTCCTACTAGGCAGGTGACCAGCTCCTGGATCCTCTCAGTTCCTATAGTCTGAAGGTGTAACCTTTGTCATTAGCAAGGGTGGGTGGGGCCGTGGTTTATAGATCTCTCTCAGTGGTGCTTGCATTTTCAAGTGTCCCTTGTGAAAAGGGATCAGGAAGAAAGCTACTAGAGTTTAGCCTCTGGGTCCTGACAGCCTTCATCTTTGCGCCTCTCCGCCTCTCATTCCAGGAACATGTCCTCCCCATGCCCCCTCCAACAACAGCCACCAGAAAGGCAGTTCAGATACACAACTCATTATTCTCTAATCACAAATTCCAAACAACTGAAAAAAAATGGGTTGTGGCTGTGAAGTCCACCAGAAAGTCATTCAGTAGCAAAGCTGGAATCCAGACCTGGAAGGAACTAGGTCCTAATGTGGCTGTCCTTGAGCTGTGGCCACTGGGGCTCTCTGAGAAGCCTGTCCTGATTTCCATAGAGCATCTGGCTTACCGTTCACAAGGAAGGGTGGACAGCAACCACAAGGGAGTCCAAGTCCCATGATGAACCAGCATGACTCCAGCATGCTGAGGCCTCAAGTCCTTGCACAAGAGAGTGTATGGATCACACACATACACACACACACACACACACACACACACACGAGAGAGAGAGAGAGAGAGAGAGAGAGAGAGAGAGAGGAGACCCTGTCAACCAGCACCTCTGAAGGTCTTGGGTTGGAATCTGAAGCCCTGGAGGACAACTATTCAGCTGTGAAGGAACTGGTCTCAGACAGCCCCTGGATTACAGGGAGCTGCTAAGGGCCATGACTAAACCTTCCCTGGGCATCAAGACAAGACCAGAGTCCCTTCAGGACATCTTGGGTGGGGGCTGGACTAGAGAAGAATGTATGGAGAGCTAGAAACAGAAAGCAGAATCATCTCATTTCTTGGTTTAAAAATTAGATGAGTTCATGTCATGTTTACTCTTAAAAAGCATCAATTCCACCTGGCTCAGTGGCTCACATCTATAATCCCAGCTACTCAGGAGGCTGAGATCGGAGGCTCATGGTTTGAATCCAGCCCGGGCAGGAAAGTTTTATCCCTTATCTCTTATCTTCAACTAACCAGCAAAAGGGTGAAAGTGGATCTGTGGCTCAAGTAAGTGGTAGAGTGCTAGCCTTAAAATGCTAAGGAACAGTGCCCATTCCCTGAGTTCAAGTTCCAGGGCCAGCACACACACACAAAAAAAAAAGAGAGAAAGAGAGAGAAAGAAAAAGCACCCTTTCCTCCAGCATGCCAACGGTAAGGGAGGCAGGAGGCAGGTTCCTCTGGGACCAGTGCACATGGGCAGGTACCGGCAAGGATTCTTATTCTGGAAGCAGGACCAGACCCATACCCTCTGCTAGCAAGGATTCCTAAAGCAATACCAGACCAGCATCACCTGCCCTCCACTACTTTGCCTTTTATTTGTTAGAAGGGTTTCTGACTGGAAGGTCATAGTGATGTCATACAAGACAAAACATAAACATAGGTCGTTGTTGTGATGAAAAACTCCAGGAGTGGGCATTGTCTCTCGGCCACTGATAAACAGTTTTCTGAGTTCCCCACCACCCTCTTCTCCTCACACTGATTCAGAAGGGTTGTTTCCTCTGTGGATGATAGGAGCTGTTCTGGGAAGAAGCAAATGTCACTTCTGTGATGAATCACTAGTTGCTGTAACTTGTTCAGAGGCCTCTGAAACACACATGGAGCCAGTCCTCGAACAATTCACCAGCTGGGGCAGGCTCCTTTTTCTGCTTTACTTAAATGAGGCTGACCCGCCCAGGCTCAGCAGCTGAATGAAATAAAAAGACTACAACGTTTCCTAGAATATTCCAGTTATACCTGGTCTCCACTAGCCAGACACCTAGCCAGACATAGCCAACACTGTGTGACAACGGTGCCCACACTGAACATTACATGAGGCTCTCCTCCTTCATGTGAGAGAAGCGTCATGGTTTCTATTTCACAGACAAGAATACTGAGAGCAAACCTAGGGAGCAGAGAGGACCCTATGAACCTAGGTGCCAGTCTAAGGGGGAGCCACAAAGAAGCCAGTCTTGGAAAACTTCACCACCACAGCAGTAGCTTTCTAGGAGTGGGCATGAGGATTCCATTGCATGGGGCCTACTAAAAATCCCCACTACTTTGTTAAGATTCAACAGCTTCATCAAAAATCCACCTGAGCTGTAGTTACAGATCTAAGATTCAACCTAGGTCTCTCAGGCTCCAAATCCTGAGTTCCAATTTGCTAAGCAGCTATGGATGCCAAGGAGGAGTCACAGGTCCAAGAACACTGAACAACTCCTTATGAGTTGGAGTGAAGGAAAGGAGGCCTTACTGACAACCTGAAGTAGACAGGAGGGGCCCATGTCCACACTGGAGAGGCAGGAACTTTGGATAGTCAGTGAGCTACAAATGACATGTCAGTGTAAGCTCTGTGAAGCTCATTTTCTAGTGGGGAGAATTTTAACACATCTGTGGTGGGGGCCAAGACCACCCAGAGAAGAGAATGGCTGGTGACTTGGGTGGTGGGCATCATGTTTGAGACTATTGCCTTGTCTGAAGAACTCAGCTCAGAACCCACTCCTGAGTTATGGTCACAGAGCTCAGCTGTTTACAGACACAGCGGGGGTAGGGGGAGACCTAGGCACCTACCGCACTTCCTTCCGGCCCCAGGAGTTGGCTCTATTCATACACTCAGAACAATGGTCTGACCAATGCGATGTCTGCTGAAGTCACTCAGCACAAACAATCTGCACAGAACGACACTAAAAGCCAAGCAAGAGGGATCAAGTAATGGCCCCATCTGCTATGGGATGACCTCAGCGCATGGCAAAGAGGCCTCAGCTGTTCCCCAGAGCCCCTCACTCCTCAAAGACAACTGAATCAGACACATGCTAGGAGCAGATAGCAGATAGCAGATAGCTGCTCTGTGTGGTCTCAGAAGAAGACACTCGGCTCCTTCATCCTAATCTTATTCATTCCTCCCCCGTCAGTCCTGCTGCTGCAGGACATGGGTAGACAGTCATCAGAAAGGAACTTGAGTAACAGAGTAGAGAAGATTCTCTATAAATTTCTCTTTTTTTAAAACTAGGTTCTACAAAAGTAATTAACCTTTATTTCTCCCAATACATTGTTATTTTATATAAATGTTATCCATTTTATAGCTGAAGAAATTGAGGGGATTTTTTTAAAATACATTTTTTATTGTAAAAATACTGTACAGAGGGGTTACAGTTACATGAGCAAGGTAATAAGTACATTTCCTATCAAGCATTGTTACCTTGCGACGGACCAGCTCGGCCGGAGCACTGGGACCGACGGGACAGGGATCTCGGGATAGGTGGGCAAAGAGTCGGCGAAGTGACAAACAGACACAGACTCAAAAGAGTTGCATCTGAGTGTATCTTTATTGAGGAGAATTAACATTTTTATACAGTGTGTGATTGTGACATAGATTCTTTGCTTATTTAAGCACGTAATCAATTTTTTTAAAAGGCAGAGCATTGATGAATTACATGAAAATTGATGACTATCCCACCAACTGTTTAAGCTAAGTGGTGCGAAACAAGTCTAGCATATTGTTTAATAGAATGCGTCATCTATTCAGCCTTTTTATGTTTAATAATTAACAAACCTAAGACAGGGCTGTACTTATATTGTACTCTTTTTAATTTTATTTTTATCCAACTGTTTTCATCTTTATAAGCTCCTGTATAAGGAAATGGTTCTTGGTTGGTTCAGGAAATATGTTACTAACTTTATATTTTGTGTGAAAACACCATCTATTCCCTATAACGTAAGTTGGACTAAACAATCATAACTGTTGGGAGAATCTTTCTTTTTCTTTTATAATCAGAGGTCCCTTCTTTTTTAGAACTCTCTGAACTACTGGGATAACTCTTTCTAACTTAGTTTAATTCATTGATTTTGTCTGTTGGACATATCTGGAAATTTTAAGTCTCTATATTTACTATGTGTGACCTGCAAAACCGCTTGTGAAGTTGTAGGAGTTTCTGGAGGCAACGTCACATCAGATGATAGATTGATTGGAGCATTGCCCACATTTAATCTTTGGTCTTAGTCTTTATTACTTAGAGAAGCCGTCTCTATTGGACTGGAAAGATACAACATGCTCTGTTCGCGGATCAATAGAAAAATAGCCAAAACGAGAATAAAGGCAACGAATGTACAGCCAAGAAGAATATAGTAAGAATAAAGGTAGAGGCTATAAAGGTGCAGCCAAGTGTATGGGAAGCCTTGAACCAACACCCCCTTCCTGCAAGCATGCTTCCTTGAAGCTCTTTGTCTAACGCGAACTCTCACGCAGACTCCGCAGAAGGTGGTGTGGCATTACCTTCTTCTTTGTTTTTCCCCTACCTTCCCTTCCCTCCCACCTCCACAACTGCACTCCCCCTCTTTCCTCCTTCCCCTCCCCCTTCCCACCTAAACTGTAAAGTTCCTAAATTGTAAAGCATCCTGAGATGCTTGCCATACCTCCTGGACCACAGTGCTAACTGACAGCTCTGCAATGTTCAATGGAGTTGTGGCCCAGGAAAGAGAGGGATCTGAGGATGTCCAGATCCCTAGGAGTAAAAATAATGGGGCTCCGCAAAGACCCAGATTTTCTCCTGACATTCTGCAGCCTTGGAGAGAGAGCTACACTATGTTATAGGATACAAGGGTAGAAAGCATCTGAGTTTGGAGGACTGCTTATGTTTTTAAGAGACTTGAGTATCTAGATTGTGATCTAGGCTCAGCTACTTAATAAACATGTGGCTAAATAAAGTAAACTTTGTGAGCTATAATCCCAACTTTGCAGAACTCAACAGAGCTGACATACAGGCAGTTGATTAAGACTTTCTGTAACTCTTAGGCAACTCCTTACTAATTCAGATTTAAATAAATACTTAACAAGTATTTATTTTGAAACTACAATAATAAGTATATATTGACCATTTTCTACATGGTGATCACTGCTAACTACGTGGGTGTGTGACTTATCCATGTGAACCCGTACATGTAAATTAACCCATGTGACTGATTTTAGCTCACGCCTCAAATTCAGTAGTTCTGTCTAAGAAACAGACTTGGGAGATGGCGTTAAATTGGGAACAAGATAGTCAATTGTTCAATAAATGTGTGTGTTAATAACTAAGTGGACGTGTGGACAGATCTGTCTCTTATCCTACTGCAGTGCTGGAGAAGGAAAGTAGCCACCTCTTTCATCATGTCCACTGAGATGATGACCTCAGAGCAAGTTCAGTCACGGGAGGACCCGGAAGACAGGCGGGAGAAGCTAGACGCTCACTGCAACCACTTGGGTAAATACTTCATTGTCAGTATCTATCGTGGAAGTCAGAGGCTGGTTCCTCTGCCATCCTGTCTGCAGTCGAGTCAGAGAGTAGCCCCTGAAACCTGATAGCCCGTGCCTTCTGGTGAGAGCCAGCACCAGATGGACAGGCAAATAGCCAGGGGTCTGTGGGGTCTGCCATGTAAATATTAGCTGAAGTACTGGAGACGTTCATCAGAGTTAGAGAGAGAAGAGGCCTGGTCCTCTTCTTGGGGCGTCTCACAGAGTCCCAGGAAGAGCATTTGTGAGCCATAAATGGAACGCCGTGGCGTATTTTGTTTCCAGTATTTTCCAGCACACTGACACCCCACGTGCAGTGCCAATAAAATATTTCAAATATCTCTCTTTGCCTATCAAGACAGAATTTTAAATAGCCATTTTCTGCTTTATTGTCAATCTGTTTCCTTTCCAGAACTGACTTTTTGCATAACCTTTGTAATGAAAATACCAGAAACACTGCTGCCTCTACCCATTTCTAAAAATGAGACTCTCAGACTTTTGATGGATGGGCCTTCTGCATATTCATAGCCTTTGTTTATGCCCTGCCTGCCTGGTTATGGCTCTCTCCTCCTCCCCCCTTTCCCCATTTCCCATCAAGATATTTTATGTTCAGAATTTCTCCCAAAATGAGGAAAAGTGAGACTGAAGTAAAACTCAAAATTGAAGCAAATGTCTCACTCTTTATCTGCATGCTGAATGTTGCCCTAGGTTGAGAGTATGGCACACTCTAACTGGTCCGTGCCCAGGCCCTGCCTCCAGGGATTCAGATGCCCCCACTCATTCCAAGCAAGATTTATTCATTCATTCCACTTCTGGTTGAACCTAAACAATGCTTACAGTATGTATAATATGCAGGGGTTTTAGCTATTGTGTGATAACAAAATTTAAGGGTTCCCTTAACCTGCCAGCAGTGTACCCCTCAGCTCTTTACCTGGACTTCTGAACCTCAGTTTCCTCATCTGAATATTAGTGAGTTGATAATAATAGGCTGTCTTTAGAGGTTTAGTGTGGGAACTGAATGAGAGTCACTGATCAGGAAGGATATTAGTAAAACCAAGTGATCAAGCATGGGCACTCACTGAGTCAGAAATGTGTCCATCCATCCCACATGCTAGATGTGAAGTCTCCCAGGACCTAAGCGGCACTAAGTGCCCCTTCCTCTCTCCATTCCAGTGCCTCACACCCCACACTATTGCGATAAATGCCTATTAAAATGATATGACTGGATAAGATTATCAAAATCCCTTAGGTAAAGGGAAAGTGACCAAATGTGGCTAAAGAGAATTATTCTATTTGATTGTTTGCTATATATAATGATCTTTGATAATCCAGGCATGATGATGTATGGTCATGAAGTATTTTTGATGGTAGGGTCCTTACATATGCTGAGTATTCTAAAACAAAGGATCACCTAGACTCAAACAGCCCTGTAAACTAATAGGACCTTGAAGGCAAAAACAGTTTCTTACCTGTCTTATTATTCCTGGAATATAAAACAGGAACTGGCATTTACTAAGACCTTAACAAACTTTGGTTGAATAAAACAATCAATAATGCAGATTATTCTAGATCCATAAAACTAATGTTTTAAAGAATTTTGCTTGAGGGCTGGGAAGGTGGCTCAGAGATAGAGTGCTCACCTCGCATGCATGAGGCCCTGGGTTCGATTCCTCAGCACCACATAAGTAGAAAAATCTGGAAGTGGCGCTGTGGCTCAAATGGTAGATCACTGGCCTTGAGCTGAAGAGCTGAGGGACAGCACCCAGGCCCAGAGTTTAGGCCCCGTGACCAACAAAAAAAAAAAAAAGAATTTTGCTTGAATATTTTCTTTTAAAGAGAGATAAGGGGGGCGGGGGGAGAGGAAGAGATTGAAAGAGGCCAGGCATGGTGTTATATGCCTGTAATCCCAGCACTCAATAAGATAAGGATACAATAGAGGCCATTCTGGATTATGTAATGAGACCCTTTTTATCAAAAGAAGGAGGAGGAAGAGAGGGGAGGGAAAGATAGGGGAGAGGAGGAGAGGGGAGGGGAACTAGAGGGGAGGAAAGTAGAAGGGAGGGAAAGGGAGAGAAGAAAGTAAAGGAATAAGAGAGGTGGTAAGGAAAGAGACAAGGCAAGGAGGCACAGGGTGCTATAAGCACAGGGGAAGGGAAGGGTAGAGAAAGGAAAGAAAGAATGGAAGAAAGGAGGGAAGAAGGAGGTATGAGTCCTGGTTAAGCTCTGAGTCCCACATACTCATGCATACACTTGTAGGTATGTCCAGGCTGTGTCCAGACACAGTTAATAATTTCTGGAGAGGACAAGCAGCTTCATTGTTTTCTGCCTTTGTTGAATCCTAATAGAAATGCTTCCTACACTAAGTGTATTTGCGTCTCCATTCATCAAAGCATACACATTCAACAAATACTTATTGCTTCTAATGAGATAAAAAGATACTATTATTGAGAAGACACATGCAAAAATAATAACTACACAATCCTTTAAAGTTGTTACCTAGGCAAAATTGCTGTTCATGTTGCCAAAATGAGAAAGGGCAGCCAAGCACAGAGTCGACGTGGAAAAGCTGACAAAGTTGGGGCTTTCCTCTGGGTCTGGGAGAGGGTTAGGGGCTGACCACAGACCAGTTAGCAATCTTTGGATATATGATATAATCAAATCTTTCAGATGCTTTCAAACGAACAAATCTGTTCTTTCTCTGCATCTATCTCTATCAGACTCTCTCACAGACTAATCTGAGTTCAAATCCTCACTCTTTTGTGTGTGAATTCTGAGACCTTTGGCCTAATGTCTACGTCTCTCAACATTTAAAATATGAAAATAGCATTAAATCTCCATGTGTTTGTGTGTCACTGTAAGCCCACCCATTTGTGACAGGCCCTTACTTATGTCATATTCCTTGGTCTCTTCACTTGCTGTCAAAAATCAGGTGATCTCTCAGACCAATTCATTGAGGACTGTGATCTCAAAAGGAAGCCAAGAAAGGGGAAAAATGCACAGGCCAACCTGAATGTGGACTCTGACCAGAAAAAGCCCCGGAGGAAGGACACGCCAGCACTGCACATCCCTCCCTTCATCCCAGGTAAGGGACACACCCTCAGATCCTGGGTCTCGCCACAGCCACCAGGTCACGTGGCTCTCCACAAACTTAATCAACTTAAATATCAATGGCTTATCAACAATGCTGTAATAACAATGCAGGATGGTGTTTTCATGCACGGATAGTAGAAGCTTGGAAATGCTCTGCTTCGACACGTCATTTAGAGATGCAGGCTGTGTAGCGCTCACCTCAGCAATTTATGGTGAAGTCACCTTGAACTTCCAAAGCCACCCTGAATGGGGGCCGGGGTGTGGTTGTGGGGAGGCTCGCGTGTCACAAGCCTCTCCTGACGTAAAGGCAGGCCAGACATGTCACCTAGCCCTGTGCCCGAGAGGACAGCAAAGCAGTTTAATGAAGAGCAACTTGTCCCGATGTTTCCTTCTCTCCTTTACTTTTAGACATTTCTATAATGTCCTTTCCAGTCAGTACCTTTTGAGTGAGACAAGCCAAATGAGACACCAAGCTTTCAAATATAAAAGAAAATAAGAGGAAGGTACAGATGCAGTGGGAATACACAGCAAGCGTAGTGGAGACTCATACAAAAGGACCAGGAGAGATGGTTCTGAGCAGTGCATCTTTGGAAACTTCATTGAAAAGGCTGTCTTTTAAGATTATTAAATGATGGTAGAGCAGAGGTGAGAGGGCAGGTGGGGGAAGGTGGGGGAAAGGGAGCAATAAACATGGCAAGGGGATGGAAGTATGTGGCACATTGCTTACAGAACAGCCACGGAAGATGAGCTTTGTAGATGACAAATCCAGCTTCCATCTCAACCCAATGCCTAGCAGCTGCAAGAAATCCTGTTCAACCTTGCTCATGTAACTGTAACCCCTCTGCACAGTATTTTTACAATAAAAAACATACAAAAAGGAAAAAAAAAAGAAATCCTGTTCACATCTTGGCCTTGCCTCCTCAGATTGGTGGCATGGTAGTGACACGAACTTCTTCAGGGACTTTGAGGGGTTCTAGTTTGGCCTCCATAAATAATATTCTTGCTATAAGGGAACTTCTCCCATTGAAATAGTTGGGAAGCTGTACTGAGTGCAGATGGGAATCTGTTGGAATGCAGGCCTCCTACGTTAGGTAAGACAACTGCCTCTGGTTCTGCTGCTTTCTCTAATCCCTGAATCATACAGGTGTGATTTCAGAACATTTAATTAGAAGATACGATGTTCAAGAAAGACATCCCAAAAGCAAAACCAGCCCCACTCTTCATAATGCTGATGCAGAACAGAAGAAGCCAAGGAGAAAAGACACACCTGCCCTGCATACGTCCCCCTTGACAGCAGGTGAGAGCCAGCCCTGTGCACTCAGAGGAGGGGTAGGGATAGGGGTCAGGTTCTTTCCACCCTGAGGTACTGGGGGCATGGCCTGTGTTTTGGCCCAACAACCTGTGTTGACCAGGTACTCTGCCCTTGCTGCTGTCAATCAGGTTTGTCTTTGAGGACTGGTCAGGCCCTGGCTCAGTGATTTTCTGCAGACCTGGTTAAACCTCCTAGGCCTGTGAGACAGGAATGTTGGTGTGTCCTTGGGAAAGGGAGGAGGTCCACGCTTCCCACAGGCTGGCATGAGTCTCACATCCTTAAACCTTGGCTGGTGGCTGGTTCTACCATGGGCTATGACTAAGCAGAGGAAAGGCAGGAGAGGAGTAGGAGAAGGACCACTATCTTCCAATGTGCCAAGTGGAGCAAAAATCCTCATAACTCATCCTTGCCCCAACCAAATTCATATGCAAGCTGGGAAGTAGATATTCATGCTCATGAATAGATATGAGATTCTGAATGAGGCTGTGTGCAGATGCATACACATGTGTGTTACATAGATGGTTGTGTGGGGAGAATGACAAGGGGAGATATGGGCAAATATTTAGTGAGACCCTAATACATGTATGGTGTGGATTTACCATGGACTTGTAAAGAATGATCTGAACAGCACAATAGAGTAGATATCTCCATTTATAGATGAAGTTTATCTTCATAGGAGATAAACCCCCTGAACTGTAAAACCCCTTCAACCCACCCATCCCTGACCAGAGGATTCGATAATCCACAGATGAAGTTGTTAGAATCAGGCAGCCATAGTGGCTCATGACAATAATCCCAGATACTCAAGAGGCAGAGACTGGGATGGTCGTGGCTTGAAGATAGCCTGGGCAAAAAATTAGTGATGTGGCATTATACACCTGTGACACAAAAGGAAGGCTGTAGGTAGGAGGGTTGCTGTCTGAGAATGGTGCTGAGCAAGAAACACAAGACTATCAGGAAAAAAAAAAACTAAAGCAAAAAAGGCAACAGAAGTGTTAATGCAATTCAATAAAGTACACAGATCACTCGGTGGGGTTTTGTTACATTGAAAGAACTCAGTGAATGTTAGCACCACGACCATTCTCCACGCAATCGTACACCCTAAGACTGACCAATTTCCAAGGATGAGAATTCTTGTTGGCTGCAGCACTTCTCTACATAAACTTGCTGAACCTAGAAACTCTCTGTATTCCCTTAGCGATGGATGCTGCCTCCTAAGAGCACAACTTCTCAGGCACTGTAGCACATGGAAGAGGGAGGAAGGGGTGTGTGGACACAGAATTTGTCCGAGCCAGAATTACACGTGTGTGCAATCAAAGCTGTTTGTCAGCTTCTGGCTTTTATTAGCACAGTAGCCGAAGTACTTCATTTCTGAAGAGCCTTTTAGTATCTAAAGATTTGGCAGTAATTGGAATGCTAGTTAAGCTGATGAGGACAGAGCCTTCGGCAGATGTTCAAAGGACGCCAGCAGTCCTAAGAACACAGAGGGAAGCCCACGCGCAAATGGACTCTGGAGATGAGTCCTCTCGTTAGCCCTTGGCAAGTAGAACCTGGATGCGGACTCTCCCTGCTCTGAATCTCTTGCTAAGCACCTTGTTGCCTAGGTTAATGAGCTGACTTGACAGTTTCCACCTGCCAGAATGGCCCCTCCGTGGGGCTCATCTCAGTCTCCGTGCCAGCCCCAGGCTTGCTCCCAACTTGGCCTCCGGCTGCCAGAACCCCTGTCCTGGTGATTGCATGGCAGAGTGTTGGTTGTGACTAGCCAGATCTGGCAGACAAGGCCTGCCTACAAGGGAAAGAAGTCTCCAGTAAAGAATAGTGTGTGGGGAGCACTAGTAGAGACCTGAGCAAAGAGGAGTCTATGAGACTATCTTGGGCGTCATATCCCACAGGAAATACAAATTATTTTTTCTTCGCCAACTTTTCCCATGAGTAAAGTGAGCCTCAGATAAATTCAATGAGCTTCTCTGAATGTGAGCTGCTGCTGATAGCTCACCGAAGGCAGAACTTCCTAGTCCCATGGCCTGTCTCACACCTTCCCTGGGGGGACAGCTCTGCTCTCAGGAAAGCGTGTCACACCAGACCTCTGATTCCTACACCCATCAGCAACATATGGAGAACAGAACACAGTGATGACACATGCCCACTCCAGTTCAAAGGGTCACCCAATGCAACATGTCCACAAAGTCAAGGTGTTAGTGGGTGTCTGTGTGGTCAGTTGCCTTTGTATCCTTCGTGGGGATGCGTACCTGAAAAAAATCAGGTACAGTGTTCTATTGGTTTCAGCTGTTGGTCATGCTGTCTTTGGGCCTATGGTGAGGCTCAACGTGGTGACAGGGAATGTATAGAAGAGAAGCTACTTGCCTCATAACAGCTGAGAAGCAGAGACACATAGAGGAATATACTGAGGCAGAGAGAGTCAAAGGTAGAGACAGAGAAAAAGGGCTAAGGTCCCAACATCACCTTCAAGGCCACACCCCCAATGACCTAACTTCTTCCCCCATCAGCCCCACCTCCTAGAGTTTCTAAGGCTGCCCAGCTGGGGGCTGGGCCTTTAACGGATGAACTTTTCAGGGTCATTGAAATTCCAGACCACAACAGCTTCCATACTTTTTCATCATAAAACATTAACATTAATACTTAACTATATTTAATTTACTAGCTCGTTTTCCACTTCAAATGACCTCCTTTTCCCCTATGGACAAGCTATTTCACTTTTTAATATGAACATTCAGCAGGCACCTCCTATCTTTGAAATTCCAGGACTTTCCTCCCCCTCCTTTGACCCAGATTATCTCTGACTTGATTTTAAAGATATCCAGAGTAACTAGGATGTTTACCAGGACTTGGGAACGTAAAGACTCTCACTGCTTTAATAAATGTAAGTTTGGCTTAATATAAATGGGCATTTGGAAAGGAAGAACAGAAAGTTTGGGACTCACCATCGCTGATTCTGTATTCTCCCTCATGCTAACTTTAATTCCATATAAAAATCCCAAACCCCATGTAGCTGGTATAAGAGAAAATATCTCCCACTGCACTTGTAAGTGATTTATGCAGAAGCCTGACTCTTGAGATTGTTTTTCTCCTCCAATAAATATTAGGTAATTGGTAAAAAGCCCATCTAAACAAACAAGATATGGAACCAAATGATAGCTGTTAAGCTCAACAGTTTTCATTCATTTGCTGCTGTTGAGAGGAGTTCGAGCTATCGTAGGCTCCTGTTCCTCAGCTTGAGATCTTTGTAAACTGGGTCACAGACAGAAGCCTTTATGAGAGGAGGGGACAGAGTTGCGAAGCCAGTGGGAGAGGGGCTGCCAGGGACTATAAGAATCACAGAGGCCCAGTCTCTAATCACAGCCTCCTCTCTGCCCCCATATTATATTTCACAGAAGATACAGAAGCATCCTGACCTCCTCAGCCAGCCTTTGCTGAGCTGACCAGTCCAGAAAATTATACTCAAAGAAAAAAAAAAATAAGTTCAGATTTCTAATTTTCACAGACCAGTACACTTTAAAAAAAAAAAAGGCATAACAACCTTTTATTTTGCCTAGTAAGGATACAAAAACAGAAATGTTAACATCCCTAAAGTTTCATAAAAGATGCTTTAATTCCCAAAAGAAGGAAAAGGGTCATCTCAAAACAACAGACCACACTCTATGCAGCCGTGCAACTACACTCTCCTTAAAGCAAGTAATATGACAGCTACACTCTCCTTGAAGCAAGTAGTATGACAACTATACTCTCCTTAAAGTGAGCTGCAGGAGCTTCATTATTGGCTGGGACTGAAGGTGGCAGCGCGTGGTCCAGAGCCTCAGCCCGCTTTCCCCAGATGTTGGTGAAATGTTTTTATGTCTGATTTCCTGAGCTCTACCATTTTTTCTCCAAAGGACCAGACTGACCCTTAGTACTGGCAGGTGGGGCTCTTTGCTAAGCAGGTACACACATCTTCTTCCAGTGATGCAATCACTTCATAGTAAGGGTTAGTGTCTTGTTTCACAGATGAGAAAGTTAAGGGGAGGGCGTGTCACTGTATAGGCAGATGTGGAAGGTGGCTAGACTAGAAGCCCAAACTCCGGAGTTCAAACACTGCTGATGCTTAGGAGCAGAACTCAGAGAAAGAAGGTGAATAGTGTCCTCATTAAGCACCCCTGAATAGGTTGAACCAGGCTACTCAGCTCTTACGCACTCTCCCTCTCTCTTTCTCTCTCCCACCCTCCTTCCTTCCCTTCCTCCCTCCTTCCCTCCCTCCCTCTCCCTCCCCTTCCTCTCTTTCTCTCTGAAACTGAGCCATTTCTGGGTTGCTAGGCCCTGGTACACAGGCTGTCTAGTACTTTAATTAGCAGCATTTAATTGAAGGGCCATTCTCTGTTTTGCAGGTGTGACTCTGCTCAGGGGGGAGAGACCTCGAGTGATCGCAGAAGATGACGAAAAGGACGGGAACAAGATGGCTATTTAAAGATGTCTCCCCTGAGATCACGTGTAAATAGGTTAGCTTGCTTCCCTGGGGTGACCTAGAGAAAAAAATAGAGCCGCTTCTGCCCTCTTTTGTTCTAGTCAGATCAAGACCTCGAGTCCCCTCCCAGGAGACACGCTGCCACAGATCACTGGCCACTGGCCACTGTTCTGACTCTTCCTTCTTCCTTGCATCTGCTTTACAGAAACTCCTGGAGTTTCCATATTTTGATTGAATGGGAACAAATCATTCTGATCAGAAGGTAACAGGGAGAGCGAGCTCTGGTGATCATCTGGACCAATTCATGGAGCAACAAATAGGGACAGTCAGAACCAACTTCATTCCTGGATGGTCTCATGAGCAGAACCTGACTTAGCAGTGTACACACACACACACACACACACACACACACACACACAATCATCATGCCCATTAGAGAGGCTCTCTCTATCATTTTGGAGAGTGTGGCCTTTCACGTCTCCTGTCTTATCTTGAGCACCAACTCTGGTGACATTGCCACGTCCCTGGTCACAGCTGCTGTAAAAGGAAACTTAAAAGTCAGCAGCCGAGCACACCTCCATTGAGAGGATAGAAAGCGAAGAGTTCGGTCTCTGAGCAGTTCTGTGATGTGTCCTCAGATTTACTTCCGGTTCTAAAAGTCAACAACTCCTCATATTATTGCCCTGACATTTTTGAACAGTGTCACAGTGAGCCATTACTAATGAGTGGTAAAAGACCAGGTTTGTGATATATTTCCTTTTAGAAAACTAAAGCCCACTGAAGATCATTCCGATACTCTTGGTTTCTTGCTTAGAGACTTCAATACAGGTTTTTGGATGGATGGGGAATATGGCATTAGCTAAGAACAGGGCAAGCCCCATCCTCAGCCCCTGCCCCAACCTGAAATCTATAGGTGACTCAGGAGGGGGCTGTGCACACAGACCTCCATCCTCAGGCCTCAGACAGAAAGGCGAGAACAGTATAAAAAGGGAGAAAACTAGATGCTACAATGATTGCCTCTGACAGCAAGTTCTCCGCACCCCCCACCCCAAAAGCTTGTCAGCTGCTACACCCGCTGCCTGCACTCCCTTCACAAATAAGGCAAGGCTGCAAGACCCATAAAAAAATAAATAAAGCTACTTCGTCCAAGTCTGCAGTGCTGATATCTTTCTTCTAGACATATCCTAATGGCTTCTAATGACAAAGCACAGACCCACAGGGCTTCTTTGCTTTTGCTTTCTGTTTGGCCTATAGAACTTTGAAAATGTTTGAATCAGCTGTTCATGTTTGATAATTCTATCAAGAGAATCTCCATCATATTCTAGATTTCCATCTTCTCCTGAAAAAAATGTGTCAAGACTTGGTTGACTTGAGTCTTATTGGAAACCTTCCTCCCATGCTGGCTCTGAGCACCAGGCGCTGTTTAGAGATAGCATGTGAGTCCCCACTGTCCTGACCCACCCTCAATGGCCTCACCCTCCAGCCTTTGCACTTGAGTCCAGAGTCCCTAGAGTACAGACCTGCATTCTGTTCTAGTGTTCCCTCTCCCTGATTGTAGCATCCACTTCCATTCTGATGAATTCCATCATAGTTTTGAAGCTTTGGAGTGACGCCTGAAGCACAAATGGAAGACCAGGCCACCACTAAGTCTCCACCAGCAAGTCCCCATCAAGGCTATGTGGATCATGGGATTATGCCAACAGCAGTCATCTTTAGGCTAGCTGTATAAACACAGGGCACAACCACAGCTATGTACAGGTATATGTTCATAACTCTTAGCTACTTAGAAAAGACTCCATCATTTCTGACTTCTGGGGGCCAGGTGCAGAAAGAAAAGCTTTGGGTTCTAGGCCAAACTGTGACATGGAGCAAGTTCCTGAAACTTGTCATGGTTCTTTGTCTTGAAAATAAGAATAAGAATAGTTCTAGTGTCTTCCTCATAATTTGAGGAATAAATAATGTGTGGCAAAGATCTTTGTGAGCTAAAATGGCCAGTCCAGTGGTGACACAGGACAATCTGAAGACATGTTCAGAGCACAGCTGTCACCATAGTCACACCCCCTCTGACAGCAAGTTCTCCACACCCCCTTCTACCCCAACAGCTTCTCAGTTGTTACACCTGCTGCCTGTGCGCCCCTCACAAAGAAGGCAAAGATGCAAGACCAAGGGAATAAAGCGACTTTGTCCAAATCTGCAGTGCTGATATCTTTCTTCTAGAAATACCCTATTGGTTTATAACGATAAAACACAGAGCCTCTAAAAGAGACTCACAGGGTTTCTTTGCTTTTGCTGGAGTTGAACAGGTAGGAATTATTTGCAACAGACTTACAGTATTGGAAGAAGATTTACAGTAGGGCAACCAGTTGCCTGTATGGACTTTATGGAAAGGCCAGCCCTCTCTTCTGTGGAAGACAGCCTCATGGCAGAGTCCTAATCTCAACCAATTATAATCAGAATACCAGGGAAAAACCAGCTAACACATAGCTAAACATAGCCATCTCATAGCCAATGCAGAGTCAAGTCATAGCAAATGCATAGCCAGCTCATATTCAACTCGTAGTCAACATGTTAGCAACTCATATCCAACACATAGCTAACATGTGGTTAACCCATAGCCAATATGTAACCAACACATAGCCAGTTCATAGCCAACACAGAGACAGCTCACAGCCAACATATAGCCAGCACTTAGCTAACCCTGGTCATGCCACATCTGGGTGGGAGCCAAACCTCCTCGCCACCCTTGCCCTATATGGGCAGGTGAATTACAGGTTCAGCGATGGAACTTAACATTCCAATTATAATTGTTCTCAGTATGTTCGGAACAACTTCTTCCAACCAAATAATAGTGCTAATACAATATTAGAAGCATCATAAGGTTCCCATTCAGAAAGAAGGCTCAAATTAAAGGCCTCTCAACAGAAACGACAAAGCAGTTGACCATTCAAACCTTTTAGAAGCATCTAAAGGGAACCCAGGCTAAGTGAGAAGAGGAACCACTAGACGGGTGTGAGATACTTCCACTCTCTTTCAAAAGCCCCACATAAGGCCTTTGTGAGAATCCAGGTCGACTTTAAAGGCTGTTAGACAGGACCACACAGCCAACTTCTCACACCTAATTATCACTTAGAAGGACCGAGCTAGTAGAAAGGATCAATGGTATCATAAAGAATTCAAACCCAGTTTCCTTTCAAATGCAATTAAGTGAGTGTCCCCTTCCCTGCCTGTGGTGTCTCTCTTTAAAGAAGGAAAGACTGAGATCACCTGTGGTCGTGAAAATAAGCAATTATTTTTGAGAACCAAGTGGCTGGTTCCATGACTGAAGGATTCAGAGCATGTCTGGCATCCTGGGTAAGTGAGGCTCCTGTGCCACTGATAATTTGTAAGTGTGGAAAGTGTTACTCAAAATACTCTGGAAGAGGGTTTCAGGTAAAGGACTCTCTCCCTGCAAACCCCAATGGGTAGCTGCTCACATTCTATCCTGGGGCTGGCTAGCCAGCGGCTTTCTGTGACTCTGGGAACTTCTCAAGACTTGGCCTTTTCCTGCCTAGTGACTGTGAGGGCTCAATAAATACTTGTCACTGCAGAGATCCCTCAGCCTCAAGATCCAGCTAGCAAGGAAAAATTCCTCAAAGGAAATGGCAGAATTTTTCTCTGTCTCTGTCTGTCTGTCTGTCTGTCTGTCTGTCTGTCTGTCTGTCTGTCTCTCTCTCTCTCTCTCTCTCTCACACACACACACACACACATCCACACACCAAGAAATGGAAGACAAATTGGCTCAGCTCTTCCATGTGAGGCCGACTGTGTACCTTGATGGCTGAGTAGAAATACCAAGGTACAGATTCTCATGCCTTTATAATTCTGATAAAGCTGCATAAAGACAGTATACACCTTAATGTTTATCACTATATTACAAACACATTTATTTAAAGCATATTACTTTTTTTTTAATTTTATTTTATTTTATTTGAGAACATAAACATTACAGGATGGAATAGGAGCATATTACTTAATCACTATTTAAATCACACCTTTCGGCAAAGGAGCCTTCACGTGAGTCCGGCCTTTCCTATACTATCTCATTTAAGCCTCTAAAGCAATGGAAGGGAGCTAAGAACCTGGAAACATGGGTTGAAGAGGAAACCAGGACAAGAGTTTAGGTATCTGAACCCCCTACTCTGAGTCTCTTTTTATGAGCAGCTGAGAATCTTCCTTCAAAGAAGGGCCCAGGGTACTGTGAGGTTGTGTGTGTGGTGGTAGTGGTGGGGTTCTTTTAGTGATCTGGAAAGGAATAATTATATCTTCTGTCAGTTACCCATTCTGTACAAGTTTTGAACAAGTCAATATACAAATAAAGATGATCAACTTTCTAGCACCTTAGGTTGAATTGTGGCTCCCTGTGCTTCTGAATTTTTGATTCACTGAGGCTCCACATCATGCAGCTAGAACCCAAATCTGACAAAGTCTGGCTGGACTCTCACCCCACTCTCTTCCAGGCTCCAGGAACATCGACCTGTGTCTTGGTGGGGACCTTGCTCTCTTTTCCCTTTTCTCTCCCAACTCGTCTGCCCTTCAGCGCACCTCCCCTGCAAGTCCTGCTTACTGCACAGTCCTAAGCAAGCTGCTACTCTCCCTCCTTTCCAGCTATTATTTGACTCTTTGTGAACCACTATGTTCTACGTGCATCCATACACACCTACACACACGCATATAGATACACATACACTCCCACACACACAGACACATCTTTCAAAGGGGTATCACTTCGAGTTTATGGATGCAATGCATCTTGAGCCATGTCCCCACAGCTCTTACGCTTTCATTTGTATAAGGAATATCTTACCAGTGAGGTCAGCTTGTATGGCTAGAGTTATGGCTCCAAAGATTGTCTTTAGATCTTGAAGCCGAGCTAAAGAGTGTGAGTGTGTGTGTGAGACAGGATGAAGAGGATGAAGGGAAGGGAGAAGGAAATGAGTATCGATTCATGGAAAATTGAAGGAATGGAAAGACAAGTAATATTATAATCTTCATTATCTGTGTCCTTTTTCTTTTGATCTTCCTTAGCAACTTTCCAGAAATGTTTAGGTAGCAATGTCTCCTATTGAGACCTAGAGTCCCCTTCTCCTGGAACCCTCTGGAGCTCCTAGCCATCCCATCACCCAAGAGGGTCCTAGCAAGCCATGGGCCTTGGGTTTCAAACTTCAATGACCTCCATGTAAAGCTCACCCTAGCTGGCCCTGGTGTGCTGGGTGGGAGGAGGCTTATAGGAGCCTGTGCAAGATGTCTCCATCTTTTGCAGTGATTTTTTAAACCTCCTGTGTCCCCTACATGCTGCCATGGAGCAAAGACTTCAGCAGCATGGAGGACACTGAGGGAGTAAAGGCTGAGGAGATGAGAAGTGTACAGAATTGTTCCCACGGTTTTTGCAACCTCCATCTAGGCTGTGTTCTAAGATGGAGGGTCTGAGGACCATCCAGGGGCCATCCCCACCCTGGATGAAGCTATTGAAGCTTCTGGGTACCATGTCCTCAGGAGTTCCTGGACTCCTCTCTGCCCCCACAACATGGACACATAGCTCTGGGACCCCTCCCTGCCCCCACCATGTCAGGGCCACATGGCTGTGGGTCCCCTCTAACAGACAGATGCTAAAACAGTAATTCCACCTTAACTGAAACAAAAAGTCATCCATAGGATGGATTCTTGATGCAGTGGTTAATGTCCATTGCTCTGAGTCTGTTGCTCAGAAAAAAAACAAGTGCCATGCTGACACTGCTGGTCCCCGATCCCTCTTCCCATCAGAAAGGCTCCTGCAGCCATTGGCAAGAGTTTGAGGATTTTTTTTAATTTAAACAAGATCATACTTAGACATCCAATATGTGGGACACAGAAAGTGAGGCTAAGTTAGGGAAGTGGAGACACCCCAAGTCTACTTCCCACCTTGGCCTCTCCCCCACACTTCACCTGGGACCTTTAAGGAGGCCTAGAATTCTTGAGCATGAGGTTGGAAAATGCTGCACTAGGGGATCCGGATCCCTTGGCTGCCTGCAGTCTGAGCATCCTCCGCTCACACGCGGCCTCCCACATTGGTGGAAGGGCGGAATGCAGGCTTCACCGTGTGGGTAATGTATGGGTTTTAATATACAAGTTGCAATCTCTGTCTTGGATATGCCCTGTGCATTTCTGAATAGGAACAGCATCCCTGGCGACGTCTCACTCTGAGCAGAAGCCAAATCGGCAGCCGGTCTCCTATAGAGCAATGCAAAAGCCGGCAATAAAAAAACTAAATAGCAAATCCACGGGGCGCAGTTCCTGAACAAATGCACATTCATAATTTGTAAGTGTGCAGTTATAAATCCCCTCCTGGAGCTCTGCTCTAACGACCCTAAACAGAGAGGAAACTTTTATTTTTTCTCCATTTGAATATTTGGTGAAGGAGCACTACACAGTTGCCAAGTGTACAAATATTTATACATTTTACTACCTTAAATAATTACACCTTAAGCAATTATATATATATCAGGTATAATTAATTATATGTATATATATGAGGTTAAAAAGAATCAACAGCTGAATTGATCAAAGCCCGCCTCTAAAATATCTATCTGCCACACAGATTAATTTTAGATGAAAAGGAGTGTACGTGATTTGTCGCAAAAGCTTTAAGAACATAGGCCCCATCACAAGACCTCAATTTCATGACTGTGTGAGTATGTGAGAGTGAATATGAGGAATCCACTCCAGAGCCAGGCACCATGGCTCACACCTGTGATCTTAGCTACTCAGGAAGCTGATATTCAGAGGATCATCATTCAAAGTCATCCTGGGCAGAAGAGTCCAGGAGGCTCCATCTTCAACTAATCAGCAGGAAGCTGGGCTGGTGTGTTGGCTCACATGGTAGAATACCAGCTGTGAGCAAGAAAGCTGAATGAGTCATGAGAAGTTCTGAGTTCAACCCCCAGTTGAAAAGACAAAAAACTCAGTCTCAGTGTCTTTTGTGTTCTCTTAAGCATATAGGGGACAACAAGCTGAAGAGGTAAATGGGAAGAACCATCAGACCAGAGACTCACATTCATCCTTTAGAGAGACTGGCTCATTATCTGAAGCATCTTGGATTAACAGCATTTCCTTCAGGAACCAGTGTCCCAGGCTGAGGTGTCTAGTGTGGCTCTAGCTACAGGTGCTTCTCAGGCTCCTGGAGTGTGGCTAGGGAGACAGAGGAATTCATTTTCATTTTATTTTATTTCAATCCATTTTCATCTTAATAGTCACATATGAGTGCTGGGTGTGGAACATTAGAATAACTAGTTCAGGAGACAGTATCAGGTCGAAGATAACTTAGAATAGTCGTGGTGTAAGAAGCAGAGTTAGGGAACTTCACATTAAAACAAGAAGAGAATCATAATAGAATCGACTATGAGTGTCTGAGATACTTGGAAGGTTCTAGTCTGGAAGCCACAGCTCATATGCCAGCATAAGGAAGATGCTTCTGATCTCATTTCTTTGGCTATATAAAGAGCACCAGGCCGATGGAGGTTGGAAGGCAGATACTACTTTCTGCCCCCAAGAACGCCATGTGTCATGATCCCTGCCAGAGAAGGTTCAGTAAGGAGCAGGTAAGAGGAATACACTCCTGGGACTCAAAACCCCACTCATATGTTCAGCAAAAGTTATATAATTGTGTGTGTGTGTGTGTGTGTGTGTGTGTGTGTGTGTGTGTGTGTGTGTGTGTGTGTGTGTGTTCCTGCCTTTTCCTCTGGCAGACCACCATTGCATTTGGTTGTCCCCTAGCTCTCCCTCTTCCTTCAACCTCTCACCCTGGTCTGCTCCGGGCTCCCTCTGAGACTTCCAGCTATCCTGTTTCCTTCCAATGCCCCTGTCTGCTCCAATCCCCACATCTTCAAGTACTGTGGTGGTCCCCAGCCTTCCTTTTGTGCTCAACATGTTAGTCCTATCACCCAGCCCCTGCTGCATTCCACATGGGCTTTCATTTCATACCAGCCTCAATGTGGTTCATGACTCCAGCACTCGTAACTTTTGGACAACATTTCACATACACATCAAAAGGGCCTATGTCCCAGGCCTGATGTGGCCTAACAAGGATGTCCAGAGAGTAGGCCAGTCAGATTTCACATCCTTCCCTGAGCTACAGACCTTGGCACCATGGTGGGCATTGAGCCCATTTCCTTACTTTCTGAGTGAGTATCTTGGTTGCTGCTCTGTCTTGGGTGGTAATAATGAAGTTTGTGAAGTGACATGATGCTTACAAAGTAGCAGGTCAGCACCATAGTGTTCATTTCCTTCCTCAGCCTGCAGCTCTGGGGCATGTTTCGGATCTTTTTTTCTGTAGCTCTAGTCCTTTACCGCCTTTTCTCTGTGATCCTTAGAGAGAGGAACGTCTATGATGATGACCAAGAAGATGCAAATGTACCCCATTTCCAGACCTCAGACAAGATGTGCTGCTGGAAACATGCCTAGATTTGATTTCTTCATCCCTAGGAAGCCAACACTGAGGTCCACGGCAAAGGACCGGTTTGGGGCTGGCTTTCCTTACTTTCCAAGAATAGCATGAATGCTCCTGCCAGGTAGCAAGGATACATTCTTCTCTAAGAGTGTGGGGCTCTACCCCCAAGCCAGGATGATCCATCTGTCTTACTCCTCCAGGACCTTCATACACATAAAGTGGATCTTGGCACCTGAATGGTAAAATAGGCTTTTGCCAAATTCTAGGAAAGGGCCCAAAGCAACCACCACCTTTCTCCATGCCACAGTGTAGCTTTTCCCTACATGGCACTGCCATCTGCTGGGTAGATAGCCACATTGCAATTGCCAGCTAATAGAGTGCCTTTGGTGACTATGTATGTACATCAGGGCATTGTAATTCTTTTTAGATAAGAGATAAATTTCACTTAATATAATTTTTCCAAGTCTTTCCATTTCATAACAAATGAGGCAATATCATTCTTTCTGATGGAGGCATAGAATTCCATTGTGTATATATACCACATTTTCTTGATCCATTCTTCTACTGAGGGGCATCTGGGTTGGTTCCATATCTTAGCTATGGTAAATAATGCCACAATAAACATAGTTGTGCTGGTAGCTTTAGTATGGTCTTGTTTGTGATGCCCCAAAGTGGGATTGCTGGGTCATAGGGGAGCTCTATGTGGAGTCTTTTGAGGAACTCCATCCTACTTTCCAAAGTGGTTGAACAAGCTTACACTCCCACCAACAATGCAGTAGGGTTCCCTTTTGGCCACATCCCCTCCAGGATCTGTTGTTATTAGAGTTCTTGATTTTAGCCATTCTAACTGGGGTGAGGTGGTATCTCAATGTTGTTTTGATTTGCATTTCTTTTATTAGCCCTAGAGAGGTTGAGCATTTCTTCATGTGTCTATTGGCCATCTTTCTTTCTTCTTCAGAGAAGTTTCTCTTTAAGTCCTTAGTCCACTTATTTATTGAGCAGTTGTTTCTTTGAGGATTTGTTGTTGGGGGATTTAATTTTTTGAGTTCCAGGTATATTTTAGATATGAGACCCTTGTCCATTGTATGGCTAGTGAAGATCTTCTCCCAATCCGTGGGCTTTCTATTGATCTTGCAATCTATGCATTTGCCATGCAGAAGCTCTGCAACTTCATGCAATCCCATTTGTCCAACCTTTCTTTGATTTGTTGTGTTTTTGGGTCTCTATTAAGAAAATTTTGGCCTGTGCCAAGGAGACCTAGGGTTTCTCCTATTCCGTCCTGTAATGCCCAAAGAAACATAAGTCCCATGGTTTCCCTTATTTGCAATAACTAGTATATGTCTCAGACAAGCGGAAATGGTCAGATAGGTTGATGTTAGGGGAAATGAACCCCAAGATAAGGTTTCAAATGTTTTTTTCTTTCTTGCTATTGTTTTTAACATATTTATAAGATATTTCTTTGTGGCTTTGTATGTCCCTCCCCAATGGTATAACACCTGTTTTCACTGTATTTGATGTTGGTATAATTTGTGGAGGGGAAGGGAGAAAACCAATTGTTTAAACAGAGATACAGGTGGACCCATTGCAACAATGAGATGTACAAGACATTATGTCGAAAAACAAACTTTAGAACTTTGGCTCGGGGTAGGGGGAAGCGGGCGGGGGTATGGGGGCAGGAGAATGGGAGGGATGGGAAGGGGAAAAAAAGGAGGAGGCAACAATGCTTGATAAGAAATGTACTCATTATCTTGCTCATGTAATTGTAACCCCTCTTGTATGGTATTTTCACAATAAAGATTCAGATTTAATTTTGATATGTAAAGGTTATATATAGTTACATTTTTATGAGTATGCAGAAAACCATCTGTGTGTATGTGTATGAGATAGAGAGAGACAGAGACAGAGACAGAGACAGAGAGACCCAGGCTAACCTTCCAAATTTGAGTCCCTTGTGTGGAGTAGGCTTGAGAAGAAACAGGAAACATGTCATTAGTGTGAAATAATACAGAGGTCGAGGCCAGGCTAAGCTGGGCTGTGGGCACTTTGAAAGTGGTACTTAATGCAGTTGATCTAATTGCCAACTAGTGATTCATTAAAATAGCTCTTTTAATTCTATCCATAGCTGCAGGGGGTTAAAAAAAAGTGGATACTGTTCCCATTAGCCTAGTTTAGTCTCTTGGCGTTCATATTCAATAAAACTATTTGTCCTAAAGCCTAGGATTGAGAATTTGACTTTTCAGGCTGACCTGATCTCCTGACCACCCAAATAACTATCGGATTTCACTCCCATAGAGACAGTGTCATCTCAGTTTGGAAAGAGTATAGGAAAAACTTGCATCCAGTTCGTCTGAGGACTCTGATTTCAGACATTACTAACACATAGAGGGCGAAGAGGACATTTCAGCTTGCTTGCCTCAAGAAGACCATTGTGTAGGTAAAAAGCAAGGTACTAGAGAGCCTAGAAACACAAGAGGTATTCGTTAGAATTGTTTCCTTCCCATTGGGCTGGAGTCACCCTTCCAAGCCCATATTGGTGCCCACTCTCTCCCTACCCTACCCTCAGCATTTTAGAGAAGGCCTAGAATGTTTCAATTCCTCCCTGCTTCGGCCTCTCAGCCTGGCAGACAAGCAAGAAGCCTGGAAAGAGGTATAGGGAGGGGAGAAGGAATGAGGTGAAGCAGATGAACACAGTCTGCTAGGGTACAGGTGACACCTGAAACAGAATGGTGTCAGGAGAGGGGTGCTGAGAGGCTTACTGGGGGGGGGGAGGGGGCGGATAATTCCCACAGCACCAAGGGCATTAGGAAGAGGCTAGGGGGCAGCAAACCCACCAGCTTCCATGGACGTGACACTTCAGAAAGAAGAAATAAGGCCTAGACTTGGGCAGACCTGGGTTCAAATGGATGTTTCCCTACCACATAGTCTCCAGTACAACACAGACTCAGTCTCATGGACTTTGTGTTAATTCTTATCCAACTTCGTCTCTTAGGATTCCTTAACTGGGCTCAGGGAAGTGGTCCATACAGCCCGCAGCCTACCTGCGCACATGCAGAATGCTTTTCTTTCTTTGTGGGAGTCACACATGTGGTCTCATCCTGAGGACAGGAGGAAACGAGTGAGGCTTGGGATGGAGAGGAACTCAGTGTCACTGAGTGAAAGTTACTGTCGTGGACAGCAGAGGACAGGGGGAGGGAGGTGGAGCCGGGCCATCAGCTTTCTGAACGTTGAGCTCCTGTCCAGAGACAAGCTGCTGACTCTAATAGGATAACAGATAAATTCTAACAGGACGAAGAAGAGGGGCTAATATCTTCTGCTCCCATCCCCATCATGTTCTCCATTCCATTAACCCATTCAGCCTGTGAGGGGGCAGCACTAAGGCCTTCCCTAATCACCTGCCCATATTCTGCTTTCTCCTTTCCCAAGTTCATCTTCTGCTTCAGCCCCGAGCCCGACACTATCCTCTCCTCTGCTCTCAACACCTCCCTACCTCTATGGCTGAGATCTCTTTACTACAGTCAACCCATTTGCCATTGGCAGCCCCAATGATCTTTGTCAAATATGAATTTGCTGTTGTTGTTGGTCATGGGGTTTGAACTCAGGACCTGTCCAGGATCTTTTGCTCAAGCACTTTGAGCCACAGCTTCACTTCCAGCTTTCTGGTGGTTAATTGGAGATAAGAGTCTCACAGACTTTCTGGCCCCTGCTGGCTTTGAACCACGAGCTTCAAATCTCAGCCTCCTGAGTAGCTAGAATTACAGGTGTGAGCCTGGCTCAAATATGAATGTGATCCTGCTGGAAAATAACTTATTTTTTTTTGTTTAAAAAATCTTCCAGCCTGGGCTGGGAAGGTGGCTCAGTGGTAGAGCGCTTGCGTCGCATAAATGAGGCCCTAGGCTCGATTCCTCAGCACCAGATAAGCAGAAAAGGCCAGAAGTGGTGCTATGGCTCAAGTGGTAGAGTGCTCACTTTGAGCTGAAGAGCTGAGGGACAGTGTGCTGGCCCAGAGTTCAGGCCCTATGACCAACCAAAAAAAAAAAATATCTTCCATTCTTTTTTTTTTTGGGGGGGGGGGGTCCGGTCATGGGGCCTGAACTCTGGGCCTAGGCGCTGTCCCTCAGCTCTTCAGCTCAAGGCTAGCGCTCTACCACTTGAGCCACAGCGCCACTTCCGGCTTTTTTCTTTTTGCTTATGTGGTGCTGAGGAATTGAACCCAGAGCCTCAGGCATGCAAGGCAAGTGCTCTACCACTGAGTCACCTGCCCAGCCCAAATATCTTCCATTCTATTTCATATCAAGTCCACAGTCCCCTGCACTCCCCTACAAACCACTCTGTCCCTCCCTCACCTCACCTCACATGAGACTTAGCAGCTTCCCACCTAGGCCTGTTAAGCCATTCCCAGTAGAGGTGTGCTTCTTGTCTCACTCATTCCCCTGGTAAGAATGTTCTTTCCTGTTCTTCGGACACCTGAGGCTGCCATCCTGTGCCCTAAAGATGAGGGGGCAACAGAAATATGAGAAGGGGGCTGGGAAGGTGGCTCAGTGGTACAGTGCTTGTCTTGCATGCATGAGGCCCTGGGTTCGATTCCTCAGCACCACATAAGCAGAAAAAGCCAAAAGTGGCGCTGTGCCTCAAGTGGGAGAGCACTAGCCTTGAGCTGAAGAGTTGAGGGACAGCGCCTAGGCCCCCACAACCAACCAAAAAAAAAAGAAGAAGAAGAAGAAGAAGAAATGTGAGAAGGGACAGCTGTGGATTTCATGATATCAGACCCAGTGTCAGCGCAGAAGTGAAAATCACATCAGCAAGCAAGCATTCAATGGAAGACTCACTGTACACACACACACACACACACACACACACATACACACTTGCATGCACACACAGACATGTGCGTGCACATAGCACATGAACAGACACATGAACAGACACACATGCATGCACACACAGACATGCACACAGAGGCATGCTTATAGGCACACACAGACACACATGCATACACACAGAGACACACAGACACACATGCATTCATGCACACAGACATGTACATACATACACAGACATGCATGCACACACACACATATATACCAATTCTGCAGAAAAGTAAACAATGTATCTCACTGAAAACTCCAGGGAAACGAGTCTTACGCTTAGTTAGAAATTGGCCTCCAGGATAAAAATTGGAAGCATAGCTTCACAGAAATGAGTAACATTTATTTTTCTCAGACAGGAGAAAAGTCCTAAAAAATCAGCTCAGGGATGGCCCACACCTGATCCTTTGTGCTCTGCCATGAGCATCAGGCTGGGTCCGGCAGTAGACCCTCTGCCACCACACCTCCAGGCTCAAGCTGGCTCAGGAGCAGGAGAGGGAGCTGGAAGAGGCAGCATCTCCCTTGCCACCAAACTTCTCACTCAAAGCCTCTGGCATGCAACACCACGAAGGTGAGTATTCACTCTGACAATGTCTCCTTAGGAGCCTTGCAGGGTAGAGAACTTAGAAGGGCGGGGGAGCCTGCATGTGAGCAAATTTGAGACAATCAATAGAAATTATTAGCATTGCAGCTGTTGTCATTTATCTCCATTTATAAAATATCATGGGTATTGTCTTTTAATTGTAGTTATTTATTATATTTACTAAAATTTCCATATAATTTCTCCCCCAATGTTTACCACATTGTTTTTGGCCTAGATTAAGATAGATAGATAGATAGATAGATAGATTACATAGATAGATGATAGAGATATAGAGACACATAGACACGAGCACTCATGTAACAGCAGTACTATACAGCAAACCAAGCCCTTCATTGGCAGAGGCCAAGGCCATGCAGAAATGCACGAACACTGTTATTACCAGAGCCAGGACTTCCTTTGTTGCCTGCCTGCCCTTAAGCTCCTATGAACATCTAGCCAAAAAGTCCTACCTGCTAATGATCCCTGAAAATGCTCACCTCTGATGGACACCAGGTGGAGCTGCAGCCTAACACAAGACCAATCTGTGCAGCCAGAGCTGCGATTGGGTCCCACTGAATGAAAGAACACAGATAACCTTTTAAGTCTATGTCTTGCCCGGGTCCTAGAGCCAACAATGCATCATCATGGCCTCAAACTTCTCCTTTCAGTAAGGCCATTCACATCCAGCTGTTTGGCTTATTAACATTGGGGTTCTTTTCAGATGGGTGCTGGCAACTAAGTACACACCTGTGTGGCCTAACCCAGAATCATCCAAGGCAAAAATCAACTGTGTTTTCTTAGTGCCTAGGAGAGAGCAGGGGACTGAGAGAGGAGTCAAAGTGAGTATGATGCATGGTACACATAGGTGGAAATGTGAAGTTGAAACCCCTTTGTACAATGATTTTAAAATAATACACTACATAGGTTAAGGAAAGAGAATCAAGTCATGGAGTAGGAAATGAACCAGGTGGGCAGAGCTGAATGAGAAACAGCACCATAGGAAGTAGGATTCAGAGAGGAAAATCTGAGAGCCAGAGGTGGCCAAAGTGAATGGAGCGTGAACAGCTGTGCATCAGGGGGGAAGGGAGAAGCAGGGGTGGGGGTGTTGGGTTGTTACCAAATGTAGCAAAGTATAAAGACTCCAGAGCAGGGTGATGTGGAAATGAGAATGTGTAGGAACAGAGGGATGTGTGGCACTTGGCTGAATGACCAGCCACCTTTAACTGAGGTAAAGAGGATTCTGGGCCTGGTCCCAGGCAGAGCAAGGATGCTGCCCTCTATGTCAAAAGCTACATTTCTTTTGTGCTGCTCTCACCCTTCCCTGTAGCCCTGAGCTGTGCTGAGTCAGGGTTTTTATTACCCTCATTTTATAGTGGAGGAAACGAACATTGAGACACATTATGTAAATCAGCTAAGCTCTCAGAGTAAACAAAAAGCAGAGCCAGACTTTAATTATACATTCTTCTGACTCCAAAGTCCCAGGTCTTAACCACTGCCTATAACCTTTTCATTACAATAGAAACTCTGACAGCGCAGATGCTCATCTTCAGTGGGCCCTGGTTATGGGTTGATCACATTGACAAATTATGAAGTCTGCAGGGAAGAGGAAATCATTTAAGAAAAGTTATCCTCTACATAATCAGGAACCAAGTTGAAAGGGGGAGTTATACTATTCACCTTCACAAAACATGCAGGGCTGAAGGAGGATGCCAAACTTAGTAGGAAATCTAACTTAAAAAAAACTTAGGGACTGGAAAGTGGCTCAGTGGTAGAGTGCTTGCCTTGCATGCATGAGGCCCTGGGTTCGATTCCTTAGCACCACATAAGCAGATAAAAAAAAGCTAGAAGTGGTGCTGTGGGTCAAGTGGTAGAGTGCTAACCTTGAGCTGAAGAGCTGAGGGACAGCGCCCAGGCCCAGAGTTCAGGCCCCACGACCGGACCCAAAAAACAAAACAAAACAAAACAAAAAACTTAGAATTCCAGAGAAGTTAGAGATGACTCACATACAAGGAAGTCCTTTAAAAGCTTATTTTTATTTCATGTAAGAATAGAATCTGCATTTCTATACAACCCACCATGCCAAAAAAAAAAATACAGGGGAGGCATTTTACAACATTTCAGTATCTTTACATTTGCTCAACTAAAATATTAGTAGAGGTTAAAAAAATAACAGCTTAGCAAATAACACAAGCAATTAAAGTTGTTTCTTCTTCGGAAAGATGGCTTCCAACATCAAGAAGCACAGTCAAGAAATCACAGCCACACCAAAGCCTGAGCCCTAAAGCTGGAGACCTTGAGAGACAGAGAAAGCATCACTGTATCCCGTGGCTCTGTACCACCATCTAGAACATCTGTATAGAAACAGGTATGAACCACCTGCAGAGTGAACCTAAGTAAGGTGGAGGAAGTGCTACCAGTTTGCAGAAGGGTTTTCTTGCTCAAATACCAAGCCAGGAGCTAAGAGTTACAATTTTCTTCCTTAACACAAAGTCTTCAGTGTTTTTTTTTTCCTGTTTGGAAAGCAAATTAAATTTCCCTATAATACCATCTTTTTTTTAAAGCACGGTACACATAAGCAGCTCAGGATGGTCACTAAACTCTGGAGTAGGCTCAACTGAGTAACTGTGGTCCACTGGACATGAACTGTGGACAGGGGAATGGATGTCTCTAAACCCCTGACAACTGAGTCAGGAGGCTGTGACCATGAAGGCTGCCTCGTCTTTGTGAGACTCTCCTGAATAGCTCGGCCTCTTAGTGGACATGCTCAGCAATAGCAGCCCTGACCTACAATCTTATTCTTCTTCATCACAAGATACAGAGTAGGGACCACGAATCCATGGACTACTTTTGTAAACAGAAGTTTCCAAAAACTCAGGCCCTGATAACCAGAACTTCATTTGTGAAGGAATAAAAAAAGCATCTCTGATCATGAGCTTTCCCTTGCTATTTCTCTGATTTCAGTACCAACATAAAAATTCTCATGAGAGATATAAAAAGGCAAAAAAAAAATGCCACCCCAAAGAGAAGTGAGCTGTGAAGTCTTCTGTTCTACCAATGGCCATGAGAGCAAAGAATACCACAGGGCTCTGGACACGTGCTCTGTTGAGAAGGTGACCTGACATTTAACTTAAAGACATCTCCAGTCTTATGGAGAAACATCTGTAAATAAGGAATTACAATTAAGTTCACCTTCCTGTTCCAGAACCCACCCCCCTAAATAACTTTATGTCTAAATAACTTTGACTGTTAAGGCTTGAGTGTCCCATGGTTCCTCAGCATTCTCTACTGAGATGGAAGAGAAAGAGTAGAAGAAATATCTTGAAAACTCCCAAATCCTCGCACATGTGATTAGAGATCAAAAAAGGGTTTTTTTCTTTTCTATTTGAGATTTCTTTCTTTTAATTTGGATCCAGTTTGTAACACCCACATTCTGAAATGTATACAAATATAAGTTTCAGACATGTTTTCCTTCTAAAATTATTACATTCAGAAACATATAACTTCTGTTTTGAATGCAGTTACTATGAAAATTACATATTTACTTGTATCTTAGATAAGAGTATTTAAAATGAAAAGATACTCTCAGAAGTTTACTTCTTAAATATGATGATTACTATACTGAGTATATTCTTATTGGGGGCAAATTGAAACTTAGGGATGAAAAATGGCAGCTTTTCCTCTTTTATCTGAACAGGATATATAATTGTAACATAGGTCCAACTTTGAAAGATTTATATAATAAAAGCCACATAGTTTATTCTTGGAGTGTGGATTGACCTCGAATCCAGCCACGGATGGGCCTTGCAGGAGAATGACAAAGGTTAAATCACATATACCCTGATGCTGCCTTCCTGTGTCAACCATGATGGTGCTAGCTCTTCCCAGATGATGCCAGCCCTCCAAGGATGTGCGAGGCCTGTCCTGCTCTGACAGGTAGGCTCTCTTCACACCCTCTTTTCTCTCTCTGGCCCTATTTTCTGTTCCAGTGATGTGAGATGTTCTGAATCTTCTTCATTTTGATCCTCTGATCCAGCATCTTGTACCTTGCAGGGTGGTCATCAGCTTTCTTGGGAACCGAAGGTGCATAGGAGCTGGAGGCGTAAGCTGGGCGTTTAAAGTGACGCAAAGGAGGCTTGATGACTGGAGCCATGGAAAGGAAACAGACAATTATTAGACTCACCAAGGGCACAGTACAACCTACATATCATAGTCAACTTCCTCCAGACTGGCCTTCCCCACGCCAGCATATGCACATAGAGTTGGAGCCTTATTGGGACCCTCATCACCAATAGATCAGTAACCACATTATCAACTTCATCATTGTCTTAAAATGAACAAAGGCGAGGACTTCCTACAGAAAGACAGTGCTCATAGCACATCAAGGCTCTTTGACGACGTGGATGGGGTTAAGGAAGGGAGAAGACAGCGTGGGACACTTGGGGACAGCAGAACAAATGCGGCGGACAGAGTTGCATCACTGACGACATTTAGCCATGGAAGTGAGCTCTTGAGTTTGGAAAGCGGCTATCATTAAAGGAAGTTCTTGAGAATATACTTGCAAAACACCTATAAAGGTCCTGTATTCAAAACCTAGAAAGAACTCTTAAAACTCAACCAAAGGAAACAACCTGACTTAAAAATGGACAAAAGAGCTGAATAGACTCCTCACTGGAGAAGACACATGTCAGATCACCCCAGGAATACAGATTTAACATTTTTTTTGTCACTAACAATTTACACAATAGATATTCTACTGCATACCAATTGCTAATAAGGATGCAGAGCAACAAGGACCAGCGTGCATGCAGAAGAGTTTCCACAATGCCAAACATTACAACTTCTTTGCAAGATAGTTTGGCAATTTCTCATGAAGCCTAGATTAGTGTTACCTTATGATGCAATAATTGCGATCCTGAGTTCACTTGACTGATTAGAAAAAAAAAATCTATGTCCACATGGAAACTTCTGTAGAAACTTTTATTTCCCCAAACTGGAAATTACCAAGGTTTTCAATAAGTGAAGGGATTGATAAATGAATTATCAAGCCACACAAAATTCTGAATGAATCTTAAATGCATATTGCTAAGTAACGCAGGAGAGTCTAGAAATGTAACATATCCCATGATTCCTTTATATAGCATGCTCATAAAAATTATAGAGATAATAAAAGACTGGTGATTTCCAGGAAATTAGAGAAGGAAAGGTCGAATAGATGAGTAAAGGATTTCCAGGGCAGTGAAATTATATTATGTGATGCTATAGTGATAGATATGCATCACTATGCAATTGTCAAAATCCACAGAAAGTGATCCTTAATGTATGCAAATTAAAAACACTATTTAGGGAGCTATGGGATCCCAGAATCGAAGGCAAAATGTCACCAAACAATCTGACTTCATTGCCAATGTAAGAAACAACCTCACTGAAGAGAAGACAAGAAAAGACAATAAATAGCTTTGGATAAAAGTGGACTCCACAGACCAAAGGCCAAAGAAGGTAGGCATAAGCACTGTAGTCTTATAGGCAATGCTGTTTCTCATGCAAGTACATTGCTTCTCACATAGATACAGATAACATCTCTTATCACTCTACATGAGTCATTGAGCAACTATGTAAAATAAACCTATTAGGAAATTTACAGATAAGAAGAAAGGATAGAAGCATGTGGTAATAGATTAGACTTGGAACAATATAAATTCAGTTAACAGTGATATTGATAAGGTTGCATATAAAGATATGTATAGATACATGTGTTTATGTGTGTAAGCATATACCTCTTTTTCTCTCATTCTATCAGCTGAGAGGTTGGTTCTAGGAGCAGTGAAAAGTCAGCAGACCTAGAAACTCCAAGCAGCCCACAGTCTGTAGACCTAGACTTCTAACATTTCAATAAAAGGAACTAGGGATTCGTGAAGAAATGACTCCTGGGATTAAGGCACAAGATAGACCAGGCACACTTGGAACACATTCTTGGGGCACAACATTGAAAAGTGTTTGTAGACAAATAACAACAGATAAGCAATCTCCAAGTGAAATATCTCAACTTGCTTTAAGCAATAAAATATAGTAGCATCGTTTTACCACCCAAAGTAGAAAAGTAATAAGCCTATACTGACATAAGTGAGGAAATAAAAACACATGAGAGAATAGATAATTCTGTTACACCTGTCTATTCAAATACAATTTTCTATTTGCAGATTACCAGATAATTTATGCACGCAAACACCCTAAGATTGAGAAGGAGTTAGTGTCAGGTAATTGTAGCACTTCCAAAGTGTATTGTCCAGACACAGTACAAAGAGTAATTTTGCAGTGAAAAAAATCTAATTCATATGACCTTATCCAGAAGATCAAAGTGACACAAGTAAGTACTGGTGGCAGCATGCATTCTGATATTATGTGATGGAAATGTACATTTTGTGATAAAAATAGAAATTTACCTCTATGGTCATCCTCCCTCAAATACATAACTTCTCTCTGATAAGTCACAACTGAAGTGCATTCTACAAAATGCCAGACTAATATTCATCAAAAAACAAAAACAACAACAACAAAAACAGAGACGGCTGGGAGAGAACCTGTCAGGGCCCAGAGCTACTCTAAGGAGACATGACCACTAAGGTACTGTGTTACCTGGATGAGATCTGGAACAGATCTGGAAAACCAGTTACTCTTAGGTTAAAAAAAAAACAACCAGCAAATCACTGCTAACAATAAGAGAATGCATTTTTGGTGTTTGCTTTGAAGCAAAATGTAGACAAACTTCACTATGCAATCATAGGGAATGAAGTCAATACTAGTATATTCTTAAAATGTAACATTATGACACCTGAAAGATAGAATGAGTTTCTCTTAGCAAAAATGGACAATCTTACCTCATTATCAGAAAATACATAAATATGCACAAAATCTGGAAAAAAACTCAAAATCATAGCAGTACTTGTCTCCAAGTCACATTAAGACCGCTATTTTATTTTTATGTATATTTTGCTTCCAGTTGATTCCTTTTTCTGATTTTCTATGATGATCAGCTTTGAGCGATGTAACTTTTTAAAAAGAAACCTAACAGTCAGGTGCAGGCGGCTCACACCCATTATCCTAACAACTGTTGAGGGTGAGATCTGAGGATCACAGTTTGAAGCCAGCTGGGGCAGGAAAGTCCATGAGATTATAATCTCCAGTCAACCACTAAAAAGCTGGAAGTGGATTTGTGGCTCAAGGGGTAAAGCACAAAAACTTAGGGACAGTGCCCAGACCCTGAGTTCAAGCACCAGGACCAGCATCAAAAAAAAAAAAAAAAAAAAAAAAAGATAAAAAGAAAAGAAAGAAACATAACTGACAAAAGTTTCTTCTAGAAAATCACAGACCAGAGCTATGTTACAAAATTATACCTTATAGAAAGCAAATAAAACGAAGTATCTTGGAGGCTTTTGTTATAGTCATCTCAGAGAACTCACTGCTGAGGACCCTTTGTGCAGCTTGCAGACTAACCTGCTGCCTAACTTCTTAGAGAGCCTACCCCCGTGCTGCTGTAATACAACAAGACAGAAGGAAAGCCCTGCCCTCGTGGCTTTCCTTTCTGGATTCTATTCTGTTAAATATACCAAAGCTTGTCGCCCACTTAAAAAACAAAAAGGCATCGAGGTAAAAACGATGTCACCCTATAAGAAGCAACTTAAAAGATACCTTTTCTGGGCCCTGTGAATGAACTAAATGCCCCCAGCTTTGCATCTGTGCTGGTGGATCTGAACTAGTCTCTGCGATAGTCACCTTGGGCTCCAGAAAAGAAAAGATTCGCAGTTAAGTACCTTGTATAAAAAGCAAACTGCTCCCTCCCCCCCACAAATAGACAATGTCCTCTTCTTTACCATCCTAAAGGAAACAGCCAAACACTTAGATCACCCATCAGGTATCATGTTCCTGCTCTGCCCCCATGATAAAGTGTTAACTCCTCCTGAACAACTCCAGAGATCCAGACCAATGGTTATCCAGCCCACACCTGGGCTGACCCACACGTGGGATGTGGGACAGTGTTAACTCACCCGGCCCCCAACTTTCCCATTCAGCCTGAAGCCAATATATATACTCCTGAAGATGAGTGAAGATGTACTAAGGTGCTATCTTCCCATGGCTGCCATGGAACAAATCTCTTCTCTCTGCCCTTCACCATGTCTCTTTATTTGGCATATGGGCGCATGAGACTTTTGGATTTGGGGCCTGGCATGATTTCCATGCCAACTGTGCCTTTTGAGTTACCCTAACACAGTAAACACTATCAATTAATGACCCTGTTGAAGCTTAACAATAGACATCATTCTATATAGAGGAACTGTTCTCTTTTAAATGCCCAGAGCTTAATTCTGTGACTTAGTGTAAAGGAGGGACTGGGCACTGAACACCCCTGGGGAGTGGAACAGAGAAACAAGAGGGCATTGGATGGAAGGCAATGGCTGGGAACAGTTGGGGCTCCTGATGTTCAGCCTAGAGAGCCGCAGAACCCTCTGCATTCAGTCTATTTTTGCAACTCAACAGGAACCCAGTCACTGTATTATTGAATTTCTCATTCTCAGCATGAGGAATAGTCTCAATTGGCTGGAATTCAGTTGTCAGAATTCAACTTCCCTGGCCACTGGCATCTCTTCAAAGAGATTGTTGGACCTGCTGGTGGAGATGGGAGAGGGTGGGCCTTGGTCAGCACTGACAGGATGGGTGGCAAATGAGGCCTGCACATGGCTAAGTTGTCCCATAAGTACTGGCAGCATGGGTTATGGATTTCTGTTGGCAACTGAGAGCACGCTGCTTTTCTTCGGCAGGTGTGGATGGTTTTATTTGGCTAAAGGATCTCTTCATCTCATGACCATCTCATAGCACAGTGGAAGGCAAACACGTTTAGGCCTTGGGTGTCAGTGGCTGATTCAATGTCCACTCTGTGTTTTATACATGGTGAGGACAGAAGGAAGGACCATCACTTGCTCTTTTCCACACCTGAGTGGCACAGTGAGCTGCCTTGAAGTAACTGTGGCTTCCATTACAATCATTCTTGATTCTCTCAGTGCTCTACAACCATAATGTCATGTGTGCAGAGCAGTGAGCACACCCAGAGACTCCTGGACTCTCCATGGACAGGTCTCTACTGTTGTCAGCTTTTTATCTTTTTTTATCCTTGGACACTAGGTTTCTTTCTTCTCTTGCAGAGATAATGCCACAATGACAGTTACAAAACAAACATTTCCACCAACAGACATATGTATGCACACCTCCACACACACAAAACACATTACTAAGACGATAATCATTTATTGTCACAGGAATGTTGTTTTACATCGATGAAAACAATTATCCCACATGTGGCATTTCCCAAATCAGGATAATTTGTGGTGTCTGCCTGAAATCTTATGAAGAGTCCTTATAAAAAATGGACAAAATTCATCCAGGAGCTCTGAGTCATCCCCAGTGATGATGGAAGAATGTAAAAGCCGAGCCTGTGATTGAAGATGGAAGAATAAAAGAAGTGATGTTCATCACAGTAAATGCACTGATAACATAATTGCATTAGCTGTATATCATACACTGATTGGCTAATCACAATGCTAGGACTCTAACATGAATTACCTGCAATTCTCACCACATTCCTATACACGAAGTACTGTCTCTCTCCAGTTCTGGTTGAGGAAACTGAGGCTTCTCACATTTAAATCATTCACCAAAGATTGCAAAGCTAGGATGAAGAACGGCTGGAGTCTAGATTCACTTCCACGCAGTTAGATTTCAGATCTCTCCTTGTATATTTAAAATGATTGTGGTCCCTAATTCAGTTTTAACAACTACTATAGTAGATTTAAGACGGTCACACTAAAATAGCACCAAATTTATATATCACTGTTTGAATATACACCTGGGATGTATGGCGGATTCTTGAATAGCCTTGTTAGCAGCTATCATCATACTTCTCCCAGAACAAGAGGACCTCATCTCATTTAAAGCAATGGCTCAGGATGCACCTGCATGAAGGTCTCTTAAACAACTGCGTTCACCTCTTCCCTCACTGTGCAGAGTAGAACGCCAACATGTCCCAAAAGTCTAGACTCACAGAAAGAAGCCACCATGGCAGGCAGGCTCCAGGTCTTGAGTTGAAATTGTAACTCAGTGATTGTCACCCCTGGCTGCAGATGAGAGCCATGTGGAGACAATGTCTAATGCTTAAGTTGTAGCTCACTTAGAGCAGAACCCTCTCCTGTTATTACCCTCACCTGTCTCCTCCTTACCCACCTTCATATCCACCTTCTCATGTGTAGGCCCCTACCATCTTCAGAAGATGGCCAGATTCAGCTCTGAGTCTGGCCCCATGTAACTGGGTGTGTGCTTTCCCTTTTTGGGTTTGATATAATGGAGAGAATGACCCTCAGTTCAGCCAAGTGTTGTAATGCATGCCTGTCACCCCAGCTATAAGGGGAGACACAGGTAAGAATATTATCAGCAAAAGCAAAAACCTCTCTGAAAATATCGTGAAACCAAAAGGGCCAGGAGCATGGCTCAAGTGGTGAGCACCTGCGGAGCAAGGGCAAGGCCCCAAGTTCAAAACCACAGTAGCACCAAGAATAAATAAGCAACAGTCAGCTGAGAGGGCCATGATGAGAATGAAAACAGTGTGTGTGTGTGTGTGTGTGTGTGTGTGTGTGTGTGTGTGTGTGTGTGTGTGTGTGTGTGTGTGTGTGTGTGTGTGTGTGTGTATGCGTAAAGCCAGCAGCCCAGTGCCCATGCTCATGAGATCCAGTTTCTATCCCCTGCCTAGGATGAGGACCCTTTGTTTCTGGAATTATCTAGAAGAGTTACACTTGTCAGAAAATTTCAATAACACAATCCTTTTCTAACTTGGGAGTTCATTTGCATCTCAAGATCCAAGAGCAATGCAACGGGGCCCCCACGGACAGGAGACCAGACAGGAGTCCTTGCCCCTTGGAGGAACACAATGCAGCAACATAACCCAAGCAGGAAATCAGTCTTCTACCACACACATTAGGTAGAGTGTTCTCTAAGATGATGAGCTATTCTTGGACTCCTCAAGGTGTATTATGTATTAAAAATGAGAATGATCAAAGCCACTATCTGCATTTTTAAAGACTCTAGCTCTCCAAGGACTTTACCTCAAGAAAATGAGACACATAAATTCTCCATAGCTTCCGGTTTTTTTCTCACACAAAGCAAAGAGCTCCAGAACAAGAAGCCTAGATAAGATGACAAGCTATCCAATAGGAACTAAGGTGACACCCCACCTCACCCTAACCAAATCATTACCCATCTGACATGGAAAAAAATCACCCAAAGGGTAATGTAAGGTCTCTGGAAGAGTTGGGAAGATGAAACAGGCAGAACATATAGCTTTGATGTCTTCAATCCCACCTAAAGATGTCTGCTTCCTCCAGTAGTTCTCAACCCTGGAGACCATTGGTCTACTAGGAAAGTTTCATAAAATCTGCCACTCAATCCCTGCTCCAAGAGCCTTTGGGATAGCTATTTGGATCTCAACCTCGGTATGTTTGCAATGCTCGGTCACTGGACGGGTAGCCAGGGTTAAGAGCTGCTAAATGAACTACCTTTGTTTTCAGCACAAGCCAGAAATAGGCATGCACTATATAATGGTGAGTGATGACCCATGTACAGAATAGTGTGTGCCATGCAGCATACATGTAAAGTAGGCTGTGTAACCGAGGGTGTGTGCACACACCGTACAGTGTCCACACAACTTCAAAATCACCTATGGCACACTTTCTGGAATGTACCCCAATGGAAGGACTGAGGACTAGACTGAAGGTAAGAAGGGTCTTGGGCAGCTGACCACAACTGGTCAGTGCCTGGAAACCTGTTCTGGTCCTTCTGGGTTTGTGCCTAAGGGCCTTGGCTAGGTTCTAAGACCAGAACACAGATCCACAGAGCATCTATGGGGAGAAGTGGGAGAAATTATGGAAGCATCCTGGGCTTGGGGTACTCAGAACTGGGCTGAGATATTTCTGCAAGATCCTCAGGAGATCTTAAGCATCTTCTTGTACTTCCTCTCTGGGTTTCATTCTTTCTTCTGTGAATAAAATAGTAACTGCTTTTCACGAGACTGTGCGGGCCTCAGAAGAGTATAGGGCAGAATATGTACCTGAGGCTCTCTGCCCTGTGCCCAGCATGAAGCAGGTGCTTGGCATAGGATGACCATTACTACACAGCACAGGAAGATCAAAGGTTACCCGGTGCTTCTTAATGGAGCCTTCCCTGCCCTTAATGTTACCACAGTCTTAAAAAAATTCTCCCTGTCTCTCATACAATTCAACTTTACTATAAATAAGAAAGATCTTGTCACACCATGAGGAAATCGCTTACTGGATTTATTTGTGAACATTTGGCCAAAAACACTCCACTTTGATTCACAAAGATCAATTATCAAAAATACACATATGTTGGAAAAGTATGTATATATACATATATATGTACATATATGTATTTCCATTCAGCCACCCAAGGAAAGCACTTGGCCAAATCCAAGTCCACAATTGAAACTAAGCAATGTAAAAGCATGGTAAAAATTAAAAAAAAAAAACACAGTGACCCATCCAGTAATGACCACAGTCACTATAGTCATAGTGCTTCGGAGACATGGATGAGGAAGGTATCTCAGATAACAAGCCAGGGTGGAAGGAGCTCCAGTCCCTGAATTATAACCTTGGTATAATGAGGGGAATGTAGAGAAATTAGGAAACAGTTGGGCACTTCTAATTCTTGAGGCTCTTTGCTTTCATTATGCGGAGTCATAATGATGCTTTAATTTATCCTCACTGGAGGTCTTTGAGATTCTCCCTGTTTGTGCTTTAGCCCACTGGCAAGTCAGCCCTGCAGGTCCACTTCCTGAGGACGGGGGCAGAGAATATACATCCTGAACCCCAGAACACAATCAAGACTGATAACAGTTGGTGCAAAAGAGATATTTAAATGAATGAATAAACTACTTCTCTAAATCACATTCAGTTACCTTCATAAATCTCTCATTTGGAGAATAAATTACTCACTACCAACATATACCAGCTGTAAAATTGTCAATAGAAGCTAATATTTCTCCCTCGTGTCTGCAGGGAGATTTACTGCCTTGTTTGCTTAAGGAGAAAGTCCTTTTCTTCTCAAGTGTCAAGTATAAGGTCTGAGCAAACCTGCCTTACACAAATGACAGCATCTCAGCTCATTTCCACTCTCAACAGTAGTGTGGCACCATTTCCCAGCCCTCCCCAGTGCCTAGCAAACTAGTGAAAAAGAGGAACAATTAGCCTAGACTGAAAAATCAGGTTTATTCTTATCTAAACAATGGCTACCTATCAAATACCCTGTGATATAAAAGAAGATTCCAGAAATATCTCCCTTGAAAAGGAGCTGATTGATTTTAAATTGTGTTTGCCCTGGCATGTACAGCATACAGGGTTCATTCTGCGTCAGTGGAGAAACATTGTATGCAAGCTAACTCTTTCTCATTTGATTTTTCTCATTGACATAGATATTTTTCCATGTATGAGAATGAAGTCTAGAAGTATAAGGCCAGTCCACAGCCCTCAGCCTCTGGTCATTACTAATAAGGCCTATTTTTAGAAGAAACTGGTAAAGATAAAGCACTTCAGGGCTCTGAAGTACTCAATCAAGGCCTAACAATGACTCTGTTTTGACTCAGTCCATATAAGTGACATCCTTCAAAGTGAACTCAAGGTGAAAGTCAGCTTCAGAGACTGCCATTCAGGTCTGCACTATGAAGTTAGTACAAAGTCCTTGAATTGGTGGATGGGAAGTAATCCCTAGGCAGATGGAAGTGTGGAAGGTAGTTAGAAATGCAGGCTATTTAGCATCAGGCTGACAGCAAATCATACAGGAAAGAGCATAGGCTTTCTATCTGCCCCTTGCCAGCTTGAGCAAGCTACTCATCTGCTTGTGCCTCAGTTTCCTAACCTGTGAAATGGACATAATAGTACTTGCCTTGGAGAGTTTGAAGGACTTAATACATGTTAGAAACCTAGCATTTCCCTGAAGTTTGTAGATTTACCATACACATAAAAGTACTTATGGGAAAAAAAAAATATATTAGGGAGATCCACAATCACCATTTTTGAAGCTCTCAATAACTTACAATACATGTAGTTTTTGTTTTGGCAAAAGAAACATAAGCTTTCTATAATGTCTTCGGACCTCAAAGATGGTCGAGTCTCTTCCAAAAAAGCTTCTGGATGTCCGCTTTATCCGTAGTCCCCTAAAACAGGACATACAACAATATTATTGCCAG
The DNA here is from genome assembly GCF_019054845.1 of Dipodomys spectabilis. NCBI lineage: Eukaryota > Metazoa > Chordata > Mammalia > Rodentia > Heteromyidae > Dipodomys > Dipodomys spectabilis. Next base: position 12,904,545 of record NW_024870855.1, on the reverse strand, counting down.
GCCGCCAACAGGGGGCATGCACACACTCTAGCAGGGAGGAGTTTTAGAAGCAGAGCCTTGTCTACAGCCAGGACTACAGCACAGGCCAGCAGCTGCACATGGGACCAGCTACATCTGCATCAGCCAGCGATGGCAGTACTGTACCTTGTCCTCTAAGGCCACTTCCGGAAAGTAAGGGGGCGGGGACTCTCTGCTCGGAAGTGAGGAGCTGTGCACCACGCCTCCACCGGGAGCCACTGTTTCCCCAGCTCTCCATCACTGACGGCCCACCCATGGAGGTCCACAGGGGCTCACAAACTCCCAATAGATGATGTTGGTGCTAGAAAAAGATCTATGACTTTCCCACATGAAAGTTGAAGTTTCCTGGTGTTGGGGTTCCAGGATGAGCCCGGAGGTAACTTCAGAAAGAGTACAAGCAGTTATTTAGTGATGGCAGGTGGCCACCGTAGGGAGTCATGGTCCTTGCTGGACTTTCCTTCACACCCCATCTTCATATCCCAAAGCCCATTTCTGCCCATGGGTTAGCAGGGGGAAAATAGTACATTTCTGAAAACTATCTGCTAAATCACCAGCATGAACGAATCCCTCAACAAAAACATCTTGCCACACGAGCACAGGTTTTTCAGTTAAAAGTTAATACAACATTAAATCATAGAGGAAAAATAGAAATACTAGAATGATGCGCATCTACATATTCAATATCACTCAAGTAAATGTTAATGGTTTCTATATTTGCTCAGAAATATTTTAAAGGGAATAACACAAGTAGAGTTGCATGACCCACTCTTCTTCCTGTATGATATGTGGGATTTGTGTGTGTGCTTGGCTTCTGCTAAGCAAAATGTTTCCAAGATCCATGGGTGGCGTATCAGATGCCATTCATTTAGAACAGAGATGACATTTTGTCTAGCTGGTGGCCGGGTGACAGAAGTTTAGGTTGTTTCTATGTGTGGACAATCGTGGATGCCAAGTAGTAGACACTTGTGAACAAGTTTTCACAACATTCAGGTTGTATAAACCAAGAGAACTGCTGAGCCAGGAGATTGCTGAGATTGCGTTTGAAGAGGCTCAGAACTTTTCAAAGATGGCTGTGATGTCCTTCATGTAAGGGTTCTAATTCCTCCACGTCAGAGCCAGGACCCATGATGACAGTTTACAGCAGATGTCCCATGATCATACCAAGGACAGCACAGATCAAGTCAGCATCCTCCTGTCCATCCAGGAATAGCAGCTTTCTGTGACCCCTTGGGCTGTAGCCCTCTGCCCCCACACTTCGCATCCTGTATTCAGACTGAGTCCCATGGCCCTGGGCTCTTCTGGTCTCTGTGACTCCTTCCTGATGTTCCTGCTCTGGGTACAGAGCACAGCTGTCCTGTGGACTTTGTGCACACTTTGAGACACATCTGTACAGAACAGCCCTTTGTTTCTGCTTCCCAGAGACATTTGTCTCCAGCACGGCCTTTCAAAAATTACTTCCTTAAGCTGGGTGCAGTGGCTCATACCTACAATCCCAGCTACTCAGGAGGCTGAGATAAAGAGGTTCACAATTCAGGGACAGCCTAGTCAAAATGTTCATTAGACCCCATCTCAACCAGTGAAGTATTTGTGTCAAGTTGTGTACATCTGTCATTCCAGGTAAGTGGGAAGCACAGATGGACCAGTCCAGGGGAAAAGAATGAGACTTTGTTTGAAAAATAACTACTACGGCAACAAAAAGGGGCTTACATAATAGAGTATCTGTCTAGCAAGCACAAAGCCCTGGGTTCAAACCCAAGTGCTGCCAAAAAAATGTTTATTTTTCTATTTTGTCCAACTTCTCATTCACTTAGAGCAGAGGAATTGTGTGTCAAAGAATCAACTTCTTGGGCGATGTTGGTTAGAATTTACAATAGACATTTTCCTCTCTTAGTGACTGAGCTGTTGAACTGTTTGGATCTGGGCACATGGATGATGTTGAAGAAAACAACACCCATGAAAATTCTGACAAGGCCCATATCTGGTACACTGCACAACTGCAGTATTTTTTTAAACAGCTATTTACTGCAAATAGCTAAGAATTGTGTACCTGTGGTGTCAACAAAGGCATCTCTGAGGTGAGGCTGGGAGCAGGCCCTGTCCGGGCCTGGATAGGGAGCTAAATTATGCTACATGAAGTAAGCTGGGTTCAAAGAGACAAAGGGGAAGTGTTTTCTCTCATATGTGGAAGTTAGATCTAAATGACAAACATGTGAAAATACATACAGAGTCATATGCACGTACACCCAAACTGTCTAAAATACATCTACACAAGGGAGGATTGTAATGCAAGGATGTAATGCCTTTGTACAACGAAGTCAGAGGTTAACAAAATGAATATCAGGAAGCTGAAACTTATGTTGTTGGGAAGAGGGAAGGTCAAAGGAGGCGTGAAAATAAATAGAGGCATGGGAGGCGATGTAGTCATCATATCCAATGTACATACCTCAGAACGGAACCAAATTCCCTGATGGGGGGAGTGAGGTAGGGATGGGGGAGAATGATGGGAGGTGGAAGGGTGACACAGATAGAAAGAAAATGAAAACTAAACGAAAATAAATGCCATATTGTCACATACAAGTAAATTGTGACATAGTCCTTGAAATACCAGCCAATCACAGGAATATTTGCTAATTTTGTAACATGGAGGAAATGCTGTGACTTAAGGATGAATTTCAAAAGGAAACAAAACTGCACACAAAGCACAACTTGAGTCTAGGATAGCAAGAAGGAGAGACTGTCTCGGTTAATTAACTGAAGAAAAACATGTTGCTACTATTTCTTCTGTATATTATTAGTATTATTATTATTTCACAATAAACATTTTTCACTTTCTACAACTGTCCTTTCTACCCCCCCCACCCCAAATCAATTGCATTTTTTCCATTAAATTGTAGAAAGGAGTCTAAGCCTAGACATCGACACAGAACCTTACATGAACTACTAAGGCCCAAAGCTATTATCACAAGTGCTTAATCATCTCCCCTACACCCTGGAGGGTACTAGGGTCCTGTGGCCTCTATTTTTCTCAGTAATCTAAACCAGGTGTGTATCTACGCCAACCCTGTGTGAGTACTATGCCAAATTTACCAATATTATTTCTCATCCTCAGGAGAGACAGGTGAGGAACCTATAGCATTAGTGAGGGGCCAGAGACATGGGATGATAAAGAAGTGCATATGTGGTTGCAGAATTTGAACCCCTTCTCTCTCTGTCACCAGAGTGACTAGCATTCTTTATTTTCATCAGTCCTGGGGCTTAAACTCCAGGCCTGGGTGCTGTCCCTGAACTTTGGTGCTCAAGGCTCATACTTTATCACTTTGAGCCACAACACCACTTCCAGTTTTCTGGTGGTTAATTAGAGATAAGAGTCTCACAGACTTTCTGCCCAGGCTGGCTTTAAACCATGATCCTTAGATCTCAGCCTTCTGAGTAGCTAGGATGACAGGCACAAGCCACCAGCACTCGGTTTCCCATTCTTCCCTCTGTCTGCCAATGCTCCCAGAGCTGGACCAGGTGACTAGCAAAAAGGACCTGAATCCTGTTCTTTCTCCCACTGGATGGGAGACATCATAGGCCAACTATAGAACTGCTAGACCATTGCTAGAAGAACCTCATAACATGGACAACCAAGATGGGGTATACTACATAAAGAACTGGCAAGGATCTGTTCATCAACTCCTGCATTCAGCTCTGATGCCAGATGTTCACTCACCTGGCAAGGTCAGACGACTTGAGCTGGTGCTGGGGGCCGGCGAGCCCTGAGAATGTTTCTTTGCACCTGTGAAGAGGAAAGAAAGGATAAGGGGAAGTAAAATTTTGGATTGATGTGGATAGGCCAGTGTTCACCTGACCTGTCGTCGGATATCCTAAAAGTGTGGGTCTAAAAATAACCTTTAGTAGAAGGCCGTGGAACATGGATGCGATGGTTCCTGCAAGCCAGGAGGCCAGCCTCCATTTTTGGGTGGGGGATTGTACTAGATTGGCTGGGCTGGAAGATTGGGACACTGGGACCAGTGCCCCTGCACAAGAGGAGCCTCCTACATGTGCCACTCCCTGGGCCTGAAGTAGACATCATGGCGGAAGATGGCTAAGCAGGGATGGGAAGTCTGGTTCTTGAATGGAAGACTCAGGGCTGTGTCCCTGCTTTGCCTAACAGCCTCTCTTTGCTATTTGCCCTGGATCGCTCAGTGGTTCCTGTCCTCTTCTGAAACACGAGGGAAATACAATGACTTCATCCATTTCAGGTCAGGATCATAGAAACAGAGGTATGTGAGAGGACTGGAGAGCTGGGAGAGGGGGAACACAGTGGCTAGGGGAGGAGGTCTATGTTCCCTAGTAGCCAGCAAGGAATGCTTGTTAGGAGGGGCTCTGGGTTCAAAGCTGTGGTTTAATTGGGTCATAGGAGATGAAAAGGACTCCAGCTCGGTAAACAGAGGGAAAAACCAAGGGGAAAAGGGATGTTCTATAAAAGTGTTCATATTTTATATATATATATATATATATATATATATATATATATGTATATATAGTGTAAGTTACATGTACATACATAAGGACATATAGACATATTTATTTATATACACAGACATGTATATACATATATTTGATAAATTTATAAATATATTTCATTCATTCATTCATTTATTATCTTGCCATCCAGATTGAGTGGGAAGAGCCTGGAGTGAGGAATCTAACAACCCAGCCAGATGGAGACAGAACTCCACACAAGTCAATGTTATTGCTCTGATGAACCCCAGGCCACTTCCCTAACTTGTAGAGGTTGACTCTGTCTTCAGAAGCCCTGTGAGGGCGCACACATGTTTCTCCATCAGCACAGGGGGCTTGGGGTCTAAGCATGGCTGCATCTGTTTCAGTATCAGGGGTGATGTAACTCCAGCCTCCGGGGCCTCCTCTGGGACATGGAGGCAGAACTTCTGGGCCCCCAAGGAGTGGAGCCAGAGCCTGGCACATTAGGTAGGTACCCAGGGGAATCTAATGACCAGTAATCTAAGAATGTGCCATAAACACCAGAAGACGTAACATTTGCCCAATGTGACACAGCAACACAGCCAGGGCCAGCCAGCCCTCTGCACAAGATCGCTGTGTACTGTTCACACTGGAAGCACAGTCACTCAGTAGGTGCTGCTCTGCACAGGTGCTGATCAGTATATCCGAACAAAGTGCCCAGGATGCTGTTCACCTTGTGTCTCCACAAAGTGTCATGTGAGTTCTGTTCACACAGTACCTACACAAAGCACCCAGTGGGTGCTGCTCACACAGTATCTATACAAAGCACCCAGAGGGTATTGTTCATACAGAACCTTCACAAAGCACTCAGTGGATGCTGTCCATACAATATCTACACACCCAGTGAGTGCTGTTCACACAGTACCTACACAAAGCACCCTGTGAGTGAGTCACCCTGGTAAGAAATTTGAACTCATACCCATAGTTCTTGACTAAAGTTCCTCCGAAGTCTTTTAGTTAAGGCCAAGAAATGAGAATGACATTAGCCAGTGGCCCAGGAAAATGAATCTATCATTCCACTGAGTGAGAAGAAAATCAGAGAGGTGAATATTATAGAAATGTGTGTGTGTACATGTGTGTGTATAACACACATATAATTGTGTGATGGAATCCATTGAAAACCCATAAAAAGAAGGGAGTAATTATGAGTTACATCACATGAGTAGATTTGGGTCATATACATTATATGTACGTATGTAAATAAATTTAAACTATTAAAATATTTAAAGTGGGGGGTACATTTAAATCTAGATGGTGACTGAGAAGAAATTCTGTATTTCCTAGCATGCATGAGGTCTTGGGTTCCATTGTGGCACAGGAAATAAGGAGGGGAGAGGAGAAGGAAGAGGAGGTAAGGAGGAAATAAAAGCCAAGCCTAGTCATTTCTTTTTGTCCATCTAGTAGAAGATCAGGTGGTCAGTCCTCTTCCATAAATGCTCTTAGGAAGCCCTGTGGGCTTGCTGACTACTTTAAAGGTGCTCAGCCACTGCAAGCTTTAGCTTTCACCTGTGGCCACATTCACCCCCTGCTGGGAATCCACAGGACTTCTTCAAAAGGGGCAGCTTGGTGGTTCCTCGGCTCAGGAGGCCTGGCCTTCCCCTGCTCCCTGGGCAGACATGGAGGGAGGAACTTCCAGGCTGAGCTGGTGATGAGAGATCTGTGTTTCTCTGTGCCTTTGGCAGAGTTCCCAGTGTGTCCCCATCCTCCTCCCACCAACCTGTCTTTATTAACAGAGGCAGACAGAGACACTGAGACAGCCTGGTGTGACTTCTCCAGACTTGGATATCACCTAGCACCACATGGGTGGGTTGTACCTGACCTGGTATGCTACTCTTGAGTTTCTGTGCAGAAGGAAGGAAGTGCATGTGCATGGCTGCGCACATGCATGCATGTGTGTGTACATAGTAGGTGGCATGGCTCAAGTAGTAGAGCACTAGCTAAGAAAGCATGACAAGGCCTTGAGTTCAAACCCCAGTACTGTGAAAGAAAGGAAGAAAGGAAGGAAGGAAGGAAGAGAGGGAAGGAAGACAAGGAAGGAAGGAAGGAAGGAAGGAAGGAAGGAAGGAAGGAAGGAAGGAAGGAAGGAAGGAAGAAGGGAAGGAAGGAAGGAGGGAAGGAAGGAAGGAGGGAAGGAAGGAAGAAGGGAAGGAAGGAAGAAGGGAAGGAAGGAAGGAGGGAAGGAAGGAAGGAAGGAAGGAAGGAGGGAAGGAAGGATTGATTTTGCTTTGGGCCAGGAGAAGTCACAGAGAATTTGGAGGAATTCAGACCACCTGTAATTTCCAAAGCATTGCTTTTCATGAGTACATGAGTAAGGTCTGCACATATAATTTGCAGGCAATATGAGGTCTGGTATGTGGTATTTTCCCTCCACAGCACCACGCAGCCTCTGTACTGCTGTGGTTGCTTTGGTGTGACATATCTGTCCATCCCAAAGAACAATGGTGGAAATCACAAGAGCTATTCAGACATGCACTTTGTCTGCTATTTGAATAGGGCTGTTCTGACATCTGAATGTGCTTGGAATTCAGAACCCCCAGAAAAGGTTTGACCTAGTTGACCTTTGACCTAGTAACTGTACATCCACAGATTTGTTCAACTTCGCTACTCAGAAATAAGATAAAATCTAAAATTCAAAGATCTTCATATCTATTATTTTTAAGAGCAAAATCACAAAGAAAAGCACCTAACCTAATTTCCTCTGACGAGAGAGATGTGGGTAATAGCCTGTGCTGGATCCACAGACTGAAATACTGTGCTGTGCTGCTACTGAATTCTATTCATGGGGTTTGGAAAACAGAAAAAAAAATGTTTACTACCTAATGTCAGGTGAATGGGCCAAAATGCAAAATTCACTATCCTGTATGGCCTTAACTTTGTAAACCCTAACACATAAGTAAACCCTAAGTAAACACAGCGTGTTGACCTACTAATTGTGGGATGGAGTTATACAAGTTATTTTAAGTTTTTTTTTAATGGTCTGACAACAGCAATGCTGTTATAGTACAATCAGATCCCACAGTGTGGAGGTGGGTTCTGAAAAGCTGTGTTTTTCAAAATGGGTAACAATCAAGCACAGGTACTGTGCAAGATCCACCCGCCCCACCCCTTCTCCCACCCCCATCTCCATCCTATTCCTACCCTGCTGCCAACCCTGCCCCTACAACCTCACATCTAGGAGGTTGGTTGGAAGGAAATAGGCCCAGGCCCCACAGTATATAAGCCAACTGCATCCTACTCAAAGGGCATGACTATTTCCTAGCCAGACTCCTGCAGGCTAGGAAACTATTTCTAACTGTCGGCCTTTGGGAAAAAGGAAAAAGAAAAAAAATGGAATTAGATAGCTAGCTTCTTAGGACTGTAAAATCCTATCGTGGTGAACCATGAAAATATCCCTGGGAGGGCAGCCTGGCCCTCTGAAAGCTTCTCTACATTGGAGGAGGAGTTTCTGAAAACTCATCTAACTCATCCCTCATTCTCAAAGAATGATATGGAGCCAGGGACCAGTGGCTCAACCCTGTAATCCTGGCTACTTGGGAGTCTGAGAGTAGAAAGACTCTGGTTCGGGGTGGGCCAGGACAGAAAAAGTTCCTTTTTAATGAAGAGCTGGTAAGTGGAGTGTGAATGTTAGTACCCTAAGCTTCATGAGAGGCCAAGAAAAAGAGGATTATAGTTCCAGCCTAGCCAGACAGAAAGGTCCTGGAGATTGTCTCCATGAGGGAAGCTGGCTGCAGCAGCATGCATCTGTGACACTGGCAACTACAGGAAGCGTAAAGTTGGTGGAGGCCTAGCAATGAGACCCTATCCTAAAAGTAACTGGTATGAAACAGGGCTGGAGGCATGGCTCAGCAGTATCATCCCACCTGGCAAGTATGAGACGTTGAGTTTGAACTTCAAAACTAGTCCCAAACTAGAAATGAAACATGATTCTGTCACCCTCTGTGAATATCTACTGTGTTTAGCAAAAGTGCTTGGTCCCTGGATTTGATGGAAGGGGGGTGGTCTTTGGGGAGCATTTTGCTCCTTCTCTGGAAACAGAGTGTGGGAAATTAGGGGGAAAAAAACAACCTTTTCATTTTGCAAACTCTAGTGCAAAGTGTTCGTTTGGTAGTGAGAACATACAAGCACTTGTCCTGTGAGATGCTGAGGGGGAGTTACACACTGAGGGATCCGGAGGCTCCTTTGTGCAGTAAGGATTTACAATGGTCTACTGTCAACTGCCCAGGAGGGGCTTAGCTCTATTTGCTTCCCATAAAGCCCTGAGACTTGATTTTGAGTCATAGCTTTGACAAAAGTGAGTCATGAGAACACGCCTCCTTCACTGACCACTCCCTGTCTTCCTCTATGAAGAAACCGAAGTGTTCTTGGTGGAATCCAGGGATTTCCCACAAATCCAGCTTCAAAGTCTAGAGCTGAGGAGATGAGGTGATCCTCCATAAGGGCAGAGCAGCCAAACAAGGGAAAATCTTGGACCACAAGCACAGTGCTCTCAGCTGAGTGAGGAGGATGACAAAATCACAGTAGCTGCAGTTGGTCCACCTGCTGAGCCCCTGACTGACAGGCCTGGCCCTGGACATTCTTTTAAGGCTGTCTTCCTCACCTGGCCTGGCCTCTAGCTCCTCCCCATGTCCCAGCTGCACTGAAGAAGCTTTGCTTAGCTTTGTTTAGCTTTTCCATTGCACGGTGTTTCTGTGTTGCCCACAAGATAGTGCAACAGATCCAGGTCAGGGAAATGATGTGGCAATGACAGAAACATGGAGAGGAGATGGGAAGGACAGAAATGGGGCAAGGAAACCTAGACCAGATGGGGTTAGGAGGAGGACCCCACCAGGGGCAGGCACAGAATGGGTAGCGACTTAGCTGGGCTCTACAGATGAAAACTGACAGGAGATTTCTAAAGACCTATCAGATAAGACTTATGGTTATGTATGTCTACTGTGCAGTGGCATATGACCATGTATCTGTGTCATCACACACATGCACACATATTCAAAGACATGGACAACCATACAGAAATCCCTCCTCCTAGATTAGGACATAAGGGCAAAGATTATTTAAAGATGGGCACCTCCTGAGCAAGCTAATTAAAAGTAATCTCACAACCACTGGGTTGTAATGGGCACCATAATCTGATGGATTTACAGCATAGATCAGACCCATGGTGCTGAATGACAGTGGGCCAGGAACTGCAGGATATCAAACTCAACCACATGGCCAGGATGAAAGCCACCTAGGGCCTGTTACAGCCAGTATTTGCTCCAGTACGGGGTGAAGTGGCCCCTGGGAAAACTGACCAACTGCACCTTGAGTGAGGGAGGGACTTCACCAATCATTTCAGTTCCCCAGCTCTGCTCTGGCACTTAGGCTACTCATTACTGAAGCCACTACATGGGCAGTGTTATGCTGACACTGGGGGTTAGAGTACACGGGAATTCATCTCACATGTGTCTGCCAACAGTTTTAAAGAAAAATAAATAGGATGGGGGGTTGCTTAAGGAAAGAAGAAATTAATATGCCATTTGACCTTCTGAGCCTTTCAATCCAGATCTGCACTCTACCCACCCTTGTTTAATACAAGCAAGAAGCTCTCTCAGTGAAAAAAGGCTTGCTCGCTGCAGACTTCCCTGGAGGAGATTTACCATTCTCAGATGCCCCTCGAGGCCCCTAGAGACATCTGCTTTTCTGACCCCAAGGAGAGGAACCGTGGTGACCAGCAGTGCGTTTTAATGACAGGAAACCATAAAAACCGAAATCTGGCCTTCAGGTAATTAATTGTGTTTCTTGATGTCCACAGGCATATTTTATAGGAATATTGTTATTGTTCATTATGATTTTTTTCATGTTGTCCATTTCTTCTGTAATAATGAGGCTTTTAATCATGGGGTCACTGTGGATGAATTACATGCAGTTTTCTATTTCATTCAGTAATAGGAGCCAGTATAACAAGGTGATTGTAACACTGTGCTGGGTGGCATTCGTTCTTGCCAGGTGCTGAACCCATTACATTTGTGGTACAGAACTATGCAATAATGTGTGTGTGTGTGTGTGTGTGTGTGTGTGTGTGTGTGTGTGTGTGTGTGTGTGCTGTGCACACAGATCCTGTCTACTGTGCCATCCGTCTTAATTTTTAAAGTTTCAACTTGGCATCTGAATGAATCCACTGATATTTTTTTCATACAGATCAATGTCATCATCTCTTTGGGTATTCTCAGATCAATTCTGTTCCATTGCTATGACTTTTTTCCCTTAAGTTAAACATCCTTGGGAAAATTTAAAGACACTTTTCTTAAACTTGGCCGTGACACTTTCTACCAAAATACCTGCCGTTTCTCACCTCCTCTTAGAATAAGCTATTGGTATGTAACCAGGGTGTGTCTGCCCACACTTAAAACATAAGCTCATGAACATTAAGTGATGTGTTCTGTGCAGAGGAGATGCTGAGTACATTTTCAGTGAATTTGATTTTGGTTTGCATTCCCAAGTGAACAGTAGAATTCCAACTGACAATTCTGTATGTGTTTCCTGGATACTGGCTGAGTTCCAGGCAGTACTATCCTGTCAGCAACTCAAAATCAGGAGAGCAAAGCCCACAAAATGGGAGAAAAATACAGTGTTGTAAGGGTCTGCATCCCTCTTTACCTGAGATACAGGTCTCCACATTCAAGATTTTAATCTCAAATCTTCTCTTTGTGATTTTTTTCTTTTGTTTATCCCCAAACTCTACAAGGAACATTACAGAGAAATTTTCCATTGTCTAAGTGTCTGCTCAGACATTAAGAAAGACAAGATACAAGTATACTGCATGTTTTGTCTGTCTACCTACTCAACCTTTTCCTTCCCACCATCTCCACAAGAGCTCCTCAGGAGAAGAGGCCTGTCCTCTCTCACCTCATGGCAATGTTGCTAAAGGATGTGGAAAGCATGATACAAAGTCAGAAGTTCTGTGAATGCATCAGATACATGCTTAGTATAAGTTTTCTGTTCACGTGTCAGCTCTGTTTTGGGATCCTTTTTGACATTTGAGACAGCTCTTTTTAAAAGCTCAAATATGAAATGGACAGTGGAAGAAAGTCCACTTCAATGAATGGGTTAAAAATAAGCTTCTCTTTTGCTGCCACAAGGTCTTTAGGCTCATAGCCCAGGCAAGGTAGGCATGAATAAAAGATGCAACGTGGACTTCCCTAAGAATAAGTCATTATGCTACCAAATCATAAAGCTGTAGGGCTATTTAGTGACCCAAACTCAAGGGTTCTCACAGGATTGTGCAGAGCCTGTGATTGGTTGGTTAGAAGTGAGGATGTCCCCACTGCCATCTGCATACTGTGCCCTCATAGAATGTATAGGTTTTTCTAGCCAGAGGCCCCAGCTAGTGCAAAGAACAATGTGAGTCCCACATGGCTGCCCATCTCTGAGGAGCAGTTTCAAGTGGGAAGAAAAGACCCCAGGAAATGAGTGATGGCTTTGGAAATGTTCTCCCAACCAGGCTGATTCAGAACAATGATTTTAATGTTTGTTATGTCCAGTATCATTTCACAGCATAATAGCACATTGGTACTTTTTAAAAAAACAACTTCACATTTTTACCCAATACACCTTCAAAAACACTTTTAAAAGGCTTCAAACTAACAGTGAGGTACACAGAGATCTTTTTTTTTCCTGCTCTGTTTTAAGCGAAATTTTCCTTCCATGTTTTTCCTGCTGATTAACAACTTAAAGCAAATGAGAAATATTTCCATCTAATGGCTATATTCCTGTTTCTTTTGCAAATGCTTGGTTTTGCTTGCTAGGTTATAAAATGGAAGCTGTAGACATTCTACTTTGGCTGAAAAGCTCCACATACAAAAATACAAGATAGAAACAAGGTGAGAGATGCAGGTTCCGCTGACATACATGTGGTTATATTTAGTCATATACAGAACCATGCCACCTCTTACAGCATGGTTTGCAGTCTGATGTCTCCTAGACATGAGCTTATGCACAGTTGGCACAGTGTAAATTTCTGAGTCAGTCACAACATGTAAAACTTTGGAGAGACTTCCAGAAAATTCTAGATATCTGGGACTCCCATTCCCATGTACCACCAAGCCAATAAGCAGCAGATGGTGGGCTGTTGGCTTCTCTCAACAATACCCATCCTCATCAGTTTCTTACAGTCTCTACTCTTCCATGCTGTCTCCCAGAGACCAGAGCCTGTGGTGAGGTATCATGTACCACCTGGTTGAGATAATGCATGGCTTATTTGAGTCACACACTTTGATCTCCTGGGCTGCTGAAGTCATCTCATTTATTTACTGTGGTCCCTATTAGCAAAAATGAGACCCACAGAAATATAGATCTTTTATTTTGAGATCCTATATAAAACCAATAAAAGAAACCTGAGCTGCATCAGCACACAGTTGTGCAAGCTATGCAACCACCTTCTTCACAACTATGGCTGTAGAATATTCCAGAGAGCCAAGCACCTCAGAGATGTATCTGTCCATCTGAAAACACCAATATTTTACCTTACCAATGCAGAGGTGTTTAAATAACTGGCTTTTGTTCTCTTAATGTGGAAATTAAATCTGGAAGCTGACTGCCTGGCTTCTCTTCCTATTCTTTTTTTTCTCTTCCTATTCTTAATCCTACTCCCTGTCGTTTCCTCTTGGGAAGGACTAAAGCTTTAAAGTAACAGGGTAAAGTTCACTTTTATCAAAGCAGTCCACTGATGTCCACAGGAGCACACTTGCCTTGCACTCCCCTTTTAATTTGGCTCTGGGGGTGATGCCATTCCTATCTTCCCTGCTATGCCTACAATTTTTATTTTCTACTCGAGCTATTACTCAGCTCGTATCTGATATCATAAAGGACTCACTAGAGTGAAAAGAATGTTCACACTTACATTCCTGATGCTACTTCCCTTATCATTTCCCTGAATAAAAATGATATTCAAAAGAAGAGCAACCACCATTGGTGAACTCTCCATCACCTCTTACTTATAGAAACTACCCACCAAAAACAATGGCCCTACCCCCTGCCAGTGTGGCTAGGAGCCAGTATGTTCAAGCTTACAGTCCTGAATGTACAATAAAATAACACAAGCATCAAGCACATGCCTCCGTGGCACAGAGCCCCCCTTTTCAAAAGGCCAACAGAATTTCATGTTATTCAAATGGGAGAAAGCATATGAACATTTTTTTAAATTGAAAAGAAATTGGGGGTGAGGTGGGGGAATAAATGTTCCTGACTCAGGAAAGAGCCAGAAATTGGAATCATCATTCTAGCTGTGGTGAAGGCCAGCCTGGCTGTATCCAAGATTAGCAGCCAGGGCAAAAATAACCATGTTAACAGCCTTGATGGTGACCAGGCGCGAGTCCCTGTGGGTGGCTTTTCTCGTCTCTCCTAGCATATCCCAGATGTCCAGTCTCACCGGCCCGGACAGGTGCAGGGATGCCAGGTGGCTGGCATAGGGTACTCAGGAAGTCCCTTCACATTTTATTTCTTGGTTTATGCAAAAATACTCAAGTGGTTTGATCTGCTCAGGGGACAAATCCCCAGAATTCTAAGTCCTCAAGCAAACCTCTCAAAAGTCATCCCCAAGGAGGAGATGGCATGAGTGAGAGAAGGCCAAATGTGTGTGGAGGGGGCAGGGGGGGGTTGTGCTCGAAAGTTGTACACCTTCTCCACACAGGGTCTTTGTGGAAGAAGGAGGAGGAGGAGGAGGAGAATGAAGAAGCTAAGATGATGCAAAACATTGGCAGCCTCTTTTAGTGTATGGGAGATCTTTTCTACTCTTCTGAATCTGAAAAAAAGAAAAAGAAAAAGAAAAGTGTCAATGCTGCCTCTCCCCCTCCACCCACCTGCTCTCAGGGAAGAAAAAGTCAGGGAGGGGCAGAAAATTGGGGGGCCAATTAAACATTTCAAGACTGGTCATGACTATCTCTTTTGCAAAGAAATTTGTTCTTTCCATAAGAAGAAAATCCTAGTGGAGAATTTGAAACACTGGTACGTTTGATGTATTTGGTTTAAATTGTATGGTGAAGGCTTTGGTTCAGGCACTTGGATATTGCATCACGTTATTTGCATTCAAGATCAGAATATTTGCCACCCTGATCAACTTGCCTCCATGACCAGTGGGATTCAAAGAAATTGGCTTCATCTAACCCCAACTATATCCATGTTGATTCTCTCTTAGAATTCTTTTGCCCCACCCAAAGAAGCTTCCCAGAGACATTGAAAACAAGACACGTCCCAGCCAAACTCATTATGCAGGTGAGACACTCTCCCAAATTCTCCACAGGACCCAGAGTGAGAGGTAGAGGAGGAAGATGCATGGAGAAATAGCACAAGAAGCTCTGCAATTCACCATTCCTTCTCTCCTTTCATACAACACTGCAATTCACCATTCCTTAGGTTAAAAGCTCCCTTCTGTGCAGGGCAATGGCAGTGAAGAGGTTAACATCACCAAAGGTGTTCCAGGTCATTTCAGGACAAGGAAAGTTTTCCACTCAACTTTAAAGACTAAGAGCCTCTCCTAAAAAAAGACTTAGCTGAAATTAGGCAGAAAACTCGTAAAAAAACAGGTGACCCCCTCAGATCTGTTGTAATTACAGTTGATTTGCAATTTTCCAGGGGCCATTGATCCAGGCCTCCTGAGGCTCCTATCTTTATCTGGGTGCTCTGATGTTTCCTTGTGTCTACCCTCTATTAGCACCTCCCCAATTTAGAAGACATTGGAGGAAAGAAAATCTTCGGACCACTCATCCCTTTCTAAGGATCAGAGGGGCAACTGGCCACATTCATATTTGAGAATCTATGCAGGGAACTGAAAAATAGACGAGGATCCCAGAGCCCTGATTCAGCTTAAGGTCAAATGTAGTGAGAATGCTTTCAGATGGTCACCATGGCACCAATGACTTTCCAATAGATTCCAGGCTGCTCTCTCATCAAAACCCAGTTTTGTTAAGATGATATAAGGTTGAGTTTGACTTTTCAAATACCAGGAAGGTGAGGACAGGTAGCTGGATTTAGTGGAAAGTTCCACCATTTAGCTCAGTGAGCCCATGCTAGCCGGCAAGGACAGTGACCCACTTGGACTCAGAGGCAGCCTGGGCTAATGGTGGCCTGAGGCCAGGCTGATGGTCCCACAAATGGGAAAGGGCTGTCTTCTCCGTGGAATCTAAAATTCACCGAGAAGAGACCTTTCCACTCCGAAATCAGCTCAGGGAGGAGACAGAAGAATGTTCCTTCTGGCTTTTCGTCTCCATCCTCCTCTCCACTCTGGAGTCCAGGAGTGAAGTTGGCCAAGGTGTGGAACTGGCAAATACAGGAAGTCTGGACATTTAAGCTGTGTCTATTTTCCTTGCCAATAAGTGCCATCAGTGGGAAAAGAACAAGAGGCATGAGTTCTGAATCTGGCTCTGCTGCCCATCATCACCCTGACCTTCCTCCCCAAGGTCAAATGTAGTGAGAATGCTTTCAGATGGTCACCATGGCACCAATGACTTTCCAATAGATTCCAGGTTGCTCTCTCATCAAAACCCTTAAAAAAAAACTTGCGTTAAAGACTCAGATCACCTGCCCTAAGGCACCTGGGCTCACAGCTGGCTGCTGGTGCTCCAACCCACACTGCAGGCTCTCTGTGCCCAGGGAGAACACTGCATCTTCTTTTAACATTCCTTGCGTGGAGAACAATGACAGAGCATATATTCATAGGTAACTATTTTTGTGGTTTCGCAGTGTTACTTCTTGTACAATATTATTATGAATGGCATTTAGGTTTCCATTCTACATGGAAGATTATGAAAAGTCTAAAGATGTCACTATTCTCTAAAAGAAATATTATTAGTATAAATTGTACAAATGTGTCTCTTTATATGGGCAATGTACATGTAAGTACATGCAAAACATGCACTTTTATCAAATTTACCACATCTAATTTATTCTCTCTCGGGAATCCTTCTTCTTTCCCTTCCTTTTAAACATTTTTTGTTTTGTTTTAACTGAAAGGAGATCAATGGAATAAACATGAGAAGGGTGGGAGAAGACCACGTGTGGTGATGAGAACGAGAGTCCCTCTACTGTTTTCTGATTGTGTCTTTCACAACATGAAATCAAAATTGAAAAGGCCACCATCGACATATTACTCCCTGTGAAGGAGCTCCATTACAAATGGCTTTCAGTGGGGCTGACTTCCCAGAAATCAGCAGCCACTCTCACTCAGCCTTGCCGTGGTTTGTAGATTCAGCCTGATCCTCATCTCACACTGGCTTTTCTATGTGTTAGATGCCAGTGTATTTGT
Organism: Dipodomys spectabilis; assembly: GCF_019054845.1. Lineage (NCBI taxonomy): Eukaryota > Metazoa > Chordata > Mammalia > Rodentia > Heteromyidae > Dipodomys > Dipodomys spectabilis. Next base: position 12,887,723 of record NW_024870855.1, on the reverse strand, counting down.
TTTTAGTTTACCCTGACTTCGAGGAAGCATCAGCCAAGACCACAACATTTGAGGAACTGCCAACGACATGTCAGCGACTCATCTGGGCTGAACACAGAGCTCTGAGAGGTTCTCAGTAGCTGCTTTGAATCCCACTCTTCTGATCTTTGGAGGTCACAAAAACTCACCGAGTTCACCCACTTTTCAAAACAGTGAGAGATGAGCTGAGGTGGACACTAGATTCATGTTGGGATGATTCATGAACATATTCAGGGAAGTGTCATCCTCACCAGCCCCTTGGCTATAGATAGTCCCTCTACCTCCCTAGGGGCAGGTGTGGTAGATTTGAGTCTTAGAGCACAAATTAAGAGGTTATGAGGCCACAGAAGGGTGTTTACTCTGAAGAGAAGACTAAAAAACTTGAGCAACTTCATTAGGAGATTTCAACCTACGTGGCTTTGTTTATGCCACTTCCCATGGAATTCTGCTGGCAAGAAGGGGTGCCACGAAGTGATGCATCACCACTGGTTTAAGACCACGGTTGCAAACAACAGGTCAAGTCCAAATTAACATGATGTTAACATGTTTCTCTTTCATTTTGCTTGGGTTTGGATTTTTTATTTATTTTATATTTTTTGGTCGGTTGGGGGCCTGAACTCTGGGCTTGGGCGCTGTCCCTCAGCTCTTCAGCTTAAGGCTAGCACTCTACCACTTGACCCATAGAGCCACTTCCAGTTTTCTGGTGGTTTATTGGAAATAAGAGTCTCGAGGGTCTTAGATCTTCCCTGCTTGGGCTGGCCTTGAACCAGGATCCTCAGATCCCAGCCTCCTGAGTAGCTAGGATTACAGATGTGAGCCACCGCTGCCCGGCTTTAAAAATTCCAAATCCAAAGAAATGACTTGGCTGAGGACAGAGCAAAATTTAAACCTAGATTTTTAATTCCAGAGAAAACACCACAGCTGCCTCTCTATGGGATCAGCTTTCTACAAAAGCAAGAAAGTATGCAGCCAGTGACAATAGACAAATGGAGAATAAACCTAGTGACGCTAACCCCCCCCTTAAATGTCAAACCGCATGGCACTTTTTTTAGCCTACAAATGGTCTTGGTTTTGTTTTTTGTTTTGTTTTTTTAAGCTGTTACATGAAAATAAGTTTTTTACTTATTTTGAGTTTGATGTTTCAATTCTACAGCAAATGCATGCTTAACTTTGTAAGAATCTGCCAAAATGGCACAGCGCATGGGACTTGAGGTTGCTTGGTAATCGTTCACTGACACCAGTGTTTCTAAATGAGCTCTTCTTATAGGTGTATAGTCCCATCTAATTATGTCTTTAATTTAAATGTCTTTCATCATTAGTGATAATTTGCTATTCACATATTTGTTCAGCAACTATGTGTTTATTATTTTTTCCTATTTTAATTGAGTTGTTTGTTGTTTTTTCATAATAGGAAAATACAATGTTATTTGAAAGGCAGCTGTTTGACTTGGCAGCCCAGATCTGGCTCTTCTACTCTATAATTGCTGTTTAGTGCATGCATGTTTTCTTCTTGTCCAAACTACAGAGGAAACAGAGTGGGATTATTCTTTTCTGTTTCTGTTGCTCTTTCTCTTCTTTACATGGCTTATATTCCTTTGCAATTTTAAAGTATGTGGCCAACAGTCTCTGCCCTCCTGCCACCTACTACCCAAGGTATTTTCCCATTACCTCTCTTTCTGAAGAACCTAGTGCATTAACCCATAAGCAAACAATGAAAACATGAAGTCTCTCAGGGCCCAGGGCTCCATCCACTCTACTCAGGCAAGTAAGACCAGGCTAGTGACCCCTGGTGACAGCTCATCTCCTGCTCCCAGGCTCCAGAAGGGGCAGAGTTAATGCTTCTTTGCAAGGGACAATTTTGTTTCTGCTCTGTTAGAATTAGTAAGCTCAAGAAGAAACAAACCCCAGGAAGACCCAAGCAAGGTCTGCAGAATCAGGAAGGGAGGGGCCGACTCTGGACCCCAAACAGTCTAACTGATCTCCCTGCCTTTCTCAGTTTTCTTGGTTCAGAAAAAAGCACTAACTGTTTCAGAGTACAAATCAGAAACAAAATCTATTTTGTCATGTTCTCACTATGGCTCTAGGATAGAAAATAAAAATAGCATGTGATGTAGTGGATAATGGTTAGAAAACATACATCCTCACTGAAGGTTGGGGTGCCCTTTGGCGGGAATGCCAAGAAGAAGCACACAGGGCAAGCAGGAATACTCAAAGCTTTTTAAGCACGTAGGTGGCTAGACAAGAAATAGCACAGGCAAATGTAGACAGTCCTCAGTCCCAGATTCCATACCCATCTATTTCAAAGACAGCAGTTTCTTTAGAAAATTCTTAATGAAGTCAACAAAGTTCCTTTCGGTAAATACATTATTACTGTTGTTTCTTATGTTATTTGACTAGAATCTGACAAAAAAGAATTTTTCTAGGTGGAAAACAGATAAATACTTATTTTATGATTTCTAAGTAGGTTTAATTTTTTTTAATCTTGAGCATCAATTTTAAGCGGAAAAGAAAAATTGCTTTTCTCTAGTAGTTCCAAAATTTTAATTTGCTCTGTCAAGCCAGGCTCCTTTAAAAATATAATGGTAGACTGGGAGTATAACGAAATGTCTAGAAGATAAAGTAAAACACTGAAAGTTTATAGCCAAGAACTACAGGGGAAAGTGCCTTTAAAAGATTAATTTTGTCATTAACAAGAGTGCAAAGTATATATTCCTTTGAAATTTTAACTATTTGGCTATTTGGTAAGAGACCTATATCTAAGCAACTAGGTAAAAACCAGCATGATATAGTGCTTTAAGTCTTCTTTGGTATAACGACTTTGGGCCTTCAGTTTGCTTAGTTGCTTGTTCAACCAAAGCTCTACTACTTGAGCTACATCTCCAGGCCTGCTTTTTGCTTGTTATATCTTGTAGACTTTTCTGCCTGGGCTAGCTTTGAACTTCCAAGTCTCTGCCTCCTGAGTAAGGATTACAGGTGTAAGCCACTAGTGCCCAGCTATACGATTCAAAATTTCAAACCCACCAATTTCATATCCTTGTGGACACATACCCAGGACACATGTGCAGGTGTACACATGTGTTACAGTGGCTGATATCACATGTTCAACAACACTGAATCTACAGCTGACCATTGAACTGCATGCCAACTTTCTTCTTCCTTCCTCCCCTAGATACTACCTTATTCTTCTGAAAAGCACAAGCATGGTTACTGGATCTAAAATTACTTTAGGATGTACTGATGTGAAATGGATTGCTTCAAATTGGACATCAGAGTGGAGGTTTAGACACTTGCTAAACCATTTGAGGAAGTAAGGTTATAAAATGCTTTAAAAGGCAAGTATTTTGTGTATCTCCAGCTAAGCCAAGGCTTTTCCTTCCTGTTGGTATGTTACATAAATAGGTCACAGGAGTTTTCATGGACAAATGGCAACATGTGGTATTAGGATGATTTGTCTTCATTGTGAACAGAGAACTCCAAATGTTTGGTCCCCTCACACTCATGGAAAATAACCCCCAAAAATATTGGCTTCTCTTTTTAAGGGTAATTATTTCATTAAAAGTAAAGACCTCTTTTTTATAATATATAGAAGTTTATGGTGAGATATCTCTAGGAACAAAAAGTAGTGTTTTTCTCTGAGATAAAAATGAGCTCAAAATTCAAAGGCTGAGATTAAATATTTACAGAATCAAGTCAGCAGACATTGATGTCAATGGTATGACCAAGAGTGATATGGACTGAAAATCATTTAATACTTAAAGCAGTTGGGCACTCATGTCATGATGCTTTGAGGTTCTTAAAGTAATAGGAGAGGATTCCAGGTTACTACTATGGCAATGTCGTGTTGTGTCAACAGCCAGTGCTCGCAGAACCTGCGCCCTTGTACATCTCATTTTACACATCACATGACTTCTGTGGGTGGTGGTGGTATAGATCTTGTGAGAATATGGTGGGCTAAAAGGGACAAACATAATGAAAATGAAAACATTCCAGAACAAATGCCTTAAAGACAAAGTTTCTTCAAGATTAAGGCCCCCAAAAGAAGCAATCAAGGAAAACTACAAGCGAACACAAATCATTACCAAGAGGTTTGATGGTTTAAATGAAACTAGAAGAGAAGGTGTCATGAGGGGTGGAGGAGAAGACTCTGTGCTCTCAGTACACAGCAACCACCAGATGGACTGTGTCCACACTGCGTGCAGGTCCAATCAACCACGATATTCTAGCTTGACATTAATATAATGTTATTTAAGTTTCATAGCAGATACTGTTGTTCTTATGTCTAGAACTGTGATTTGGATGCTTTTAATAAATCCCATGTCATTAGTTAATTTCTGAATATATGGATTACTGTTACAAGTGCTGCTTGCCTTCCTCATCTGCTAATTCTAATCTCTGTTTCACTTCTGGTTTGGTTTCATTTGGTTACTCGTAGGTTTTTTCATCATAGTTGGTTAGTTTTTTTCTATTTGTGCATTGCATGAATTTTTACTGGATGCCAGACACTGTGAATTTTACCTTGCTGGGGGGCTTGATAACTTTCTATTATGTATTTATTCACATATACATATATAGCTTTTCAGTTATCTAAATTATATGTTGTTTTCTCTATAATATGTCATATGCTGGGCACCAGTGGCACACACCTGTAATCCTAACTACTCAGAAGTCTGAGATCTGAGGATCACAGTTCAAAGTTAGCCCAGGCAGAAAAGTCCCTGAGAGACTTTTATCTCCAATTAACCACTTAAAAGCCAAAAGTGGTGCTGTAGCTCAAGTGGTAAAGCACTAGCCTTGAGTACAAAGAGGCTCAGGGACAGCACCCAGGCCCTGAGTTCAAGCCCCACAACTGACAAAAAAATAATAATATGTTATATGCAACCTAGATTATATACTAAGGGCTACATATTAGATTTAGTTATATTATTTTATTGCATATAATTTTCTATTACATATTATATACAATGTATTATATATTTTTAAAGGTAAGTTTGTGTTTTTTAGTTACTATAATAAATATGGCAGGTCCAAGAGGCAATGCTATTACAATTGTGGCTAGCCCTGCACGGAAAGAATTGGTTTTCTCATTATCCCTCAAGTCTTCCAATGACAGTGGAAAACTCCACATACTAAGAGAAACCTTGGCTCAGAGGCCTTGGACTTACTATGTCAGTGCATTTTTTTCCAGAGGTAAGCAAGGTGCTTTCAAAGGAAACCCATTCTCTGCAATAAGTTCGAAAATGATTGCTGCAAGGTACGAAAGAGCACCTCAGTACCTGCAGTATGTTCATTGTGCCAAGGTGTAATTTACCCTTCCCTCTATGTGTGCCCCAGGTCATGAGAATTTGGGAATAACAGACTGGATTTCTCTGTCAATGATTACAACGGTAAACCTCGGTCTGTGGGTTAGATTGCAGTGGCATGAATGATGACCAAATTCTCCCCCAAAATTACAGAGAATTACCCATCAACATTCTCAGAGGTTGGAATAAGAACAGAGTCATTGTAAAGTTCATTAACTCCTCCTGATCACCAGAAAAAAAGATATACTAAAAATAAACGTTCCAAGTGTTGTCTCTATACATTTGAAGACTTAATAAAGAAACAACTGACCTACAGATACCCTTTCACAAATCTTCTAGAGCAGAAAGGCCTTTAATGAGTAAAAAGGAGATGGTATACATAATATATCACATTAACAGAGTCAAAGACAAAACCATATGATCATCTCAATAGATGCAATAAAAGCCTTTGACAAAATCCAACATCCAATCATGTTTAAAGCTCTGGAGAAGCTAGGAAGTGAAGAAACATATCACAAAATAATAAAGGATTTATATGACAGACCAATAGCCAACATTATACTAAATAGTGAAAAAGTAAAAACATTTCTTCTAAAATCAAGAACACACTAAGTATCGCCACTCTCTCTGCTCCTCTTCAGTATAGTTCTGGAACTCTTAGCCAGAGCAATAAGGCAAGCAAAAGATATAAAAAAAGGATACAAAAGGGATTCACATAGGGAAAGAAGAAGTCAGACTATTCCTATTTGCAGATGGTGTGATCTCATAGCTAAAGAACCCCAAAGACTCCATCCCCAAGTTCCTAGAGCTGATCAACAACTTTTGCAAAGTAGCTGTATGCAAAATTAACCCACAAAAGTCAGTAGCCTTTCTTTATGCCAACAATGCCCAAGCAGAAAGGGATATCAAGAAAACAACTCCATTTGCAATAGCCTCAAAAATTGCCTGAAAATAAACCTAACCAAAGAAGCAAAAGACCTTTATAGCAAAAATTATAGAAACTAGAAGAAAGGAATCAAAGAGGACATCAGGAAATGGAAAGATCTTCCACATTCATGTATAAGTAGAATCAATATTGTGAAAATGGCCATACTACCAAAAAATGATCTACAAATGCAGTGCAATCCTCAACAAAATCTCAATGACATTCTTTACCAAGATAGAGAAAACAATCCAAAAATTCATATGGTAAAAAAAGACCTTGAATAGACAAAGCAATTATAGGCAAAAAAAAAAAAAAGCAATGCTGCTGGTATCACAATCCTGACCTCAAGTTCTACTACTGAGTTATAGTAACAAAAACAGCTTGGTATTGCCCAAAAATAGACCCAAAGATCAATAGAACAAACTAGAAGACCCAGAAATAAAACCATGTACCTACAGTCATCTGATATTTGATAATGGAACCAAAGATATACAGTGGAAAAAAGATAGCCTCTTCAATAATCGGTGGTGGGAAAACTGTGCAACCATATACAGAAAGCTAAAAGAGGATTCCTGTTTGTCATCTGTGCACAAAATTCAAAGTGGATCCTTTGATCGACATCAGGGAGTGGGAAAAACACTAGAACTTATAGGCACAGACAGAAACTTTTTGAAGAGTCCCAGGGACACAACAGATAAGAGACTTGATAAATGGGATAATATCAAAATTATAAGTTTCCACACAGCAAAAGATATAGTTACTAAATTATAAAGACAGCCAACAGACTGTGAGATCTTTACCAGCAATACATCTGACAAAGGCCTAATATCCAAAATAGACAAGAAACTCAGGAAATTAAGCCCTCCCAAAGCTAATAAACCAATCACTAAATAGGCAAAGGAGCTAAGGAGAGACATCTCAGAAGAGTAAGAATAGCAGACACACATGAGAAAATGCCCAGTAGCCCTGGTTGTAAAGGAAACGCAAATCAAAACAACTTTGAGATTCCATCTCACCCCAGTTAGACTGGTCAATATCCTGAGCTCAAACAACAAATGTTGGTGGGGATATGGTGGAAAAGGAACCTTACTGCACTGTTGGTGGGAATGTAATCTGGACAGCCACCGGACAGCAGTCTGGAGGTTCCCCTCCCTATGACCCAGCCATACCACACCCAGAACATTATGAAATAGGATATGATAAAGACACTTGCACATCCATGTTCACTGGTCGCAATATTCACAATAGCCAAGATATGGAAATAGCCCAGATGCCCTACAATAGATAGGTGGATCCCAAAAATGTGCTGTGGTACCTATACACAATGGAATTTGCAGAGAAATGGATGGACCTGGAACAACGTGAGGCAAGCCAAGCTCAGAGAGACAAGTGGCACATGTTTTTCTCTCATATGAAGAAGCTACATCTAAAATATGCCAGGACATGATAAATTATACAGGACTCTGGGAATTCACACACAGTGAGACCAAAGGAGAATACTCCTGGGAGGAATACAAAGGCACGATGCCTCTGTGCCTTTGATCATGTAAAATAATATTTATCAAAAAAATTCCAGGAAGTGGAAGCAAGAGGGTTTTTTTGTCTTGTTTGTTCATTTATCTGTCTTTGGGGAAGTAAGGGGGAACATAGAAATGGAGGGACAAAAGGTAAACAAATGCAGCAGTGGTACTGACTAGACATTATGAACTATATAACTTGTGGGCAGGGATAGAAAGAAAAAACTGGGAGAGAGGGAAGAAAGGAATGACATTGTCCAAAAAGAAATGTACTTTTTAACTGACTTATGAAAGGGTAACCCTTGTGTATATCATATTTATAGTTTTTTTTTTAAAAAGGAGAGGGTAAAAGAAAATTGTCAAATTCTTTTGTCCTTCATGAGCCAAGAAGTAGCTTTATTCTTGGGAAAGTTGTTGGGGGGAGGGGGAAGGGGGGTCTTTCTTTTAGTGGTACTGGGGTTTAAACTCAGGGCCTTGTGCTTGTTGTTTGTTTTGGTGGTACTGGGGCTTGAACTCAAGGCCTGTGCTTGTCAGGCAGGTGTTCCCCCATTGAAGCCATGCCCCCAGCCAAGGTTTGGACAACAACTGTATCAGTCACTGAAGCTCAGGGCTCTAAGTCTCATTGTACTAATGCTCACTGACATGTTTGTTCACCAATGAAATCGAAGTACATTTCTACACCCATGTTTCCCTATGAGCTTACAAGTATATGGTCACACATCAGATCCTTCTGGAAGCCGTGGGAATCAAAGTTGTGGATGGAAGAAAGGAAATAGAAGTGAGAGTTTGTCTTAATTCACTATAAGCTGTTCATTGTGCATTGAGAACAAGGATCCTGTTCATTAGACAAATCTGTCACTTCACTAACTTCCCTGTTATCCCAAACCCATTTCACTCCTTTGCTACATTATAAATTATTTTAATAAATATTATATCAAAGGCTTTATGAAGGTTATAAAACAATCTGCAATGCCCACTTGCTGGCATTATAGTAGCTGTTTTAGAGCACAATTAACAAGTCAGTGAGATTCAAGATTCCATATTCAGCTGGGAAGGTGGCTCAGTGGTAGAGCGCTTGCCTTGCATGCATGAGGCCCTGGGTTCGACTCCTAAGCACCATATAAGAAGAAAAAGCTGGAAGTGGCTTTGTGGCTCAAGTGGTAGAGCGCTAGCCTTGAGCTGAAGAGCTGAGGGACAGCACCCAAGCCCAGAGATCAGGCCCCACGACCAACAAAACAAAACAAGATTCCATATTCAAAGCTTTGAACTTGATCTATTCTGGGCCTGTGAACTTCAGGTGTTGGGTTGAGAGGGCACTGGTCAGTCACCAGAAGTGGTCACCGGGCGGGTATCCTGGTGCTGGGTCGCTAGCTACCACTGGACATTTTTCTGCTTTGCTTCTAATGAATGATGCCTGGCAAAGGACTCTGGTATTTGGCTGAGAAATGATCATTTTATTTCTGCATAATTCATTTTCCTTAACTACAAGGAATCCAGGAAAGTAGGATGACCACCAGGCCATGGTTTCTGTTTGCATAGGCAAGTTGAGAGCAAACCGCAGATGAAAGTTCCTAAGTATTCTGTGTGTGAAGACCCTGGTGTGAAGGCTGCGAATAATCTTAAAAGGAAAATGAGTTCACACCAGAGTAAAGACAGCACATCACTATGGCGTAAGGCTGAAAGCTAAGGGACGACTTCCCTAATGGATGTGGAGGAGGAGTTGTGCTCAGATCACTTCTCACTCCTCAACCCTATGGCCTGGCATTTGCCCTTCATAGGTATTTTAACCAAACTTGTCAACAACAAACTGAGGGACAAATACAAATACACATCTCCCAGGAAATACGATTCCAAAAGAACCCTGGACTCAGCAACACAGAGCTTGGAAACTTTCATGCTTAGCTTAAGAACATGGCCTTGCACAAGAGGATAACTAGCAACAAGCCCCATTCATGACTGAAACAATGAAGTCTGTGCTGCTGGTAAGGTAGGTTTCTCAAGCCGACAGTCTAAGAGGACAGGGGGACATGATTTCACCTTCCAAGTTATTTATTTACTTACTATTTATTGCTGTCTTGGGGATTGAACTCAGGCCCTTGTGCTTATTTAACCACTCTACCACTTAAGTCACATACCCCTAGCCCAAATGGCTTTATTTTTCCTTTTTCCCCAGGACAGCCTTGGACTGATCCTCCTATCTCTGTCTCTTGGGTATCTAGGATTATAGGTGTGGGCTACCATACCTGGCTTGTGTTTGAGATAGAATCACACTGGCTTTTGCCTGGGCTGGCTTTGAACTGCTATCTACCCATCTATGCTTCCTACATAGCTGAGATTACAGATGTGAACCACCATGATCAGTTGAGTTTCCAGATTTTAGAAAGAGTAGAAAGATGTTTACGACAAGTAAGGTAGTGCTTGTAGTGTGTCACAATGCTGGCTTACTCTATCTATAGTTTTACATTGTGGTAGTCTTCAGGTTTTTTTCTTTATCTCTGTACCTCCCAATGTAAAAACTGAACAGACTCTTGGTTTCTTTGTCTTTAACAAAACAATAGTTCACTCAAGGTAAATAAAAATGCCAAGACTTAAACATGGAACATATCCTTCTATGAGATATACTTCATGACCTCAAACCTGTAATTCATTGATGATATATTTTTACACCACTGCACTGCAATCAGAAAGCCCAGAACTAATTTTTTATGAAATTTAGAATAAAAGCTGAAGGCAGGACAGAGAGAGAATAGAAAGTATGCATGGATAATGAAGAAACTATGGAGGAGTTAAAAGGAAGCTGAGATACTTGAGAAGTATTGAGGAAAGAGGTGACAGTGCTCTTCTTATGTAGTGCTCTATTTTTTGGGGTACAATATAAGAATGTATGATGACAACCACTATTTTAAGTTTAGGCATGATTCTGACAAGCTTTTAACATTGCACATTTTGTGAGATTATATAATGAGAATGTCACTCTTACCATCTGTTTTCTTTGAATCATTTCCGACGGCGGCGTGATCCTTCTTGTCTGCCTTATTTTTACCATCTTTCAAGTCACCTGAAAACAATAAACATGACAAACAGTTAATGCTACAGCTGAGGGGAAAGTCGTAAATATCTTTAAACCTGTCAGGCGAGGAAAGAGAGTGTAGCACAATTTTTATGGTCATGAAGGAATTCCTGTCTCAGCGTAAAAAGTATCATCTGTAACCACGTTAGGTTCTGGAACTAGGATTCTAGTCAGAAATTACAACAGAAAACTCCTGTCAGACAGGGTTGTAATTAAGCCAACGGTGTTATTTTTCCAGGAATGTTGTTAAATTTTATTGTTAGACTATGGGATGAGGAACAGCCGGTATAAAATGTGAGTTCTACTCATTAACAGCATTTCACAGCCCCATGCTTTCGTTTTCTTGTCTGTAAAATGGGAGTGTAGCATCTGCTTTATGAGCATAAGGATAAACGTCTTCCAAGTATGTTAGGACTGACTGTCACATCACTCAAAAATGGTCATCATTCTAAAGCAGAGTTCGAGTGGTATTCTAATTAATGAGCTCGTTAATGTGCAGGTTTTAAATTTTTATTTTTTATTCAACTATATTGTAGAGGTGGTATATAGAGGTGTTACAGTTATATAAGTCAGGTACTAGCTACATTTCTTTTTGAATAGTGTCACTCCCTCCCTCATGTTCTCCCAGTTTTCCTCCTCCCAACCCCCCTCCCTTCCAAGTTAATGTGCAGTTTTTGTTTCGGGTATTTTTTGTTTGTTTGCTTGTTTGGTTGCTTGCTTGCTTTTGCTGGTTCTTGGGCTTGAACTCAGGGCCTGGGCTCTGTCCCTGTGCCTCTATGTGCTCTACTACTTGAGCCACAGCACCACTTCTGGTTTTTTCTGAGTAGTTTATTGAAGATAAGAGTCTCATGGACTTTCCTGCCAAGGCTGGCTTTGAACCATGATCCTCAGATCTCAGCCTCCTGAGTAGCTAGGATTATAGGCATGAGCCACTGGTGCCCAGCTAATGTGCTGTTTTTAAGGCTAAAAAGAATACTATTCTTGGAAATGTAGAAGGAATGTGTGAAAAAAATATGTATTTAATTCAGTTATGAGGGAGCTAGTGAGTTTATAAGATGGTTTTAAGAGCATTTATGGAAGAAGATATTTATGAACATTAAATGAAGACAACTCCGCTGGAGAGCCGCCATTCACAGCCCATATGCCGAAGGAAGGAAGGAAGGAAGGAAGGAAGGAAGGAAGGAAGGAAGGAAGGAAGGAAGGAAGGAAGGAAGGAAGGAAGGGAGGAAGGGAGGAAGGGAGGGAGGGAGGGAGGGAGGGAGGAAGGGAGGATAGAAGGGAGGGAGGGAGGGAGGGAGGGCGAAAAGAAACCCTTTGGGCCATCTTCTCTACAAGTCAAAAATCTCCAAGTTAGCATAAAATTCACTCCACAGTTACAGGCATTAACTAGTAAGTAGAAATTAAACACAGCCATAGTCTCCATGCACAAGGGTCAATAAGTCATGGCCCATGAAGAAATTGTTATCTAAGGCTAACTCAAGGCCATCTTTGGGTATGATATCCTTCCTATCATATATATATATATATATATATATATATATATATATATATATATATATATATATATAAGTATATATAAAAGTATATATTAAAAAAGTATATATATATATATAAGTATAGATATATATTTTAAAAAGTATAGATATATATGTGTATATATACACACACACACACACACACACACACACACACACACACACACACACACACACACACACACACATATATATATATACTTTTAAGCTCTCCAGCCTTCCTCTCTTTCTTATTCTGCACTGAAATGACCTGGCTTCATACACCTTCAGGCTTCATACAGCACCTGACCTTCACTCTCTATCACACTGGTAACCAGAGAGAAGTCTTTCTTTGGAAAGCCCTCAGAGCAGTTCAAATACTGGCCTTTCCTGTGGATGGAGTCAGAGAGGGCCTTGAGGATCACAAGTCATGTCAACACTTTTAAGTCCCCTAGGACATGGGTCCTCCCCTTTGCATAAGCTTTTACACTTTGCAAGTCCTCTACCAAGTTTCAGGATGCTCTGAATACAGATTTACCCCAAGTTTTATAAGACCAGAATATCTTCCAAAAGTCGACCCAGATGTTGGGTTTGCTGGAGGATGCTAGCAGCCAGGGCTAGGGAGGCTCAGGAAGTTGCCTGATGGAGACAAAAGTCCAATTAGAGGGTGTTGTCATTGCCCAGCAGAGACCAAGCCTCCAAGGATGGCCTTGTCAGTCCATGAAGCAGGGCACCAGGAAAGGGGCACATGCATGCTCCATGCTCCTGAACAGAACCCATTAGGTAATTTCCCATGGGCTGCACAGAGAATAATGGCGAATGTGAGCTGTTGCTCAATAAACAGGGGAAACACAAGAGCCTTTCTGGGCAGTCATAAATCATCTTAATTAGGCTGCTGAATCAAAGTCCCCAATTGCCATTAGCCTTACTTATTACTGCACTAAATTGATTTCTTTTCCCACCTTTCATCTCGGGCTTAATTTTCCAGGGAAATGGTGGACTACTGCTGACTTTGGGAAGTAAACACAGTTGCAAATCCAGCCAGCCTCCTTGAAGACTCGGGCTCCTGATTTGTGTAGTACAGCCCTGCTCCCAATTATCTTGAAAATAAACGGCTGTCTTATCAGCCTCCTCTAGCTTTTTGGCATCCATTGATTACTCTCACTGACCCAATCATGGGAAACCACAGGTCAAACCTGGCACAACTACCACTGTGTGATCGATGGACTGAAAATGGTTTTTACTCTCCAAAAGGTTTGAGGGGAATGTTAAGACTTTTGTGATACAAACACATTAGTGAGAATTCACATTTCGATTTCCATAAATGAAGTCGTATTGGAATTCAGCTATGGCCCTTGGTTCCTGTACCACTTTTAGCCCTTCTCTGGCTAGGAGAGTGTCGAATCGTTGTAATAGAGACCTTGTGGCTTTCGAAGCCAGAAATGTCCACTCTGGCTGGTTACAGGAACCATGTGCCAACTTCTGTGATCGAAAATGAACTTCCTGTGGGCAGCAGGTAAGTCTCCACCTTCCATGCACACCTCCACAACCATGCCAGACCTGGCACATTGTAAGGGGTTGCTGATTGCTTATGCAAGTAATTTAACATCTCCACATCTCTTCCATGTGCAAGAGGAGAAAAAAATGACTCTACCTGATAAGAGTTGCTAGGATTTTAAAATAATTTAATGTCGAGGGAAAATCACAAGCACAACCTCTGGCATGCTGAACACTGAGTAAATGGTCATGTTATTCTCATCACTGTTTTCATTCATCCTTTATGTCCCTTTGTTTGAAATGGGAGATTTATCTAAGAGTTTTCCAGCATGTGAAGCTTGACTCAGCCACCATCCCCCACCCCTTGAGAAGTGTTTTCCACAAGACACAGCTTTCCTGTGCTTACTGGGGAGAAGGAATGCTGCACCCCCTGGCTCTACTTATGTCTGGCCACAAACTCAGCTCAGGTCACCATGGTAAAGAGAGCCCTTAGCTGGGCACAGTGAGTTTATGCTCTGAATTCGGCTCCAGCTGGATCTGGGCTGATGCTTCATCCCTGGGCTTATGAACCAACAGGGAAGTTGGTCAATTTGATCTCAAAAAAGAGAGAAGGAAGGCAAAACCTCAACTGGGGCACCCTGTATTCTAGCTGGACCAAATCTTTATTTTTCCAAACTGTGCTCACGTGAATATTGCACATTCATTGCGAGAAGTCTCCAGAACCAGACTGGTTGGGGCAACGGCCTTCCTTGTCTCTTAGAAAGATCATGTAAGAGTGTTTATGTACATTTCTGGAATGTGTTATGGGCTACTTTTACAGGCGTATTAAAACACCATTACCCAATTATACTCATGTGTATGTTACTCTATGCACTTTCTGCCTGTTCGCTCCCCAGACCTGTAGCATAACATCTAGAACCAGAGGAAAATACCTGGTCCTTCTGCGCAGACAAGAGAATTGGATGCCTTAACACAGCATGTGGTACAGGAAGTGAGGGCTGTGTTGCTGTTGCCTTTTTGTTTGATGGTGTGTTTTTTGGAAAATTTTTTCTCCCATGATCATCAGCAAAGGCTCACAGAGGTCTGTGTTATGAATGATGTTTTGTGTATTTTGCAGACACAGAGAAAGCTTAAGTCATCCAGACAAAGCCAGCTATAGGAGGCAGACTATGGACTTTGGCTACAATGCTGCCTGGCTTACCTGACCAAGCGAATGGTGGAGACTCTGAACTTGCAAACCTTCCCTAAGCACAGGAAGCACACCCAGGACCCAGTGGGAAGCCCCACTCCTACCTGAGCAGCAAACTGCTGCTTCAAACTGCAATCTTCAAAACCTAGCACAGAGGCGGGGCACTGGTGGCTCACTCCTGTAATCCTAGCTACTCAGGAGGTTGAGATCCGAGCATCAAGGTTCAAAGCCAGCCTGGGCAGGAAAGCCCTTGGGATTCTCATCTCCAATTAACTGCTAGAAATCCAGAAGTGGAGCTGTGGCTCAAAGTGGTACAGCACTAGCCTAGAGCAAAAGAGCTTAAGGACAGCACCCAGGCCCTGAGTCCAAGCCCCACAACACTCTCTCTCTCTCTCTCTCTCTCTCTCGCTCTCTCTCAATCTCTCTCTCTCTTCCTCTCTCTCTCTCTGTCTCTCACACACACAGGCACACATGCACGCGCACACACACACACACACACACACACACACACACACGAACAACAACAAAAAAGAAACAACCTGGTTCAGACTCTTCTTCCTCTTGAGGATTTCCCTGATAATTCACCCCCACCTCCAGCCCCCAACAAAGCTGGTGCCTTGTTCTTTGTATATGATCATTGGGCATTTTATCTTCCATGCTCCTATGACTCCTTGCCCACATTCCACCAGTATTTCACCATATCCCGATGACATCATGGGTTTCCAATGACATTTCTGTTGCTAAGGCACTCGTGCCTAGAATAGCACTTGATATAGTTGCTAATGAGTAAGTATTTAGTGTATTCAACATAAGAAATGATCGATGACAAGAGTTATGGTGGCTCTCTCCCTTTGGTTTTAAAACTGAGAGCCTTATATCCTAGGAAATCCTCAGCTATAGGCAAGCCACTGTATCTGATTCACCATATTGTGTGCAACCTGCATGCTGAAGGGGAAGGGGACGCACACCCCTGCAGCCTGGCTGCTGGGTGTGTGTGTGTCCTTCCATCACACCTATGCCAGCAAAGCCCTCAGGACTGTGCTGGTGTTGTGAGCAGTAACTACACCTGGTGGTCAGGAAGGGGCAAATTCTCCCATAGAGAAGGACAGAAAGACACAGATGAGCCCGTCCCTCCTCACCATTCTGCTGCTTTCCTCCAGAGGCCTTGTCGCCTTTGGGGTTCTTCCCACGAGGGTGGTCACCTTTGTTGGGACGGGTGCCATTGCCTTGACTCTTGGCTTCTGAAGTCTTCTTCTCTGTTTTGTTGGCAGCACCTTCTTCAGCCTGGCTTCTGGCTTCCATTTCCTTCTGCTTCTCCTCGGCAGCCAGGAGAGCCTTCTCCTCTGCTTCTTTCTTGGCCTTCTCCTCTGTATCCCCAGCAAGTTAGTGAAAGCAGGGAAAGGAGACAGAAGAAAGGAGACAAAGAGGACATTAGGAGAGTTGCCTCTTTGGAGGAAAATATCAATTAATACACAAAAATGGCCTAAGGTATTTACTAAATTGGGGGGGGTATATTTCTTTGGTTAATTCAAAATATAAGTTACTCAAAAATCACTCTTTTGCAAAAGCAGATTCGGCCAGGGGTCAGGACTAGATGGTCTGGTCAGTGTCCACGGACAGGCCTGTTTCAGGTGATGCATGTCTGGGAAAGCATCTGGTCCCTGACAAGGCCGAGTCCTACGTTATGGCCTACAGAGCCAGGCAGCATCCGGCATACTTCCAAGGTCTTCCAGATTGTTCCACAACCTCCACGTGGAAAGCATCACTGCATTTGTCTCCATGTGTGTTGACGTTGCCCTACAGATCATTTTTGAGAGCCCTTTTTCTTCCCCTTGTGTTAGTATTCACAAAAAGCTGCCTCACATATGACTGTATTTGTGCATCCGGACATGCTCATTTTCATTCTACCTGCTGTCAGCCCATAATCCATATAAGGTCTAGGTTCATGGTTCAGGATGCTTATGGTATATGTTCATGATGTCTGACTTTATTTTCCTATGCCATTCCCTTTCCTCAGATGTCCTCTTTAATGTGTGATGGCATTTTCACCCATTCTTCTATTGATCCATCAGATTATCCATCCATCCATCCACCCTCCCATCTATTCCTCCCTCCAGATCAGTGACTTCACCTCCCACTATACAAATTAAAGCAGATTCTGAAGGAAGAGGAACAAGGATAGGCTATTTTGAATGTTTTCTCTGTGCAATAAGGATTGAGTAGCTCTGATTGAAAGTTGGAATATTTGCTTTTCAGTGTTTCATGACACTACTTTCCAACAAGTTGCATTTATTATTTCCACTAACATGGGAATATTTCTTTATAAATAAAATAATCATGTCCATCTGCAGTATAATAGTCTCCTAATTTCTGTAGAAATGGACAGCTAAAAAGTGAAAGAATGTTCTTGCAGAATGAATGCCATCTTCTGCCTGGCTCCCTCCCCTCATTCTTCAGTGCCCTAGGATAGGGCTCATGTGCCATCTTATCCCTGCTTGGTTCAGCACCTGGCACACAACATATCCTCCTGAAGTATTTGTGTATTCAGGGTAACACACCCCATGTGTGTGATTTATACCATCTGCCAGTGTAGCCTTGTTTATACATATTTCACTTTCAACACCATTCATTAGCATAAAACAAAAGCACATATACACACTCTCAGAACCCAGTCTGAGAGAGTTGTTTAACAAACATCAGCCTCCTTAACCTCTAATATAAGTGAATAAGAAGATGACGACTGTTTGTTCTACACAGAGAGGGAAACTGAGGCAAGGCAAGGCAAATTCATTATACTCAGAGCTCATTTTCAGGAGAAATCATTTATAATCCTCCCCCCACTGAATCCATGGCCATCGTTCAACGTTCAAAATATCTGTGTTGAAAATGATCTTGATAAAAACTGAAGGCATTAAATCCTGGTTGGCTACAAAGGACCATAAAATAGTACCCAAGCAAGAAAAATTCATGTGACAACTCAGTCAGACCAATTTCCCATGGAAAATGTAAAAATAAATCACCTTAGAAGAAATGCATTTCAGTACCCAATCTGTTTTTGTCCAAGGGCAACTACATACAATGACAGTTAATATTTAGATTAATGCATGGTGCCTTGGTGACATCATGATCAAATCACATGAGCCTGCACCACTGCGATTTTGTTCTCAGCAGCAACCACCTCCAGGCGAGTGGCTCTGCTTGCTCTAAATTTCTAATTCTGGCTTGGATCTGAAATTGCTAATATCAGTATAATCAGCCAAAGGGTACTAATCAAAATTAACCTAATTGAAACGAATGCGCAAAATGAGCAACATCAAATGTAAGAGAGAAGAAAATATGCCCCTAGAAGGTAGAGTTTTGTTTCCCCATTACAATCACATTCCTTTATATTCTCATGGTGAAATTATTAGTAGTGATAAAATTGTCATACGATGAAAAAATAGGCGAAGGCACTCTAATTTACATATGGCCAATCTCCTGGTGGCATGCGCATGGTGAATTCACTTTTCAGGTGTTGGATTCAACATCTTGACATTCATAGAGCTTTGAGTCTAGCAGACCACAAACTTCATGGCCTATTTCCTTTTGCTCCCCATTTTAGACTATTCATGTTGATGTGACCCGTTATGACAAGACTCACAGAAAGCAGATGAAGGGTTGGTGAGGACACAGCAGATTCCCCCATGAGTCTTCCCAACACAGAGTTAAATAGAAAACTGGTATGAAGTCATCTAGGGAAAGTGACCACCCACAGAAAGATGATTGTAATTTGATTTCTCCTTACCATCAGTCAACCATAACATGTTCTAAAGCGTGAGTTTTCTATTGGTGCTTTTACTACCAGGACCTTAACTTTGCTTCATAATGGCTCTTTCTTTTCTCATGTGTTTAAACAGCAACTCCCATTTACCATTTATGTGGTGATTTGTATACATTATACTATTTAATATGCACTAACCTGGGTTCTAATGATTTGTGTACATTGCGTCTGCTCTTTACATCCATTCTCTTATGTGCATTATCATCCCCACAATTAAGTCACAAAGAGCCTCAAAGATACCTTGGATTTCATTTCTTCCTTTCCCCATTAACTAGAATTTGTCTCAAGAACCAAAATACCCTCCCATAAAACACTATAACCCAAGCTCTGCACCTTGGCCCATCTCCTTTCTCTATCTTCAGATCAACCCCAAGTCCTGGCTTCTTAACACCTTCCCAAAGAGCCCAACCAGCATTAGGGACAGACAAACCCTTTCATGCTGGAAAAATAGATTTCGTGGAGCTCTTCCTGCATACCTCACACATTGTAAATTCTGAGCTGTTTATCTGTCCTTTGCAAAGGGCTGGCTTTCTGTTGGGAAAGGAAAGGAACCTTCGAATGCTTCCCTGGTTGATTAGCTTCCAAGGGTAATTTTAGTACGCTGGATCATTGCAAGCAAATGATTCTCGAGCACCTCTTTAAACTGTGTGTTGTCAGGACCTGGGTTTTCAAGCATAATGAGTGCAATTGATTAGGAGAGCATACTTCTTTTGAGAGGATGCAGCGGCAGCCATGGCTGCCTACAGTGCCTGCCAACAGGAAAGGCTTCCATGCTGAAAGCAGTGAATGGACTCTAAAAGGCTGTGCTTAAAATAGGAAGGAATGTTGGCTCCCATCATAACACAAAGCCAATACCTGTCCCAAAGTGATAAGGGGCCACTTCTGTCCTAAAAACCCCATACATCTAAAGTCTGCACATAAAACAAGCGGCTGCTTGAGCAGGATTCTGGGGCCAGTCAAAGTACAAGCAAATCCCACCTGAGTCTGATTCCCTCCGATTCTAAAGGTCCCCTCTCAATGAGGGGCCCAGAGGCAGACTCCTTGCTCCCAATGGTGGCCAAGACTACCTATGGTCTCCCACTGCTATAGTTTCATAGGGGCAGCCCTCTGTGATGGCATCAGTGGCTTTATAGGAAGAGACTCAAGTTATCCACTAGCTCTGTCTTGCCACATGGTACCCTCCACCAAGCTTTCCAGATGTCAGGCCCATGCTTCTAGAATTCCTGTAGCCCAGAAATTTGAGGCAAATAAGCGTCTATTCTCTGTTAATCATGTGGTTTTATTATTGAGACATAAAATGAACTAAGACATCCACTATCCTACTTTCTTGCCACGTGTTGCACCAGCATAAGCAAAACACAAGTACAGGTGCTGTGACTGGGTTCAAAGCTCTCCTCATCCTGCCCAAGGGTCCAGAGCTCAGGACTGTCAGGGGGTGGTGACTCCTATTCTTTTACATGAAATATGTCATAATGTCTCCTCTTTCCATCTATGAACTGGGAGGATGAGGATGCCAATTACTTATTTCTCTACCCTGGGCTCTGGGCATGGAGCCTAGGAGGCAGTGGACACTCAATAGAGGTTAGCAAAAGCTGGCCACTGTTGAAGGAACATGTGAACATGTGAAATGAAGATAAGACCCATTCGATTCTTCACATCCCAATGTAATGACCCAGGTGGTCACTGGCTGGCTGGACTTTACTTAGGTAAAAGAAGGAATGAGGTCTTACATTTAGCCACATGACATGAAGTAAGAATGAAACATGCTGGTCTCACTCATAGAATTTTCTTTTTTTTTTTTTGGGTCCGGTCGTGGGGCCTGAACTCTGGGCCTAGGCACTGTCCTTCAGCTCTTCAGCTCAAGGCTAATGCTCTACCACTTGAGTCACAGCGCCACTTCCAGGTTTTTTCTTTTTGCTTATGTGGTGCTGAGGAATGGAACCCAGGGCTTCAGGCATGCAAGGCAAGCGCTCTACCACTGAGCCAACTTCCCAGCCCATCACTCATAGAATTTTCATGTGGAGGTGAGTCACATCACATAAAAGGACATGATGCTGGAGGGTTGGTATGTTCTATCATTCACTGAGTGCTAGCTATAATGATGAACCCTTCTTATCTGCAAGGTCATAGCCTGAAATTTCCATCTGATTTGCAATACCCATAAATGAGGGATGATAAGCCTGTGCTTTAAGGAGTGGACGAACCCCCTGGACAGTTCTCCCTCACCCCATAGATGAGTCTCCGAGGCAAGTCTCCCTTGCCCCATGGACCAGCCTCCTGGATGGGTCTCTCTCACCCTTCATTACCTTTGGGCACCTTGGCCCTCCACCTCTCCCGGTTGATATGCACCACCTCTGTCCAGGTGGCCTTGAAGCTCTTGTAGTCCACAGGGATGACGGAATTGTTAATGGGGGCACTTCCTTCTGACCCAGAGCTCTTGACACCTGAACGCTTTGCATCTGAGGAGTTGATGTTGTTCAGACTGCAGAGAAGAAAATGAAGACCAAACCAAAGAGAAGAGTGCAAATGAGCGAGCTACGAGAGGAGTGATCAAACTACATGTGGGTGTGCAATTCCTGTAATTATCCTATTTCCTATGCATGACAGCAGGGAAAGTCTAAAGTTTCCAGGGAGGGGAGGGAAATGATATTAACAGTACACCATCTAAATTCTCAATATTTCTCATGGGTCCTCTTTCTCAGTAACTAGGATCCAGTAACATCACTGAACATGGACTCCTATGTGTTTCACAGTGTGAAAGATTTTCCCAAGCTAACCAGTGGTTTTGTCCTCCTTCTCTCCAGTTCTACCCTCCCTCCCTGCACCCACAATCCCTTGCCTCTGGTTCCTTAAGTCCAAGAGAAATGAGATTGTGGGAGACATGACATGCAAAGATCTTGCTTTAAATGGGTTCTACTCCCCTAAAAACTGACTAGATAAGAGAGTCAGTCCTCAAAAATCTGTGCAACTGTGGGGACAAGAACAGGAGAGTCCACCTTCTCTAAGAACACAATGCAGTGTGCCCCTCTTGAGCATCCACAGAGGCCTGCTGTTTTTACACTTCTCCTGCCTTCCCTTCCTCCTGACTGGTCCTTTCCCTCCTCTTCCCATTCCTTCCATGTTCTCCCTCACTGATGGCCAAGTTCAAAGCTTTGTATGGATATGGAAGAGAGCTGCCATCACAGTACAACTGCAAAAATGGGATGGTGGACCAAGGCAGCCAAAAGAGAGGTAATAAGGCAATCACCACAAAGCCACACCCACAGGAGACTCTGTCCACCCAGAAAGATCCACGCCAGGTCCCCACATCCCCACTGACCTAGAACGCCTCTGTCCTGTCCCACTGGTTTGGGAGGTCTCATCGATGAAGGGACTCACAATCTTTTCCGTCATGTCGGTGAGCACAGTGAAGGTGGGCTCCACAATGAAATCTATAAAACCTGCAGAGAAGCATCTACACCTCAGCAGAGCAAGCAGATATAGCCCCCCAGGCAAACCCACATGGCTTCTCTTCCTGCGCAGGGAATCCAGAGATTCTGGGATCTGAATGTCAGGAGTCTCTTCCATTGCTCCAGTGGGTGATCCCAAAAAGACAGATCATAAAACCCATCTCATCCCCCGCCTCCCAGGAGAGTGAGCACAACACAACCCCAGAGTGTACACAGGACACAGAAGTCAGATGAAGACCCCTGGGGAGGGGAGGGGGGCAATTCTCACCCCAGGAGACTTGGGGACACTTTCGTGGAGGTTGAACACTGGTGGGAAGAACACATGCCCCTTATTCTGGGGCGGGGGGGGGGGACAGTGGGGGCACAAGATGGAAAAGAGGATGAGAGGTAAATGTGGTAAGGGGTTCATTCAGGCTTGGGTGAGGAAAGCTCAGAAAGGCTGCTGCCTGGAGTTCAGGGGAGGGAGAACTCTTAGAGGCTGGGACTTAGAGGAATATTAAAAGCCTCTAAAGATATTTGGAATGTCCTGTGACTTTTAAATGTTCTGTTAGAAAGTTCCTGGATCACAATAGACAGAAAAGAAGTGAGCAGGACAGCAAGGATGAAAATGTCTTGCTGGAAAATTGCATCCATGTTGGATTTTTGTGTACATTGCATCTTGTCCACCACCCAACAATGTCTTAGTGTCTTAAGAAACTACTAAGTGCACTTTGTGTTTAAAATATCACAATGCTAGGCAGTGCCCGGCACCTAACAGGGGCACATGATGCATTGTACAAAAAAAAATAAAGAAGTACTCAAAATACAAGCAGGAAAGTCAACAAATTAGTATTCAATTTGTTTTCTGAGTGCTTTCAGACTCTTTCTGAGTGCTTTCAGACTCTGCAGGTAGAGATCCCTGATGACAGTTGGTAGACTGGTACCCTCTCCCATGGCTGAAGAATTTTATAATGCATGTATTATACTGATTTGCAGTACAAAAGTTATCATTACCAACAACAATGAAAAATATTCTTCTAAAACCAAAAGTAAAGGAATATAGGAGAGGAGAGCTGGAAAGATGAAGAGGAGGAAGAAGGGAGATGAAGGAAGGAAGAAGGGAGGAAGGGGGGTTAAAAGAGCCCCTTTTGGGTGCTTTAGAAGATCGGCCTGCCCTGAACTCAGGCCTAGAAGGAGCATCACATAGGAGAAGCGGGACCTGGACCTCCTAGGCTGCATGCATAACAGCTTCTGTACAATGGCATTCACTATCTACTGGGGAAGTTGAAGCCCCATTTTTCTCTTGGTAGAGAAACACCACAGTGTCACCGCCTAAGGTTGCCAGACTCCAACCACACCTAGGGTAGAGGCTGCCCTAGCTCCACCATGCAGCCAGAGTCCTGAACAATGCTACCTGGCAAAGCAGCAGGGTACTGGTAGTGGGCACCCGGCACCTGAGGTGGGTCCCGGAGCGGCCATGGCCCTTCAGGCCTTGGCCAGCTGCTCCCTCTCCCCAAGCAGCCAGCACCTACCTACTTGGGACTGGGCAACCATAGTGGACTTCCGATCACATAGAGGAGAAAAGGGCAACCCCAACTCTGCTTCTCGGTCACCCTAGAAACAAAGGAGATCATAGTAAATTAAGGGACAGAAGATGAGGCTGCCCAGATTTTCTTTTGCGGCTTCAACTGCCATGTATGCCACTGGTCTTTAATTATTACAATTACATGATGTAATGTGTCTTCATGGGCTTTTTCCTCTGTACAAAGGATGCCAGGAGGCCAAGCTCAATGGGATCCAGTCTTCCCATTCCACCACAAAGGCTCATGCTGTCCCCAAGAAAGCCTCAGTGGGCAGCAGGGGGCTCCCCAGGGAAAATGAGGCAGCAGGCCAAGTGTCCTGAGACTTGGAGCTGCTACCGCCGCAGCTACAGCCACAAAGGCCCTGCCCATGTTTTCCCGTGTCCATCAGGGCCCCCTCACCAACCACTGTGCCCTTCCTGGCTGTGGGCAGGAACTGAAGCTACAACTCAAACTGGACTGATGGACCAAGAGAATGGACTAGTCTAGTCCAATGGACCCGTTTCGTCCATAAAAATGGACTAGAAAGAACCAGAATAGATGAGGGGTTATCAAATCATACAAGACAAAGCATGGCTGACAGGACCCCAGCTCACCAGAAGCATGGCTGCAATGCAATATGTAAAGTCTAACTCAACGGGGTGGCTGATCAGAAGGTGACCCAAATACTCAATAGTCATCACCAGAAGAAGGGAGATGACGTCTCTCCTCTCCTAGCGGATTCAGCTCTCAAATCACACCTGGAAAACCCACTCAGGAGAGCAGCTACTAACTGCTGCTTGAATCCTGCCTTGGGCCCCAGAGATGTGTGGACACTGAAAGATTAAAGTTCAGTGTGGAATAATTCCAACATCACGGGGTCAGAATGAGAATGAAATGATAGTACATTTTCAAAAACGATTGAAAAAGAATATTGTTTCCCAATAGAAACCTATGATATTTAAGTCCCAGGTTTAAAAAATACTTAGTGAAGTTGTTGCACTGAACACACTCTGATTGTAACCAGTGCTTGATAACTTGGGAGTACATGTAAGAGAACAATAACGTGAAACCAAGTCAGGCCCAGAAACTGAAGGCTTTCCTCTCCAGCTCCCTGTCCCTCCTTCTCTCCCTCCCTCCCCCTTCCCCTCTCCCTCTTTCTCCCTCTCTCATTCCCTCATTCCTTTCCTCCCTCTCTCTTCTTCCTTCTCTTTCTCCCTCCTCTCTCCCTCTCCCTACCCTATTTCTCTCTGTCTCTGCCTCTCTCTGTCTCTGTGTGTCTCTCTGTCTCTCTCTGTCTCTGTCTCTCTGTCTCTCTCTGTCTCTCTCTCTTTCTCTCTCTCTCTTTCTCTCTCTCTGGGGGTAGGTAGCACTAGATTTTGAACTCAGGGTCTCATGCTTCCTCAGCTTGCTTGCTTGGCTGATGCTACACCTTCATCCCTGCTTTTTGCTGATTATTTGGAGACTGACTCTCTCAGACTTTTTTTTTTTTTGCCAGTCCTGGCGCTTGAACTCAGGGCCTGGGCACTGTCTCTGAGCTTCTTTTGCTCAAAGCTAGCACTCTACCACTTGAGCCACAGCACCACTTCTGGCTTTTTCTGTTTATGTGGTACTAAGGAATCGAACCCAGGGCCTCATGCATGCTTGACAAGCACTTGACCACTAAGCCACATTCTCAGTCTCTCTCAGATATTTTTACCCTGACTGGCTTTGAACCATGATCCTCTGGATCTCAGCCTCCTGGGTAGTTAATCTTTAGGATGTTCTTAATTCTAGTCTCACTTCATTACCAGAGAGAAGGGAACATGAATACACACACATGTGCGTGTGCATGTATGTGTATGAGTGTGCTTGATAACTCAGGAGTGCATCTGAGAGAATCCAAGCGTGCTCATATACATCCATGCATGCAAGCACATATACCTTCTATCATTTCCTACTTAAACAAGAATCATAAGAGTAAGAGTAATCACGAAGGTAATTTGCTTCCAAGAATCAAAGTAGCAGTGTGCTATGGCTGGACTAAGTTCAAATATCACTCTCAGGACTTTAATCCCCAAAGCTGGGTGTTAATGGTATTTGGGGGTGTCTGGGGCTAGATGAGGTCAGAGGGGGGCTCTCACGGTATCCTGGGAGACAAAGCTAACACACCTGTTCCATGTTGTCACGCTCCATGCTAGTGCCAGCTTTGCACTCTAGAACTTCCCAGACCCCAAACCATGATCTAAACATATCTGTATTTATAAGGACCTGATGGGAGTGTTTTGTCAGAACCACTTACTTGTTTTAAAGCAATATATGTTCCATAGAGACATGTGTGTGTCTCTCTGCATGTCTTTGTGTGTGTGTGTGTGTGTGTGTGTGTGTGTGTGTGTGTGTGTGTATGTGTGTGTGTTCTGGTCCTAGGGCTTGAACTCAGGGCCTGAGCTTTTTTGCTCAGGGCTAGCACTCTGCCATTTGAGCCACATTTCCACTTCCAGCTTTCTGGTGGTTAATTGAAGATAAGAATCTCACAGACTTTCCTGTCCATGAGATATAAACCTTGATTCCCAGATCTCAGTCTCTTGAGTAGCTAGCTAGGATTACAGGTATGAGCCACCAGCACCCCACTAAGACTATTGTTATAGACAGCAAAACTCTGGATCTTAAAGTACTGGTAGTTAAGTGATTTCATGGCCCTTATTTGCCACTGAGTTTTGGAATTTCGTATCACAGACTTGTTCACTGGGAAGAAACAACCCGACAAATTATAACAGAAACACGATACAGAGATTAACAACTGAATCCTACATGATGAAGGCCAAATAAACACCATTCTATAAACCAACTAGGGGAAAAGAGACTCCTCAAGTGGCATTTTGAGAAGACTGTGGAACAGAAATGCATAGGATAGAAATGCATGAAATGCTTCAGGTAATATCCCATGAGCCAGAATTTAGGTAAGATTCAAACACTGATAGCCAGGAAGCATTAGAAGCTGTGAAACCTTCATTCCCCCAAGGACCTGGGATAAAACAGATCATTCAGCTGTTCAAGGCTGGTGCTGAGGACAGCACAGAGATGGCCAGTGCAGAGATGGTACCTGTCTGAAGAATTCCTCCAGCAGCGACATGGTCCAGCGGTGGTGTAGGTCCCAGGCCTTGGCAGGGTGGCTGATATCAGCTGTGTGCAACATCAGGGACAAAGCTTTTGGCTTTTCAATCCTGTGAGCCCAGAGTACAGACAGCACAGGTGACTCACTCAGAAGAGTTCATTAAGGCTGTCATTCACCTCATACCCCTCCCATTCTTCAGCCTCAGTCCAACCTCTGTGGAGCCATCCTCCGACTAGGATATGATCCCCTGGGTCTCTGAGATCACTGAACTAGAATCATCGCACTTCAACTCACCATTCCAGAAAGCAACTTGGACACAAGAGTCACTCATTGATCTGTTACCTCTGCATCCAGGGAATCTTTGATTATTTAGCTTCCCACAGGAAATGATTCTATTTGGCGCAAACCATCACCAGCCCCATCATTGACTGCAATCCTGATGAGTGCAACTGTGAGGCATGTACACCAGGCCCTTGCCTACCAATACGACACTTGAAGCTTACTCAGCACAGTTACTGTGAAGGACACAGGCTGGAGCGTGGACACATTCTAGTGCAGACACCTAGAAAGATGCTCCGTGTCCCCAGAACACACCACACCACAGCCAGGATATGCACATATTCCATGCGGACACCTAGTGCATTCTCTAGTCCCAGGGACATGCCACAGCTTACTCACGCTTCTGGCTGCTGCAAGGCCGTCTTCATTGCTTTGATTTGTTGGAAATGACAAGACATATCCGTGGCCATCACCATCTCAATAACCAAGGTCCGAAACTCCCTTTAGGGACACCCAGAGAGAAAACAGGATGGAAGTTAAAATTGTAAATAAGTAAATAAATACAGAAATTAGTTTATTTCTTGCCACTTTTACCCAAAATAAGTGGTGGGTTAGGCACAGCGTGCACAGGACCAGCTCTCTGCCATAGCTGTGGGCTGAAAGAGGTTCTGGGACTGGTTCAATGGAAGTAGAAAATCCCAAACAAAAATAAAGAAAAGGGCCTGTGGCCTGTCTGCACTTTAACATATCCTAAGAAGCCAGGGGCTGGGCCTTGGAAATCAAGAGCATGTGTCCCCACACCAGTCCTGTGAAGCTATGTCCTGCCAGCTCAAACCTTTCATTCACTTATAGCCCTGGATACTGGACGGAAAGCTTTGGGTTTTGCTGAAGATGTGCACTGAGTAATTATTGAGCTCTAACCTTTGAAGATGAGGGCTAAGTCCATTGCAGTCTAATAAAGCTGAAACTAAGGACTCCCTCTGGCTTGTTTTGGGTGAAGATAGAGTCTCACTATGTATTCCAGGCTGACCTAAAACTCTCACACCTCCTGCCTTGGATCCATTGTTTGCATTCCTTGTATGGCTTATTTGTCTGGATCCTTGCAGAGTGGCAGGCAAAAGTATACTCATTCAATGAACAGTATCTGTTCAATGAAAACGTAAGCATGCGTTAAGCCACAACAAAGACAGAACTTCTGAAGGATTTAGCTGTGTTTATCTACAAGCTTTGAAACATTTTGACCTATGCTTATAACTGCAGTGACTTGCAAAATTGCTTGAATATCCCACAAAGTGTGCATTTTAAGGGAATAATGTCATTGTAATCCTAACCAGTCCTGAGTTGTGGTATTGTCTATTTGCTAACTGTTCACCATTAATGAAGAGATTGAATAATGCTCCCAGCCTCTCACAGCTAGTGAGTAATTCTGTCTGTACTCAAACTCGGGCATGCTTAAATCCAAGGTCATAGCATAATTTAGGAAACAGGAATAAATACTTTTTTTCTGATGAGGGAGGCTGCACTACTGAGCATGGACCCAGGGCAAGCACTCTTTTGGTTGAGCCATACCCTTAGCCATTTTATTGGTATTTTATATTTTGTCTTCTAGATGGAGTCTTGCTAATTTTGTCCAAGCTAGTCTCAAACTCAGGATCCTCCTGCTTCCACCCAGTAGTCCACAATCTAAATAATTCCCATAGAAAAAAATTTAAAGATTATTTAAAAACCCAAATCAACAATAAGGTGTTTTTCCAAATGATAAATGATAAAAATTCACATGTATGGAGCTCACCTAAAAGTAATACAAGTTTTTAAAGGTAATAATTAATATTCACAAAGTGTCCTTGTTTGGACACTATTGGGACAATACTGTCAAATTTTCTTCCACAAGAATCTCTAGCATAATATAGAATTATTTGACCCAAACTGGTTCCATTTCTCAATCCATTGATACAAAAGCAGAAAGATGATGAAATAACTTAGGTGGACCTTGAGGAAAATACTCTATTGCCTTTACTGATAAACATTTGAACATCTGTGTCAAGAAAAAAGTAGAGAAATAAGAATGAACTTCACACAGGTGGAGAGAAGCAGGGGAAAGAGGCAGAGACAGAAAGAGAAGAAAAATAAAATTTTAAGCAGGGTCTAGTTTCAGCATTCATCTCCACAGTTCTCACCCTGACTTTCCAGTCTCTCCCCCTTAGCCTCACCTCCAGTCATCCTTTGAGAGGTTGATCAAAATATTCATCTCTTCATCTTCTTGCAGAAGCCGGTAGGCTGCACTTAAGTGGTGATTTTCCAGTACCGATCTGTCGTTGTAGAGAATGGCTGGATCTGACCTGAACAGAAAGCCACACACAATCAATGAGGAAGGGGACCACTGAGGCCTGCTCAGCTGGCACGTACAGGCTGGGAGGCACCATCGCTCGCCCTATGTTTAGAAGCGATTATTTGCCCATGTAAGTGGAAGCAACTGAAAGCTAAACAAACACTACAAGTTATCCATCCACACCGAGCAACATTCTACAACCCACTCATGGGCAGAAAGCCTGTGACATTCAGCCCAACAGCTCTGCACAGAACTATTTCATAACTAGACTCAATCAACTTCACTAGTGGCATCTAGTGTTTATCGGGCATCTTTCTTAATGTGGGTAATGTCAAACATCCTTTTACTTTCTGGAATTATTTTACTTTTCCTTCATAGTTAATTCAATGGATGCGATGGTATAGATCTGTTCGCTCTCTGTGAGCCACCTCTGGTAGAAGCCTGATGCTAATATTTTCCACAGGAAAGACACAGGAGCTCAGTTGAAAGTAAGAAGCAGCCACTTTCTGACTGTTCTCTCTCACCAAACACAGGGATATATATTATTATAGCACCTTTAACTTAATGAAAACTTCAATTCTTACAGGCCCTTTATGTCCCATGGAAGAAGCTGAATCAGGAGATGAGAGGTATCTTCTTGGAGCCTTGTAGTGGTCATATGTCAGGGTGAGGGGAAGGTGAGGTCTCCCCAGAGCAGGCCACTCCAAGATGGCATCCACCTGTCCCTGGCCAAGCTTTGGGGTGGATCTAGCCAACCTTGAAAGTGTTAGATTTACTTATCATTTAACAGACCTGATCGCACACTTAGTTTTCTGAGTAGTGATCACCAGAAAGAGAAGACCACCTTACCAGAACCCCAGAGATTGGAGGGCATGAAGACTGTTATCATGTCAACCCAAGCCCCGCAAACCACCACCTGTCCGTACTGCTTTAGTTCACATCGTCTCTACACAAACTCCCCACCACATAATAGAAATAGGCAGAGCACCGCATAAATAAAGCACTATAGTAGAAGAAAAACTGGTCCCCATTGGATCTGAATAAAATAAGAACTAGGAACCAGTGGCTGCTTCAACCCTAGCCACTGACTGAAGCTGACCAGACCCTTCTTCTGCAACTCACAGCCGCCATGCCAAAGAAAGCTGTCAAAAGCACAGCTCGCTGACTTCTGAAACACTTTCCCTGCCATGTTTTGCTTCTCTCCAAACATGTCCCAGGCTCACCGAGTCTGAATGTGGAAATTGTTGGTGGTGCCCGTGTGTTCATAGTCATGGATGGCAGCTGAGAAGATGATGGCGAAGATCTCCAGCTCCGTCAGCCAGTTCTAGGAGTGAGACAGAGCAGTCAGATGACATGGCCCCAGTTCTGAGAGGGAGGCAGAGCAGTCAGGTGACCTGCCCCTTCCTCAGTGTTGACAACATGTCCACACTGCCACCTCTCCAACCTGCAGCTGTGAGCAATTGCCAGAGGTGCTTTCTGACACACAGTGAATTCATTGTACATGCTGCAGAATTGAGAAATGGAAGGGGAGGGGTGGGTCAAAGGGGGTGAAGATGTTGAAGTGATGACACAGATCAAGATGCATTGTACGCATAACTTGCTCTGTTAAATGGCAAAATATTCAATACATACCCTAAAATTAAGAGAAGGGGTAGGTTAGGAGGGGTGGGTAAGAATGTGGAAAGGGACGACATTGATCAAGATATACCATGTTCATAAACTGCTTTGGTGAATGGCAACTCCTTGTGCAACTATTCAAAGAGAACAAAAATATTCCAAAAAAGTTCTTAATAAAGAAAAATCATAAGTTTTCTGCTTTGTTTGCTTTTGTTTGTGAATAGCCTGGGACTCGTGGTTTTCAAGCAATGTGCTAGGTTGAAAGAGTTAACTAGTAGTTTACCTTTTCCCCAAGAGTCAAGGAGACTGAACATGAAGACTTTAAAAGGTCTCAATCTTCTCCTGAGTTTCTCTCTCTCCCTCTCTCTCTCTCTCTCACGCATGCGTGTGCGCACACACACACACACACACACACACACAAACACACACATGTGTACACATACACAAACATCATACACTGCCAAGCACAATGGAAGACCTACTGTCTGATTATGGTATGATACACAAGTAGATGCATGGGGGAGATGACACAGGGTGCACAAGTGTTTGAAGGGCCCCATCCCCCTAGGCACTATCATGGTTGGTTATGGCTCAGGGCTTTCCCAGTGTGCTCCCTGGGTAGCAGAACTAGTGTCACTAGTGCTAAAAATACAAATGAAATTTCTGGCCCCAACCAATGCTCCTGGCTTAATCATGTGTGTCTGAGGAGACCATCTGAAACCATATGCTGGAGTTTGAGAGGACTTCTGCTCTAGAACCTCCCTTAGCTAATCTCCACTGATGGGTCTGGGGGTTTGCTGATATTTCTAATCCCTCTGTGCCCCTTAGCACCTAAGACCTGTGTTCATGACCCACGGGCTACTCTCTGGTGCCCTCTGCTCACTTTCACTAAGAGGGTCATGGTGCTCACAAAATTTGGTGTAGTTATTCCAAACCCTGTTGTACTTGGTTATTACCATTATACAACATGACATAAACCAATAAAGATGAACAGAAAAATGAAGCCACTTCCTTAGAACACAAATCCAATGCTTTGAGCAGTTACTAAGAGCACTGCTGTCCGAATAGGTATGACAACTGCCAGAACACTGAGAACCCATGTAAAAATCTAGCAATTGTGCATTCTGCTTGCTTCATGAGGGTCTTTAAAGAAATAAATCTAGAAATCTCAGAGAGGGGTATAGGGAAAATGTAAAAAAAAAAAAAATACTGAACTTGGCAGAACCCCGGAAAGAGTTTGTAATGTGTGCCTAAAATAAGGGCATAAAATATATTTATAGGACTTAAGGTTATAGAAAAGGACTTTAAATGAGCATACATCTTTCTGATTCTCAGTTTTAGCCATTTCTTTCTATTAATAATTAACTTTTGTCATCATCTAAGAATATTTTTGAGAATTAAGGCCTTCTTGGAGGACAGACATGGGGTACCACATGGCGTCCAAGAGCAGAACAGTTAATAAAATGGATTTCAGAAGAAAAATCTAAAAATATCACAAAAAAAGTAGAAAGGCTGGGCCACAACCAGCATGAAAATTTCAAATGATTAGAAAACCAGCTCTTAGATTAAAGAAGAACTCAGGTATACACAGACAGATGTGGATAACAACAGTTTCTGTGGAAAAGACGCAGACGTCTGAGTCGAAACTGAACTGGTATAACATGGCTGCCAAGTCTATTGGACACAGTTTCAGACTGTGAGACACCATTGTTAACTCTGGTGATGCAACAGAACCACCACCACCCAAAGCTGCAAACATATCATCAGTTGTACCCGTTGTAAATGATTATGGTCTGGCGATGACAGTGACAACTAGTGTCTACTACATCAAGTCCAGGAGGAAGAACACTTCACAGGTGACGGAAAACCTCCAGATTTCCCAGGGTGGCGAGGCAATTCCTGGGAGTCTGAAATAAAATGTCATCTTCCTGGGCTCAAGCTCAACAAGCATGGGGACATCCTTCAATAAGAAGTCAGTATCAGGACCAGAGAGATGCAGACAGATATAGATGATAGATGGATAGACAGACAGAGACAGAGATGAGAGAGAGAGTTAGATATAGACAGATGATCAATATGATTGAGGTATGGTATACACATATGAGAAATGCCATGGAAGCGCCTTTGAACAATTAAAATACACCGTAACAAAAATGAATATTAGAAAAGTAAAGTATGTCCTGTGGAGACTGTGTAAGATTGGGAGGCAGGGTGAATGAAGAGGTGAGTATGGTTGAAATATCTTCTGTCCTTGCTGGGCTTGGCCTGGGAAAGGGGGAGGGGATGGAAGAGTGAGGGTGGAGTGTGTCAGATCAAGGCACATTATGTGCATATAGGGACCTGCCACCATGAACTCCCTTGGACAATGAATTGGAGCTGATTTTATTAAGGCAGCATCATGTTTTGTGTAGTTCAAGAGTTATGCTCTCTACATACCGCCACTCCTGTCTTGTAGAGGAGGTAATGCACCGTCTGTGTGACATCGGCAGCATGCATTAGATTGTGGTAAGGGTTTTTGTGCTTGCTGTAGCCCACTTCCAGGGCCTCCACAAAGGAGACAAGTGCAGAAATGGGGATCTGAAAGAGAAGAACAAGCTTCATTCACTCGAGGGGGCTGCGCAGGTGGAAGGCACACAGCCTCCCCCCCTCCCCTTGCTCCAGGTGGAAATCACATGAGGAAATCACAGTGACTTACAATGAACAGAAATTACTGGAGAATTGCCAGATAACTTGAAATCAAATATGAGTGCCCTAGCTGCAGAACATCTGGCCCTGGGGGCCCTGAGGAATGACGTCAGAATGATCTTAAAGAGCTTTAGTTTGATTGCCATGCAAACCAAGGACTTGCTGCACAAGAAGAAAATGAAGTGAGCTATTACTACGCTAATTTTCTGTATTTCCTTGTCCTTGTTCCTCTATAAATAGCCTCTGACATCAGTGGTGATGACGCATTGGGCGTAACGGCCTTTGACAGCAGTGACAATGGGGCTGGAAGGAGAAGGAGATGGGGCAGCCATGGAGCCCAGCCATGGCAGCCTCTGGCAAGCTCTGGGTGACTCCAGAAGATGGAGATCTGCAGCTTCTCCAGCCTCTTTCTTCTAAGAAGGCCCCAGACAGCATAGGATATAAAGCACCCAACACAGAATAACATGCCCAAGCCACCTAAAGATATTGATAAGGAGCCTCTTGGTCATAAATCACAAGGATGGACAGCTGTGAGGTTTATTTGTTCATCTTTGTAGTGAGGCACTTACCTTAAAGCGGCTGATCAGGTCATAGCGTGTGAGAAGCTCGTAGAAAATGAATTTCAGAGCGTGGTCCCCACTGGCTTCATTGAGAGAGAAGACGTCAAAAGACCACTTGTCCACATCCTATGCGGGCAGAGAGCACATGAGCGTATGCCCACCAACCCAGCCGCCAGGATTCCACAGCCAAGGACTGTGACAGGCATCCACACAAGTCCACATACATCCACACAGGTTTACACAATACACATGTGTCCATACAGGTTCACACACGTCCACCCATGTCCACACACATCCACACTCCACACACGTCCATGCACATCCACACACTTCCCATCCCAGGCTTGATCACTTCAATCCAGTAGTCCTACATAGCCCTGGCTGTCAAAAGCAGTTAGTCTGCAGAATTTCTCCAGTGTGCAGGGGGTGGTAGGCATTATGACGGATTGGTGATAACAATCATGAATGGTAGGAAGGTAGTCAAATGTCTCAAATGAGAAAGCTGAAACTCAAGGTCCCTAAGCCACACTGCAGGAACCAGTAAGGCACCCCAGCAATACCTGCACTCGGCACCCCCACACACACTGGGGCCATACATAGTAAGGACACTTGCACACTACATTTAGTGTACTTTGAGCACACTTCCCCCTCAAGGCTCTATCTTACTGAGCAAAATGATTTTACACAGTTATTAAACCTCACAACTCTAGAGCGTGGTATCGCTTCCCCAGATCTGACGGCAGCCAAGGAGATGACGTGAAATGTCAACACCAGATGGTAGCACAATTAGGCGATAATACCAGAGACTGACAGACAACATTGTGAACTCAATTCATCCATGCTGCAACCTGGGCCCCACGCCCTCAAGACCTGGCGAGGAAGGACACAAGCCACACACAGCAAAATCTGTTGAGAGGTACTCAAGACTACCAGTGAAACCTTGGTTCCTAGAATTGACATGGCCACGAATCCTCCATTGTCTAATGGAAAAGCCACTGATAGCTCAGGGGACTGGGAAAAGTCTTTTCACACCAGACATTTTTGGCAGTACTAGGACCCAAACTCAAGGATTTGTGCTTATTTGGCAAGTTCCGTACCACATGAGCCACATGCCCCCAAGACCTTTTTGAATTCCTATCTTTTGAACAGGTTCTTACTTCCTTCCCAGGCTGGCTTGGGCCACCATCTTCCTATTTACCTTTCCTGTGTAGCTGGGATGACAGACATGTACTACCTGCTCAGCTCCTTGTTGGTTAAAATGGGGATCTCACATTCTTTTTGCCTAAGTGAGCCTCAAATCATGATCCTCTCCATCTTGCCTTTGGAGTCCCAGGATTACAGGTGTGAACCCCTGTGTCCAGCCACATATGACAATTTTTAATCATGTTCTCCAGGATGAATTTCTTTTAAGAAGGAAAATCTCTCACTGGAATATCAAAGTAAAAAGCTAAGGTTTATTCTGGTTCTCAGATGCTCTTCAACCCCTTCTTAACTGTGGTTCTTAAGATTAATATTTCACCCAATCACTGTGGGCTTACTCAAAATACTGGTGGTCACACAGACTGAGAATCCTGGCCCTGGCGTCTGCATTCTAACAAGCTCCCAGTTTATCTGTCTTAAACATTCTTCCTATTTACCAAATTTTGCCTGAAACAATCCCCATGGGAAAACCACACGAACTTCCCTCAAGGAAGCTGGAGTCTGCTCACATCCTCACACTTAAACCTGGAGTCTGGCCAACCTGTCACTTCCTGAGTCACAGGATGATGTCCTTCTAGAATAGGAGGTGCCCCTGAGTTTCCAGTAACTGCACCCAGAAAACTGGAGAGAAATAACAAAAAATTAGAAGCTACTATTTACTGGGGGAAAAAAGAGAAAGGAATGCAAATTTAGAACTGTGGTGTCTCTTACTTAGTTGTCATTTATGCTGTGTGCCCACAAGCATTAACACAACCATGGCATGGATAAGTTAGTGAATTATGTTCTCTATCTTTGAGGAAAATATCTGTCATAGAAGAAACCAATAGTGATTCTACATTGAAAAAAAAAATCTTTCCTCTAGCAGATACCATATACAAAGGAAATGAGACTCTTTCTCTGTTCCCAACTCACCCCGACCAAAGCAAAGAAAAGTCTGGGGATCTGGAAAAATATTAAATCTTTAAAATGTTTTGAACTTCTAGTGGATGCCTGTAAACCCAGCCACTCAAGAGGTGGAGACAGGAGAATCATAGACAGAACTTGTTTGAGCAGAAAGTTAGAGAGACCCTAGATCAAATGTCAAGCTAGCCTGGCAGTACATATCTGTAAACCCAACTACTCAGGAAGTACAGATAGGAGAATTGCAGCCAAGTACTGGGCAAAAGCAAAAGACCCTATCTGAAAATATTAAGTGAAACAGGAAAAACGGGCTAAAGGCCTTGACATCAAACCCCAGTTGCCCCCCCACCACAAAAAAAGGCTTTGAACTTTTCTAGTCAACAGAGGTCAAGGCCAAAGCAAACAGCCTAAATGTACATATCAATAAGGCATGCAAAGGAGGGCAGCAATTGAGAGCTAGTGCTTGCTTCAGGTCTGCACCTCTCCCTTAGACAACCTGTTTGCACCAGAGACTTCCCCTACCCTCCCATAAAACAACAGCCTGTAATGTACACAAGTTGTCTGTGTTTTTTTTTATTCTGCATAGAAAAGAGGGGCTGGAAATGTTGCTTAGTGGTAGAATGTTTGTCTAGCACAAATGAAGCCCTGGGTTTGATCCTCAGTACCAGAAGTGGTACTGTAGCTCAAGTGGTAGAGTGCTAGCCTTGAGCAAAAGAAGTTCAGTGACAGTGTGCAGGCCCTGAGTGCTGCTGCAGCAGCAGCAGCAGCAACAGCAGCAGCAGCAGCAGCAGCAACAGCAGCAGCAGCAGCAGCAGCAGCAGCGGAGGAGGAAGAGGAGGAGGAGGAGGAGGAGGAGGAGGAGAAGAAAGAAAGAAAGAAAAGAAAGAAAGAAAGAAAGAAAAAAAGAGAGAGAGAGAGAGAAAGAAAGAAAGAAAGAAAGAAAGAAAGAGAGAGAGAGTGAGAGAGAGAGAGAGAAAGAAAGAAAGAAAGAAAGAAAGAAAGAAAGAAAGAAAGAAAGAAAGAAAGAAAGAAAGAAAGAAAGAAAGAAAGAAAGAAAAAGAAAAGAGGCTTCAATTTGGTGGTGGGAAGGGAAAGGTTCTGGTAAATGTCTAAGTATTCATATCTCCTCCTGTGTTTATGCTATGACAAATAAGAGATTAAAGATGAGAATATGCTCTTAGTGATCCTAAGACATTTCAGGGTCAATTGTGAAAACTGATGTGATTTCATAGCGACGTTATGACACATGAGAGCTCATAAGGTTATCTTGCTGATTATATGGGGAACAGGCTGTGGATCACACTGATATAATGGGCATTAAAATGGACCCAGGGGTGGTGAAAGAGAAACACATAGATTCTCAGAGCATTCTCCCTTCTCCTCAGATTAAGGAAGCAGAGACAGAGACAAAAAAAAAGTGAGCATCTGTCTGTATGTCTACCTGCCCAGCTACCTGCCTATCTATCTATCTATCTATCTATCTATCTATCTATCTATCTATCTATCTATCTACCTACCTACCTACCTACCTACCTACCTATTTATCTTCTATCTGTTTCTACCTATCTATTCTATCCAATTATCTAGTTATCATGTACCTATCTATCAATACATACATCTATCTATATCTATTTGGTATCTATTGAGTTCTATCATCTATTTGCCTGTCTAGCAATCTATATATCTATTATGTGTCATGTGTCTTTCCCATATTTACCATTGATCTATCATCTACCCATCTAGCTATTATCTATCTATTCACACATCTACCGATTTAATATCTATCATCTATTTACCTAGTATCTATCATCTATCATGTATCTATCTATATATCTACCTATTTGTCTATTAGCACATAACATCTACCATCACGTATCATCTATCCACCTATCAGCATCTATCTAGCTCTGTAGTACCTATCATCTATGTATGAATGAATGTGTGTATATATATATATAGCATATATAGCTATCTACCTACTATCTACCATCTATCCATCTGTTGGTCTCTGTCTATCATCTATCATCTATCTATCTCTTTTATCAGCTAGCTAGCTAGCCATCATCTATGGTCCCATGCATTCAGCTAGTGGCTCTGAGACAAGAAGAACTATGAATATACAGTCAAGATGTCCCTGAGGCTCATTTTGATGTAACTTTCATTCTCAATTCCATGAATAGGCAATTTATCTTCTGAAAACATCATCAGGTCATTGTTTTCAGGCTCCAGAGAAAAACAACATCTTTAACAGATCAGAATTCAAGATGCCCTAAGCAAACAGACTAATTCTATGTGTGTACACTAGGTAGTGCTAACCAGCCTTGTGACCCAGGTCCCTTCCACATCTCTACTTGGGATTCAGAGTCAAATCAAGCCTAGGCAAATGGACCCCAAGACCAGTGGGTTGGAACCAGCCTGGAGCGGCACCTCCACTTTGAGGCTACAAGATACTCTGCATATTTCTATGAGGTAGCCTGTCAGGATTCGCCTATTTAAATGCGAAATTTTGGGTGACATCTATGACCCCTTGGCTCAGTCTACTTCTTGGAAAAACAGCAGGAGAAAGGCAGAGACAAAGGCTCTGGGGGCCAGCATACTTGCATACAGCAACATACTCCTGAGAGCTTACTAAGGTGTTATAAACACAGCTCTCCAACTTTAGCTCTATTTTTTTCCTTAAATCTTACTGAGTCTTACTCTCTTCCCATTTGCCACATTTTTACTCACACCAATTGAGTGTACAAGGGGACTTTATGTTGACATGTGCATATACACATACAATGTGCCTTGATCAGATTCACCCTTCTGCCACCCTCCCCATGCACCTCTGCCTTTCCAAACCAATCTAAACAACTTTAAACATACATGTTCATTTGTAAACACACACTGCACACACATATTTTCACACTATATGCACCTTCCTCGTCCTCCGCTTTATCCTCTTCCCTTTTACTTGCCCCCGCATCCTATATAGAACCTGCTCTTCATTCCTGTCCCTCATTTTCTTTTACTTTTCTTATCTATAAAGTGGACTCGGAGTGGATAATCACACAATGATGCAATGACAATCACCAAAAGATTTTCCCATGATAGGCTTTGACCATATCATATTTGATATCCATAAGGCCAAAGTTAGCAAATTTCATACAACCAGGCATTGCATACCCTAGAGAAACAGAAAGCCACAGAGCCCATGGTTTTGGTTTTTTTTTTTTTTTAATTTAAGAAAAATAAGGCTGAAAATATCATTATCCTATTGAAACCAATCAGAAAATGCCAATGAAAGCTGGATGTTAGGGATCATGAGCAAAAGAACTGTGAATGGAATCCTCTCCTTTTCTAAGAAGAAGTTCCATCACACTTTTTATGAGGTGCCGTGTGTACTGCAAACCTTTCACTGGCCTTACCTTTAGTGCCTCAATGACAGCAGGGGGGTAGCTCAGCCCAACCATGTTTGATGTCCGTCTATACATTCTGGCAATATTGGAGAGGAAAAATGCAATTTTAAAAAGGGCATCTGCAGTCCACAACTCCATATTTACACAGTATGGTGACAAATCATGAGAAGCTAGAAAATCTAGAGACACAAAGAACCTAAAGTTCCTTTTGGCAACTTTTCAAAGGAGCCTTATACCATTACATTCAAAAGAAATTAAAGCAATCCCAAATGCATAAACTACCCTAAATGAAAAAAGTCTATGTGCCCTAGGCTGGAAATTAAATTATGAAAGGGGTCACCTGCTCTACCCAAAAGAATTACAGAACAGTAGAGACACTTTTCAGCATAGTTCTTGAACTTGAATAAAGTACTACTGTGCACAACCCACTAGCACAGCCTGTCCTTTACAATTATCAAAACAAGTAAGAAAGTTGTTCTATATAAACTCTGAACCTGCCATGTATTTCTAATGTATCATTGTAGCTAGAAGTGCAGCTCAAGTGGTAGAGTACCTGCCAAGTAAGCATAGGCCCTGAGTTTAAACCCCATGGTCAAATGCCTCTCCCCACCTCCCCTGCCCCCTACCCCTAGTTAAAAGAATGAGTGTGGCTGTGAAACAGGGATTACAGGAAGAAATAAATCTATTTTGAGTAGCAGGGGAAATTGTTTTATTTCAAGGTCCAAGAAAATCAGAATGTCGTGGAAAACATAGCTCTTTAATGAACTGTGCTCTCAGATCAGCAAATGCAAAGCTCCCCACCCATTCAAAAGTGGACACTGTCCACATATTTCAAAGGATGGTGGATTAAATGGCTTCCTTCTTTAAAAATTAGAGACTGATCCAAGCACAGGTGGCTCATGTGTGTAGTCCTAACTACTTGGGAAGTTGAGAATGGGAGGATTATGGGTTCCAAGCCAGCCTGGGTGAAAAAACCAGCAAGACTCTATCTCAACTCATGGTTGATGTATCCTGGTGGTCCTAAACTATGCAGAAGGCTGAGTGAGGGAGGGTCGCAGACCAGGCCAGTCCAGACAGAAGAGTCCACAAGATGCCATCTCTACCATGAGAAACTAGACCAGGGGCATGTCCTTGTCAACCTCATAAAATAGACAGATAACTGTTGGGGCATGTGCCTGGACAGGAAGTGAAACCCAATCTCAAAATCAACCAGGGAAAAGTAGGGCAGAAGGTGTGGCTTGGTGGTAGAGTGCTGGCCTGCCAAGCCAGGCCTTGAGTTCAAACCCAATACCAACTCCCCCAAAAGCTCAAACTAAATGCCTCCTGATTAAGAAAGGGGATTCTGATCATGGGAGGTGGGGGGGATGTATTCTTATGATATCTCAGAGATTAAAACAGATATGGTTTTTATCATTTCTCATTCGAGACTGTTTCCCACCCATTAATTTCCCTGTTTACAAGTCTCACAGCTCCATGGAAGCCAGGCTTCCCATTACTGGGGGCTGGCAGCT
Source organism: Dipodomys spectabilis (assembly GCF_019054845.1). Lineage (NCBI taxonomy): Eukaryota > Metazoa > Chordata > Mammalia > Rodentia > Heteromyidae > Dipodomys > Dipodomys spectabilis. Next base: position 12,846,313 of record NW_024870855.1, on the reverse strand, counting down.
CCTTTTGCTGCTTTGTTCCTGAGTGATGATGAGCGCGACTTCTTTACCTCTCCACAAATATCCCAGCCTGCACCGCGTGCACGATGCTCTTGAACCGGGGTTTCTCCTCGCTTCTGCGGAGCATCAGCCCCATCTGCCGGGTGAAGGTGGAGGCCAGCCAGTCCCGGACCTCAGAGGGCACAGCATCTGACTGAATGTCACTGAGCTCATCCTCCGTGTCCAGAAGTCGCCTGAGCAGGACAAACAAATGTGACACTAAGACTGAACTTGAATAAGGGCCCCTGGCCATCACAGCCACTGTTCACCCTGTACTGAATGAGGGCCCCAGGGTCTCTACAGCTGCTGACTAGCCCACCCGCTGCGCAAGCACAAAGAAACTAAGTTGAATCGGACACACACAAAAATACAGTATTATTGTGGCTCCCTGGATTATAGTTTGGGTGTTGAACGGCCCCAAGGGGCCAATGTATTCAAGGCTTGGTTTCCAGCAAGTGATACTATTGGGAGATGGTGCGAACTTCAAGAGTTAGATCTTGAAGCCCTGCAAGTGTGACCTCAGAGGCGACAGTGGGCTGAGCCCCTTCCTTTTCCTCCCTTTTCCTTCCTGGTGGCCATGAGCTGAACAGCTCCTGCCATGATGGGCTACTTGCTCCAGGCCTAAAGCCATGAAGCCAATTCATCATAAAAGGGAATCGCTCCAAAGCTGGGAGCCCAAGTTAAACTTTTCCTCTTCATAAGTCAATGGCCTCTGATGGTAGAGCAATGGAAAGCTGTCTGAGGCCCTGAGCAAAGGACTCAGGGAGAAGAGGGGTCAGAACTGCCCCATCTCAGGCTCTCCAGGCCCACTCATCCTTGGGCTCCTCTGGCTGACAGATCCACTGGTCACAGTGTGCACACACCAACTACTTAATCCTCTAAGGAATTGTGGAATTTGAGTGAAATTTTAAACTTCCTTCTAAAAACTCAGGCACAAGGAGGTTTAAATAATTCCATAGATGGACTAGGTACATTGATTTTAAAAAATAATGAACATTTGCCGGGTGCCAGTGGCTCACGCCTGTTATCCTAGCTACTCAGGAGGCTGAGATCTGAGGATCGCAGTTCAAAGCCAGCCCGGGCAGGAAAGTGCGTGAGACTCTTATCTCCAATAAACCACTCGGAAACCGAAGTGGCACTCACTGAAGAGCTGAGGGATAGTGCCCAAGCCCAGAGTTCAAGCCCCATGACCAACAACAAAAAAAAAGAACATTTAAAGTCTTTACAAAACATCCCCCAACCACAGCAAAGCAGGCCTCTGAAGTAATCATCTTAAATGATGTCAACTGATACACCTTCTTGTCTAATAAGATGTAACTGAAACTTAAATGTCTAAATCCAAGCCAAATTGCTAAAGTAATGTAGTTTTAGAACATGAGTGCAATGAGTTAAATCATCAGATGGCTGTGTTTTGCTGGACAGCAAACTTGTCCATAGGTCAGGTAACTAGAAATGAACATAAATCCAATAGTAATTCCATACTGTGATAAGTTATAAAGCTGAATGGTTCTGCTTAGTAAAGATATTCGATTACTAGAACAAGGGAATAATATTAGGAACTTACATTGTTAGGATTTTAATAAAACCTAAAATTGAATGCTAGACCAATCTAGTCCTACTACAGTAAAAGTGAGCATTATAGAAGCAGATGTCAATGAAAAAGTTATTTTTGTTTTTGGTTACTAAGTTGAGGTAAGAAAAAAACACACAATGGAAGAGATGTTGGTATTAAGAGTCCTTAAATAAGCCACAAGGCTTGTCACTGCCATACCAAGCCATGTGATCCTTAGATTACAGAAAAATTAAAATTCAAATTCCATTCCCCCCCCCCACCCTAAAATTAAGACATCACAAATGCTGACAAAGCAGCATGTCTTATGAGAAACAAGAAAGGCCTTTTATATCTCACATTTTCCAAAACAGAAAGCAATGTTTTATATTTTCAAATGCATGTTTAGCACCCAGAACTGCTTTGATTCTTTTTGGACAATTCAATGGAAAAGTGTGTAAAGAAAACCAATGACAGACATCAGAGAAGGAAGAAGAGCACATGATCTTCCATCTCTCCAGGTCCTCAGCGTTCAGGCTACTGGGAATTAAAACCAGCCCTGTGTGCACATAGTCACAGTATGCAGCAATCACAGTGCAGGGGAGAAAAGTCTATGGATGTTTCAGAATTGTATTTGTATTTCTTCCTTCTATATCACCTCCCCTTCTGTCCTAATAGTCATTGGAGATGAGTTCTGTCCATTCCTTTTACAGATGAAGAAGCACAGAGGGAAAGACACTTACCCAAACCAATCTCATTCCAAGGGCTGGAGTCTCACAACCCTTATACCTGCTGGAGAACAGTTTTTAAAAATACTGGACAGTAAATCACTTTACTGATTTGCAAACATCTTTAGCTTACCGGGTTTCATCAATGTATACAGATTCCAGCACTGTGGCTGCATATTCCAAATTCTTCTTCAGATCTACCACGGAGGCTTCCCCTCTCTCTAGCTGTTTCACCAAAGATCGTAACCTACAAGAAATGGAAAGTGACACAGCTTCATTAGACTAGAGGAACAAAGAATTAGGGTGACACATTTTTAGAGTCATTGAATGTTGCTCTTTAGCACAATACAAGGATAATACTCATAGGGCCAAAGGAACAAGTCACAAAATAAACATAGTTTATTGTCCTTGCCAAATGAACAAAAATGTTCTCATAACCTGGCCCTAGACACTCCCAACACAGAGGAGTGTCCAAACTATCAGTGATTTTGCTTTTCCTTGGACTTCCATCTTTTTGGTTACAACTCAATGTGGTAAGGTAGAACCAGTGGCAATACCAGCCAATGACTCTGGAGGATTTCTCTGTGGAAAGAACTTCATTCAGCCTTGATCACAGAGGACAGCTTGAAAATATCCACTGGTAATAGAAGTGTGCTGAGAATAGACCTTAATCCTCAAAACCCAAGAGGAAAGGACAAAACAAAACAATAACGGGAAAATATGACTCACAGAAGGAAGAACCAGGAATCCTATCTACCTATAGTAGGATTTTCATAAAAATAAAAATAAACAGCTTTGATCAAAATAGGCTTTTGTAGGTTAAGGCAAAGCCTTAACTGAGCCGAAGAAAAAGGGTCAAATAGGTCAGAAAAAAAATAGCCAGTATGTGTTATTGCAATTTTTTTATTCCAAAGAATAGAAAAAAGAACTTGAAAAGCTTTGAGAGAAAAATACATTGCTTCAGAAGTTACAAATCTGAAACTAGTCATAGACTTCTCTGAAGTCAAACCCAAAAAGTGACTAAAAAGTTTTGAGAATACACCATTGAAGGCATTTATGTCTATATCCCGTGGAGCTGCCAACAAAGATTGTAAAAACCACGAAGATATTCTTAGATGCCAACAAACTCAAAATACTATCGCTTATATGCTTCAATAAACAGATACAACTTCCTGGGCTCCAGGTAAGTGGACAGTGGGTTTATGGACCACATCTAACTATGCCAGCCTTTGCAAAAACAGAAAACAAGTGCCCAAGGATTCCTGAAAGAAGAGGCTGACACAACATCACACTACAGACACAAGGACAACCAGACATGCAGATGAGGTGGCATCATACTATACTACAGACACAAGGACAACCACACATGAAAACACGGTAACATCGCAAGGCTCACACTACAGACACAAGGACAACTGGATATGAAGACAAGGTGACCACAATATCATACTAAAGACACAAAGACAACTGGACATGGAGATGAGATACCATTCCATTTTCTAAACAAGCTCCTGTTTTAACATAAATACCTTCCAATGCCTACCTGTTCTATGACCTAAAAACTATCCTGTTTTAACATAAACATCTTCCAATGCATGCCAGTTCCATGACCTAAAAACTAACAGTGTACAGAAATTCTGAACTTATGAAGAGCATTATGCAGATTCTGGATTCACAGCCTCTACTTTAACAGCTCCCCTCCTGGGACAACAGGCAGCAAGGGAGTTGTTGTGCGATGCACCAAGGAGCCAGACCCAGGCCGGGCACAGGGGTCCCACAGAGAAAACCTGGCATGGAGCCACATCCAGCAGAGCCCAGCCGCAGCTCTGAAAGGCTTTGTGTCACAATTCGTAGGAAATTGGCCAAGCAGGGACCGGTCACCAGCAGGATGGGTGAGCAGTGCCATTTATGAAGTAATGGACTGACCCACTGGAATGTTATAAACAAAACAAGTCCCAGCCAATGGTTTCAACAAACCCAAGGAAGACATGATACGGGGATAGAATGCCTTCAGGGTACACCAGAGGTACCCCCACTTCTGAAATGAGCAGAGACTCAACCAACAACCTGGCAGGCAGTAGAGAAACAGACCAAATCTTTTGTTTGGGAAAATCTTCTAGCTGATGATTTGAGGATAAGCAAACACACAAAATTATCTAGAAAGTTCCGTAATAAGGACAAAGAAGGAAACCATCCTCCAAATGCAGAGAAAGGACTCGCTTCTGAAACAAAACAAAAAAAAATAATTCACTAGTAGAAGGAGAAATAAAATTCTGGGTAGCATCTGTTGTGGGCTCAATAAAATTCAAGAAAGTCTACATCTGTGGACGCTGGAATTGGTGTTATAAAAAGCGAGCATATTGAGAGGAGAAGCAATTAAAAGGAAATGAAATACGATAGTAAAAAAGTAAGAATTCTTTTTTGAAAAGTTAAAACGAACCAAATTTCTAAGTACCCAACTCCTGTTTGGCTCAAGGAACCGTCCATGTTGGATACAAACTAGAACTATCAACTGAATACTTCACAAAAACACCACTCAACCCCCCAGGAATTCCAGGTGGTCCTTCTGTCCACATTGTTGAGTTTAGCCCAGTATACAGGCAGCTGCTCCACAGCCCCAGCCCACTCTCCACTCTGCCCCTCATCCCTTCACTCAGAACCCCTGCCCTGCCCCTCCCATCACCTCCTTCCTAAGACCAAAGGCTGCCATTTCTCAGCTTCTTCACCACTGCACTATTAGGAGACACCAGTCTTTGAAATTCCTCTAGTTCTGGGAATCAGGACTCTCGCCCGTTCTCGCAATGTTGTACATTTTCCCTAGATCTGAATCCATCAGAATCCATCAGAAAATGAGCTGCCCTTTCATCATTACATTGTAAAGTATTCTATCGCACTTGGAGGAGAGCTGGGTGGGAAGGCTGGACAGCCTTTCTTTGTTTCCCAAGGGAAGTGGACCTGTGTGAATTGATTATCACGGAGAGGCTGAGGGCCAAGGACCCACTGTGTGGCAGCAGTCTATATGCTGAGAAAGATGGAGGCTATCTATCTACCTTCTGAATACTGCCACAAGGGATGTTGGTATTGGCACCCAAAAGGAATACATTTTGAAGAACATTCATAACAAATTCACAAGGAAAAAAGAGAGAAGAAAAGGGGAAGGGGGGAGGGAGGAAAGGGAAGAGAAGGGGAGGAAGAATAAGGGAGGAAAGGAAGATGGAGAGAGGAAAGGAGGGGAAGGAAGGGAAGAAGAAAGGAAAGAAGGGAAAAGGACAATGAAAATAGCAGAATTCAAGTTTGTTTTCTGAGAGAACACTCGTGGTCTCCACTCTATCCATTGCTGTTACTGCACTGCCAGACAATAGTTCCAGAACAAAGGTGTAGCACCATTTCAAGCTCCCCAGCCTCGGCTAGCTACCCATGTTAGACAGCTTGAACTGTTCCCAGGGAACAGCCACCAAGCCCCCCATCTCTTCATGCAACCACTGTTCTCTTTGTACATCTTTGCACATGACTGAAATATCATGTTACCTCTGTTTCCCATACCTCAGCATCAGAGGTGAGTTCTGGATGCTGAGTCCCCAGCACTCAGGCCGGCCTGTGGGGCCCACAAAGGAGCTGGTGGATGGGAACTGAGAAGAAGAAAAAAAGTTTTGCTTTTGTTGCTTTCTTACTACTAAAGCAAATTTTTAGGACCCATAGGGTACATGCATTGGGCTTAAGTCTTGCTAGAATTTAATTACCAGCAAAGTACAAGCAAGACTTAACTGGAATAAGACGCTACAATGTGCTCTCTGGTCTACCGAAGGATGGATATGAGCTCTTAAAATACCCTGGGGTGCTTGGTTCTGGATGGCTATTGCCTTGGACAGGTTTTTAGTTGGAAAAGTGAAAGAGAGCTGGATGTTGTACAGAGCTCCCCTACCTGTCCCAATCAGAAGCCTTGCAAACTCATTTGAATAAAAGAATCCGCTCAGAACATCACATCTATGGATTTGTAAGGCGCAGGTGTCTGTGATTTTCACACACCACCTTCTCTTCCACTCCTATCCCCCCTCCCCTCACTTACCTAAATGCCACCGAAAACAACGTAACAGAATTCCTTCGAGTGGGGTATTCCACAGTGATGTCCAGCCTTATGTTTAAAACCACCCCAGTCTCTCACTCCCAAATCCATCCCTACTTCTGTACCCAAGGAGCCTGAATCAGGCCTACAGCTGGTCTGACTTCATCTCTCCAAGGTACTTTCTAGTTAGAGATTCCTCTCCTCTTTTCTTTCTTAGCCTCACACTGACACCACTTACAGGAGGCCCTAGAAGGCGCTGCTGCGAGCTAGCTGACTTCCCAGACCCAGGGGAAGAGATGTTTTCCCCCTATGGTGTTGCTGGAGCCCTACCAATGTGGCTGCACATAGAAATGACTCAAGGAATAAGTACATGAACAATGAGTGCTTCAAGAACAGCCTTCCTAATCAGTTGTCATTAATAATGGACACAAACAACATCAAGGAAAAATGTCCAGCTGACTGGCATCATTGAATACCACTGTGAGTGAACCCCCTTGGCACAATTAATATACACTAATAAAAAGAGAATGTGTCTCATTATGAGCCTATTCCCTCTTGTGAATACCATAAATAAAAGAATTTTGCTTCTATGCTCCCATGTATATTTGCTTAAAGTAAGCTTGCAAATAGATGTCAATAAATTGTTAGACTCCCGTTTACTTCATTTACTTCAGAACAAAATCCAGTGCCCAGCTTCCCATCTGTATTTTTACATACCTCTCGGTACCACCTTTTAGTTGATAAATTACAGAAGATTTTGAACAATGTCATTACCAAAATTGACATAAGAGCCGTGATAAACACTGCACTTCTGAAGTTCCCCTTGTTCTCTCCAGCGACAAAAATAGACCATGTTCCAGAGTATGGACAGGGCCTTAGCAAAACTTGACAATGGTAGAATGAAGTCTGAAATAGATAACAGAATAAAATGCCTAGAAACAGCCCAGTTGTTTGGAAATTTAGGAACACACTTCTAAATAACCCCAAATCAGACTACTCAAAGGCTGAGATTGAAGGATTAGGATTAGAGTCTAACCCAGATAGAAGTTTTCAAGAGAAGATCCCTTCTCAAGCCAAAGCTGGACATGGTGGTGTACCCCTTCTATCCTAGCTACAATGGGAAGCTTAACAGAGTAGACTGCACCAGGCAGGAAGCAAGACCCTATCCCACAAATAACCAGAAATAAAAAACGCTGGGTACATGGCTCAGTGGTAAGAATACCACCTAGCAAACACAAGGTCCCAAGTTCAAACCCTAGTGCTATCAAAAAGCAGAAAGTGGCTGGGTACCAATGGCTCACACCTGTCATCCTAGCTACTCAGGAGGCTGAGATCTGAGGATCATAGTTCAAAGCCAGCCTGGGCAGGAAAGTCTGTGAGACTCTTATCTTCAATAAACCACCAGAAAACCGGAAGTGGCGCTATGGCTCAAGTGGTAGAGCGCTAGCCTTGAGCTGAAGAGCTGAGGAACAACGCCCAGGCCCAGAGTTCAAGCCTCACGACCGACAAAAAAAAAAAAAAAAAGAAAGAAAAAAAGCAGAAAGTGTTCAGGTGATTTCATCGGCTTTCTAAGATAAGAAGCCCTAGCACTAGACAATGTTCTTCAAAACAAAGAAAGAAGAGGAAGGGAACAAGAAAGTGCAGAGCATGATTCAGAATCCACTCAGGCCTGCTGAGGACTGGGGAGGGAGAAGGAGGCAGGGCCTGCCAGGGGAGGTGAGCTCTAGAAATCATTTTTCATTTGCATCTATTCATGTGGAAAAAAATCACCACCACTTTTCTGCGCTGATAAACATACCACTTCCACATCTGTCCCAACAGACCACAGAAACAGGAACTAAAAACATCCTTGAATGGCAGTAATTAGAGAAAGAAGATGCAAGAAATGAGACGAGAACTCAGGAAGGTGGTAACTTATCAGGAGACATCGTTTCTCATCGACTATTCAGACCTGCTCCACGAGTCTCTCCTTTTCCTTCCCTGGATGCTGTTTCTAATCCAACCGGAATCCTGTCGCGTTTGTATGACTGTCACCCAGGGAGAGCCTGGGGATTCATGCTACTACAAAGATCAGAGGCTATGATCTTAGCTCCATGCTGTGTGCATGGGGCTATTTGTGTCTGCCTGACAGGAGTTCTATGTCCTCTTACTAGAAGAGGACCTGTGTTGGGCAAGGAAGAGGGAAATAGAGGATGCTAGGAAAGCAATAAAGAGGATCATAGATGTTACATGTGTGTATGGATGCATATATTACATACATTCATCCATGCACACATACAAAACAGCATAGCAAAACTCATCAAATGCTGTTTGAAGTCGAGAGGAGAAGGGAAGAGGGATTGGGAACACACTGGTGAAGGCTAGGTATATTCCCAGAGCACAGGTGCGTGTGTACAAATACCACAATGAGACCCCCTTATGCTATGTGACGTGCTTTAAAAAAGCACAGCATAAAGTTTGTCTGTGAATCTCATATAAAAATATTTCCTTTTAATAAAGAAATAAAAAAGAAAGGAAGGAAGGAAGGAAGAGGATTCAGGAAAGCAAAAGCCCTAGCTAGAATTTACATCCTAACGCTGGACCCCAAGAAGAGGCAAAGAAATTATTGGCGGCGACAGCGTTTTCCAGCATCCACAGTGGCTGCTCCATCGTCTGTACTCACAGATGCGTGTGCACATGGCCCAGACTGCACCAGGCAAAGCACAGTAAGGAAGAGTAAATACTTGATCCACACAGTCTATGAATGAATGAATGAGGAGACTCGCCCACTAGCATGTCATCATGAGAAGATTCATTTATTCATAAGTGCTTAAAAAGCACCACATTATGAACAAAAGAAACATAAAACCGTCTTTCTAAAAAAAATGTTATTTGTTATCTACAGTAAATATACAAGTAAAATAAATATAGGATCCCACAAGCCCAGTGGCTGCTGTGTACCTGTGGCGAATCAAGAGAAGAATGCGGAGATATCCATGTGGGACTAGGAAGGATCTGGAACTGCTTGGTTCTGTCTGCTTGCCTTTGTCCAGACCTGTACATAGCCACACTTTCCAAATCAGATGCAAGAAAGGAAGGGAGATGCAGAGTGGGGGAAAAGCCAGCCAGTCCCTTCCTCACCCCAAGAGCATAGCCCTGTTAGCCTGGCTGTTACATTTAAGACTTTAGTATCTTTTACCCTGTTGAGATGATCTAAGTGGAATGTTGGGTCCTAACGTGATTTGTTAACTTTATCATCCTATTTAGAGGCATAATGATCCTAATTATGAAACAAACTCCCAAACGTGCTTATAAAAATAAGCACTCAAGGGAAGTGAATCCCACGAGGCTATATACTATACGATTCTGTTTATATAGCAAAGACTGTTCTACGCACCTCCACTACACAACATGATATTACTACATGATTTAATTTACATAACGAAAGATTTATGCACAATACAATTCCACTATACAAGAGGTTATATACTACACAAATCCAATTATATAACTTCTCAATGGAATGATGAAATGAATGGAGAGTAAGTGGCTGTCAGGGGCTGGGGAAGGAAGAGATGGAGGCAGGTGATTTGAGTGAAACAGACAGTTCAGAGCTGAGTGATGAATGGAATTGTTCTTACCATGGCTGACAGTGGATTCGCAAACCTCACATGTGCTAAGATTTCACAGAAACACACACACACACACACACACACTCTCTCTCTCTCTCTCTCTCTCTCTCTCTCTCTCTCTCTCTCTCTCTCTCTTAGAGGAATCTAAGATAGATGAGTTGTACCGATGTCCACATCCCCACAAAGTTGCAATATTTTTATGAGTGACAGCCATGAGGGAATTTCTCCATATTCTGTAGGATCCAAAACCCACAATCATTGTAAAACCTAAAGTTTCAAAGACTGGGACACAGGCACGGATAATCAGCTAAAGGCTGGCAAAGGCTGTCCATTCCCAGATGTTAGCTATGGCTTTCTATGCCCTTGGCCTATGTGGCTCCCAAGCCTTCTGCCAGAGGGAAGAAAGAGACATGTGTTCACTTTTATCCCTATCTGATGACTTTAGACCCAAGGACCTTTTGTGGAGGTGGCAGAAAATAAGTTAATTAAGCTTAAAAGAAGTTAATTAAGATTAAAATAAGGGCTGGAAAAGGTGGTTCAGTGGTAGAGTGCTTGCCTTGCATGCATGAGATCCTAGGTTCAATTCCTCAGCACCACATAAGCAGAAAAAAAAAGCCAGAAGTGGTGCTATGGCTCAAGTGGTAGAGCGCTAGCCTTGAGCTGAAGAGCTGAGAGACCCAAGCCCAGAGTTCAGGCCCATGACTGACAAAAAAAAAAAAAAAACCTTAAAATAAAAATCTTTAAGATGAAGAGCCGATTGCATAAAATAAAAGAAGGGAGGCTAGGTGCTGGTGGATCACGCCTATAATCCTAGCTACTCAGGAGGCTGATATCTGAGGATCATGGTTCTAAGCCAGCCTGAGTGAGAAAGTCCATGAGACTCTAATCTTTATTTAACCACCAAAAATCCAGATGTAGAGCTGTGGCTCAAGCGTCTGCACCCAGGGAGAGGTAGGTGGGGTGATGTGGAAGGGGCCTGGGCTGTGTAAAGAATGAGCAGAGAAGGGAAATTAGGAGATGAGAGCCTCAATCTGCTTCATTCCTGGAGGAGGTCCTGCTTCTGCAAGCCCCTGCTTGGTCCTCTTGGCAAGGGTTTCTTTCTATCACTGTGCTTAAGAAGAAGAGAGGCTAACTGGAGCTTGATGCGTACACCATGCAGAGTGGCTGCCTTCACATTCTCATGTGCTGAGGAGGAGATGGGAGGGGAGAGAAAGTAATTTCATGAGGGAAGGGAAGGTTCTGGAACAATGCTGGAATGGCTCTCAATCCAGGGCAGTGATTCAGTTCCACAGCTAACTTCTTTCCTGGTCTCCCAGGAAGACATTTGAGACTACCAAAACGGACTTGAGACCCCAGTGAGAAGTCAGATACTCCTGCTGATTGCTTTCATGGAAGATGAGTGTAAAACTCTTAGCCCAAGCATCTGAGCAGTTAAACTACTTCAACTGATCCCTACCAGTGCTTTCTATGTACTTTCCTTAGAACATTTGACCAAGGGTACTAAGAGGCACATAGCTAAAGAAAAGTTTGCCCTGTGCAAATGTTTACAAAATCCAGGTCAGACAAAGCTACACAGTGTGTTTAGTCTCTGCCTTCCAAGGCTTTGAACACCATGCACACACACCAGGGTGCAGAGAGAGTTCTCTCGTGCCAACATGTCCTCATGGGATTGGACAATACTTGTGTTTGTCTTCACAAACCTCAGGATTACAACACCCTGTAACATGGATTTGTAGGGTGCTGCTGGGAACACTGTCACAGGGCCCACGTCCCAGGTGCCCAGATGCCCCAAATGCCCTCACTTCCCCAGACCAGGTGCCTTCACTTCCCAGGGGTCCAGGTGCCCTTGCTTCCTGGGTGCCCAGAGCAGTCATTAAAAATCAAGGACCAGGCACACTTCCAACAAAGGGAGGATCACAATTTGAGAACCAGCGTCTCTTCCTTGTCCATGCCCAGCCAGCTTTCTAGTACAAACAGAAATCAAAGGGAACATGCAGAACAGGTGAGATTATGAACTGGTGGGTGTGAAACAGGACACCAGGACACACAACTTCCTGAAGCCAGGCTTTCCACTTCTTGGGTCCATTCTCTCACCCAACACTGTGGCATTAATTATTGGCTTATAAGCACATAAATTCAATAACTCACTTCTAAGATTCACAGGAGAAAATAGTTTCTTTCCTAAGTTGCATAATTTTCTCAGTGGGTAATGTGGTAATTTTGCTCGATACATGAAAAATGTATGTATCCTCTGAATTAACAGTCTCTCTCCTGGTAACATAAATGAGGATGTTCTAGAATATTCTTCTGTACTACATAATGGCTATTCAGGAAACAGTACGTCTATGAACAGCAAATGGACTAATTACATCTCATTAATTACATCCATAATTGCATTACTATAATATTATGCTATGGGAAACTGTTTCTTCAGCTGTGTATCATAATTATAATGTGTAATTATATAATACGTAGCACAATAGTTTATGGAGTTTCTCAACACTGAGAGGTGCAAAGATTGTGTGAGATAGCTAGGTATACATAATTGTCAGTTACCTTACTGAGGCCACAGAATAAGAAATATTTCTTAGACTTCCTAAACAAATTGCTAAAAAAAAAAAAGTTTGTCCTAATCCTGAAGTCCAAATGTTATGTTTGGTTTTGTTTACATATTCAAAACTTTTATAACTTCATATTTCATGTGAACAAATAAACTTTTACAGACAAACATGCAGTAAGGCAAAAGTTATGATGAAGAAGTAATCATTAACTAGAATTAAGATGGTGATTTTTTTAATGAAGCAATTCCATTTTTAGTGAAAATGTATTTTTTCAAGAAAAAAGAAATGTTCCAAAAGGAAAATAAGGATTTTCTTAAAAATAAAAAAGTTTCAAACTGCTAAAAAATAAAAATCTTTCATTAGAAAACAAAAATATCTGAAGACAGGACCAAAACTTTTACATAAGTTGTAGTTTAATCTATTGATAACTAGAGTCAAGATATATTCTGATGCCGGACACTGGTGGCTGATGCCTCTAATCCTAGATACTCAGGAGGCTTAGATCTGAGGATCATGGTTCAAAGCCAGCTTGAGCAGGAAAGCCCATAACTCTTATCTCTAGTAGACTACTCAGAAAAAGCCAGAAGTGACACCGTGACTCAAGGGGCAGAGCACTAGCCTTGAGCACACAAACGCTCAGGGACAGTACCCAAGCCTTGAGTTCAAGCCCCAAGACAGGCAAAAACTATATACATATAAACGTATGCATACATATACACATACATAAACACATAAAAAAGAAAATATAAAGATTGGGATACTGCTGGCAAAAATTATTCAAAGAGTAAGGAATTACAAATATACAATTTTCCATACAATGCTACTCCAGTGGATTGTAAATGGTACTCAAATATGAGAGTTCAGGTTCTTAGTATTCACCGTATAACCTGTCAATCTGTGAGTATAAAATACTCTAATTAGTCCATAAATCAGCATAAGTAGTCTCATTCTTTTGCCAAAGCTTCAAAGTGAGAAGTCTGGAATCGAAAAACTATTGCTATGAGTGAGATGTATAAAGTCAGGAGCCTGAATCAAAAAAAAAAAAAAAAAAAACCACATGGCCAAACCCACTTATTATTACAGTCTGGTCATGATTTACAGCTGTCCAAGGGCTATTTAGGAAATTACTATTTTAATCCAAGGGCCAACATGAATTTTTTTAAATGATCAGCTTTCCTTTGTTTTTAATCATGATTGAGAGAAAAAGCAGTCATTTCCTTTTTAAACTAATTCTGACCTTCACTGGTGGATTTCCTCTTTATAGGTGCACTCATTTAAGTGCTGCAGTGCACTAAAGCACAATGGAAACTTTTCTTTGACACAAGAGCAACCTTTTTTGTAATACTAATATTAAGAACTTATTATCTCATCACAATCACTATGATACAATAAAAACAGATGTTAGAAGGAAAGCAAAAGTTTAGAGAAAAAGAATGAAGCAGATGATAAATTGGTGTTTAGTATTCTTGGGGATAGTGTTAACATAAAGTTTCTTCCCATGTATTGGTCTGTAACTATTCTTCATTGATTTCTCTTTTTTAATCTTTTTTCATGCATTTTTATTGTTATTATAAAGGTGAGGTACCGAAGGATTACAGTTACATGGACATGGACAATGTCACTCCTTTCTCTCTCTCTCTCTCCACCCCCCAGTCTTTCCCTCCCATCCCCACCCACAAGTTATATAGTTCATTGTCATCAGTGTCTAGTGAGTACCACAGCTAAATTGGTTTCCCCTTTGTCCCTCCATTTCTGTGCCTTCCCTGACCATCCCTCCAAAGACAGATAAATGAGCAAACAAAAAAAAAAAAGAAAGAAAGAGAAAACAACAATGAAGAAATGAAGAAAACAACCATGTTTTCATTTCCTGGTAATATTATTTTATATGATCAGAGGCACCTAGGCATTGTGCCTTTGTGTTTCTCTGTTAAGATCAAAGGAAGATATTCTTAGCCAAACCACCTTTTACACAGGTGCTCACGTGGGTGCCCCTCCATCCAGCTCCACACAAAGGAGGCTGAATCCAGTGTACTCAAACAGAGGCAAGGAGCCAGCAGGTTCCTTGTAGACTCTGCTACCCATCATTTCTAAGTATGACTGACTCACTTCCATCCCTACTGCCCCTCCCTAGTGTTCCTGAGAAATAATCACTCTACAAAGATCCCCTGAAAACTCCTATCTCAGTCTTTCGTGAAGCATTTTCACAGTAAATTATACATCTGACCATGGGTTCATGTCTGTCAGTGATTAGCTGACAGGGAAAGATTTAGATGTTCGGTCAAATGACCACATTTATTGATGAGATTCTTTCTTCCTCACCATAAATTAGCTGCACTTTCTCCAGTAGTAGTTGAACCCATCCGCTAATTATTATTCTCTTGAAAACTTAGGGAAACGACATTTTAAAATTTCCATCCTCTTACCTATCAGAAGAGCATACTTGTGTGGCTAGATGTGACATCAGACCCTGTGGGAATAATTGATGGTTCCCACAGCCTAACATCATGACTTCCCTGCCAGCTCCCAGATGACTGGTTTCACTTAGTGCAGTAAACATCTGAGAACATGTGCCAATGTGCTACACACCATTCTAGACCCAAAGACACAGATTAAACCATGTTCTATTTGATTCCAAGCATGAGTGAGAATGTCTCTACTATAGATTCTTGTCCAACATCCTTATTCCTATAGATTAGCTTCGTTTTATCAACAAAACACATGATACACTCAGATCTCAGTAGGTCTGGACTTTTTATCTTGACAACCTAAAAATAACATAAAATACTGAATTAAGGTAAAATCTATTTTTATCAAGTCTGCAGAGATGAAACATCCTATTGGAGAGAATTATACCTTTCTTAACAACATTAGCTTACTTACAGATTGGTAAAATAAATATCACAGCCAAGAAACAAGTTCCCACTTCACTTGGCCAAAGTAAACTATATAATTAATGATGAACAAATATCATCTTCCACAAAGCTGTTAGTGACTGAAATTTCCTTTCCACTTTTATAATCACAGTGAACAGTAATAGGATGGATAACACTGCATGACAAATCATGCATTCATTCTAAGTACATTTCCTCCTGTGTCGAAACTGTATACTAAATCAGTCACAATTGGTCTTGCCCAAATCTTCATGTCTGAAGCCACGATCTAACTATATCTTTCTCCTCTTTAGTTAACTACTTCCAAGTCGCTCCTCATAAACATCCAAATTTAACACCTTAATCAACTCACTAATTCTCACACAACTTTTCTCCAGCTTACTTGAAAGTATTAGGAACATAAAATTCCTGTTTGTTCTATTCTCATATTTTTATATTCTCTCTCTCTCTTTCTCTCCCCTTCCTTCCCCTCTCTATCCCTCTCCAATTCTCTCCCCCTCTCTCTCCTTCTCCCTTCCTCCCTTCCCCCATCTCTGTTTTATTGTTACTTGGGTCTGAACCAGCACCTAGAGTGTGTCAGCTTGCTTACTGGCTGGTACTCTACCACTTGAGTCATGCCTGTTTTTTGATGGTTTTTTTTTTTTTTTGGAGACATAGTCTATTGAACTTTTCTTCCTGGGCCAGCCTTAGAGTATGATCAAGTGTGCTGAGTGGCTGGGATAATATGCATTAGCCATTGGTACCTGGCTAAATTCTCTTAATCATTTCTATAAACATGTTAATTTTTATTATAAAGATATTGTAAAGAAGGGTTACAGTTAAATGAGTAAGGTAATAAGTATACTTCCTATCAAGCATTGTTACCCCCTTCTTTGTCCCCTATTATCCCATCCCTCCCACCTCCCCAACTTCTCCCTCCCCACCCCACCCCCGAAAAAGTTGCAGCCCAGGCTGGTCTTGACCTCATGATCATCCTACCTTATCCTCCTCATTAATTACCAGCGTGCGCCACCACAGCTGGTTAATTTTTTGTCTTACAGTAGAAACTTAGACTGTGGTCAGCTTATGTTCTGTGTCATGCTTGAATAAATCCATCGTGTAGTAATTTTTTTTTAGGACTGGTCTCAAGATAGGGAGTGATTTACATTAGAACCCTCAGGTATTTTGGCTGCTAGCACTGTGAAGTCAATGATGATTTTACGGTAGGCAACATGTGAGCTAGAGATAAGGAAGCAGGAAGTGTATGGTCAGCTGGGATGGTGACAACTCTGAGTGAGGCCAACAGTCCAGAACACAGCCTCTGCAGAAGAAAGCCCATGTCCAAAGCTGTTTTTTCTCCTTGACTCACTGTGTGACCTTGAACAGGTTCTAAATATCACCATAGGTCCCTATGTGATCAGTAATGATAGTGACACCATGCAACCCCACATGAACAGCAATGGCATTGTCACCACACATTCCCACGTGATCAGCAATGGCACTGTCACCACCTGTACCCAGGTGAACAGCAATGCCACTGTCATCATGCATTCCAACATGAACACTGATGGCACTATCACCATGCATTCCCACCCCCCCCCCAGAAACAACTATGGTGCTGTCACCACATGCCCTACAAACCAGAAGATACTGTAGATGACACTACTTCTCCACTTATTTATAATCTCATATTCAGCCTTTTCGTTTCGTTTTTCATTGAAAGTTAATGCATTGCAACTCTGGTGGGCAATTTGTTTTAGTATAAAAAGAAATCTAATAATAACCATCTGTGAATCTGAAAATATATCCCAAAGATATCAACAGATTTGTCATGCATAGCTGGAAAATGCATCTCTCCTATGTGGGCTTCCTGAATTGAGCCAACTGCTCTGGGCAGTGTACACATACGTGGGCCTTTACCTATGATGTGAGAAATTGCTTGGGAAGAGGTGAAAATGAATCAAGAAATGAGTCAAGAAGTATTCATAGGCCACCAAATAAATGAAGCAAAATGAAACCTTGCAGGAGAACTAGATGAGTACCATGTGTGTGTGTGGGGGGGGGGGGGGGAGGGGAAGGAGGAGTAAAGAAAGGAATATGTAAAATTTTAAGGAGAGAGTTACCATCTACCCAGGTTCCCACAGTGAACGAATGACATGACACCTGCATTGTGATTTCATCTACCAACTGCCAGTAGAAATGCCTCTAAGGAAGTGACAACTAGTCACTGGTAACAGCCTCCATCACCCTCTAATGAAGTAACCTCAGTCACTGGTAACAGCTCCATCACCCTGTAATAAAGTGACCTCAGGCACTGGTAACAGCCTCCATCACCCTGTAAGGAGTGACATCAGTCTCTCATAACAGCCTCCATCACCCTGAAATTATCCTCTAGGATGCTTAAATGGTGAACACACGCGGTAACATTTTCATTTTTAAATTGTTGCTCTTTGACTGCTTCTCTAATCTCAGTGCCAGCTGTCAAAGGTGCTGCTGAGTTCTCTGTGCCCATGGATGGTGGGTGCCCACCCTGGCCACACAGGAGGGTACTCGCTTCCCATTACAGTGTACCCAGGGCAGGACATGCCACAGTGTGGCCACAATCCATCTGTATGTTCCCATACTGTGCCAGCGCATAGGAAGATGGGCACAGGCCTGTGATGTCGAGTAAAATAAGCCAAGCTCAAAGAGCCAAATACTGTACATTTGTAGTAATTTATGAAATATAGACCTAATATGATAGTGGTGGTGATGGTGGTGATGATGATGATGATGATGATGATGAATGTAAAAGAGGGAATTGATTATCCAGGAGTAGATCCTTATCTAGTATTCTGCTAGTTCTGATCTCAGCTAATCCTTTTAGTCATCTGAGATCTGTATTATTGTTACCTTTCTTACAGGTGATACAATTGGAATGAAGAGAGGTAAGTAAGTCAGTTTTCAAGGATTGTCAGCTATAGCCTGAATATGATTATCTCCAAGAGTTCACCTCTTAGTCTTTTTTTTTTTGGTCGGTTGTAGGGCTTGAACTCTGGGCTTGGGCACTGTCCCTCAGCATTTCAGCTCAAGGCGAGTGCTCTATTGCTTGAGCAACAGTGGCACTTCTGGTTTTCTGGTGGTTAACTGGAGATAGGAGTCTCACAGACTTTCCTGCCCAGGCTGACTTTGAACCATGATCCTCAGATCTCAGCCTCCTGAGTAGCTAGAATTATAGGTATGAGCCACAAGTGCCCAGCTTAGCCTTTTTATTCTATTGCTTCTCTATGCTTGGGAAGAATAAGAGGGGAATACATATTGATAATGTCTGACTTTTCTAAATTCCTTCTGATGTGACATCCTCAGCCCTTCCTGCATACACAGCAGATTCTTTTAGGTAGATTCTATTTATCAATCCTACGGAATTGCCAGTGGACTTGAGCTGCCACAATATAAAACCTTTTGCTCCAAGCAATAATGCTCTAAGATTAGAGCCGGATTTTGCTTATTATAATTTAATAGTCTTCTCTCTGTTATCTGAATAGTGATATAGTTTTACAGAACTTTAATTTTAAATTGATACTACCAAAATGTGCATCTGGAGGCTAGAATCCTAACTTTTCCACAAGCTTCTATCTCTGAATACATTTAAATGTTGATTTCCTTTAAACAGTACATTTCAGAGGTAAGATGTATTCTGAAAACTTCAATCTCTGCACAAGCTATTATAAAACTTCCTTGGCATATCCTTTCCCTTACAGTTAGTCAGATTATATTTGGGTACTGGAAACGTGGGGATACAACAAAGCAATGTGAGTGGACAAAATGTATGAACAGCCTCGTGTTTACAGAGTACTCTCATGTATATGAGCTGACAGAAACAGCTGAAGAAGCAAATAAAATCACTCAGCGGTTTACAAAATAAAACAAACAATGGTAATCTTTGAAATAAAAGTGTAGAGAGGTTTATAAACAATAAGGGAAGAGGGAATGTTAAACATCAAAAAATACAGAGTCGAAAATGAGGTTTGTAAGAAAGAAAACTGATCCAGATTACAAAAGTTCTTAGATGATTAAAAGTACAACATAACATCTAAGCTTTTTTGTTTTATCTTTATTGAAAAGGCAATGAACAGGGGGTTACAGTTACATAAGTAAGGTAATGAGTACATTTATTTTTAAACACGTTACCCTCACTTTCTTCCATTTATCCCCCCTTAGTCCCCCCTACACAAGTTATAGAATTCATTTCCAACCTAATGTCAAGTGAGTATCAATGTTCCCTTCCACAGATCGAATAAACTTATATACAAGACACAAGGTACAGGAAACTAAGAGTAGTGTAAAAAAATGTTTAAAATAAAGAGTAATATAAAAAAACTAACTACATCACTTATTCTTATTAAAGAACCTCTTTTTTCCATTTCTTGGAATCCATGTTGATAGTCTTCATTGTATATGGTCCTATGTGCTTAGCAATTGGGTTATTGAGAACCCCTGTTAAGAATATCATAGACATATTCTAGTTATTACAAATGAGAGAAACCATGCAACCTACTTTTCTTTGGATCTGGGTTACTTCACTTAATATAATTTTTCCAGGTCTTTCCATTTCCTTATGATGGGGCAATATCACTCTTTCTGATGAAAGCATAGAACTCCATATCTTCTTGATTGATTCATCTACTGAGGGGCATCTGGGTTGGTTCCATATCTTAGCTATGGTAAATAATGAAATAAACATGGTTGTGCTGGTAGCTTTAGTATAGCCTAGTTTGTGGTCATTTGGGTAAATGCCCAGGAGTGGGATTGCTGGGTCATAGGGGAGCTCTATGTTTAGTCTTTTGAGGAACCACTATTCTGCTTTCCAGAATGGCTGAACAAATTTACACTCCCACCAATAGTATAGTATCACTCCCCTTTGGCCACATCCCCACCAGCATCTGTTGTTATTAGATTTCTTGATAATGGCCGTTTCTAACTGGGGTAAGGTGGAATCTCAAAATGCAAATCAAAACATGTAAGCTTATGGAGAAGCAGATCCACTTCCAGACCTAGAACCTGTCTGCCTCCTTTTTATGTCTCTCTCTATAAAATGATGCGCTCTCAGGTCAGAGTGTTCCAAGGGAGTAGACATTGGGAAGCAAGCACAAAACACTGGCCAATGGCATACGCTCAATCAACTCAAGCAGGGAACATGGGAGATGTACCAAACAGCTGGGGCTCAGAGACTGCTGTAGAGCAGTCTCTAGGCAGAGGAAGCACACTCAGGTTTCACCTAGATCCCCGCATCAGAATTCCAGTGCTAGGTACTCTACAGTGGCCTTGAGTTTCTCCACAACTGGCCCCACAGCCTGGTTCATACACAGTGGTTTTCAGCCCTGGCTGCATGTGAGACTCATTGGAAGATGGTAGCCAGGCTCCGGCTCACCTACATAAGTTAGAATCTAGGGGGTGAGGTAGAAGATGGAGGAACAAGTAGCTGTACAAGCCACCTGTGTTTTTAGACCTCAGGTGTCATCAGAGTTGAAAACTACTGGTTCGGGTTCGGGTTGAATAGCAGGAACGATTCATTTAATAATGGTTATTGATTCTCTCTCAAAATAATATAGAAGATGCCAGTGAGTATTGTATAAAATTACCATGACATTTTGTTTAATAGAAAGTAGCTGAAATTATAGACATCTCTGTCCCACAGTATCCTTGCAAGAAGCTCAGCCACTGAAAAGTGGGACAGGCCGTCGTATTTGGGCTAGGCAATTGCAACTCAAGCTTTAGCCACGCCCAGTGCTGAGCCGGTATGATGGTGCCAATGTCCAAGTGAACTTTTCCCCATGACACAGGTTTCATTACCAGAAGCTCAGATGTGAGCTTCTGTCACCTTGGCTAGCCCTATGTGTTTAAAGTGCCTGAAGTGGCTGGGATCAAGTCTTACTAACAAAGTGACCACAGAAGGACCTGTCCTAATTTGGAGCAGAGATGAGAAGCTTCTTCCCCGCTGAAAAGCATTTCCCATCCTTCAAGGTCAGCCTTGGACTTCAGCATGAGAAACCTAGAGCTTGCTCGCTGTACACAATGCCACGGCATACACTGGCATAAGCCTGCCTTGCAGAATCGCCAACAAACCAGAACCATGATTGTAAAAGCCAAGATACGGGACCGTCAGCAAAGAAAGTAAAAAGAGAGAACAGAAAGGGAAGGGAGGAGAGTGGAGGGGAGGGGAGGGGAGGGGAGAAGAGGAGACCTTGCTATCTTTAATGCATTCAAGGCCTCCAGGAGTGATTCAGTGTTCTCAATACGAGATGCATCAAGAATCGTGTCACAGCTCTCTAAGACTCAGTTTTTGTTCATCAACAACATTTTTATTGATAAGTGTAATTCAGATGACATCATAATTAATGTAAGCCCTGGCATTTATTCCAGTGGCAATTTTCTCTTGGCACTGGAAACAACTTTATGCTCCTGGCATAACTGCTTTGAAGTAGAAACCTGTGATATAAAATCTACAGTAAACTCAATTAGTACCACAAATTAAAAAAAATAACAGCATTAGCTTATGAATTGAAGCCAGCCATTTGGCAAAACCATCAGACTTTTCCCTCATCTTTTAAACATAGCAAGAATGCTCTCAGGATATCTCATTGATGTGTTTTCTCTTCTTGGACCACTATTCTCATAAGAGCCAGTTTGTGGCAGAACTTACATGAAGTCACTCAAAGCACCTCTCATTCCCCTGGTGACAAAATCTAGCTTGTTCCACACTCTCCTATACAAACTATCTCTGTGGGTCAGAAAACTATGAAGGCCATGACAGCCTGGTTTAAAAAACAATACCTTCAAAGACTGAATTCTCTTTCCAAATAATACAAGCACTGGATTTCAGAAAAATATAGAAGGAAAGAAATGACTAGGCTCTGATTGTGTTTCTTATTTGCATCTATTAGTGGTACAAAGTCATGGACTTCACTGTGACATGCCTTTTGACCCAACACAGTCCTGCTATTACAGTCTCTTATCCTCTACTCCCCTTATTTCCTTCATATCCTTAAGAGACCCCTGAATTTTAAACTAGCATCCTCATTTCGGTATACATGTGTGAAGATGAACATGTCAGGTTAACAGATCAGACAACTGTTACTATGTTAAGAATAGCCAAAGCTCAAATGCTCAGAATGGAAGGAACCAATAGATAAAGTTGTCACATAGACATATAATCTAATATACACATGGATACAGAGTCTAATGTACTCATGGATGCATGATCTAATGTATACAAGGGTGCATAGTCTAGTGTACACATGGGTGCACAATCTAATGTCCACACGGGTGCATAATCTAATATACACACAGATGCATAATTATAAAGGCCCAGACACTGAATAATACAGAGAAAGCATCCTGAGTAGTTGGGGAACCGCAGGTGTGCCCTGCACTGGCACAAGAATCCCCTTGTTTAACTGAAATCAATGCTTCTCATAACGGCTCAGCTGAGCCATGACAGTCTCCACTTGCTTAGCAAATCAAGTCTGTTATTTCAACTCTTGTCCTCACCTTATGCCTTAATGTCAGTCCTTTCATCTGGGACCTCTCACGAAGGTCTCTGAGAGCCAGTGGCAGGGGAGGAAGTCACAGCCTCCACAGCATTGGGGACACTGAGTGTGGCTGACAAGGCCAGCACCCAACTTCTTAAATTCTGATAAGTTCAGGGGACTTATTCCCCCTTCCTTAGGAAAGCAGGGTCTGGAGTACCTCCCAGATGAAATTGACAGCCACCGCTGTCCACATTTCAGCCATTTTCCTACTTCCACAGTGCCCCTCCCCTATGGGCTAGAAACTGGAACATATTCAAGCAACACTATGGATCTGATGTCTACAGAAGGGAAGCAGATCCTTCCAGGCTTTTTCATTCATCTTTAAAGCTGGTGACTAAACACCTTCCTAAGAGCAGAGCAAATGGCTCCATTCTCCTTCAGGAGGAATGGGAGAAAACCACACAAAGAGTCAAGCATGCACCACAGATCAGCATCTCCGGAGATGCTCCAAAGCTTGGGAAAGAAATCATAAGCTGAGTCCAGCTTGTGTCAATCTGAATCATGAGCCCTTATCATGATGTCCATCCTGGGGTCACTGGCTCCCAACTTACACTCCTCAACTAGTCTTCCATGAACCAGTCCACTCACAGTGCCCTTGGTTGCCCCAGAAAAAGGAACATCTCTACAGTTTATGAACCTCACGAAATGTTATCAGAGCCATCTGAATCCTAAGAAGAAATGCACCATAGAAATATCATGACTTAAAATGCATCCAAGAGGTATTGAGATGGATTTGAGCTTCCCTTTGTCTCCTGTGTAATAAATGATGCTGTCCAAGTAAGTAGAAAGTCCAAATATTAGAAGAATCACAGACAGAAACTCTAGATCATGCTTCCCAGAAAAGGCTTGTTTCAAGAGCCAAGGGGAAGTGATAATAAGTAAGCCAGCACAGTCTTGAGGAGGAAGGGGAGAGGGGCAATATCTATTTTGAAGGATAATTACTACCTTGGACATGCCTTTTCTGGTTTAAAATTGCTTTAAGGCTGATCATACATGAAAAAAAAAGTTTCCTACCCCAACATTTGCAGAACGAATTACCTTACATTCACACTGGAGCCAAGGCAAGTTGTCAGGCAGGAAAGCTTTGACCTGCATTTCCCACCCCAGGTCTCAAGAATTTACATTAATGAGCCCAGTGGATGCTCAGAATCACTTCCTCAAGGCACATTGGGTCAAGGCACACTACACATAACCTGACTTACAGAATTGAAACCTCTTTGTACAACTACTTCATAATTTTTTTGGGGGGAGGAGGGTCCAGTCGTGGGACCTAAACTCTGGGCCTGGGCGCTGTCCCTCAGCTCTTCAGCTCAAGGCTAGCGCTCTACCACTTGAGCCACAGCGCCACTTCCAGCTTTTTTCTTTTTGCTTATGTGGTGCTGAGGAATCGAACCCAGGGCCTCATGCATGCAAGGCAAGCGCTCTACCACTGAGTCACCTTCCCAGCCCTACTTCATAATTTAAAAAAAAAAAACTGCCATCATATTTTGTAGCTTTGGTAAACACTTCCTACAGGCACTGAGGGGCATCTGACATGGTTCAGTATTCCTCAGGAATGCTATCGTCTGACTTTTCTGTGTAAATTGAGCAATTAAAATGTGCAGAGCTCCTGCCTGTAATCCTAACTACTCTGGAGGCTGAGATCTGAGGACTGAAATTCTAAAGCCAGCCCAGGCAGGAAAGTCTATGAAACTCTTATCTCCAATTAGCCACCAGAAAACCAGAAGTGGAGCTGTAATTGAAAGTAGCAGGATGCCAGCCTTGAGCATAAAACTCAAGGACAGCACTCAGGCCCTGAGTCCAAGCCCCATGACTGAAAAATAATAAATATATATATATATATGCACATAAATAAATGAGCACATTTACAGAAACCCCATGACAAATTCTTTTGAAAAGTTGCCTTTTGCAAGCTACTATTCAGCCTTGGTTGACCGAACTCACCTCCAATGTTCATATATCAAGCACACTTAACAAATGACAACTATAGTACTTGACCAACTCTAGTCTCTCAGAATATGTTTGGGTGTAACAGTCTTTCTAAAGGTTCAGGAAATCTGGAAAACCATACTACATATCATGTATACCCAAACACACAATCCGTAGAACAAGGCATGCTGTGATCTAGGAATAATTGGATCATATTGGATACATGGAACTTTGGAATTCTAGAGAAATCTTCAGATGGGATCAAACAGCAGAGAAGAATTCAATATTGCTCTGGCGAGTTGAAGGGTTTTGAGGTGATGGCTGCAATCTGGCAATTGGTGTCCAGGCCTTCATATTCCTGGATCTGAGGTTTCCTTACATCTCTCCTCCTTACATGCCTTTCCCTGATATAACCACCTCAGGAAAAACACACAGAGCCTGGTTTCATGTGTTTTATGATTTATTTGAAACAATTTTATTAAAAGATATAATTAACTTATGTAAATGTTACCAACTTTATACTAAAAATAAGTAAGAGATAGTCTAATCCAAAGAGGGAAAAAATAGGGAAAGATTTAAGGTCAAAAGATATTTAAAATAAATATTGTCTCCTTCATACTGTCATTGTTTTGGGCCATGGTGATCCATCAGCATACCATCCCTATTCTCCAATGCAGGATAACATACCATTTTGAAAATAACAGCAACAACAAGAATAGTTAAACTTACTGGTACCTAAAGAACTTGCTCCCGTTGGTTTTTCTCAGGATAATAGTACCTGCATGCCAAGCATGCCATGGGACACACTTTAGGAGTCATGCAAGATTCCTGTTAAAATTGTCAGCATTTGCCATACATCAGAAGCAAGGTCATTTTCAACTTCCTATGGTTAAAATTAAAATACAGACACTTCCTGGTGGAGAAATCTGGGCATCAAGAAACTTCAAGCTGGCAAGACAGGCGCAGGCTCTACACCGGTCTACGGTTCCATCCTGGATCCTGCTGGGTTTGATCAGATGTCCCTCTCCCTTCTCCTCAGCCACACACACAGCTACATGTATGTAAGTGGCAAGATATACACACATACATGAACATACACAAATTCGTATGCACAAAATCCCGTCTATGCTCAGACAAGGACCAAACTCCCCAGAGACCAATTTAGTTCTTCCTATCTTCTCCAATAAAGAGCATTAGCTCTTTATTGAAGACAGTGGGTATTTATGAATCAAACCTTGCTTTGGTTCATTGCAATCATCCTTAAGGGCAACAGTTCACATGTCAAACCTCTGAGACAAATCCTATAGCTAGCAATCAGTGTAAAATCTAGGATAAATATCAGGAGAAAATTGATGGCACAGTGCAGGTCTTCAGACCATGCCCAGGATGTCGCCATTTGGAGTCAATCTCTAATTTCTAGATGTTCAAGGATACTGTCCACTATCTTTTCTCTAAAACAGTACAGAATAAAGAAGTCCTTTGGTCCCACTTATCTCTTATAGAAAGCAAACCAGTTACAACTGAAGGAGCCTGGATAAGTTCCACTTCTCAACCCTCTCTAACCAAAGCACCTCAGTTCAAGCATCTTCCCCTACTAAGCGCCAAGCCACGCCCCTTACTAAGTGCAGATGCAGTAAGCCTTGGGCACTACTTGCAACAGCTGAAAATCCTTTGTGGAGGTTAGGTCTAAAATATAAACATACGTAAAAATGTGCACAGGGCCACACATACGCTAGCACAATCAAACTGACTTGGATATGGTATGTGCAGCTCCTTTCAATGATTAACGGATGGTTTCATAAAATGAATACCAGGAATCTGGAACATGTGTATTGCTTGAGGGAGTGAGGCTTGGGGGAGAGGGCAGATGAATGGAGAGGGGAAGTGGAGAAGGGAAATACAGTCACAATACTCCATGTACAGAAGTGAAGCTGGAACCAGGTAACTTAAGTGAGGGGCGGGCTTAACGAGATGAGAGAGAAGGATGGAAGGGGCGACTCTGATTAAGATGTACTATATTCACAAATTGACATACAGAATTGAAACTCTTTTATACTACTACTTAAAGATAATCCAAAAAATGGAAAGAAGCCAATGAGATCACAGAGAGGATTTTTTTTTTGGGTCAGTCGAGCATGAACTCAGGGTCTGAGTGTTATCTCTGAGCCTCTTTTGTGCTCAAGGCTTGTGCTCTACCACTTGAGCCACAGCACCACTTCGGGCTTTTTCTGAGTAGTTTATTAGAGGTAAGAGTTTCACAGAATTTCCTGCCTGGGCTGGCTTCAAACTGTGATATTCTCAGATCTCAGTCTCCTGGATAGCTAGGGTTATAGGCATGAGCCACCGGTGTCTGGCAACAGAGAGGATTTATTATGAAAACAGAATAGCATCTTTATGTCAAGCAATAGTCTCCACTCAGCCCTACCATTGCGACTCCTTAGCCCAAACAATCCACAGTATTCTATACAGAAGAAGAACCGCTGGGAAGAGTAAAAAAACAAACAACACATCCACTTCTCCAAGATGAAATAGACAACACGCATTTCTAAGAGGAAGAAAAGCCAGAGACCCTGGCCACAATATCTTCCTTCAGTATCCGACTGCTCTGGATACAAATCTCTTTTCTCCTGTTAAGAATTTATTGCAATTTCACCTTTCCTAAGACATGAATATTGTGATCCTTGAGTAAACAACTTACAAAGCCATCTACTCTCGCCCACACTTACTAAGTGCCTTCGCTTCCTGAACCAAAATTCTATTGAGTCATTTCCTCCAGCGCATCACACATTCTTAAGTTGTGTCTCCATTAGGTCCTTGGAGGAACAGAGGAAAGGCTGCTGGAGGCACTCCATGTCCTCTGGGGGAGGAAGTATCTTAGCTGCACACTGTAAGGTCCGCTCTTGGATGGCTAGCAGACTCCACCCTCCTCGCAGCAAAGTCTCCACCCAGTACCTGCATTACCTAGGCAACTGGGACACCTGGAAGAGGTCACATCTGCATCCCCTGAGGTCACGTCTGAATTTGATGTGGCCACACCTTTCCCTGCCCATACCCTAGATAAGGCCTAGCGCAGGCCCAAGCTCTCTCTCTCTCTCTGTTACCTCTGCTCTCTCTGTTCTATTCTAGCTCTCTCTCTCTGTTCTTACCTCTCTCTCTGTTCTATTCTAGCTCTCTCTCTGTTCCTTTCTAGCCCTCTCTGCTACCTAGCTCTCTCTCTCTCTGTTCTATTCCTCTTTCTCTCTCTGTTCCTCTCTGTCTGTCTTGCTGCTCTTTTCTAGCTCTCTCTGCTCCCTCTCTCTTTCCTCTTTCCCAGCTCTTTCTCTTTCCCAGGCCTTTCCCAGCCACGTGGAGTGCCAACCTTGCCTGGTCCCAGCAGGTCTACTGAATAAACCTACCCCTTACCTGAATACCACGTGTGTGCTGGTGCTGTTCTTACTCAGCTACCTCTTTTTAAAAACCTAACACACACCACCCGTGTTTCCAGTTCCATCAAGAAGGGGCATGGATGAAGGAAGAGAGGATCAGAGGAAATGAATTTCTGAGTGCTGGGGCACACCTGCGTGCATACACACACACACACACACACACACACACACACACACACACACACGCCCCACTTCTTCAAGCCTTCCCAGGTGAGTTACCCTAACTGTGCAACTTAGAAACTGAGGCTGAGAGTAATTAAATCACATCCAAGGTCGGGACACATAATGCCAGGGTTCAAATACCAGCAGAATTGGTTCCTAGCCATGTCACCTGGAGTGAGTTATTGAATCATCTTGAGGTTCCGTTTCCTCTTTAATAAAATGGGAAACGGGGAGATTGGGGTATCTCTGGGAATCTTGTCTCTAAATCACTTAAGCTCCTTCGATGGCACATCACAAGAAGTGGGTAGATGGCAGCCATTGTTATTTCAACCTGCACCCAACTGGGTCAGCCTTAGCCTCCTCTGCCCTGCTCTGTGAAAAGAGCCTTTCTGGGACCATTCATTCACAGTCCTCCCTCACAGGCAGGCTTCCAGCTGAACAAAGTCAGAGGGAAGTACAAACAGCAAAAAATCAGGAGCAGAGAAGACTGGAATGACTTCCCACTCCCTTCTTCCTCTTGTGTGTGTTGTGTGACAATGGCGTCCCTCTGCCATCTGCTCCTGCTAGGAGACTCCTCTCCTCACTGGTTTCCTCCCCTTTACCCTCAGGACTTAGGATTGTAGCACTTCTGTTTGAATCTGTCTCCAGATGCCCCAGGGCCTTCATTTACTTCTCCCATCCCCATGTCTGTGAGGCTTTTTACCAAAATCTCTTGGCCCCTCTGAGTTGGAGTCTACTTGACAAAAAGCCAAACTCAGAAATCACAGTAAACGAAGGACTCACTCACCACTGGGGCACTTTGCTAGTGCTTTACAAACCACTTGCTCACCAGCACCCATCTAAATTGCCAAGATAGTTTCGTGATCAAGTGGTATGGAATAAACATTGTTAAGCACATTGTTAAATACAGCCAGCATGGCTGAGAAATACATTTGGCGTCTTATTTTGATGGCATTTGAAACAGGCTGTATCTCACTCCTGATGCCTCATCCCTAATCACCCCACCCACCCAGCAACTACAACCTAACTTTTCTTTGTGAGAAGGATCAGTGTAACTTGGTGAGGGGTGTCAGTTTGACTTCATTTGGAGAAAATGAAGAAGATGGAGACTCTTCCTAGAACTCTGGGAGAAAAGTTCTCAAAGTATAGCCAGCACAGTATTTCTCATTCCCCCTGAAACTGTCTTGTCACAAACTCCTAAGCTCTGGGAACAACTGTTATCCAAGTACCACCAGAGTCACTCTGAAAGCCATCATTTTCAACCATGTTCAGTTAAGACTTGACAGAAGCCACCTTAGTGGTTCTCAGTTTTCCCCAGCAACTTCAAGTATAATTGTTAATCAATCCACGGGACATGCATAAGCATGTAATTACTCAGTTAAAGAGAAATTATGTGGGCATTTATTTGTATTCTACAAGCTCAAGGCATACAGTGTGCATTATCTGAAAGGGGTGTACCATATGTTTTCAAAGACTTAGATTTGTGTTTGCTTCGGTGTTTCCGTGGATATTTTCGATAGCTTTTGTTCTGGGGCAGTTTGGCTGCACAGCGCTGAGGCGCAGGAGATGAAATGTTCCGAGCGAGGCACCATGGCACTTCCGCAGGGCTGTGTAATCAGTTCTGATGGTTTGAAGCAATTTTATAAGTGACCCTCCATTACTAGTGAATCATTGCAAAATGCCCATTTTGGAACAAAGCAATAAAACAGTGGTCTTGACAATTGCTGGGCATCAAGAAAACCTCAAGCTGGCAAGGAAGGCCTGGGGCACAAGCTCTGGGAACCTGGCAGTTTGCCGCTTTCACTAATTACATTCTGCCTGTCTTAGTTCGCAGCTGCAGTGTCGGCAGGGTGCACCACCTCTCCCCACTTCCTGCCCTGAGCACTGTACTGCACACTCATGGGGCTACCAGCCAGGTCCAGATGCAGGGCTGTTCCATCATGGGACCAGTGGGTGCTGAGCCAAGCTCTTTCCTAGTAAAAAGAGGGTCCCTGAGGACCTGCGGGAGTCACTGAGTCTGGGAAGGAAGAGGGTCTCCACCCCAGCACCCTTCCATCTGGGCCTGAGGTATATACACATCCCACCCTGGCAGACCCAGCCCCCATTCAGACAGATGTGTTCCAGAGTACCTCCATCTTCTCCAGTGCCCACCTCTAGTTAGCCCTCCGCTCCTTTACATACATACGAAGCACAAAATAAGTATTTAGTAAATAGACAAACAAGTGGACACAGCTCATTTTCCTCGGTCCCCGGTGCTCCGTGCCGAGTGTGATGGGCATCTTGCAACTACTCAGCCTATACAATCTGAGCATCCAGTCAGCATCTCCACCCGACACCCCACAGCATCCATCAGTGCTGGAAGCCTGACCTCTGTCTTGTGCCACCCCATCTGTGACATTAATTTCATGTTGCTGCATTCATAAAGGCTCCTCGTGAGATTCCATCCCTGCCCTGATGGGCTGACATTTCATGCCAGACCCACTACAATCAGCTACCACAGAAAAGCCCATCCTTGGCACCTAGTAACTGCTCAACAAACATTCACTGCCATCAGTTTAAGTAACCTCGTACTCACATCTGAGGGCCGCAATACAGACTTGAGGTGCATGGGTCAACTTCTACCCATATCATCTTCACAGGCATCATATGAATTTGGAAACAATAGAAGATAAAGTTGTATCCTGAGATCAAGCCAAAATCCAAGGGAAAAAAGCAGCCAATCGGGCCTGGAGATGTCAACCAAATCATGAATAATCCTTCCTGCCCATTAGTCAAGAGTAAGATGTGAACTCCATCTCCCTTCTTCCCAAAAGCTACAGAAACTGGGGCCTGCAGAAGGTTAGCTCCCAAGCAAAAGTCACAGACTGATCAGCAGTAGAATTGGGATATGTGTTCATTCCTAACTCCCTAGACTGGCAGAGAGTGAAGGGAGGAGAAAGATCCAGGTGAGAGGAGGTGAGTCATCCCCTTGTAGAGAGGGAAAGAGGGAGAATTTGGGATGGCTGCTCCATTCTGGTGCTCCTTTTGTACGGTGCGTTCCCTTCATTGGTGATGGCAGGAACCATACTGGAGAGTCTGACGAAGGACAACCCTGCCCCTCCATCACCAGAGAAACTCTCCACACGATACGCCAAGAGCAAAGGCCCCTGGGGGTCGCACAGAATAGTCTCCCAGGATGCATGAAAAAAATCAATGAATAAACCTAGTACAACCCATTAATAGATATTTCGAACAGCAGAATTAGAATAATGATAAAGATGTAAGGATCCGTAGTTGCTCACTTACTTTAGCGATGGACATTAAAATGAGAGGAGACTCAATAAAACTGCCTGAAGCCAGGCACTGTGACTCATGCCTGTAATCTCAGCTAGTTAGAAGGCAGGGATGGGAGGTATGCAGTTTCAAGCCCAACTAGGACAAACAAGTTCCTGAGACCCTACCTCAACACTGGGTATGGTGGTGTTCAATGTCATCCCAGATACAGTAGAAAAGCATAAATAGGAAGACCAAGGTCTCGGCCATTTGGGGTAATGTAATAAACACTACCAAAAAAAAAAATAACCAAAGTAAAAAAGAGGTTGGAGTCATGGTTCAAGTGGTACAACACCTGACTAGCATGTGCAAAGCCAATTTAAAAAACAAAACAAAACAAAAGCCTGCCAGAGAGCATACTGCTGGTCATTTGCAGAACCAGAGTTCAGAGCCAGGCTAAATCCCAAGTTCAGAGTCTTTACAACCTTATGCCAAAACATGCATCTGCCCAGGTGTTTGCACCATGACCCCTGCACCTGCAGGGAAGCCAGCCTCCAAGTCCCCAGTGAACTCTCCCCACAGTCAGAAGCTGACTGCGGTCCCACTGATCTCATCAAATTACTATGTTAATGGTCAGGCACTTAGAGTGTCCATTTCACAAGACTCTTAAATTGAATGCAGATGCTTAGAAGATTGGTGTCAAATTAGAAAGCATTAAGCTGACATTAAGTGGACCAAATTGGTATTTTCAAGAAGCTGGGCCAGGCCGTAATATGCACCTGCTAAGTAGGCCAGTTACTCAGAGGTGGATCCCTAACACTGGTGGATGGGTCTTTGGCTCTGCCAGAGGATGTGAGTAAGGGGCCTGAACCCCATGCAAAGTATTGGACTAAGGGTTTCAGACGGGGTGGAAGGAGGTCGTTTCTCCTGCTAAGCAAAGCTGGAATCCCCCAGCAGATTCAGCCCAGAACCCCTGCATCCAAACTGTCTTCCTATTCAT
Source organism: Dipodomys spectabilis (assembly GCF_019054845.1). Lineage (NCBI taxonomy): Eukaryota > Metazoa > Chordata > Mammalia > Rodentia > Heteromyidae > Dipodomys > Dipodomys spectabilis. The sequence continues at coordinate 12,813,556 of NW_024870855.1, read as the reverse complement.
TGCCTGATGGTGGAAGTATACTAGCTCAAACTCCAGTATTTCAATAGAAATCACTGCAAGAAATAAATGAGATCCACTCCCTCAATAGATATGCCCGCACTGTCCATCTAAAAAATCCCAAGGAAGCCAATCGTCTCTGAGGGTTTTGCTGTTTCTCTGGGTGATAGGTAGAGTTTGAACTCAGGACTTCATCATTGCCAGCAGGCACTCTATGCCCTCCTCCCTTTTTGCTTTCATAGGGACTCATGCATTTGCCTAGACCAGCTTGGTGGGTCATCTTACCTATGCCTCCCAATGCCCACAATCCTGTTGGGATTATAGGCTGTGCTGCGACATGTGGCTTGTTTGTTGAAACAGGGTCTATGATGAGCCAACACAGCCATAATACTCAATGTACACATGTGAAAATGGAGTAAGAGGATCTGAGGAGATGGAGGAGGTGGGATAAATGGGGGGAAGGGAAAGAAGGAGAGATGCTGATCAGGATGCATTGTACACATAAATTAACACATTGAACTGAAACCCCTTTGTATAACTACTTAAAGGCACTAAGAAAAGATAGGATCTTAATTAATCTTTTTGTCCAGGCTGAGAAGAGGAAATTGCAACCATGGCAGGAGAGAGTGGGGAGGCCCAAGGGAGGGGTTGCAGATGAGCAGACACAGCCTTTACTTAAGATCTGTTTACAAATGAATCCCCAGTGCTCTGCAAAAATCTGGTAGAAAAGCCAGTGCATGGAGTCATGAGTACCATGTGAGATGATGGCTAGCACCAGGCATCTTGTCTTCAAAGACTGTGCAGAGGACGTGAGAGCTACAGTCCAAGGGTGTACTGGGGAGGACTCCATCCCTGCTGGGTAAGGTTAGACATCAAGTTGTACAGAAAGAAGGAAGGGGTGGGGAGGGGAGGGAAACGAAGGGGAGTGAGAAGAATATAACCATGCTAATCCAAATGCAACTGAAGAAGGGATTTGATGCTCAATGAACACAAACACTTTAAAACTTAGTTACCCAAAGCCCTCCCTTAAAAACACAAATGGACACCAGGTACCTATGGCTCATGCCTGCAATGCTAACTACCCAGGGGTTGAGTTCAGGCGAATGATAGTTTGAGACCAGCTCAGGCAGAAACGTTCATGAGATTCCTTCTCAATCTATAACTGGGCACAGTAATACATGACTGCTGTCCCAAGCTATATAGGAAGCTGAGATTCAGGAAGATCACAGTTCCAGGCCAGCCTGGCAGAAGTGACGTCAAGACCCTACCATACCAGGATCGAGGCTCATGAGCACACCAGGTAAGACACTAACCTTATCCTTAAAACAAATCGTGAAAGCCAGGGCTGGCAGCAGGGCCCACGGGCAGAGCAGGAGCCTAACAAGGGTCAGCTACTCAATGCATACAAATGAATTCTGACCCCAGTAGTGACAACAACAACAACCAAAAAAAGTAGAGTATTCTCAATATTTGAATGGCAGCATTTTTCAGAGAAAGATCAGAGCATTTGGCATGGGCAAGTTTAAGGCATTGCCCAGCTGAGAGACTTTAAGATAAGTGATTTATCTTTTCTGGTTTCTGTTGTTTGGTCTGTAGCAAGTACACGATAGCCCCTACCTACCAGGGCAGGAAGAAACTGGAGAGCTGTACACAGGAGGACCTGACTCAAGTATATATACTGGAAAATGTAGATTCTTAGATCCCAGCGACCCTCAGAAGTGGAGTGGTAGGGGGGAGAGAGGGAGACTATAGAGGCTTTGATGTAAAAATGGACTATAACACTTTTGTGAGCTTCTATTTTTAAAATAAGAAAAAATAAAAATCAGATGAGCTATTTCTGTTTCCAGACAAATCCTCCACAAGCCATTTGACCTCAATGTTGATTAAGTAACAAAAGCATTATGATTCAAAGCCATTTTAATTCTATTAATTTGTACCTTAAGACAGCTGTTTGGGGGGGGGGAACACTGTATGGACTAGGATTAAGGTACTAGACATTTTCCTTTATTTAGTTACTTATTTAGTTATTCATTTACTTATCTGTTTAGTGGATGAGAGTCACTTTTTTTAAGAGACCTTTAAGTTGCATATCAGAAGTCCTTGCTAAAGCAACAACCAGCTCTGACCCAAGGATATAAATGTGGTGTGCAACTCAAAGTATTTGTTCCCAGAGGTACTCAAGGCCAGAACAGGGTGAAGACACACCCAGCAGAGCTGTCTTTCCTCAGCTTACTCTGCAGAAAGTCTGAGTCAAATCCTTCTGGGTCACCATCTTAAGAGCTATGGGCATCATTCTAGTAACCTGGAACTCCTAAGAGGACCCAAAAAGAAAGCCACACCCAGGCCTAAAGGAGAAAGAAGGAACTTAAACCTAGAGAAACACATCCATGCAATTCTTCATGTAATTAGGGGTGGGGTCTGCATAATAAAATATCCCCTCCTCTAATAAAACCAGCATCACTACCTTTGACTTTCCATGTTAGCCTCAGAATATAAATTTAAAAGAAAGTATCTTTTGGCTATTACCGGTGATAAAATCCTCAGAATGGTATCTGAGGCAGGGCTGTCTTTCACTAGATTCTTCTCTGTATGGGCAGCTTTAGTGTGAACTTTCAGGATGCAGCTGCATTCCATAAACAGGACTGTATTCATAACTGCAAGTGTGTGTGTGTGTGTGTGTACCATTACTGTCTGACAGCTCACATGCATCCTTCATGGATTGCCCTTCATTACCTCTCTGGAGACACAAGCAGAAACTGGGCAGTGAGAATGAGGAGAAAATCAGGGTGGATGGATCACTGGGGCCATTCCAAGTTCACTATGGGTTTGGCTAGGGCAGATGGGTAAGTCACATCATATAGCAAGGGCTTCTCTCTAGCCCATCTTCACACCTCCCCCTGCCCGTCAGAGGTGTGCAGAGGTGTAAACGATTTGCTCTCTCCACCTGCCCCAGGTGCCACACATTCCTTTTGGCTCTGTTGAATTCCCAGAGGCTGGCTGTGAAGTGCTCCTTTGTGCAATAGCTGAGATCTTGAACCCCTGGACCTGCCATTAGTTTCCAACTAGGACCCAGATCAACAAGGGGATAATAATAACATCTGAACTTGTAAGTTTGGGGTGCTTGGTGGTAAGCCCTCAGATGATTTTCTCTTCCCTGTCTTTCCATAGCCTGTTTCTACCTTTGAGCTCTGCTCATCTGCTCATCATTCAAGGACCACCAGTCCTCCTACATAGGGGCCTTGGGATTTTTTAATTGTTCTGTGTTATTTGCATGGGTATTAAAATGAACAGAATAGGCTACACCCTCCTGGTATGGGTAAACATTTTTCAGTGTCCACAGATGGAATGACACTAGTTCCTCATCGCTCCCCATCTACATGATCCCAGCACCAGGTCACAAAGAAATTTGCACCATGAGTAAATTAACAGAATGCCGGGAATATTCCTTCACCAAACCAGGACCATTCCATGACCCTACCCACCCACCCCATATGGTATTACTGTATGCCTATACAAATGCCACAACCCCAAAATTTTACCTCAGTTTTGCCCACCGCCCTCCTCCTCCACCATTTTTGTGCACATAAAGAGTGCTTTCCTTTGGTCAAGAAGTTTCCAGGCACTTTATACATTTTCCGCATCACACCTCTGCTCACCTAGGAAAGCGGAGGCCTTGTTCTTTTTTTCCCTTTCATGAGACCCTTTCAATGAGATGCCTTGAAGCTGCACTGCTCCTGATTGGCCTTAGTGCCGTGCTCAGGCACCTAATCCTGATGAGGTTGATTGGTGTGAAGAAGCCAGACAAGATTTCTGGAAGGACCTGGCCATGGGAGGCTATCATCTTAGCCTGTTTGAGTGATGAGGCTAAGAATGGGAGGATTGTGGTTCCAGGGCAGCCCAGACAGAACATTCTACAAGAATCCATCTCAACAGAGGAAAGGTGGACATGGTGGTGCATACCTACCTGTCATCTTCACAATGATAGGAAACTGAAAATAGGTAGATTGTGGGCCAGGCCAAGACATGAATCAAGACCTTATTCAAAAAATAACCAGCACAGGAACAGCTTTTGGTGTGGCACAGCATGTGAGCGTCTGTCAATTTAGAGGGCGGAAGGACTTTAGCCATAGACACAGGTCCCAAAAATCATAGGTTTCTTGGGCAGCCAAGGGAAACTTCTGTTCACCAGGAAGGTTTGACTCTATCCCAGCCTGCACAACATTTCTTACGTTCAGTGGGTGTGAAACCCAAGTTGTAAGAGAAAGGCAAGAACACCCAACCTCCTCCAGCAGAGGCAGGACCCTGATGTCTAGGAAAGCTTGCTGTTCCCTAATGAGGGGAGGACATTTCTCTAGTCCCAACCTCAATCAAAACAGTAACTGAAAGCCTGGAAGTTTGATAAAGTCCATACAAGATGATCTCAAGACGAGGCCACAGATCTCTTTTCAAGACATTGTTCTGTTGTAAAGTCATCAAACTCTGAGGAAAAACAACTCCTGCCAAGTAGATTTTACAAGAGGAAACAGGACAAGAAGGCCAGTGTCTGCTGGGTGGATGGTGTTTTAGTTAGATTACAGGATCAATCAGATCCTGCAAGAGATAGAGATTACCATTGCACAGGACAGATACAAGGCAGGCACCAGCAGCCTCCAGGGAAGGCATCTGTGTGCGCAAGGCAATGTCTGTATACACCTATGAGGAAAGACAGGAGGAAAGCTTGAGTTCAGACCAAGCCAGTTTCTCTCTATTGCTGCCCTTTGTTAATTAAGCTTATGAGCAAGATGAAAAATATGTTTGAAAGAAGTTATAAATGTATCATTGATAGCCTACTTTTAACCAATGATTAGGAAGCTCAAGAGGCAGATCAAATAAAATATAAAAACAAGGGACAAGAAATAAAGCTGGGATAAACAGTATCAGGAATCAGAAAATAAGAAAGATATTGCAACCTACCACTCAATCTATCTTTCCAGTCAAAACAAAAAGGAGTCACAGGCAAGATACCCCTCAGAGATGAAGAAGGTAGAGTATGCTTACCTGGCAGAAAAATAATCAGCCATTTTGGCACTGGGTTGTGGGAAAATCTGACACATGGACATAGAAAGCTATGGATCAATAGGTGAATACTGACAAAACACTAAGTGCCAGCATATGGTACTTCACGAGTCCAGTCCTTATAGATCTTCTGAGGACATGTTCTGCAGTAGTTAGACCCAGGTTCCTACAACACTGGGAGAGTTATTAAATATACTAAACTTCTGATTTCTCATCTCTAAAATGGAAGCAATGACATGAGTCTCCAAAGATTCATTATGAGCATGAAGTAAGGATTTTGTGTAGTATCTGGCTGATGTAGGTTTCATCTTCCACCCCTTGCCTTCATTCCCAATGGTGTGAGCCGACATGCAGACAGAACAGAACCAGAGACCTAATGTCCATCCCTCAAGGAGATCAAGGCAGCATGACTGACACAACGGTCTGAAAAATTCACTAGTCAGATGCAACAGTGCAGCAGAGAGAGCCTGGAAAGATGGCTCCTGGCCTGACAATGACACCCACCACTGCTGGGGAGCAACTGCAGGGTTGACCCAGCTTCTGCCAAGCACATAAAATGTAGATATTCTCTGCGACTGGTCATGTGAGGGCTGGATATGTGAAATGCCATGGTCAAGTGGTAGAACTGCAGACCATTCACCTGGGCAGAAAGTCGGATAAAAGTGTGATTATACACCAAGCCAGTTCTCTATTCCAAAAATATGCACAGATGAACCCTTCAAATGCTTAGAAAAAGAGGAGTGGGGATTCTAGAACTCTATCAGTGGGAGAATAATTTCAACTTGGAATATTTAAGAATAAGTGTCGTCTATGCAAAAGAAAAATTGCCAAAAAAAAAAAAACAGAATGGCTGCTGGAAAACATTTTAGCAGCACTGTCACCAGATGGAAAACTGAATGCATGCATGACTGGGTGGGTGACATCATACTTACTCACCTTTTCACCATATGTCTGACTCTTGGCACACATATTGCTTCAGAGAATCCCAGCAATAGGAAAACAGAGGTAACATGCTGAGATACCGCCACCATCTCATCTACATGTATGAGCTTCTATGTGCAAAGAGTCATCCATAAAAGAGCTGTTCAACTAAATATCCCCACACGATCAGGCACATAACACAAAATATAGTTAAAGGAACCAAACACAAAATGCTTTTATAGAAAAATCATGGTAAAATAGTCACAATTATTTGTTACTTTGAGCATAACCAACAATTTGGTTAATGCACAAATTCTAACACTAGAGCCTCTCTAGATAAAGGAGCTTAACAGAAATTCACTGCCATAACAGAATTCTCAAGCCCAACAAATTTTATAATACACATTTTCTCAGATGATGAAGGCAAGCCAACAGCACTCAGCCAGAACCACTGTTTAATTCTAGCAATTCTGTACAATAGCCATTGCAACCAAAGATGGTCACATCACAATCACCCGTCACTGCCTAAGGGCTTTGCTGCCAGAAACCACTGTTGGCTTACAAATCCTGAAAGCATGGAAATTGTGTTGTAGTCCAATAACAGAAGAACTTGCAGAGCATTTTCAGAAAGTTACCTCTTTGAAAACAAGCATTCCATCACTCACTGGTTGCCAGGCATTGTACGAGGTCTGGGCTGGAGGGGTATGTCTCTATCAGACGCAGGCCACAGCCGTCTTGGAGCTTACAAACACACTTAATCAGAAGTGGTGTTGTGGTACAAGTGGTAGAGCTCTAGCCTTGAATACAAAGAGTCTCAGGGACAGCACCAAGGCCCTGAGTTCAAGCCCCAGGACCAGCAAACAACTATAGTTCAGCCAAGAGCAGAAAGCAATCGTGAGATATGAATCACTTAGAATTATTTATTCAGTATCTCCTAAGTACCAGGAGACATAATCAGTGTGACTACTGTTGAAGAAGAAAAGGAGGCCAGGGTTGTGGGGGCAGGAACAGGCCCAGGCCTGGACTACAAGGTGAGTTGGTGTGTCAAGGCAGAGGCTGACATAGGAGAATCAAGAGAAAAAGATGGAAAGGCAATCCTGCCACTTAGCATGGCATCACTTGGCAAGCTGACTTCCCATCTGGACTTCTAGTTCTTCATCTATGAAGATGGAGATGACCACACTCACCCCTCAGCCATGGCGAGAAGGAAACATGGATGTGACCCAGGGCTTGGATTTCAGGCTATAGTCATTGCAAAATGAGCTTTACCGTTCAGTGAGGGAGTGGGAGGGGGTGGTGCTCTCTGTCCTCTGTGCCTCAGACTTCCTTGGCTCTTGAACAGGTGAGGACAGCCTCTCCTGAGATGGCCGTGAGGACTCCATGAGTTCATGCAGAACATACAACAGCCTGTGGCTCACTATAAGAACTCAAAACAAGTTTACCCTCACCTGCTGCCTTTCTGAGACTACAGGGAGCTTGAGGATGCTAGCAAAGAGATGTTTACCAGGACAAATGGTGGGGTGGGGTGGGGTGAGAGGGATAGAAGTGGAGAAAAGGGGAAAGTGAGGAGGGAGGAGGGAGGCTGGAGGCCTGGAGCCTAATGCTCTCTTGTCTGCTTCATCATCGCCCTGACCCCATGCAGTCCCCAGCCAATCTCCACCAGCCCCCGACTCACACAAGGTGCTAAGCCATAGACCAGATGTCTGAGATGAATTCTGAACACACACAGGCCCAGGAGACTCCACCACCAAGCCCTTGCCCATGCCCATGATCAAGCCTCCATTTCCAACCCAGGCTGCTTGCTACCCTGGACCCAGAGACATTTTCGGAAGCCCTTTGGCTCAAGCTCCACCACCTCCACCCACACAGTTCTAATGTATTATAAGGTGTTGTTACATTTGCTTTATAAATTCAGGACGGGTTAATATGTCATGATTTTTTTTCACCTACTTGATTATCTAAGAAAGTGTGATAATGGCATCACCGATAATGGAGAGGAAATGTATATCCCTGTGTGCACAAAGTGAAAGGGTGTAACATGGTTACATTAGAATACATGGAACAACAGATGTGCAAATATCACGTCTGTAAATAAGAGCCCTTGAGGAAACCAAAGACAGCAGCCATAGCAATTATTCTCTGGAGAAGACTCACACGGAAACTAACCTTCCAGTTAATATACTTTTGTATGTCTTCGTTTTATACCATGCATGTTGCTACTTTATTTTTTAAATGAGTTGAGCAAAAAGCAGAAAATTTCATCACCAAGTTGATTCTAAGGCTTGGATGAAAGTACAGATTCCACAAGGTAAGTTGTTGGTAAATGGTTATTGACTAACAGTCACTGCATTAAATGTTGTCACTTTTGCTACAATTCCCACCTTACTGTGTGTCAAAGTATTTATGGCCATCCACTGTGCCAGGAGGCTGAGAGCTCCATGCAAACAGCTCTTGCCTGTGATGGTCTTGCATTCACACACATGCATGCACACACACATACACACACAAACACACACACACACACACACACACACACACACACATACACATGCACACACCACCTCCCTCAGAGGAGATCCTGACAGATTGAGCAAGCCAGCACCCCCAGGAATCAATGCACCACACAAGGCCCCATCCATGCAGAAGTAAGTGCATCCTTATCTCTATTTTGTAACCAAGACACAGAACTAGAGGGTGCTGTAGAAACCAACAGTCAAAACATTCGAAGAAGAGCCCCGACAAGTCCAGCTTCCCAAGGCTTTCAATCTAACCCTTCCAGCCACAGCCATGAAAACACAATTTGTGAACTTTCCAGCAGCAGCAGTCATTAAAACAATCCGTCTGACTCATTGCCTGAGACCAGTGCTGCGAGCCCAGTGAGAGCTGGGCTGGGGACTTTGAAGAAATGAGCTTTCTAAAACAGGCTGGCAAATGTCATCTCATCTCTTATAAAAGAAGGTTCTCTCCTGGCTTCAGCAAAGTCCCCCGAGAGGCCTACACAAAGTAGCCCAGAGGGGAAGAGAGCAGTCTTGAAGGGTTCCTGGCGGGAGAGCCTGCTGACCACCATGGATGTGGGACACCCAGAAGTGATGGTCAGCAGATGGCTGATAGTCTCTTGGTTGGACCCAGGCTCTACCCCACAACCTCACCTAGCTGCTGATGCTCATTTGTGAACTCAAAGGCACCCATATATAGATACCTACACTGCAGGTGTCAGATAATCACAATAGTAAGTGACAAGGGACACATTACATGAATATTAGCCATGTGCTTCCTTTGTTACCACAGTTTGAGTGAGGCCTCAGTGCCCCATGCCTGTAACCTTAGCTACTTGGAAGGCTGAGAACAAGAGCATCAAGGCAGAAAAGTTCACAAGACTCCTTCTCAATTCACAGCTAGCCACACCCACACGTGGCTGGCATCCCAACCTAGGTGAGAGTCTGACCATAGAGGATCGTGGTTTTAGGCCTGTCCAGGCAGGAAAGTGGGACATGGCTGCAAACTCCTGTAAACCTAGCAATGAGGAGATGTCTAAAAGACAGGTATTGTAGCTCAAGTGCACACCCAGGCCCAAAGTAACACCTGTTCTCAAAAATAAGCAGCAAAAACAGGGTCAGAAGTGTAGCTCAGAAGTAGAGCACCAGACTGGCAGAAAACTTAAGCCTCTGAGTTCAAACCCTGGTGTTCTTCACACATATACACACACACACACACACACACACACAATAGTTGAAGTATAAAGATACCACACAGGTGTGTGTGCATGCATATGCACGCACACACATAGAGACTTCCATCCTTTACTCCCTCTTAATGATATTTTTCAAAGACTATCATATCATGCATTATCAATACCAGCATTAATTGTGTGCAGAACTCTTTTCTTCCTTCTAACTGGGCACTGCCCAATACAAAACCAGAAATTGTCTTATCCAATTTTATATCCTCAATGCATACAAAAGTGCTTATATGTGTCTGTTGAAAACATCAATGTGGAATGAAAAATTTTAAGCATTTTAGACTCACAGAGTCATAACTGCAAGCAATATTCTGAAAATTGAAATTCAGTTTCTTTTCATTTGGTTGATGCCTTCTAAAATAGTTGGCCATGAAAGCAATATCCATCAATAAAGCCAACTTGTGCTGGGAGGCTCCTTAAATGCTAAACCATCAGCCCTGCGGCCTCTCTTGATGTTCATCGAACTTCATTTCTACAAAGTTGAAGTCTACACATTGAACCAAATGAATTCCATTTGTCAAGAAGCTCAGCCCACCAAGACAGTAACAAGGCTCTGTCTGGAATGGACGATGCAGGACCTTCTTTAACAAGCACCATCACTGTTCAGTTCTCTTTCTCAATCATTGCTGGTGAGAGGTGAGGGGAAGAGTATGCATGGGGGAGGAGCTGAAACTCTGACCCATTTCCAAGCCATGTGCCAAAATTCTGTGAATGAAGCAACAACTGTGACATCTTTGCCCAGCAGACTGGCAGATGACATTAATAACAAACCTTATTCCACTTCGACCCAGTGCCTCCCTTTTGCTCTTGGGTGCAATTGCATGGTTGGAGATGAAAAACACTGTACTATTGTACGGCGCTTATGTCTTTAGCTGGGACCCCATCCATCATGGAGGTCAGATTCATTCCATGCCACATTGCTATGTGTCTTCTGGAAAAGGACAATCTTAGGAAGTTAATAACTTTATTATATTCAAGGCCCATCTATTATGGCATAGCTGTAGCTACATTTGGCTATCTCAATTCCTCAATCCACCCTCCTCTACAAAACCCATGGAGGCAGAAGAAAAAATATGATTCTAGGAGTGGTTCATTTATAGTCCACTCACTATTACTGCATGTCTAGGATGTACAAGCATGGGTGATATGGTCCTCAAAGAAAACAAGACAGAAAAAAATTGCTTGTGTAGAGTTAATATGAGAGGAAAGAGACTGTTCTTTAAAAAAACAATTTCAGCTAGGTGCTGGGAGCTCAAGCTACTCAGGAGGCTGAGATCTGAGTTATATCCATGAGACTCTTAACTCCGACTAATCATCAAAAAAGACAGAAGTAGAGCTGTGTGTGTGTAAACTGATAGATCACCAGCCTTGAGCAAAACAGCTCAGGGACAGCACTCAGGCTCTGAGTTCAAGCCCTAAGACTGGCTATCACAGACAACACCTCCCCTCCCCCCCCACACACACACAGCCAATTTCACAATAGGATACATTGTTATGAAGACTCACAAGTGCAGAGTGTGACCCAGACTACAAAGAAAGACCATGTGGACTGCCCTCTGCATGGTGGACTCACATACACTGCCCTCTGTATGGAGTTGAACAGCTCCCTGCTGATACTTGCACAGATCTCTGAGGATGAACACTTTGGTCAGTTTCCAGAAAGTCATAGCTAGGACAGATCACAAGAACTTGTGTTCAATACTGGTGCCCAAACACTGAGGAAGATCTTGTCAAGCTCTTGAGTATAGTTATTTTATTGCCTGTCAATACAACTGGCGTTCAAACACCAGAAAACAAACATATGCCTATAACAACATAGGCTTTGATGACCCCTCATTGTCTCATTGAAGGTAATACCAGGAGAAAGAGAGAACTCTGACAGCTGAAGCATGCATACAGGAAGAAAATGGTCACTGGGTTTCACTGACCACAGCCCTTCCCGCATCCCTCACTGTCTGGTCACCTGTGTGGAGAAGATGCCATTCCAATCTCAAGAGGATTACCTGAGGTAGACCGTGACAGTGTGCCCACCAGACACTACCCCTACCACAGGACTAGTAAGGGAGTGTCTGAGACTTGTACAGGGTTACTAAAGACATGTTACTTTCCTGCTAGATAAGAACCTGCATCTTGCCAGGCCCAACTGTGCCAGGAAACTCACTCAGAGAGCACAGAGCAGGAACGTGGAAAGGTGGAGTAAGACCCTGGCCCTAGATGCCAACATCCAAAACAAGCCACATTTGAGTCCTCTTGCTTTCAAACCCTCAAGTTCTCTGGTAAATAAGTTATCATTTTATTTCTTATGGGTATTATTTTTTGACAGTGCTGGGGTTTGAACCCAGGGCCACATGTCCACTCACCTGGTGCTCTACCACTTGGGCATGCTTCAAGCCCTACTTTCTGCTGGCTAGTATAAAGATGGAATTTCAGACTTTTCTGCCAAGGCTGGCTTCTTCAAACTGCCATCTTGCAGATCTCAGCCTCCCAAGGAGCTGGAGTTAAAGGTGTGAGCCACTCACTGGTAACTACCTTATATTTTATGGATCAATACCATAGAAAGTAAAATAGACAAAAATCTCCTTCATACTAAATTATTGAGGACAGAGCACATTTCTCAATATATTCAAAGAGCAATTTGTTGAGAATTTCAGAGTGCTGGAGAAAAATGAGGTCTCTGTTGGTTTCTGTTTGTCAACATTTGACAGATACCATGTTTGCAAATTGGAACCAGCTTCCAGAGGAGGGTGAAAATGTACAAAACATTGTCTCCTGGCCTTCAAGAGTATCATCTACAAACTGTCACAATTGCACAGCCTTTCCGTGTTGCAGAGCACTTTTACAACCTCATACTTCAGCTCCATAGAATGAGATTAGATTCATCAAAATCCTCAGTTTCAGGTCACTGGAGAGATGGGTGGGAGAATGATGGAAGATACTGATCAATACACTGTACTCATAAATCAACCTATTGAATTGAAACCCCTTTGTGCAATGGCATAAAGATAAAATGGTAATAACAACAATAATCACAAAATTCTAGGAAAAACCCCCAATTCGTGAACTGTTATCATTGCTCCATGCATCATCCTGTTTTAATTGCATGCCCACAAGTTCCCTTCTCCATCCCCACAACCAGATAGGAAGTTGAGGTCTCTGGGATTCTGAGACCCTCACAACTACGGGGCATCAGACTCAGAACTCAGAACTGCATTTCCATCTCTTTGTGTAAGAATAAGAGGAAGATGAGGTTCCTGCAGTCATCCTGGAAGGACTAGTAGTACCTAAGAGCTGTTATGTCTGCAGGGTAGAACTCAACATATCACCACTAAAGCACACCACTGGAATGCAGGGATTCCTGAACTGCCACTCCTGAGTATGAACATTCCAAAGAGATTTTACACAAACTCAGTACCAGAATTCTGTTCCTTACCCCTCACAAACTGATATCAACCAATACATGAGGTACCCAAGCTACACTCAGATGTGTTCCATGCAATAAGAGGCAGTCTCTGGATTTTTTAAAGAAGTCATTCCTTTAAATGTCATCCCGGCCTTCCCTCAGTGGCATTTTCTTTTCTTATGTGACACATGAGGTAGCATTTTCTACTGGGAGATCAATACCAGGTCTCCTGTGCCCTTTCCATCCCTCTGCTCTGACCAGATCTGGACAGGGAAGAAAAGTCACAATCGTTCCACTTATTTTATCTAGAAATAAAATCACCCAAGAAACAGCATTTTACATTTTTGCAGGTGCTTGACCTTGCCTTCTTTGTCTGAAAGATTCACCACCTGGTACACCAATTTAGTGATGTTTTATATGCGATACTTTATGCCCGCAAGTTGAATTAATGTTCTCTATACTGGGTGACTAATTTGGAAGAGTTAACTTATAATTCACCCTAAAACACAAAATCCTCCCCTACCCTCAAGCAGTACAAAGCACATAGGAAAACAGAAGAAAGATGTGTTTCCACTGCATGAGTGTCCACAGGACAAACTAGCTGCCACTGGATCCATTATCTTGAGCCAACTCCAAGAACCCTGAGTGAAAGGCCCCATGTTATAGCCGGCAATGGGAATAAATAGAAGGTGGACAAGGGCTCAGCGACTCACAGGTGTGGCAGGAAATGAACTTCATAAACATGGAAGTAGCGTGTGGAAGAGAAACATGCCTGAGGTCAGCAATACTGTGTGACAAATCCCAGCCCCTGGAGGCACCAGACAGTCCCAGTGCCCTGAAGGGAAAGTACTGTCCCTCAGTCCAGATGTCAGAAGTCGGCAACCAAGCAGGTGGCATCCTTGTCTCCCTCTGTAGGCTGTGAAGGAAGGGTACGCTCGAAGCCTCTCTCCCTGGCTTGGAGGGAATCACTTTCCCCTATGATTCCCTGTCAGGCTCTGTCTATATTAATATAATATCAGGGTGCAAATTTTTCCCTTTTTATAAGGAGACCAGTTACACACGGTGGGACCCACCTTCACAACCTCGTTTTAACTTCATTTAACTTTATTGTCTTCTCTAAAGACACTGTCCCCAACAAAGCCACATTCAGAAGTACGAGGAGCAGTACCCTAGGAATAAAACCATCTGTTCCATGGGGCCCCAACACAGTCTAGAACAGATACCACAAGCACAATCCATAAGAAGAACAAATTCATAAATGGAAGCCTTCTGTTCTGCAGAAGATAGTGTTAAGAAAACAAAAAGTAAGTCTGCAGTATGGATCAGGGCCCTGAGTTCAATCCCCAGCACTGGAGAGGAGGTAGAAAAGGGGAGAAAGAGACAGGAAGGGGGAAGGGAAGGGGTAAAGAGGGAGGGAGAAAGGAATGGAAAAAGAAAGAGGGGGAGATGAAGAGAAGTGGGGAAGAGAGAAATGGAGGAAGAGAGAGGAAGAAGAAATAAGAAAAGGGAGAAGTCAGACCACAAGAAAACATTTTCAAATCACTTATCTGATAAAGAACTTGTATTTCAAATATACAAAGACTCAAAATCAACTATAAAAATGTTAAAGAGAACTGAATGGATGTTTTTACCTGAGAAGACACTGACACACAGATGGCAGGTAAGCGTCAGATGTTACAGAAATATAAATGATAGTCACAATGGAGTCCCACCATTCACCCATTACAGATGCCAAACTTGACCGTGCCCAGAAAACTAATTTGAGAGCTGAAATGGACAACCTACTCTTCAAAATCCAGAAAGTTGACTCCACCACTTTCTGACTCAGGCTTTCAGATCATGCTAAAAGTCAGTGCTGCCAACTTGAAAGTGTATTAGCAGAAAGTAAAAAAAAAAAAAAATGAGTGTTTCTTCAACTCTGAAGAATTTTCAGATGGGGTCATGACTTCCCTGGCCACAAACATAGAGGCTCAATCTCAGTGACATAGCACCTGTGAACCTTCCTCCACTCCAATGGGCAAAGCAACATTTCCAAATGCATGAAAGGAATTACAGTGTGAAGCTGAGTTTAGACCCCCAAGACAGAACATAAAGGAAGCATTAATCATTTGTCCTCTTTGCACTGTGGAATCTGGAGCAGTGTGCAAAGGAACTGACCTGGTGGGCCCCTCTGAAACTGGGGGGTGGGGGGTGGATGCCAATGAATCCCTCAGCCTTAGAAGGCCCTGTAATCAGGGAAACAAAAGGAGCATAAGAACATCAGGACCATCAGGGCTGTGTGACCCGTGGTTCACTGAGGTGTAAGGTGGGACTTCCAGGACAGAGACAGGGAGCCCCTTGTCAACACAGAAGCAGGGGTAGACTAAGGGGGCCCAAGGATGGAGAGAAATCAATGCACAAAAGGGAAACACAGCTAGCAATGTTGGAACAGTGGAACCTATTCCAAATGGCTATAGCTCCAGGATTTATAACTCCTCTATTTAAAGGAATTCTTCTGCTTGCCCGCATACAGGGTCCCTGAAGGATTTGGAGAAAGTGCTTGGAGAAGGTTTGTGTTTATAAAAGGCAAGCAGAAAAATTCTAATCCACATGCCCAATCCCAGGTCCCATTCATCAGAGTGCCTCTAACATGTGCCACACAAATGTGAAGTCTATAATCATTTTGTAGTGTGAACCTCCCCATAAAGCATATCGATAACATAGCAAACGAACTAGCAGCTGCAGTCAGAGGATGGAGCACCCATGCACTTTAATTATTCCTGAAAAATAACCCAAATACATAAAAATTCCCTGCACTTTATATTCCTTCCAAGTGGTAACAGAAACGAAAGGGAGACAATTCAGTTTCATAAATATTGAATCCATTCTCCTGAAGTACAAAACTCATGAAGTATGCTTGTAAAGATTTCCAAAAATCCCAATATTATCACAAGCCTCTTCCTCAAAATGGATTCTTTAAACCACACCTCACAGATCTGAAACCTAGAAATCTTGAGAGACACTTTAAAATCAAGAAAACAATAAAAGAACAGACACTTGTTTTGTTTCCCAGAGTAAAAGTGTTGAGGGTAAAATTGCAGTTACACATTTCTGAAAAGCACAATGGAGCTTCAAACCCTGGAAGTTTGCAAGAAGATAAACTGAAGCAAACAAGGCCCGGAAGAGTTCCGGCCTGTGTCAGACTCAATTTGCACAGAACTAGATGGTACCCTGAGGAACAAATGAAAATCTTCCTGACAACACCCAGACCCTACAACAATGGTTTTCACTGCAGCTGCCAGGAATGTGAAATCCCAAACTGTTTTGGCCTGCAGCGATTTCTTTTATCTTTTTTTTTATTGTGAAAATACCGTACAGAGGGATTACAATTACACGGGCAAGGTAATGAGTATATTTCCTATCAAGCATTGTTGCCTCCTCCTTTGTTTCCCCTTCCCACCCCTTCACATCCGCCATCTCTTCCCCCCCCACCCCTGTGCCAAAGTTGTAAAGTTCCTCCCTGGGGCTGCCTGCCCATCACTAATGTAGGAGACCCCAGCTCTCCCTCCTCTTCTTCCTTTCTTTCCTCTCCCCTTCCCTCCCTCCCTCCCTGTGAAGACCACATCCACCAATGTTCCCCTCACTTGGTGTCAGAACAAATGTTTCCTGTACTTTTGACTGGGTAGACATGAATTCCCTCAGACTCCACTTTTTTCCTCCCCTAAAATCCTGGGCACTGGACATGTGTGAGGGCACTGTAGACTTTTCCTTACAAACCCTCACCAGGCTGACTTGGCTCTAAACAAATTACACTCCATGGTTGTTCCCAGATTCCCACATGTTCTTTTCACAAGAACATTTCTGGAGCAAAAGTGGGTCAAAGGAGAGGCAGCCGGAGGATGGCATTCTGTTATGGTACCCCCTCAGCCACAAAACAAGACCCAAGGTTAGACAAGGCGTAGCTCGTCAGTCAGTGACCCCAACACGCATCCTCACTCCCAATGGCCTTTTAAGTATTTTTCGCATACGTCAGAGCTGTTTTCCTTGGCAGAAGCATTTCTGTATACCAGTCAAAATTATTTGGACACTTAATTAGAACTGCTGTTGTATCTTACCCTGACAGCTTCATTTTCTGTCACCAGCTCACACCCAACTGATGTCTGTCAACAAAACTTGGTGCTCAATACTTTCCTTAGCTTCACAGAATCTTGACTCAGAAGCCAAGTCTTTTTCTATTGAAGGGGACTACAGTCCATGCCCCCTGTCCCAGAAAACACAACTTGCTTTTCTTTAAAACTTCTGAAGATGAATATTCTATGTTTTTTCTTAGGATGGCCTACATGTCTCCATCTGATGAATAGATTTTTTTTTTGAACCCTCATGTTTAACTTTAAAAACCAGTCATGAGCCAGGAGCCAGTTGTTCATACCTGTAATATTGCTACTCAGAAGCCTGAAATATGAAGATCGAAGTTCAAAGCCAGCCTGGGGCAAGGAAGTCCATAAGATTCTTATCTCCCATTAACTTCCAAAAAGTTGGGAGGGAAGCTGTAACTCATAAAATAGAGGCCCAGCACTGAGTAGAAAAGCTCAGGAGAAGCACTCAGCCCCTGTGACAGTGTCTAGAAAGAAGCAGGTAGCAGTATCTAATAAAAGACCAGATGAAAGAGAAAAGGAACAGTGAAAGAAAGGGAAGAAAAGATAGAACCAAGCCTGATGGGGAAGAAAGGAGTGATGGGTAGAAGAGAGAATATACTAAGTTGATCAAACCTGAATCCTGAATCTAGCTCTCAAGAAATTAGCAAAGGAGTGGCAGAGCTTTAACACACCACCTGTGAATAACCAAAATACTAACTAGGAAACTTTAAGGAGACACAGATTCAAAGCTGGAGGAAATCAGAAGAGGGTTATAGATTTTGTGAAGGAGGCCATACTGAGGTAAGCTTTGAAGCACAGGTCGACATCAGATGAGTGATCCCGAGAAACTGCATAATTCCCAAATGCCACAAATGTGGGGACTCAGGTGATGTCATTTAAGGAAGGAAAGATTATGGGATGGGTTTCCAATCTATCCAGACTTGAGACAGAAGTGTGAGTGACTATTTAGAAGATCATTTCAATGAGTGTGTGAATGGATGAACAAAAAGAACAAAGAAAAATGAACTAGCCTGGGCCTGTCAGCTCCAAGATGATAAATTATAGTTTCTATAACCCATCTGTCAATATCCACTGTGAATAACACTTCCACTCTCATAAGGACCCTCAGGAGGGGAAAGCCTCCTTCCTTTAAATTAGGTTTATTTGAGCAAAAAAATCAATGACATAATCTTAATTAAATTAGCATTTGCATTTCACTTTTTTAATCCCAAGGATATGGAAAGTTGGTATGCAATCATTTGTAATATTTCATTCAGCAGACCATGACCCGCTGTGATTTTTCTGTCTTCTTTATTTCTAATATTTTTAACACTTAAAAGCAAACTGAAAAAAAAAAACCCTAGCCCTTGACTTTTTCTGTTCCCTGTTCTTCTCATGTTGCTTGTTATGGCTGAGTTGTTTCTAGTAAAAATTTAGGAAGTGGGACACACAGCCCCACAACTGGCACGGGGTGGGGGGGGGGGGGGGAAATCAGTAACTCTAGCATAAGATGGATGAAAAAAACATCCGTGTCAAAGCCAGAGGGATTAGCAAATGTTGTTGTGACTGCTGGCAATGCTTAAAATCTCCTGTGACTTGTAACATTTAGGAACATCTTCTGTGCTGTATTTGTGGGAAACCCTCCTCAGCCACTGGCATGAATTCTACCTGTGTTTTCTTTCTATAGTTGTCCAACCACCTCTGCTCGTAGGTAAGCACAAACAAATTCCAGGACATATGTCAGAATGCAATCTATTTCACACAAGGGTTTCTGCAGCAGCTTCATCTGCGATAGCCCCAAATGAGAAATAACCCACTGTATTTCAGTAGCAAGTGGTTAAAGCCCTGTGGTCCATCCCCATGATGCAGTACTATCCAGCTGTAAAAGAGAAAAATACATTGACCTACACAACATAGATGGACTGTGAGCAAATTGACTCGAGACTTTTTGTCTGGGCTGGCCATGAATCTTGATCTTCTCTATCTCTGCTTCCAGAGTAGCTGGGATTATAGGTATGAGTCAAAACACCTGCCTATTACCTTATTTCTTGATGACATTATCTTTTTGCCCTTAATAACTTTTGGAAGGACTACATTTAACCATTCACCACTAAGGCACAATTCTGAGCTCTCAAAAGCACATAGTCAGCTCAGAAACCACGGAACTGAAACCATACTTAGAACATTCATCCCTCAGGAAGCTCTCTCTAGCATTTTCTGCTCAAAGCAACTTCAGTTCTCTTTCCCTCAGTAAATATCACTCCATCTCCACTCCCCCTTTTAGTGAGTTATAACGACCTGATGAGCAGCTAAGCAAACACTGGGAAAGTGGAGTCTTCAAACACCATCCAAAGCTTGACACGAAATAGCCAAACAGGACCAAGGACCACAAGGCAGGAAATGAGCAAAGAGGAGAATATCTCAGAGTGGCGCAAGCAGAAGAATGCCAGCCTTCCTTGCAAGTTCAAGCCCCAATTCTGTCAGAAAGGAATAGAGAGGTCAGACCCAAGGTAGCCTGAAATCGAAGATAGGATCCAGGAGGAGTGAGGAGAAGGTAAGGCCAGGAGATGTCAACTCATCATGAAGTCCATAATGAAAAGCTAGAAGAACTGGCTAGAGCAGCTGTAGTCTACTACTGGGTGACACAGCCACAGCTCCACACAGTGATCAGACCTCTCAGTCCATATGCATAGCCAAAAGACACACAACCTGCCCAGGCCCAGCCACTGCTCTGTCCCAGAGAGCCACATACTCCCTGCAATCTCTAGGGGTTACAGTTACAGTTACATAAACCAGAAGAAGTCCTGGCAATTTCCATGCCTTGTCACACCCCTGCAGGAAGCTGCTCTGCTAATGAGTCCCTTCCATTGGGTGGCCAGTTACATGGCTGCCACAGGTAAACAAAAGCTACATGTTGAGGTAGCCAGTTCCCTCCAAATCACACACATGTGAACTTGTGTACACACCAGTGCTCTCACATACATACATGTGCACATGCATGTGTGCACATACACTACCCAGCACAAGCCAGGGACTGTGGTCAGGATGAATGAACATTGAATGACCCAAGCAGGTCAGCAGAGTTCACACTGAATGTTTTCCAATTCCCAGTACTACCACGGTTTTGTTGTTTGCAGATGCAACGTAAGCTGTGTACTCAAAGAGGGCAGAGCTGACCACCCTGGCAGTGTGATGAAATGGGGGTTCCCCAACTCATAGCCTGCCTGGCCCCCTAACTGTCATCACGAAGGATGACATCATGTGGATGTCAGAACATGCAGACACATGTCAGTCATCCAAGGACTAAAACACTGACCTGGTTAGATGAAGACTCTCTCTCTCTCTCTCTCTCTCTCTCTGACACACACACACACACACACACATTATTAATTACACTAATGACTGCTAAGAATGTGAAACCACAGAGACACCCACTTGGCTAAGGACTGCACTAGGATGCCTACTTTTACCAAAACTTGGAAGACACCAAGATGTCCCTCAGTGTGTAGATGGATAAATAAACCATGGTTCATCCAGGCGATGGAATGTTTTCCAGAATCAAAGAGAGATGAGCAAGCCAGGTACAGGTAGCTCATACCTATAATCCTAGCTACTCAGAAGGCTAAGCGCTGGAGTATTGGGGATCAAAGCCAGCCTGAGCAGAAAAGTCTGAGAGGTACTATCTCCAAATTAACCAGCAAAAACTAGGCTGGAAGCTAGGTGCTGGTGGCTCATACCTGTAATCCTAGTTACTCAGAAGTCTAAGATTTGAGGGTCATGACTCAAGGCCAGCCTTGGCAGACAAATCAGAGATTCTATCTCCAATTAACCAGCAAAAAGTCAGATACATGGTACTGTTTATCATAAGGTAAAGCATCAGTTGTAAGAGAATGAAGCTGAGTGATAGCATAAGGCCCTGAATTCAAGCACACAAAAAAAAATAATTTTTAAAGCAGAGCTGGAAGTGTGGCTCAAGTGGTAAAGGACAAGTTGAGAAAGTACAAGGCCCTGTGTTCAAACCCTGGTTCTGTCCAAAAAAAAAAAAAAAAAAATGAATGAGTTACCAAGCTGCAAGCAGGAGAAAATGAAGTATACATCACTGAATGAAAGCGGCCAACCTAAAAAAGCTACATGGCTCTACTTACATGACATTTAGTGAAAGGCAAAATGCAGAGCGAGTAAAAAGCCAAGTGGTGGCCAGGGAAGAGAGAGAGGGCAGTGTCCAGAGGACACTTAGGGCAGGATAACTATTCCATATGACACCAGGTACAACAATGGATTCAGGCCATTACAAATTTATCCAAAACCATTGACTGTGTGAGACAGTGAACTGCAATACGAAGGGACAGTTTTGAAGACATCATCAGCTGTGACAAATACAATTTTGGGATTTTGACATTGACCCACAATCAAGGGCCCTGAGTTTATGGTAAGTCTCTATTCCTTTCTCCTTCTCTGTAAACATAAAACTGCTCAAAAAATTAATAAAACCCATTGATTTAAAATGAATCTAACAGAAATAAACTGAAAAAATGTTGACATGGAAAAATCACCATGCTTGTGTACATATATCTAAACAGATAGGAAGTATGGCATCCTAAAGCAATGCAGCACATATGATACACCAATCATGACACAAATAAAATTCCACTGCTACTATTTCCTTTGCCAAGGCAAAGAAACTCATAAAAAATAGCTCAGAGGCTAAAGGAAAGAAGTTGATGGGTCAAAAGACCTTGAAAACCAAAGCAATTCTAGGCAAATAATAAAGTAATGCTAATGGTATATCACGGTCCCAAACCTCAAGCTCTACTATAGAACTATAACAAAAACAGCTCAGTATTGGCACAGAAATAGATATGAAGGCCAATGGAACAGACTAGAAGACCCAGAAATAAAATCATCTACTTACAGCTATCTGATATTTGATGAGAAAGCCAAAGATATACAGTACAAAAAAGATAGCCTCTTTACTAATTGGTGTTGGGAAAACTGGGCATCCCCATAGAGAAAACTAAAAGTGGATCCCTGTTTGTCACCATGAACTAATACCAATTCAAAGTGGATGAAAGACCTCAATATCAGACCTCAAACTTTGAAATGATTGCAAGAGGAAATAGGAATGACACCAGAATTCATAGGCATAGGCAGGAACTTTCTGAAGAGTCTTGGAGGGCAGATAGGAGAGAGATTTGGCAAATAGGATTACATCAAAATAACTTTCTGCACAGCAAAGGACATAGCTACAAAACTAGAAAGACCGCCAGCAGACTGGGAATGAAGATCTTTACCAGCAATACATCTGACAAAGGCCTAATAACCAATCTACACAAGGAACTCAAGAAACTAACCCCTCCCAAAGCTAATAAACCAATTACTAAATGGGCAAAGGAGCTAAGGAGTGACTTCTCACAAGAGGTGAGGATGGCAAAGTAACACATGAGGAAATACTCAATGTCCCTGGCCAGCCATAAAAGAAATGCAAATCAAAACAACTCTGAGATTCCATTTCACTCCAGTTAGACTGGCCAACATTGTGAATTTGATCAACAACAAATGTTGGTGGGGATATGGGGGAAAGGAAACTGTATTGCACTGTTGGTGAGAAGATAAACTAGTACAATCGCTGTGGACAGCAGTCTGGAGATTCCTCAAAAAACTAAACATAGATCTTCCCTAAGACACAGCCATACCACTCCTGGACACCTACCCAGAACATTACAAACCAGGATACTGTAAAGACACTTGTACATCCGTGCTCATTGTTGTACTATTCATAATAGCCAAGTTATGGAAACAGCGTATATGCCCTACAATAGAAGAATGGGTCCCAAAAATGTGGTACTTACACAGCCATTAGGAAGAATAATATTATGTCATTTGCAGGGAAATGGATGGACCTAGAACAAATCATGTTAAGTGAGGTAAGTCAAGCTCAGAGAAACCATTGGCACATATTTTCTCTCATATTTGTAATTTAGATCTAAAAATCACAAGGGCATAATAAATTGTACAGGACTCTAGGCATTTACACAGAGTGAGACCAAAGGAGGATGCTCTTAGGAAAGGAACAGAAAGGCATAATGCCTGTGTGCATCTGATCATACACAATAATAGTTATTGAAATGAACTCCAGGAAATAAAGACAAGTGCTTTGCTTTTTTTGCTGTTTTTTCTTTTCTTTTCTTTTTATTCTATTTGTTCATTTATATATTTTTGGGAGCATAAGGAAAGGAACAGAAATGGGGGGACAAACGGTAAACAAATGCAGCAGTGGTACTCACTAGACACTATGTTGAAAATGAACTATACAATGTGTAGGTGAGGATGGGAGGGAAAAACAGGGAGAAAGCTAATGAAGGGGTAAGACTGTCCAAAAAGAAATGTAGTCTTCACCTGACATATGGAACTGTAATCCCTTTGAACATCACCTTTACAATAACTAAAAAATTTAAAATAATAATTTTAAAAGTGGTTCAGAGACTAAAGGAAAGAAGTTGATGGGTCAAAAGTGACAGCTTTGATCCTCTATTGAGATAAGCTTCTCCACTGTGTTCCAAACTGTGGCAGACAGATGTAATTTCTCTCTGTGCCTGGCTACGTGGTTCCCACACCCTCCAACTCGTCCCTCCGTGTTTCCAGGGCATCACCAAATCTGATGTGATAAGGCTGACTGTATTGCTGTGAGAAGCAATCAGAGGAAAAGCAACACAAAGTCCTAGGATTCAGCCTTAATCACGCTTAGGCTCTAAAGGTGGGATCAGAACTTAAGCATCCAGAGCAAAGACCATGACGGATGGACAGATGCAAGGGCTGCCCTGGCTCAAAGCCTGCTGTCCCCAAAGAGAATGCGGGGTAGGGCTGCAGCCCACAGCAAGACAATACATTCTCCTGGCCATGTGGGAAAGAACACACAGACAAAGCTAACAGCACTAGTGTTCTTACTTGAATACAGGACAGATGACTGTTGATGGTTTCAAAGACTCTACAACTGCTTGAGGCTAGAAGACTTGATTTACAAATCTGACAGGTCCCCACCTTACCCTGGCAAACATCCCTCCATCCTTCAAATACACGCATGGGAACGCCTCTCCCATGTCCCATGTCTTAGTTCTTGACATTCAACAGATTCAGCAGCAAAAAAACAGGGTCATTCTAAATACATTCAAGCAATTCCAAAACAAGGGAAGAG
This sequence comes from Dipodomys spectabilis, assembly GCF_019054845.1. Classification (NCBI taxonomy): domain Eukaryota; kingdom Metazoa; phylum Chordata; class Mammalia; order Rodentia; family Heteromyidae; genus Dipodomys; species Dipodomys spectabilis. The sequence continues at coordinate 12,789,137 of NW_024870855.1, read as the reverse complement.
CTCTGCCAGTGTGAACCAGCTCCAATTTCTATCATCATCAGTGCTACTATTTTACTCCTTGTGTCCATCCTTCCCTATATCATTTGTTTATTGTAATTTTGATTGTATGAAGACAATAAAAAAGTAATTGCATGTATTTGTTGGGTAAAAGTGATAGCATGATTTATGAACTTAATGCAGAATAACCAAATCAAGTTAACTAACATAACTTATCAACTCAAATACTTGACATTTTTGTGGTGTAAACATGTGAAATGCACTCTCTTAGCAATTTGAAAATGTACAGTGGTCTCATTCATAGCCCTGCCTCAACTCAGGACCTTTCTGCCTAAGCCTCCTAATTGCTGGGATTACAGGAGTGAACCACTACATCCCCATCACCTATTACTTATTGTACTCACCATGATGTGAATAAAACCCATACCTCCTCCTGTCTGAGTTCCTGTGTATCCTCCAGCCACCGCCACCACCACCCCTGTAACTACTCTTGTAATCTCTGCTTATCAGCATTACATTGACTTAGATTCCTTAGAGAAGTGTATTTTTTAAGTGTATTTAAAAGGAAGCATTCAAGCTATACTGCCAATAAGGAATTCATATGCAAAACAGTTAAAGAGTTTGAACCCATCAATAAGAGTAGAAGGAAACATCCCCTTTAAATGGCAAGGGCTCTGAACAGACATTTGAAAAAGGCCACACGCAACTGGCCAACAGGAGTATGAGAAATACCATCATGGACAAAGGATACCAAAGAGATGAACAATAACTGGGACTGGAGAAAAGGTAGAGAAAGGAAAATCTTGTATCCAGGCATGAAATAGAACAGTACAGGTGTGTGGGAAACTACGGAAATCCTCCAAGAAGCCACAACCAGTGTTTCTGTAGGACCCAGCAGCCCACCTCTGAGACTACCTTCCAGACCACAGTTCACAGGCACAACACAAGGAACCAACTTCCCATATTGTTGTGAAAAGCAAAACATCATTAACTTATCTTTGGGTATTGAAGGGATGTGCTACATCATTATGGCCAAGCAATTACTCACAGGTTTTAAAGAAGTAGAAAAATCAAGATCTACTATGCACAAAGCAATCTGAGGCCTGCAAGTGGAGATGAGTGTGGTAAGAAGTGAGAGGAGAGAAGAGATGGAAGAGGGCAAACCAGACAGGACAGACACCATAAGCCAAGCATCTGAGAGGGACACCCTCAATGAATGGCATCCAGTCACGCAGGTAATAAAGCCGAGGTTCAAATGTGATTTAAAATAGGGTTTTCAAAGCAACGCACATTGATTACATGCACCAATACATCTGAAAGAGCTAGAACACAGGGTTTCTTCAATGTACTTGTGCATTTGAAGTCTGGCCCTTAATAAACCTAACGATGAGCCTTCTTATTTCATTGCAGCATTATTTATCATGCCAAAGAACTGGGGCAACCCAATGACCCTTCACACAGAGGAAAACCTGCATAATTGGCATCCTCTGGACTCCATGGAAAAACTTGAACTTATGTGACCTATACCCATGGCTCTTGACCTTCAGTTCCTTTTCCAGTAGGGTCTTTACTGGCACTGTGTATAAACGACCAGGGTTTGGGTAATATGGTGACAGAGAAATAAAACAAAGTAAGCTGGGATGCTCAGCATGATTGGAGTCTGCAACTTTCATACCAGGCACCTAGCACCCATGATAGCAGGTCTCTCACATCCATGATGACATTAGGACCCTCACACCCATGATAACACCAGGTCCCTCAAACCCATGACACCAGCCCCTCATGCCCATGATAATACCAGGGCCCTCACATCCATGATAACATCAGGACCCTAACATCCATGATGACACCAGGGCTCTCACACCCATGATGACATCAGGACCCTCACACCCATGACACCAGGGTCTTCACACCCGTGACACCAGCCCCTCACATCCACGATGACACCAGGCCCCTCATGTCCATGATGACACCAGGGCCCTCACACCTATAGCTGACTTCATATGAACCTCCTTAAGGACTTAAAACCATCCTGGAATTTCTAAACTAAGGGTACAGTTGCATGACACCCTCTAACCCACTGGTATTGGACTCAGCCTAGGATTACTTTGTCCAAAGAAATATGAGTGCTGACATTCCTCACTCAAGCTGTCTTTAGCAGTGGCAGAGGGAAAAGCCCTTGCCCTGGGTGCTAACTCCCCCAGCAGGTGCACCCCAGAGCCTTTACACTGGCTTATTCAAATGCACATTTTGGACACTGATAACAATGAAAAATTTTTGTTTTGTTATTACTGTCTGTAAGTGAGACACAGGGTGGTTTCAAGTTGCCACATCCATTTTATGTGTGCAATGCATCTTGGCAAAGTAACTCTTGTCTACAGACAAACAGTAAACTCAGCCTTGTAGCAATTCAGTCAACTCCTTAACCCCCTGTGCAAAAAAATCTCAGCATACATTTGCACATTCTTCATTAATGTGATGATTTTCTGAATTATTCCAATGGGGGAATAATGTCTTTCCATTCTTCTACTAAACAATGAGTTAAAATCTTCATTTTATATCTGAATGAAAGCACAATTTTACCATCTTTTGAAAATCATCTTAACAGCTCTTATTCTGTGTGTGGTTTACTCTTCACCGGGCCCCTCCAACAATCCCACCTTTTACTATCCAGAAATCAGTACTACCAGGCAATGGTGGCTAATGCCTATAATCCTAGCTACTTAGGAGGCTGAGACTGCCAACCCAGGCAAGAAAGCTTGTGATACCCTTATCTCCAATTAGCTACTAGAGAGTCAAAAATAGGGCTGTAGCTCAAAGTGATAGAGCACTAGCCTTGAGCACAAAAGCTCAGGGACAATGCCTTAGCCCTGAGTTCAAGCCCTAGGACCAGCACCAAAAAACAAAAAACCAAAAAACAGAAATGAGAGTTGTGGAGAGACTGAAGTGTTCAGTGTCTGGGTAATAGCACAGCTGATGTCTACACTTGCATACAACCAGCACCTTCACCCGGTGCTGCCCTAGGAAGCGCCATGCTTGGGGCACATTGTCTGTCTCTATGACTCACCGCAGATGGTTGGGCTTCCAGAAAAAAGAGAAGGGAGCCATGAAACACAGTGAATTACAACTCAATCTTCTTCACCCTGGAAGTCATTCAGTAGCGTTAATGAGCTTACTGTCTGAAAGGCAGAGGAAGAATGCATGAAATACAACTCAAGTCACACCTGATTCTTTTTGTTGTTAAAGGGATATATCGACACCCTTCCTTCTGGTAAGTACTTTGGCAAAGGAAAATCACATTATTGTTACTAACTATGGCAGGTGATGAAGCGTTCCTTAGAGCATGAAGTGGCTCCTAACAACATAGTTGGTTTTCTGACTATTCCATCCTGTCCACTGGGCAGGTGGAGGCAGAGGAGGCAGAGGCCCATGAGTCTTCACCTTGACTGTACCAGCTTCTCCAGAGCTACTTCCTTATACTTGACCCACAACCCAAGAGGCACTCAGAGGGTTGTTTCAAATTCAGGCAGAGGAAAACCCAGAGAAAATTCAGGCTCCCCCCCAAGAAATTGCAGCACCTGGCTTCACAAACAATTCGAACTCAAATGTTCAAGTCATGCTTTTGTGGTAATTCTCAGAAACCATTATCAATACTTTTCCAATTATGGATCACTCGCCATTGGTGGATAATAAAAACAATTTACTAGGTTAAGGACAACATATTTTATGTGAATAGAATAGAATTGAATGAAGAATAGAATAGAAAAAAAAAAACAGTAATTTCTGAGCGGCTGGAACACAAGGTAACAACTTCCTCCACCTCGGCCTGTCCTTTGCTGGCACGAATCCAGCTAGTCATCTGATAAACAAAGTCCTGAAAGATCAAGCTCTAGAACACATGCAGTCATTAAGAGAGATCAAGTTTGGCAAAGAGTTTACAGGGTCTCACTCTTAACTATGAAAGAGGGTGGCATTCTGATATTATTAAACTCCTGACTAGATACCTACACCTGTCATATGTTATACATGCATTGTTTCATTTGAACCCCAGGGGTGATTGACCAGGACACCTCCTACTGTGAGAATACTCCAAAGCAAAGGAGAAGGAACACTAGATCTACACTTCCATCTTTCAGACCCCAAGGCCATGCTCTGAATGGCAATGAGATACTGCCTTATTTAGACACTTCTGGCACAATTATGCTGCATCAATGTGCACACAAACCAAGGGCGAAAGAAAAATCTCAGCTATCAAGGAAGGAGAGTCATCTGTCCCCTCATGCTGGAGACCCAAACTGTCATTTAAACACGCTCCGCTTTCCACACACATGAGACTGATTTGGGAGAAATTTCTTTCTATTCGAAATAATGGTGCTCAGGGTGACACAATTGAAGCTACCAGGGGACCATCAGATCCTCCTCTGCTCAATCCCAGAATGGTGCTCCTCTCACAGCTGTGAGTGCAGGGGCATCAGTGGGGAGGGCAGGGGGTGGAGCCAGTGGGCAAAAGCACAAAGCCTGCCCACTGTGTTGAGCATGCAATGCATCCTTGATGAAGAGCAGTGTAGGTCCCTGGGCCCCCTCTCCACCTCCGGGGACGGGCTGTGGCCCTCATCCCAGAGGAGGGATGTTTTGTCCTCTGAACAGATGATGCTTCTGCTTGCCCTTCATACAGGAGGCCCCGTGGGCTTCACCATTTTCTCATACTGGGTCACCAGTCATCAGTGACAACCACAGCGGATATGGTTCCTGAGCACAGAGAACACTCACTGCTACTGACAGGATCACAAATCCCGGCAAGATTATCCAGAGCTAGAGTTATGGGTAATGGCAGGAAGGCACTGCTGGGCACACACCAGCTCTCCTTAAGTGCTTTCATTGCTTGCCAGCTCTATGAAACCCCAGATAACAGTCTGATGACAGAACATCTTAAAGATAAAGGAAGAGATTACAGAAATGTCGGCTGGACACAGTGGCTCATACCTGTAATCCTAGGAGGCAGAGATGGGAAGAATCACAATTTGAGCCCCACCTGGGCAAAATGTTCATGAGACACCCCTCCCCCATCTCAAACAATGAATGGGCCTGGTGGTACATACCTATCATCTCAGCTAGGCAGATGATGAGATTGAGAGAATCATACTTCCAGGCCAACCTGGGCAAAAAAGTTTGTGAGGTCTCATCTCAACAGAAAATACACACACACACACACACACAAATTGGCATGATGCCATGGTGTTGTGCACCTTAGCTATGGCAAGAAGTTTCTATCAGATGATCTTGGTCCAAGCTGGACTGGGCAAAAGCAAGAATATATCTCAAAAGTAACCAGAAAAAAGCCAGGCACGCTCACACCTGTAATCCTAGCTACTCAGGAGGCTGAGATCAGATGATTGCTGTTCAAAGTGAGCCTAGGCAGTAAAGTCCATGAGACTCTTATCTCCAATTTTAAAAAAAGGGCAGGGGGGAAGAAGGGAACAGAAAATAATCCTCAGTAATCTGCTCTCACTGTATTTGATGTTGGTATAATTTGTGGAGGGGAAGGGCAAAAACAAATCATTAAATAGGGATACAGTGGACCCATTGCAACAATGAGATGTACAAGTCATTATGTCGAAAAACTAAGTTTATAACTTTGGTTGGGGGGGGAACTTTTGAGGGCAGGGATGGTAAGGGGAAACAAAGGAGGAGGCAACAATGCTTGATAAGAAATGTACTCTATCTTGCCCATGTAATTGTAACCCCTCTGTACAGTATTTTCACAATAAAAAAAAAGGGCTGGGACGGTGGCTCAGTGGTAGAGTGCTTGCCTTGCATGCTCAAGGCCCTGGGTTCGATTCCTCAGTACCACATAAGCAAAAAGAAAAAAGCCGGAAGTGGTGCTGTGGCTCAAGTGGTAGAGCGCTAGCTGAAGAGCTGAGGGACAGCACCCAGGCCCAGAGTTCAGGCCCCACGACCAGACCCTCCCCCAAAAAAAGATAATCTGACTGGTTTAAATATTAAAAAACAAAACAGAAGCAGAGATATGACTCAAGTGGTAGAGCACTAGCATTAAACAAAAGAAACTACCAAGCCTTGATTCTAGGCCTGAGTTCAAGTATCTAGGCACTGAGTTCAAGCCCCAGGACTAGCACCCCAAAATAATCAGAGCAAAAAGGATTGAAGGTATGGTTCAAGTAGTAGTGTGCCCACCTACCAAGTGTAAAAGCCTAGTTCAAACCCCAGCACTGCCAAAAAAGAAAGAAAAAAGAGAGAAAAGACAAACAAAGAAGAAAGGGAAAGAAGAAAATGAAGGGGGGGAGAGAAAGAAAATGTCAACCTACAAGTCTTCAACTTGTACTTAGAGCTGAGAGCAATGAGACAGTGGGACCAGCAGGCCCTCCTGGAGCCTCCTTATGGCAGAGCTTTGCAATCCAGGAACTCAGGGCACATGCTAACTTGCCAGCAGTCCCATCAGACCTGCTTTGTGAGGCGTTGCACTTGCTATGCTACAGGACTAGCATCAGTGGTCAAGGAGGGACTTGTAGTCTGGCCACTTCTATTGCAGCTTTGTAGCTATTAATTTTCACTGAAATTACTCTGATAATTTACTTTCTCTATCACAACATAAAAGATAAACCTCATCCCAGCACATCTGCATGTTATTGCCTTCTAGATGTGATATGTAGTAATACCAAAGTGTTTCTGCTCAGAACCATTGTTTTATGCTCTTTAGGACTAGTGCACTATAACATATGGGAATTGAGACTTCTGATTTGTTTCAAGGCACGGGCATTACTGTAGTTACATAAATCAAACCGCATTCTCCCTATAAAATCTTGAAAAATCTTTCCATGTACCATTAAAAGCATTTTAATTTTTTTCCTGTGAAACTTAACTGCATTTACCATGCTGTTATATCTTATATACAGCTACATAGATTATGAGACATCATCCATAAGCATGAGCCAAAAACAATGAATCACATTCAAAAGGAACCATGATAATAGGTGAAATGCTATTTGCACTTACTAAAATTCAGAAGAACACTATCCTGTAAACTAGGTAGCTAATTTCTTTCTCTCCAGATCTTGCTCAATAATCTTCCTGCCCCCAAAGAGCTGGGACTATAAGTATGCTTGCATTCTCTCTCTCTCTCTCTCTCTCTCTCTCTCTCTCTCTCTCTCTCTCTCTCTCTCTCTCTGCAGAGATAACAGTGAAGCATGGAGCAAGGTTTCTCAGCCTGCACAAGCATTGCCAAACATCATCTGCAGGGAATTTCACCCACCCCCTACCCCCCACCCCCGCCCATCGGAAACCACTGGCTTGCAGAAGTCAAGAAATTACTTTAGAAAGCTGCAGTGGAAGTCAGGTATTGAGTCTAGATCATGTGTTCTCAACCAACAAAACACAGTACTCTCTGTTCTATATAGTTTAAATAACACAAAAAGAAAGCTACAAGGAGGATGAACTACAAGCCCCTTCCTGTGCAGAAATCTTCCATGGCCACACCAGACCCAGAGTTTCCAATCTTCCCTCTTCCTATCCAGGCCCACATTCCAGTGACTATACCTAGTGGGCCTTGCTCCCTGACCCACCTCTCTCAGTCTCCTTTGGGTCTTGTTCCATGTGCCAACATTCTAACAGACAGTCATCACTCACTCAGTGAAGGGGACTCATCGCATGCTCTCCTAGAACCCCTAGAGTATCAGATCTGACTTCCTCCCACCCATTCCCTAGGCCACCCAACATCCCACCCTGCACCATCCCAGAGTGCACAATTGTGTGTGCACCTTAACTCTGATCTTCCAGGATATCCAGACCTTCCAGGCCAAACATTTTTCCCATCTTTTCCTACCTGACTTACACATGTTATTTCATGTCTGACTCATAAGAAGCCTACAGAGCAAATAGTATTTCCATTTGGCCAAGAAGAAATAGAGCCCACTAGGTAAGAAGACCCAGCATTCAGGACTCAGCATGCCAGGACGCAGATTCCAACCTAAGGATGGGAACTCTAAGCTCTTTACCCCAGACTTCTCTGCCCTACCAACTTCCTGACCAAGCACAGACTATAGGCCTGCATACCTCTTCTGAAGTATGCACCCAGCATACTCTACTCCAGCTTCCTTAGATGTTCCTTATTCTGGTCCCCTCTTCCTGACATCCCAAAGTTATAGGCAAAGCAAAGGGAAAAATTCAGGCAGTCACCCCAGGAACTTGGAGAGGTAATAGCCTACTAAATCAGAGGATAGAAAATACAGAACAAGTTTTCCCTTATCTGATTCGAGTTCTGCTATTTACTTTTTATGCACAAAGAGTTATGCGTTCATGTGTGACTGGTCAGATTACTCCAAGCCCTTGAAGCCTGTAGGCAGAACAAGAGAAGATATGAAAACCAGAGCCTGGTGGGGAGGGAAGATTCCTCTATTCAATCACATTGCTTCCACAGAGCTCTAAAATAATCCTCCTGAGTGAGTGCTTCCACATCTAGGTTAAGGCAAGATACAAAACACTTTCAGACATCAAAGGCCCTGACAAGAGAAAAACGATGGGCAGAGTTGGGACATGAACTACCAGAGGCAGATCTTCCCGGCCCACTGACTTTTTTCCACTTTAAGCTAGTGGCTCGGTTGATGACTCAGTTAAGCAGGCTGATTCATGGAGGCTGGACATAGGCAGACCTGACCAAGCGAATCATTTGCTGGATTAAATTGATTGCAAAGCTCATCAAACATGACTACTGAGCCATATCAAAATCCAAGTGAAAGTAGGCATTGGACACTGAGGAGAAAAACAACTCCTTGCTCTGTTTTCCAATACACAGAGTCCTCTACCTGTACAATCTCGGATGCCTACACACGTTTGCCTCTTGAACCGTTTCTTTTGTTGGGTCCATAATATTTTTAAGCCAATAGCCTCTTTGAAAAAAAAGGTAGACAGAATCAGAAAAAACAAACATGCATTTTAAAAAATGTATGCACAGAGGGATGTTTCCTACAAGTATTCATGTGTCTAACTTAGCTTTTTAATCTTAATTTATTCTAGGTAAGCCCCACTTGGGACCTATTTCCATTGATCTCTCTGTTGCTTAAATTGGGCCAAAAAGGGTCTTGGCACAGATTGGCCCTGACCTGTCAATCACCCCCCTTCAACATGGGGTCAGAAGAACTGAGACATCATTCAATTACAGCTAGATATTTATGATCAGCATGTATGCATGGTCTGGCATGCTTTCTCAAAGACACAAACTTCTCCAGGGCAGCCCTGAAGTTGAGCTAAAGACACAGTGATGAGGATTTCCCAGGAGAGCCAGTTTTCTCTGTAATCTTCTCCTGTCAAGTCGCCATGCACCCACTTTGGCAAATCCTTTAGAATGACTGACCATCATGGACAAGACTGCTTCACACAGCAAAAGCAGACATCTCCTAACCAGGCCAACTTTAAGTCTACTCCTTCCATTGAAATGCTGCTCTTGGAGGAGATGCACACTGCCCAGCACACCAGAAGAGAGGCTCAGAGGCATCTGGATCATCACAATTCTCCCCTGGGCTAAGATTTGCTGATACTTGCTGTCTTACATACAGAAAGATGACTGCCTAACAAGAGCTGCAGGAAAGTAAAAATTACTTTGAAAACTGGTGGGTTTTTTCTCTTTAGTGGAGTATTGAAAGGTAAACAAACACATTAGCAAAATTAAATATAAACTATAAACAAAAGAAGATGGTTTGTGAATACTAGACCATCAACCCTTCCATGTGGCAGCAAATCAACCGGACACAACCTAAAGCTTCTCAGAATAACTAGCATTTATTTTATTTTATTATTTTATTTTTGTTGGTCATGGGGCTTGAACTCAGGGCCTAGGCACTGTCCCTGAGTTCTTTTGCTCAAGGCTAGTGCTCTATAGTTCCAGAGCCACAGTTCCACTTCCATGTTTTGTTTTGTTTTGTTGAGTAGTTAGTTGGAGATAAGAGTTTCATAGAAACTTTCCTGCCCAGGCTGGCTTTGAACTGTGATCCTCAGGTCTCAGCCTCCTGAGTAGCTAGGATTATAGGCGTGAGCCACCAGTGCCCAGAGATAAATTACTTTTTACTACTAAAGATGATGGCAGCATGTAATCTGAGTGGTTAATTTACATCCTGCTGAGGGCTACATGAACAATTACTACCTTGAGTCCCTCCAGCGAACTGGAACACAACTGAACGGTTTAGTCACCTGTAGACACTGATTATATTTAGAAAGTACAACAAGTTCATTTGGCCCTCGATGGTTCATGCAGTCCAAATTACAATACAACCCCTAGGACTGCTGTTCTGTTTGGAAGCCCTGGGACACAAAAGTCTCTACCCAGTGATGATCCTCATTAGAAAATACAGAATTAAAATGATCAGCTAAAAATGCCATTGTTGAAACCTGTTGACAGATTTTAATTGTACTGACATTTTTATCTGAATGTAATATATTTAACTCTGCAATACTAAAAGGAAAAACAAGGAAAATTAGATACTAGACCTTCAATCTGAACTGTGGGCTTCAAATGCTTGTCAGACAGAAAGCTGATGCAAACTTCCTTCTTTGCAATGTATGTTGCTCAGTATGTTAATAATTAATAGTAACAATTAATAATAATACATTACCATGACAGGTCTTAGGGGTTTCCTGGGTGACTTTGAAATTGATACTTTTCCTTACATCACTCAGAAAAGCTCCCTCTCACACACAAACACAAACACACACAAACACACACACACATCTCAGATAAACTACAGATAAATTAATTGACCACAAGTTCACCAAACCTCTTCCTAGGGGCCATGGTCATCTAAACCTTTAAAACCACGACTCTCTTGGAAAAGCTATAGCTAAGGCTTAAGAGGGGTCTCATTTGAAGAGTCAAGAGTTGATGTTGGAGTTATGTGCCATAATTGTGCAATTCAGTTTATGACAATCCTCACTGCATACAAGATGAACTGATGAAATGAAATATGTCATTGAAGGGGGAGGAGGGAAGTTAGATATTTGCTTGGCTACAATAATTATTTTAGTATGTATATTAAAGTATGTTACACACCTTAAATATACAATTTCTAAAACGAACCAATGAATAAGTGCACATGACATTTCCAGGGCTCACTTCATTATTCCAGGTTTAGAGATTGTACATAGTCTCTCCACCTTCACAAATGTATAATGCACATGCCAAACCAGCAAGCAGTATCTGCCCAAGGCCCTCTGGTGGGGAGCCAAAATCACATGTGCCCTGAGAAACAGGCCTCCACCACAACCAACTACTCGTGTTGGCCTTGCAAGGGCACAGGTCAGGAAGAGTCCACGCAGTCTCTTCAAGACTCCTCATGTCAAAACAGCCAAGAACCCGGCCAGCAGCTCCCCTGGTGCCTCCACATCTCCACACCCAGGGAACATGGAAGGCTTGGCAGATTCTGTGCTGAATTACCCTTCCCACACATGTCAAAAGTCAATTGTTGGCTTAGAATCTCTGCCTATGCACTGAAAGAAACAGAATTTTCTCAGTGAATTGGCCAAAGGAGAATCTGAGGCAAAAGAGAAGTCAAACCTTAAATGAGTTTTTAAAGATCTCTGTGTTCCTCATTTGTTAACCCTCAACCCAGCCAGCCTGGCACTGGCTAGTGAAGGGTTTGGCTAAAATTACTGGCCAGCTCTGGTGGACTACGCTGCAGGTCTCAATCAATTTTTAATTCCAGCAGCAGTAAGGTCTGGAGAGAAAGCAGGCAACTCACTGAGAAGGATTAGAGAGACTGTTTATTAATGATTCTAGCTAACCATGAGCCACCAATATGTCAGCTGAGCAGCTTCCAGAAAGTTCCCTCTGCCAGAAAGATGCTCTTACCTCTGGGATGTTTTCTTATATTTCCTCCTGTAGGAAAAGAAGCAGAAAAGTGTTATCAGAAAAGCCTTTGACAGGGGACAGAGAATGTAATACTTTAGTAGGTCAAGTACAGAGGTTAGCACTTTGGGGGTCAGTCTCCTGGGAGGTCTCTCTCCTGGGGGTTCCTTTCCTAGAGGTCACTCTGGGAAACTTACCAAATTCAAAGTACAGCTAAAAGCTGAAGATTGTTGGATCATGTGTATTATGGTTGGATGTACACACACACACACACACACACACACACACACACACACACACACACACACACACACACCCTTGCCAGTGAAAAGCAGCACTCTAAGAACTCAGTGGCTCTGCTGTCTCCTTCCTACCCCTTAGGGATACTGTGGCCTCTTGTCTGAGGTCAGGCTTTAAAAGCAGAAAGATCCAGGTTCAAACCTCAGTCCTTCTTTCTGCAAAGGTACAGGATTATAGTAAATAGGCAGAGGCTTATAAAGTATTTCTTATGTCTAGCACATATTAAATTATTGGTAATTATTCCTTGGGTTCTTATATTGTGACCATTACCCCCACTGCCGGGCAATCAGGTCCATTTAAGGGTCTGCCTTTTCTTTTTATGTGGGAGGAGGGTGTTAGCAATTGAGCTCAGGCCTCAAGTTTGCATGGTACTTGCTTCTCCCCAGTCCCCAAAAGTACTTTTTAAAATATAAACATGTCATCATGCAGCTCAAACATGAGGTAGGCATGAGATTTTCAAAGAAGGGAGCAATGGGGAAGGGGACAATGGGGAGGCCTAGAAGCAAACAGGGACCCACATCTGCTTTCTACAGTCATTGGGCTGCATCCACTCAAACTACTGACTCACTAACTGGCTGCTATATCATATATGTTAGGAGAGGGGAAGAAAGAAAGAAAGAAAGAAAGAAGGAGGGACAGAGGGAAGGAGGGAAGAAAGTCTCAAATTTTAAAAATCACTGACCAGTCACCTCTGTGTTAAAATGAAAACATGTTCCATGTTGGATGGAGATGGCGTGACAAACACAGCACACCACATAGACCCTTCAGTGCACTGCTCCCCAGATAGTTACAGATATCTGCTTCTCTGAAAAGAAACACCAGAGTAGCAGCCATCATCCCAGGCTATTGATTAATGGAGCATCCCTTTGATTTTACAGATCTGCCAAATTTTAAAGTGAATACAATGCCAGGCGCTGGTGGCTCACCCCTGTAATCCTAGATACTCAGGAGGCTGAGATCTGAGGATCACGGTCCAAAGCCAGCCTAGACAGGAAAAGTCCGTGAAACTCTTATCTCCAATAAAACACTAGAAAACCGGAAGTGGCGCTGTGGCTCAAGCGGTAGAGTGCTCGCCTTGAACTGAAAAGCACAGGGACAGTGCCCAAGCCCAGAGTTCAAGCCCCACAACTGACCAAAATAAATAACCAAATAAAGTGAATACATAGTTATGTGTGGAGATGTAGCTATACATAGGAATATTCAGATTTGTGGATTCTTGTTAAGTACACTAAAGGATTGCTTAGGCCACGGTATCTAAAACTACCCATGGCCCAACAATGGCTCAGGAACAATGGTGGACCAGGCATTCAACACCTCTGAGCCCCTACTTCATCTACAATGTGAGGATCATCAGGACCTTGTTATGAGAAAACTCCCAAGGTAGGTCCTTTGGGAGGTTCTTCACTGTGTGCCAGCTCCTAAAACAATGCTACATCCTCCTCTCAAAAGCTAAGATAGTGCCGGGCACCGGTGGCTCATGCCTGTAATCCTAGCTACTCAGGAGGCTGAGATCTGAGGATCGCAGTTCAAAGCCAGCCTGGACAGGAAAGTCCGTGAGACTCTTATCTCCAATAAACCACTAGAAAACCGGAAGTGGCGCTGTGGCTCAAGCGGTAGAGTGCTCACCTTGAGCTGAAGAGTGCAGGGACAGCGCCCAAGCCCAGAGTTCAAGCCCCACAACCGACCCAAAAAAAAAAAAAAAGCTAAGCTAGGCAGCTGAGCTAGGCAGGCACTGAGCTAGGCAGGCACTGACCACTTGCTCTCTCATACTTAAACCTGTCCAGGTTTCATTTGCAGGCCTAGAACATGGGGAGCTATGGTATGACCTCAATACCCTTGGCTTCGCTAGCAATATAATCTATTAAACTGGTCTAAGAAGCCTCTGGCAAGACTAGAAAGTAACCCACTAAGACTGTGCAAGCACTCAAGGCAAAAACAAAAGATGGATACCCTTGGCCTCTCCTTCGAAGCCTAACTGGTTCTATCAGCAGAGGGTGAGGGCGTCTTCAGAGGTTAGAAGGCCGAATGCTACTGGTGCACTTTCCTGTGCATTTTCCAAGGGTCATACAGAGGTATTATTCTGGAGTACTGGAGGAATCAAACAGGGACAAATATAAGAATAGCTTCATTCTCAGCACTGAACTATAATGTGCCCTTTTATATCATTAATCCTCATAACACTGATTTTGCTTACCATACTACAAGGTATTCAAAGCCCCACTTTACCCTTCCAGGCAACATCTGTGTTAGGCCAAGCTTCACATCTAGAAGAAACAGGATGGTCTTGGATAGAGGTCATGTATTTAATTCACCAGATGCTGCATATTCTAAAAACATTGGGCCCCTTAAATCCCTAGTTTTGAGTTTTGAGGTTAGAGATCCTGTCGTACGAATCTCTGAATTTCTCCCAAAGGCTTGTATACAATCGTTACAAGATTGTCAAACCACAAATATCTTTTGGCCAAATATCTATTTGCCATCCATGTGGGTCAAAATATGGGTTAAGCATTCGGTAGACCAGGAAAAGAGGTACTCAGCCCCACACACGCTCCTGTCCCTCACTCCTCACCTAGAGGTAAGTGTTCTCAGCTGTACACACAGTATGATGTTTCACTCTCGTTTTTCCCCATTTAGACTCAGCCCCCAAATCAAACTAGACCCAAACTGAACAGTGGAATTTGGAGGGCTGCACTTAAAGCACCACAGGAAAAACAACAACAACAATTCCATGGGAACAAAGAGCCAACTCTCCGGGGGTCCTGTTGACTTGTCATTGTCCCCTGAACCCTACCTACTTCTGGCTTCTCAGCTGAGCCCTTGCTTCTTTCCTTCCCAAACCTGCAGGGCCTCCCCAGCCCCACAAGATGAGGCCCCTCTGTTCCTGGGACTAGTGCTCCCCCCTATGCAGCCGCATTGTGACGTGGAGTGCTCTTTCTGTGGCAGTGATGTGAGAAGGTTGGTGTGGCCCTGCTGGTGTTTCTCTGTGTCTGCCATGTTGTGTTCAGCAAATGGCAGCTGCCCAACGTGTTGGTCAATGAATGCTTTCTCATTACCCATTTTCCTTCCATTTAGTGACAACTTTACTAAAAGAAGGAAGACTGTCTGCCTCAGCTATGATTTCCTATCCAAAGGAGAAACCCAATGATTTCCTATCCAAAGGAGAATCCTATCCAAAGGAGAATCCAACAAGGTAGGGCGGGAGCCCCTTCTTCTGTAGGCCTGGTCAATCCTGCGACAAATCCTGTGAGGTCCACCTGCTCCCACCTTGATAGACATGAGGCTTATGAAGGCTGAGTAGCTAGTGACGTAGCTAAGGAGCTAACTTAAGAAACGAGTTCTAAGGACACAGAACCTTGAATCAGCTGATATGAAAAGCACTTCTGAAACCTTCCAAGAAAATTGGGGAAATTACACAAAGATATCAGAGGATTCCAGGAGGAAACGTAGATACTAGATAAAAAACAAACCTGGCCAAGGGGAAACCCACTGAACTCCTTTTCATTCCAAAGGAGGAAATGAGCTGGCAAAGAATCCCAGTTTATTTTCGGTCTTTTGTATTTGTAAGGACTCTATCACAATTCTTCCCTGACTCACTACCTGAAAGACCTGGGGAAGGTTTTCTCTTCCTTTTTCAAACTTACTTTAAGTTTACACTTCTCTGAAACTTGGAACAGGAAGTACAAATCTTAGGAATCCTGTAACTAGACTGAACTAATAATGAAGAAGCTGGGAAAGAAGGAGCAAGAGCCATCTGCTCTGAGACCCAGCTGAGCTGGCAGCAGCTTGGAGATGAGCAGCACTGGCTTTGGAACTCCAGCAGGAGTCAGCTTGCTCATCACCTTGGGGCCAGGCTGAGCAAAGACAGGGACAGTGCTCCCCAAACTGTGCTCCCAGGACCAGCTGACATTTTGTACACACACATGTATACCTAGAGATCTACACATGCACACAGGTGAATGCACATCAACCAGGGCTTCATTTATGTGCCTGAGTTTGCATTTTTAGGAGAAGGCCTCAAGCACAGTGCTTGAAATGGCCTACCTGAACTCAAATCCTTTATCCAATAAAATGTGTCCAAAAAGCTTTGTGACCCTTACAACTTGCGTTTCTTCCCCATCTACCAGTTCTTCTCCTTGGCAAACTTTTGGTGATAGGGCCCCTTTCCCAGTGGTCACTGATAACCGCACAGCCCACAGCATAAAGCAGGGTGTCCAGGAGGTGCTTGAGAAAGAACCAACCGCTGCCTGTCATAGTGGTCCTGCATTGATAACAATGGTCCCATAATTCAATAGATTTTCACATTTCACTTGGAAAGTAATCCTTTCTTTCAGCAGTTAAAAATGTCAAAAAAAAATTTAGTTGGAAACCAAAATACTCCTGGTATGGAAAAACTAAAACTCCCTTAGTATTCCTAAGCTTGGATCCCTTGGACCACAAAGGAAGAAGGTGCTAATTCTGCCAGGTAAAGATGAATCACAGCCCTTTGTGGCACCCCTGCGGCCTGTGCACCCACCCCTACTCTATGGCTAACCCAGCAGAGTTCCACACTTCCTCTAAAGTCAAAGTTGGGCCATTGCTCCGAATAGTACAACTGGGTACTTGTGGACTTGTGAACAGACACCTTAGTGATCCTTGTACAAATCTAAAATTGCTTGTAACAAAACATCTTGTTATCAATAGTTCCCTTCACACAGAACTAGCCTGCATCTTGCCCACACAAGCACCTGGAAGCCTCCTCAGACACTATGTGCTAAAACTACAATTATTGATGGGCCCACATTTCTCTACCTCTTCTACAAATTAAAAGACTGCTGGCCTGCACTGGAAATCAATACCTGTTAAAGTCCAGAGTGTTTCAATGGAGCTTTGGCTTGCCCAAGCAGTATCTTATGGTGCGCGCATGTGTGTGTGTGTGTGTGTGTGTGTGTGTGTGTGTGTCTGCTCATTGGTACAGGTATACAGACAGAAGTGAGCTCTAAGACTCCCCTCGGAGGCATCCATCCATGTACATTCACCTGAGACAGGATCATCATCAAGGGATAGAGCCCCAATATTTTAAAAGGCTCCCAAAGTTCTTTGTGACTGTGCTGTCCAGCAGAGGCTTCTTGACCCTGAACTTCATTTCACATCTTCTGTGACCATGGAAGGGAGAAAGTCCACAGCTAAGCCCATACTAGGGATCTCGACTCACACAGCAAGGACGCCCCTGCCCAGGAGCACACTGGGGACCAACAAGGACCCCAGGAAACACCAGCAAGGATAGAAAGAGGAGATGAGGAGATTCTGAAGTCAGGCCGATGACCAGGGATGGCTTCTAATAGCCCGGATGGGTGGCAGCCGACTGAATGCTGATGCTCAATTACTCATTGCTCTAAAGTGAGTACGGGAGCAAGAGCCATATGTGTATGCAGTAATGAGGTTTATAAATAGGCTTAATATTCTAACAAGCTGGCTCGGGGAAACCAAAACGTGTACTCTGCTTCAAGTTAACAGCAAGACGCCTCCCAGTGGGGCACAAAGCTTCAAACATACAACAACTGTGCACGCGCATGTGCACGTGCACACATGCACACACGTGCACGCACACACACACACAAATGGGACCTGCAACCTTGCCTTCCATGTCCCCCTGAGTAACTGATGAGCTGCTGCCAACACCCAGACCACTGTGGTGACCCTGGTGCTCAGACCTTGGTTCCCTTGAGAGGAGGCTGAGCGAGAGACTCCATCTGAGCACAACAGAGAGGCCAGCGACACCGGGGGTGGGGGTGGGGGTGGGGTGGGGGTGGGGGCAGGGGGAGTAAGCAACTCATTCTCATGAGACTGGATCCCGTGTGGCTAGCTTGTGGGAAAGTAGACTGCAATAAAATGCCACAGACAGCCGTGAAATGAGCCAGGACAGGAATGACCATCTGATCCTCTGGTTTTGATTTTCATTGGTATGCAGAGTGCAGACAAAACAGAATGGGTGGATCTAGAAACTTCTACAGAGCACATCTTCCAACACTTGTATGAACTAAATCTCCAGGCTGCTGGGAATGGAAGGGCTCTACATGCTTCCTCCCTTTCCGCTCAGGGTTTCATATCCCGGATGTCTAGGGTGAAACCTAGATTTGCACCATTTGTCCACTGATTGTTGGCTGGCCTTTCCGTCTTCTGAATAAGCAAATGTCAATATCAATACAAATGTGTGTGTGTGTGTGTGTGTGTGTGTGTGTGTGTGTGTGTGTGTGTGTGTGTGAATATATATGCATATAAACTGGAACAGCCCAGTCATTAGGAAAGAGCTGGGCTCTGCTTAAAATTTCTAAGGGATTATTCTAGGAGGTTTTCTGTTGGGGACAATTGTCTTACAGTCATAGCCCCTCTGGCTTGGACAAGGATGCTTCTATATGGTGACAGACATCTCCCAGATACACACACCAAAGTAATGAGCTCAAATGCAAACAAAGGCAGTCTCTGGAAATGTGGTTTGAGGCTGGGGACAGTGAGCGGGGAGAATGGGAGAATGCTTGTCTGAAACAGCTGTAAATAAGACAATTTTCTCCCTGCTCCTGGGACCAAGTGGCTTTCTAGCTAGCCTTGTCTGTCTGGTGTTAGACAGTGAAGCTCATAGACAGAGAGGGTTCACTATTCCAAAGGAGCCAACTGTTCAGAAAGCCACACCTATAAATACACCAGCTCATACAGCAAATCTACACAGGCTCAGCTGGGCTCCAAACTCCTGGGCCAGCCGGCTCTTCAATACTGTCCTCCCCTCCCTCATCATCCTGCAGACAGCTGGCCAGACACAGAAATCCAACCCTCTTGTGCATGCCCACTTCTCTCCCAAGCCTGAGTTTAAAAAAAGAAAAAAGGAAATAGAATTCTAGTACTTGGAGGCTCCGGAATGTGACTTGGCTCCATAGAACACTGAAATCTTCCTTGGATAGCAAGGGTATGGGTTTTGTTTTTTAGAAAAATCAAACACTATTTCCTTTCCATCTAGCTGAAAAGCAAGGCCATTTCTTAAATCCAACAGCTTGTCAAGGCCACCAAGAAGAAGGGGGAGAGGGGGAAATGGAAAAGAGTTGAGCAATAGTATCAGGCATGTGGAAGTCCACGTAGCACATTTCCTGCACAACTGCTTTATTCCTTTAGTCGTGAATTCCCTACTATCTGGACTTCAGCCAGACTGCCTGCGTGGGAAGAGGACAGAGTTCTGTTACCTCTTTCCGGGGAACCTGGCTTCACCAAAACCAACATCAAGCGAGAAAGGCTGAAATCAGAACTTGCTCTTAATGTCTGTGACAGCACTGCTAGAGTGCAGCTAAAATCCAAAGGCTTAAGACAGAAGCACACTCCTCACAGACAAAGCCTTGCAACTAGTGGAAGAGGGACCTTCTCAAATTTTTGGTCTATCCAGAGAGTTCCTTCCATCTTCTACTTTCCAGCTGCCCTGGTAGACTTAGCCAGAACAAAAACTGTATCTTTGGTCAAACCCTTCCACCCACCCCAGGGGCTCCTCTGTCTCCAACTCCTCGTCTTTTCCTCCAACTCTTGCTCCTGAAGGCAAGTGGTTGTTGGTCATTCTCCCTCCTGGGTGATTTGAAAAGTCAGTGTCACAGCTCTGGGGAAGCTGAGAACATTCTTATCTCATCTAAAACCTGGTCTCCAGTAGCATCATCTCTGTCAGCATCTTAGGACACAGATTCTAGAATGCTCCACAATGTAAATAAAACAAATGAGTTCCTTGTCCAAGACATATGGGACTGGGAAAACTAGCAGATGCCATCCTGGGGCCCATTTTGAGCTCTTCTGTCAACAGAAATTAGCAGAACATTCTAAGCTCTAATAGTAACTTCCACATCAAAGTGCCCAAAAGGGGTGCCTGGAAAAATTCTGCCAGCATTTGTTTAGTGGGGATTGTTTTGGATGGTTTTATAGACAGCATGACAGTTCTAAACCATGTTTAGGATGTTCCATTTATGAGCATCGGTCTTTATGCTTCACAGATGAGCCACACGGGACCCTACTCATGAAAGCATTGTTTACAGAGCCTCAGGCTCAGCAGACAGGGTTTGCATTAATGCCCTTCTGGAATAGTACACAGCAATGAAGGAAGTAGTTACTTTGTGGGGCTTAATTGGAAGGCATTGTAGAGCTCTTAGAGTCATCCTCAGGCCAGGAATAGAGAAGTAAAGAAAAACAGATGGCCAAACACTAGTCTAAATGTGAACTCTTCCCTAAACACACTTGGCAGGAGTCTTCTAGGGTGACTCTTTCAGGGCCTGTTCACTAGGTTTGCAGTTGTTGAAGGATTTCGGAGGTGTGGAATCTGGATAAACCAGATTAGCTGGAATCCAGACAGCATGGAACTGAGCTTGGCTGGGTCCCTCTAGAGTTTGCTGGGCTCTCAGCTTTGAGCCTTAGCTGCCTGGTTCCTGTGCCTTGTACTGCCAGAAGTTTCCTGATGAGGGTTTCATTCCTTTTCACTTCTTGGGTTGTACTATCTTTGTGCCTTAGGAATACTGGGGAAGACCCCGCCTATGCCAGGCCTTCATGTCCCTCCCAAACACCTATGCCCAATTAGCCAAGGCAAAAGCTTCAAGCAAAGCTATCCACGGTGATTTTAGCCAGGTCTCTTGGTACCTTTTGTCAGACTATTTAGGCTGTCACATAGGACTGCATTCTCTCCCTCTCTCTCTCTCTCTCTCTCTCTCTCTCTCACACACACACACACACACACACATACATATACAAACACATACACACACACACACACACACACACAGAATTCTCTTTGTTGACTTGTATATTGTATAACCCAAAGCTTTCCCTAATCTGCAGACCCTTTACTCAATTACACACCTTTGCATACTATCACCCCAAGGGTCCTATAAGAAACCTCATGGTCACCACACCCCAAAATGAGCCCCATTCTCTGTTCAGTCTGCTTAGTCTGCTTGAGCAGCACTGGTATTCAAGCTAAAATTTGGGGCATTATTCCAGGTTCCTCTCTCTGCCTCTCCTAGGGTCCCGCCAGCTTCACTGCCTCAAAAGCCCTGAAACCTTCCCCACAGACAGAGGCTTCTCATTCCATGGCCCTCCCATGGCCAGCTCAGCTGCATCTCCAACCCCATCTCTTATCGTCTCTGCTGGGCCACTTGGCCACAATTCTGTCCTCTGAAGTACCATCATCCTTCCTGTCTTTGGCTCTTCAAGCAAGCAAAGATCCACTAGCTTACGCTTCCCCTACTCTCTAGCTACCCAATATCAACCTAGTCTTCCCATCTCAACTGAAATCTCACTTCTTCAAAAACACCTCTGATGAGTCTTGGACCAAGTTTGGACCCCCAAGCTAAAAGTTTCAAGAGCATCTTGGTTGTTTTTTTTTTGTGTGTGTGTGGCATACACCACAGTAAATATCTGTTTGTGGAAATATTATTTTTATTTGCTTCTGTCCACACAGTGGAGTACTCCCTGCAGGAGGGCCTGTGGCTCACTTCCTCAGACCTCTGTCCCAGGCACAAGGTGAAGCGTGTCCTACATATAGACTGTGTGTGTATGTGTGCGTGTGTGTGTGTGTGTGTGTGTGTGTGTGTGTGTGTGTGTGTTCAAATATAGAAGTCATTGGTCTGAGAAGGTGGCTCAGTGGTAGAGTGCTTGCCTTGCATGCATGAGACCCTGGGTTCGATTCCTCAGCACCACATAAGCAGAAAAAGCCGGAAGTGGGACTGAGGCTCCAGTGGTAGAGCGCTAGCCTTGAGCTGAAGTGCTGAGGAACAGCTCCCAGGCACAGAGTTCAGGCCCCACGACCAGAAAAAAGAAAGAAAGAAAGAAAGAAGTCAAATATAGAAGTCATTGATTAAAATTCTGGATTTTATGTCTTGGTTGAAATATTCTCCTAAACATGGCAAAATTTCACAATATAGTTAACACTTCAGATTGTGTTCATTAAGATTCCTTTACTTTGTTTAATACAGCTATTAAGGGGGTTTTAAATAGAGAGTACATTCCATTAAAAGCCTGAAGGAACCCAGGCTTTACATGGATTCAGGACAGTTCCTCCAGGAGCAGCGTTCTATTTGTCACACGACTGGCTTTTTAATTACTAATGAGAAACTGTGAAGGTCATTCTCAAATTGCCTTTCTTAGTCATTTTTCAAAAAGCCATGAGACAGGCCACAGAAGCACTTTCCTTCCCTCCGTATAGAGAAAAGGGAATCGAAGAGGGCATTGTAAGAGCCAAAGAAAACTAAGAGAAAAATCTTCAGAGACCCCCTCTGCTTAGAGCTGCAATCCAGTTTTAGGGATAATACTTGGCCAAAATAATAAGCATGGAGCTTTCGCATGCTGAGTTATAATTAGCTAGTAAGTTAGCACAACGATTCTGATAAGAAGTGAGGTCACCATATTAATCTGCATTAGTAATCCATCAAGGAAAGTTTCCTCTAAGGTGAGGGCTTAGCTATCCTCGCTGATGTCACTTCCTGTCCTTTATCGCTCAATTAAGAACACATTTCCCTGGAAAGATTTGGAAAAAATTATACTAAGTGAAGTAAGCCAGGCCCAAAGAAACATAGGTCCCATGGTTTCCCTTATTTGCAATAACTAGTATATGTCTGAATCAACCAGAAAAGGTCAGATAAGTTGATGTTAGGGAAATGAACCCTAAGATAAGTATTCAAATGTTTTTTTCTTTCATGCAATTGTTTCTAACATATTTATAAGATGATTTCTATGTTGCTTTGTATGCCCCTCCCCCATGGTATAACCCCTACTTTCACTGTATTTGACGTTGGTCTAATTTGTGGAGGGGAAGGGAAAAAACAAATCGTTTAACTAGGGATACAGATGGACCCATTGCAACAATGAGATGTACAAGTCATTATATTGAAAAACGAACTTTACAACTTTGGTGGGGGAGAGAGGACTGGGTGGGGGGAAGATGGGGAGTATGGGAAGGGATGTGAAGGGGAAACAAAGAGAAGGCAACAATGCTTGATAAGAAAGTACTCGTTATCTTGCCCATGTAATTGTAACTCCTCTGTACGGTATTTTCACAATAAAAAAATAAAAATACAAAGAACACATTTCCCAAAGACTTCAAACACCATCTCTCTAACACCAAGTCTGCCTGGGGTGTTACTATCACTTTTAGCAGTTTGTTTTTGCCCTCCATTTTTCATTTGTGTGTGTGCATGTGCGTGTGCGTGTGTGTGTGTGTGTGTGTGTGTGTGTGTAACACTTTACATGCCTTAGTTTCCTGTGTATAAAGTTTGTTTTTTTTTACTTCGGGTTAGTGCCATCTCCCCTGGGTCACATGCTTATAAGACTAACCCAAAACAGTTCCAAGCTAAAGCTCCCTCAATCACTCCAGGTTGCTGTCACCAAGTTCCTGGGACATTCCAGGAGCCCCAGGCCAGTGCGTCCATGACTGGCTACTAGCTGCTTTACCCTTGCTGCTCCTAACAGGCCATATGGCACCCAGTCTACTGACAGGTCCCAGATGAGACGGACCTGGAAGACAGTCCCAGCCCTTTCCTGCCACAAATCCAAGTTCTGTGGATTATTCTCATTTCAGGGTTATGTCTCAGTTCCACTGTCTTCTCAAAGCCTCAAGTCCCATCTCTAATCTCTCTCTTGATCGTCATCTACCATTACAGCTCTAAATTAACTCTCATTTTGCTACCTTCCTATTTAAACCATTTAACAAAATAATGAAATGTATACTCCTTTTAAAAAATATATTTCTCTGACAGCCAGGCACTGGTGGCTCACACCTACACAGGAAGCTGAGACCTGAGGATCTCAGTTGGAAGTCAAGCTGGACTGGAAAGTCCATGAGATTCTTATCTCCAACTAACCACAAAAAGCTGTGCAATAGAAGAGCATTATCGAGCACAAAAGCTCAAGACAGCACCCAGACTGAGTGCAAGCACAAGGACTCACAAAACAAAAAAGAAAAGAAATTTCTGGCTGGGCACCAGTGGCTCACACCTATAATCCTAGCTACTCAGGAGGCTGAGATCTGAGGATTGCGGTTCAAAGCCAGCCTGGGCAGGAAAGTCTGTGAGACTCTTATCTTCAATAATAACCACTAGAAAACCAGAAGTGGTGCTATGGCTCGAGCGGTAGAGTGCTTGCCTTGAGCTGAAGAGCACAGGGACAGTGCCCGGGCCCAGAGTTCAAGCCCCACAACCGACCAAAAAAAAAAGAAAGAAAGAAATTTCTGGAAGATATGAGAGGAAAATGTGGAACACAACACTTTTTGGTGTATAGTAAAAAAAAAAAAAAAAGTTTAAATACCTCCTTAAGCTATAAACCTGTTCAAAAAAAAGTAAATTTATACAGGTGCCAGAGGCTCATGCCTATACCCTAACTTCTTGGAAAGTAGAAATTGAAGGATCATGATTTAAGGCCAACTGGGCCAAAAAACTCAGAGAGCTCATCTCAATAGAAACAGCTAAGGCCATTCCAGCTATATCAGGTAGGCAAGAAGTCAGTGTTTCAGGTTAAGCTGGGCAAAAACTGAGACCTTGGTTCAAAAGCAACAAGGGCAAAATTGACTGAAGGCATGGATCAAGTGGTAGAGCACCTCCCCAGCAAAAACAGAAAAACCCAAGTTCAAACTCCAGTACCATCCCAAAAAAGTTAATTTTAAATATTCCCTGCATCACTTCCTGGCCCTCACCTTTTTTTTGGGGGGGTGGTCCGGTCGTGGGGCCTGAACTCTGGGCCTGGGCGCTTTCCCTCAGCTCTTCAGCTCAAGGCTAGCACTCTACCACTTGAGCCATAGCGCCACTTCCGGCTTTTTTCTTTTTGCTTATGTGGTGCTGAGGATTCGAACCCAGGGCCTCAGGCATGCAAGGCAAGCGCTCTACCACTGAGCCACTTTCCCAGCCCTGGCCCTCACCTTTCTTTCCCAAATCATTTCTCACTCCTTCTTGATATTCTGTTATCTCTCAAGCCCACAATGCCCTCTCCAATTGTGAACTTTACCCATCCCTCAATACCCTGAGAACAGCAATGCCACACCTCTTAGGGGAAATAGTTAGGCTTTGGGGATTGACCAGTTTTTTTAGGGGGGGGGTGACTACTTTTGCAGAGACCAGGGAAACTTTCATTCAGTAACTTTGCTTTGAATGACAGCAGAGCCCCAATCATACCTCATACTTTGGGAATTACTGATGAGGAGTTAGCATAGAGAAGTTTACTGAGACCCTAGACTTACACTGGTCACAAGAACCCATTTTCCTAGCAGCATCTGGAAAAAAATCACAGACAACTCAGGACTGCTTAATGTTGTGCTGACTATATGGCCCCTTATTACCCGCCCCGTGTGTATTCAAAAGACCTCTGCATCCTTGCAAAGAGGCTGAGTTGGGATGAAAAGAATAAGTGAAAGGAATTTTCCTTAGATTTTTTTGACTCCACCCTTTCTGTGACACCTGCCCTGGGCTCCCAGGCAGAGGTGACTCTCTCTGGCCTATATTCATCTGTACTGGATATTCCTGACAGCCCTGTCTCTGCCTAGGAACCTCCAGTGGCCAGCTAAGCATACTACTCACTTTTGCAAATTCAACAATTAACAGAATGCTGGTGCGTGCTCACACACGCACGCACACACACACACACACATACACACACACACGACACTCAGTGAAAGAATACTGAATATATTCCTGTCAACTGAACATCAATTACATTATTTAAAATTCCAGTGAGTAGGAAGAAAATACAGAGTAAGAAGTCTTAGGTTACAAAAAAAAAAAAAAAGGTGTGAAACAGAAGATTCAGGTATCTGAAATTTGGAAGAATCATTTTGAAGTCTCTGTGTTAGTTAAGACTCATGCAGAGAATCTGAACTCAAAATAGCCTAAGTGAAAAAAAAAATACTTTAAAAAAACAGTGATAAACTCAGAAAAGCATGTGCAGAGCCAGACCCTGGGGTTAACAACCATCCCCTCCTCTGCTTTTCTTTGAGAGTTTGCTCAGTCTTCCATCACAGGAACGCCTTCCTATGATAGTGTAAAAGGGACCTGATAGAAGTCACTATAAGAAGGCTGGGAAGGTGGATCAGTGGTAGAGTGCTTGCCTTGCATGCCTGAGGCCCTGGGTTCGATTCCTCAGCACCACATAAGAAAAAAGCCGGAAGTGGTGCTGTGGCTCAAGTGGTAGAGCGCTAGCCTTGAGCTGAAGAGCTGAGGGACAGCGCCCAGGCCCAGAGTTCAGGCCCCACAACCGGACCCAAAAAAAAATTAAAAAAAAAAAAAGAAGTCACTGTAAGAGCCCAGAAGAAGGGGACACATTGGTCTCCACACAAATGTCAATGGAGGGCTCTGATGCTCCTGTGCATGGGGCATCCATGCCCCCAGTGAGAGGAAGACAGGACCCCAGGACCAGCCAGAGCTGAGCCAGGAGCCCAGCCCTGTGACAGAGCTTACAGAATAGAGTGAGAATCAAAGGCTGTTACTATATTCAGGAGTAGGAAAGCCCAAGCACAGACAAAAACAATAGCTGTCCAGTCTACTAACCATTTACCTGCCTTTGTGCTCATAATGTTGCTTAAATAATGCAAAATTCATCATTTTCACAAAGCATTGCATAAGCATAAAATTTATTCTATTACCTCATAGTTGGGGAAAGTGAAGACCTGAGAGCTTAGATAATTACAATTATGACAATAAATGCCAAGGAATTAATGAAACCAGCCCTCTGGGTCTTGTTTTTAAAAAAAAAAAAAATCAGTAAAGAAACACCTATAGGCCGGCACAGAAAAACTCTTGGTCAGGGCCCAAGGTAGGAGCCATGATCTATTTGCTCAACTCCAAGCAGCCCAAGGCCTCCCCAAGTCATCAGACACCAACTCACGCTGCGCCTCACTAGTGGAAAAGCCATGGTCACAAGGTGATTGGGCATGACTCTTAAAAATTCCATAGCCTCTTAGGAAGAAAAAGAAATATCCCAACAAGCCAGGCATGGTGATGGTCCAGGCCTGTCTTTAATCCCAGCTAATCAGCAGGCTGAAGTAGAATGAGTGCAGCCAGAAGCCAGTCTAAGGAAAGCCTGTTACTCTATCTGAAAAACAAAGTAAAAGCCCAAGAGCTGGGGGAAGGGGGCTGAGCAGTCCATCAGCAGTACACAGCCCCAGTACCAAGAGGGGAACAAAAACAGAAGTGAATAAAAGCAACAGAAACAATCCAACAATCTACAGAACACAACCAAAGCTTTTAGAAAAGTGAGAAATGAGCCTTCTCTGAAAAGAGCAGAGGGCAATGGTGCCCAGGTGACAGGAAAGCTCAGGTGTGCAGACCAAGAGCAACGTGGACCTGTGCATGAATGGAGTCGAGGGCCGTGATGCCAGGGAGTCAGCCTGGGCCTGGGCAGCAGTGAGAAGAACCTCCCTTAGGGACCCTCACTCAGAAAGGCCACACTAGACCTACAGGTTAAACACCCTCAGCTCTGCGGTGTTTGAAGCTCCTATTTCCCATATTCTTTGTATGCTGACAACACAAAGAGTGGCCAGTGCTTTCGAGTTTTTCCTAGTTACTTTCTTTGAGAACCACGTGAAACAGCTCTAGGTTTCAAATCGGTGTTGATAATTTACCATATACTGGGGAATGTTACAGGCACTGAGCATTGATCAGTGAGCTGGACAGAGTCTCCCCCCACCCCACCCCACCCCACAGCTTCTGTTCCAATTGTGGGAGGTAGACAATGTGTATAACAAACAGACTGCAGCCCTCAGAGGTGGAGAAGAGCCCGGGAAAGCTGGGGAGACCCCACCAATGGTTCCTCCACATTCCTTGTGTGTTGTGGATTCCTTCTAGATCACAACCACAGCTGACCTCTTTCTCCTAGTAGACCATATCTCATGAATGCAGAAAAGGGGCCATGGGGAAGGAAAGAGAGAGATTCAGTAAGCATGAAAATGGTACCTAATCCTGAGTCATCGCTTTCCTAGATTTTACTCTACTCCAGTTAGGCTGTTAATAAAGCCTCTAGCTCAGGGCTCAGGTGATAGGTCTCATGGCCCACAGGCTGACTCAAATGGAAATTCATCTTCATTCTACATATTACAAAGTTCACATTAAGAGTATTTTTTTATCACCCGTTAATTGAGTATCTACTATGTCCTGGGCCCTGCTAGGGAGACTAGAGCTCCTGGGGGTTGGGGGAGGTACACCAACAGAATCCATCCTTATGAAACTTACATCCTAATGGTGGAGATTTTTTTTAAAAAATCAACAAAAAGTTCATGAAGGGAGAGACTGACCAATCCAGGACTCACAGGACTTACACACCAGTTGAACTGAAGTGCTGACCATCTGTGGTCACTTATAAAGCCCTGTCCCCAAGGGTACCATGGCAATAAACTACTATGAAAGTTCAGCTGTGGTGCTGGCTCTCTCTAAAAACCGTGAAAATGCAGCTTCCCTTCTCATGCTGCTGTCTGGTGTGAGGCACCAGATCCCATGCAGACCTCCTTCCACGCCCTGGAGTTTCCATTCTGTGGGCTGCTGAAGGCTCATTCCAAGATGCATACATGGGCTCTGTTTTCTAGGGTCTCCAGCAGCTATAACACCACTGCTTTGTTAAAATAAGTAAATGAATCATAAGAGTAGAAGCCCCCACCATGGAGGAAATGTATTCTGATAACATTAGAAAGTGTTACTAAGGTCTCTTGGGGCAGCTGTGAGGGAAAAGGGGGGACAAAAAGAGTCTACCCATGGCTATCATGCTCAAAGACACCAGGTTCTCTTGGATATGGTGGATAGAAGAGACTAGAAAAGCAAACAGTGGCTACATCACGGGACAACGCCTCAAGGAGAGAGGCCTTGCAGATAGGAAGCTGAGAAAGCTACAAGACAGTGAGGTATAAGTGCTAAATGCTTTCTTACCCCATTCTCAACTCAGCTTTGCTGATCTACCCAAATGCTCCCTCTAGTCTAGCTGAGGAGTAAGCTTCATGACATGTCTTTGACTTGTGAAGCAGCCAGAGAGCCAGAAAAGTCCTGTGAGTGTGCTCCTCTGGCCAGGAAGAGGAAGACTCTAGCCTGGATACACCATCCCACATGCCACAGACGCAGGCTTTGTGAACACAAAAAAACCTGTGTGCTGCACAGGGTTATTGGACATCATGCGCAGGACAGTGAACATGAGCTTACCATAAACACAGCTCTCATGAGCTATCAGAGGAGCGTGCTGGCCAGACATGACTTCCAAATAAGTTTACAGCTCCACTAGCAGCAGCCAGACAAGTCAAAAACCAAAATATTTGGCCTGGTTTCTCATGAGAGCCACAGCCCTGCAGCTCACTTGTGTTCCTGGTAGAAAGTCTGTTATAGATCGCACCTTTCTATGGGGACCCCTTAAAGAAGCACATGCTATTTATTGCTTCCCCTGAGAAATGGACAATCCTGTTGGGATAGCTCGGCTTAGTTAGATGGGTTAGATCAGAGCCTCTTTATTTGTTTGGTTTTGCTGTGTGCATGAATATGTGTGTGTGTGTGTGTGTGTGTGAGAGAGAGAGAGAGAGACAGAGAGAGACAGAGAGAGACAGAGAGACAGAGAGACAGGGAGAGAGGGAGAGAGAGAGAGAGAGTTTTCAAAAGCAATCGTGGCAGCAAAACACACAAGGAACTGGTTTTCCCAACTCTGTCCTGGTAAGAACAGAACAACTGCAGAACTTGCGGAGAAAAGCTATTCTTTTAAATAACACTAAATTTCTGGTGCAAATATCTGCCGTTTATGTGGAGAAGTCATGTAAGTGTATTTGGGAGTTGCTCAGTGACCAGAGGGGGAATCGGTGCAGTTTCTAATGAAGGTTGCAGCTGTTCATTGTTTATGAATGTTCTCCGATGTTCATTCTCTCTCTCTCTCTCTCTCTCTCTCTCTCTCTCTCTCTCTCTCTCTCTCTCTCTCTCTCTCTCTCTCACACACACACACACACACACACACACACACACACACCCTAAGCCAGTACCCCAAACCAAACTCAAGCCATCATGGTGACCAAAATTCAGACATCCCTTCCTGTCAGCTAGCACTCCAGCTGCTCCACTCCGGGCCAGCAGCTCAGATAATTGCCTGCATCTCCCATACTGCTAGGAAAACTCCATCACTGCTTCTAACCTCAGCTTTGCCCCAAACAGCCCTTCTTGTAGTAAGCATTTCTCTGCTAGGAAGACTCCTCAGAAAATACCAGATGCTGAATCCTGCTGGAAAGAAGGAAAAGGAGCTTCCAGGGTGATTGAATTAGAACTGTTTGTTAATCCTGAACCATTCCCAAAGTGGATGCAAGAAGCTTTCAAAACAAAACTCTGATTAAAAGTCCCTGATCAAGCTCCCCAAACTTTTCTCCCTGGACAGAACGAGTCAGAAACAGCTCCTTGCTGTAGAGCTAGGACCATGGCTAATCTAAGAGCTGCACCTGACCCCCCCCCTCCCCTCCCCTCAGGACCCTAACAGAAGGACTTGGCCGGCCAGGTGCTGTGCCCAGAGGCAGAGAGCAGTGACTGTAATTAACAGGGCAGATGTGGGTCTTGCAGGGCCAGGTTTAAAGGCGATGCAGGAGCTGGGATGATGGGGGCAAATAGGAGAGCAAGAGGAAAGGGGTCCAGGGGCACGGGGTGCACTTACAGTCCTCGGAGCCGCAGCCAGATCTTCTCTATCTGCTCGGGCTGCAGGTATTTCAGAGAGTTGCTTTCGAATTCTTCGATCTCCTTGGTCGGGGACTCCATCGCGGCCGCTTCTCGCTGGGGTGAGGCGGGAAGAGTTTGACGGTTGGCTCCCAGCCTGGTCAGGGGGGGTCTGGTCCCCGCAGAGCCCTCGGGGCGCCCACGGGGCTCAGAGTGGGCGCGGCTGGAGGTGGATCCCGGCCCCAGGTGCACCCTGGAAGCTGCGGCAGGAAGCGGCCATGGCCCGGCCCAGGGCAGGGGTGGGGACCGCGCGGTGCCCGGGCCGGCCGGGATGGGGACCAGTTTCCAGTACCCAGGGCAGGGATGCCCAGGCTCCGGTGCCCAGGCAGGGGTGAAGACTGCGCTCCTCCGGGCTGGCTCTGATTCTTCCACTAAACAAAGCCGGGAACAGAGCGATGGTGGCCCGCGCACCTCGGGGTTTGGAGAAGGGGCTCGGGTGGGCGTGGAGAGAGGCAGAGGTGTGGATGGGGAGGTGAGCGCGCGGGGTGGGGCGCAGAGCCGAGCCCAGGAGCAGGCGGGGAGGACGCACCCGGACCGCGCCCCAGCTCCGCCCTGAGCCCCCGCCCCTCTCTCCAACGTCACCCCAGTTTTCCCTCACTTACCAGCAGGGCGGACAGGCCAGGGGGCTGACAAGTGAGAAAAAGCGGTGGTCAGCGCGCGGGGTCCGCCGTCCACACCCCACCAGATCCTGGCCTGGCACCCACACTCCGCAGTCCCCAGCCCTGCCACACCGCTTCCGGACCACGAGCCACATACAGAAACCTGGGCTCACCGAGCCCACAAAGAGGAGGCAGTGAACCCCAAAAGGGACGCAGACTAGGGCGCAGCAGCAGCAGCAGTAGCGGCAGCAGCAGCGAGATGCGCGAGTTTCTAGCCAGAGCTTTCCGCTAGGGGGGGAAAAAAGAGCCAGAATTCCAACCCAGGAGGCAGGAGTTCCCATGCCCAGGGTCCCGGCGGCGCTGCTGGGGGGGAGGGAGGGGGCAGAGGTGGGCAGGGTTTCAGTTCCCCAGAGTTGTGCTTGCTTAGGTGATTCCAGAGGTTACTGGCAATGTCAAGACAAGGTATCCCCGGGGAAGGGAGCAGGTATGGAGGTGGAAGGAGGGAAGGGCAGGACAGGAGATCAGAGAGCCAGGGACAAAATCAAAGCCAGGATCAAAACCAGACCACTCGCCTCTGTGCCCAAATTGCCTGGAATCTAACACAGAATTGATTACCACATGCCCTTCCAGGTGGGGAGGTCCCTTCCCGGGCTGCCACCCCCTCCCCAGCCAGCCCCACTGTGGATATGGATACTGAGAGCCAGCCTGCAGCACCTGTGGCCTGCCCGGCATGGTCTCCCAGACAGGCCAGGTGTCTTTGAGCCACACTTCTCAGTATTCTTTCTGTTTCCATCAAATAACTCAGAGCTTGCTTCCCAAAGGAAAGATAAATGTAAAGGTGAGCACTACTTTCCTTCCTTGATCAAGCAAAGTTCCCTTCTTGAGACAATGACAAAAATGCTTAACACAATGGTGGCCAAGTTTGCCAGGCTACTTTAGGTAAGAGGATAAGGATTGTGTAGCCAGCTCCGATCACCCTAACAGAGAAGGCTCCCATAGAAAGTTCTGGTGGACAAGCCTGCCACCCACAGTCAGTCAATGTCAGTCCTTAACACTGCTCTGGAAGCTGTCCATCCTGAGTTCAGGCATTATTGCCAGACATAGATGATATTAAACAACCAATGTGGTCATGCGGAGCTCAATTATGAGAAGAAAGCCAATCACCCACTCAGTGCCAGGGGAACTGAGCAGCAATAGAAGAAATTACTTTGGCAGCTTGCTTGGGGGGGGGGGGGGGGGTGACCAGAGACATACGTGGTTGCATGGTTGCAGACGGGGTGTTTCCTTGGGCTGGCCCATATGGTGCAGCCTGCAGTCCCAATATGAAGGTGCAGCAATGCAATGCAACTAGCACACACATACCACATGCAATTGCAGACTCCCCCTGATCCATGCTTATGTAAGATTCATGTCTCTCCAGAGGGACTCTCACATCCTCTCTACGATAAGAAACTCAAAGCACTAGGGGTTCCCTGCTAGGAAGGGAACAGAACAGAGATGGCCAGACCCTGAGGGAAGGCCCACAATCTCGGCCAGTACAAATGTGTCCCACTCCATGAGGTTCCCTTTTCCATCTCTGCGAAGTAAAGAAACCAAGCAAAACTATTTCCTGTGTCTACTGCTCCCTTAGACTACTCTTGGAGGCCACATGTACGGACCAGAAGAAAATTGGCTGAGGAGAGGTGACTACCACTGAGCACATGTACACATTGCAGTGGTCTCCATGACAACAGGCCTGGGATGGAAGAAAAGGGAATGATACAGGACGAATTCCTAGGTCCTGTCCCAGTGTTGGTGAGGTTTTGATACATCAGAGAGAAGGCACTTTGGGAAGGAAAAAGAATAGCCTTACACTGCAATGAAGCAAATGAGAGAGAGAGAGAGATGGGGGGGGGGGGGGGAAGGGAAAGAGAAAGAGAAAGAGAAACTTGACAAGAGTTTCTAAAAGAACATTTGGCTTCATTTCAGGAAAAGAAAATTTAAATAGTAGAAAGTTGACTTTTAAAAATATAACTTTGACCGGGCACCAGTGGCTCACGCCTGTAATCCTAGCTACTCAGGAGGCTGAGATCTGAGGATCACGGTTCAAAGCCAGCCAGGGCAGGAAAGTCCGTGAGAATCTTATCTCCAATAAACCACTAGAAAACCGGAAGTGGCGCTGTGGCTCAAGCGGTAGAGCACTCGCCCAAGCCCAGAGTTCAAGCCCCACAACCGACCAAAACAAAAAAAATAATAATAACTTTGCTGTATTTCAAGGGAACAATGATTTTTCAAAACTGGAAGAGGCCTGAAAGATAATTTAGTTTGAAGGTTTTAAAGCAATGGAATAGTTTATTTCAAATAACAAATAATTTCAAATATATCTTATAAGCACTTACAATGCATACTTTGGCTTCAGATCCTCAAGTCAGAGCTGCTCTGACTGCATAGAAAGAGGGGTTATCAGGTCCCAGAGACGTTGTCCAGCCCTCTACCCCATTTCTGAGTGCCCAATGCTCCCATTTTAACAGGAAGAAAACTGAGGCCAAAATATCACAGAACAGCCTCTAGGATTCCTTCTTCCTGAACCAGGGTTCTTTCTAACCTAAGTAAAGTTTTCTTCTGTCTATAAAGTACTACTGTTCTCAGCCATGCATGCTTTTATGTTACTGGGGGTTTGTTCTCTCTTTATCCTTTCCAAACAAAGTAAGCTTAAAAGTCACAACACCACAAGCTGTAATTGCTACCAGCATACTGCACAGAAGCAACAAAGCATGGGTGCAAACTGACCTGGAAACAAAAGGTCAAAGAAAGCTATAATACCACATACAACTTTGCATTGGAGATTAATTTCCATTCTAAGTCAGATTCAAGTCAAGACTCTTTAGGAAATCTCACATGGCCAAACACCACTGAATTCTACATACCCATATATACACATGTTCACACATATTATGTATGTGTGTGTGTGTGTGTGTATGTGTGTATGTAAAGACATATATATGCATATATATATATATATATACATATATATATATATATATATATATATATATATATATACCCTCTAATTGATACATAGTAACACAGCCTAAGTACTAGCAAACCTCTAAGCCATCAGCATTGAGAGTAGTGGGCACTCTCTGTTCTTAGAGGAGTTCAAGGGGAAGCTAGACAATTATTTCACAAGAACACAAATTCAAGCCTTTGCAGACATGAAGATGAGTTGATCATTGTAACAACCATCCCTACAAGTGAGCAACAGCTACCATGGTGAGTACCAGCTGAGTCTGGCCAGGTTATTTGG
The DNA here is from genome assembly GCF_019054845.1 of Dipodomys spectabilis. Lineage (NCBI taxonomy): Eukaryota > Metazoa > Chordata > Mammalia > Rodentia > Heteromyidae > Dipodomys > Dipodomys spectabilis. Next base: position 12,754,421 of record NW_024870855.1, on the reverse strand, counting down.
TTCATTTCATCAACAGTTTCAGTTGACACTGATAATTCTTGTCGGGACAAACAACTATCAGTGGCAGAGCAGCTCTCAAACCCAGGCTTTTCCTGGTACCTTACCACCTCCCTACAGGCAAATCAGAAGACCAGTAGGATGGTACAGACTGGAAGGGCCTGGCTGCCCCATGAGCAGAGGGAACCCCAGTAATACAGCAGAAAAATCAGGTCCAGGGTCTAGGTGACATTTGAACTGGATCATGAAGGTAGATGTGTAGAAGCCACTCTCGTGGGAGGTGGATGGAAACAAATGGCCGTAAAGATAACCTAGTATGAAAGGAGGCACAGAAACACGGATGGATTCTAAATGCCTAACTAAGAACACCAGGAGAAAGTGCCAGAAGGCTCAGCCAGCCCTTGTGATCAAGAAGAAGCTTGGGATCTCTCCTGCAGGAGCAGGAAGCCATGGGTGGCTCCAAGAGAAGATGTCAGCCACGTGTTCTTCGTGCATGCAGCCCTGAGCTTGGCATTCAGGGAAGTTCCACCACAGATCCTGCAACAGCCATGAGGAAAAGATGCTAGGTAGCCCTTGGTGGGCCCCAGCCCCCAGATGTGCACATGCTCTCAGCTAAGAAAGATGAAGAGTCGGCGAAAACAGATACAGCCAGAAAAGGCTGAGCACTGTCACCCAGAAACTTACCACTATCCCATCCCAAACACTCACCTTGATCCATGAGGTCAGTGCCTGCCCTTGGTGCCACATGGATACCATCAAGGTGCCTTCTGGGGGGGGGGGGATTCTGGGGGCAACTCAGGGCACTGGAAGCAGTGGCAGGGTGCCTCTCCCACCCCCACCCCTGCATGTGGGCTGACCCCCCCCCCCAGGGCCACATAGCCTTCCCCAACTCATCCCACAATGGTGGTACGGGAGGGGGGGGGACAACTCTGTCCACAGAACCACCTTCACCAGAAAAAGACAAGGAGAGATGGGGGAAACTGGAAGAAAGGACTAACCCTCATCTAAAATAGTGCTCTGAGAAGCCAGCACCACAAATATATCCTGAGAAGGTGACCCAGAGATTCTGGGAAGAGGAGAAAGTGTGGGAAGAGACAGAATGGAATCCCAGCTCATGGGGAGGGGAAGGGGAGCAGCAAGTGTCCAGACCCATCAGCTGCTCTAACAGAAACCCATGCCACCCTTCCAAGGAGATGGCAAAGACGAAGCAAGGACTTAAGACCCTGACTGCCACACCCCTCTCTCTTCTCTGGCGAGGGCCGGGTTAAGCCTACTATGTACTGTGGATCTCTTTCCAGGGTTCAACGTGCTTAAACTGAGAACCATGGCCTGACCTATACCAGCCATGTTTTCATGAGACCCAAAAGCTTACATCAAGACCCAGGTCTCCCCCCCTACCCCACCCCCGCCTGCCCCAGGCTGTCTATGATGTAGGAAACACAACCAAGGTTAGAGAGGAAACACAACCAAGGTTAGAGAGTAAGAGTCATGTCCCCTACATCACTGAACAATGCACTCAGACCAGGAATGGCAGGGGACTGAAACAGGTCCTAGCAGCTCCAATACCACTTCCCCATGAGGAAGTGGAGGAGGCCACTTGAAGAAAATCAGCTTGTTCTCAAGCATAGGCCTGACACTACCTCGGCCCTGACCTTCTCTTTCCCACCAGTGAAGAGAACACAATAGAAAAATGACATCAACAAAAAGACAGAGAAAACCTAGAGAAACAAAGGGAAAAGATAGAAAAACCTTTGGAGTCCCTTGATCCTGCTATATCTGAAGCCAAGCCACCGATATACTTTGAAGTTACATGAAACAAATAAGTACTCCTTCTGCAATGTTTGTTTGTTTGTTTGTTTTTGAACTTTAGGCCAGTTTGAGTCAGGTATCTGTCATTACAGTAGAAGACTCCTGACACACCTTTCCCTATGGAGGATTGTCCCTATGGAGCCTTGAACACTGGAGACTCCTGAATGTCTAGCTCCTTCCCCACCTCCTATCCGTCAGAGCTCATAAAAGGAAACCAGGTAGCCCTGAGGTGGGCAGAGCACTAAGGAGCCATTGTCATTTTGATAAATAGATCCAGGAATAATTTTGTTTCTTGGCAATGCCATATGAAGGTATCACCACACTGCACATGCTAGCCCCTTCGAACAACCCTGAAGCGAGTGGCATATATTTATTATTCATCCTATGATCATAGAGCCGTGGCTTAGAACTGAAGTGCTGCCCTCCTTCTGGCCCACGGGCCCTCAGCTAGCAGCAGCAGAGAGACAGTGGCCTGCATCTTCTCCATTCCTGGCCCTATGGCCGCTCTGCCTCTGCTAGGCCAGCAGAATTAACTTGGCAGAACTAATGAAATTGAAATTTCTGTTCATATAAAACTGCTGATGCTACAGTAAGCCAAGTTCTGACCCAAATGTCCATAAATCAGTGAGTCCCTTCCCACTACATGAAGAACATTTAAATGTGGAGAACCACTGCCCCAGGCCTGGTTCTAAACAGCTTTTGGGAGTGGATGAAAGAAGGAAGACCAGAGGCCCTGCCCTTCCCGTACTCTCAACCCAGGCTCCAGCAGCAACGGCTCCACGTCCCACTAAGATTTGTGTTCTGCCAGGCATGAATGCTCACACCTGTAATCCTAGCTGCTCAGGAGGCTTAGGCTTCCTCCAGAGGCAGAGGGAGGTCAAGTCCAAGTGTCCAGAAGGAAGAGACAAAAGCTGGGCCTCAGAATGGTGTCTCATGGCTGCTGCCTTTGTTTTGAAGCTTCCCTGAGTGGCTCTGATTCTGTGGGGAGAATTGCGCAGCTTTCTGATGGAGGAGGAGGAGGAGGAGAGGGATGCAGTTTGGGCAGCCCTGGTGAATCTACCCAGGTGGTCAAGGATGGCTTCCATGAGCAGGAGACACCCGAACCCAGACTTGCACAAAGAGTGGTCCAGGGAACAAGTAGAAGAAAGAAGGAAGAGCAGGCACCATGATCCTAAAGCAGGAAGGGGCATGATAGTGGTGGCTGTGAGGAGCAGGTGAGAGCCCAGGGTGAGGGAGGTGGACACAGGGGCACCGATGCAGGCAGGGACACAGGTGAGCACAGGGGTACAAGTGAGGGCTGGAGGCATAGATGTGAGCGAAGGAGGGCTTCACTGCCAATGGAGGTCAGGATCCACTGTGCTGTGCTATCCCCGGCTGCAGAGGTCACGGGGCCCAGTCCCACACTGGGCACTCCTCAGAAGACTATGAAATGTATCTGATTTAAGATCCCAGGGTTAAACACTGGCACATAGAAGCCAAGAGCACAGAAGAGGTGAGGAAACAAATGAACCTTCAACTAGACTTGAACCAACAGATGTAGGTCTTCAGGAAGAGGCTACATAGACACTGCCCAGGGAAGCTCTCGGGGTTCAGAGGGTTAGCTTCCAAGTTTCCGGTGGAGAACGTGCTTTCCGGCACCTTCCAGAGTAGTGAAATGCAGCTTTCTGTTTGGTTCAGTGCACAAGGCACCGAGAGATTGTAACCACTGCTGACAGCATTTTCAAAATTGTCCTTGGGGACCTCTGGAGTGTCCGCCTGGCCCCTGTGATTCCCAGAAGGGCATGAAATTTGAAGATCCAAGAGGATAAAAGACTAAAATGTCATGAATCCCTCCCACCTGCATGCTTTCCTAATCCTTGCTAGTAAATCAGGACCAGGTCACCTTGAATGTGTCCATGATCCTTGGTGCCCACACACAGCTAGAGCCGGCAGAGTCAGGATTTCTACTTCTAAGGCCTAACAGACTCTTCCAAGCCTGATGTGAGGTTTGTATGGAAAATAGAAAACTAGACCCAATGGTTTTTTCCAGTCCTGGAGTTTGAATGAACTCAGGGCCAAGGCACTGTCCCTGAGCCTCCTTTGCTCAAGGCTAGTGTTCTACCACTTGAGCCACACCTCCACTTCTGGATTTTTTCTGAGTAGTTTATTGGAGATGAGAGTCTCAGGGAAGCCGGGCGCTGGTGGCTCAGCCTGTAATCCTAGCTACTCAGGAGGCTGAGATCTGAGGATCACGGTTCAAAGCCAGCCCACCCAGGAAAGTCTGCGAGACTCTTATCTCCAATAAAAACCACCAGAAAACCAAAAGTGGTGCTGTGACTCAAGTGGTAGAGCACTTGCCTTGAGCTGAAGAGTTCAAAAAAAAAAAAAGTCTCAGGGATTTTCATGCCTGGGCTGGCTTTGAACCACAATCCTCAGAATTTAGCTTCCTAAGTAGATTATAGGTGAGCGCCACTTGCTCCAATCCTGGCTAAGGGCTCTCAAACTGCCTAAAGTCCTCCAGAACCATCCTGGAACTGGGAGGGGGGAGAGAAAGGTGTCTCTCATCCCAGGTGGCTGGCACACAGACACAGCCTTGGGTTAGATGTACAGGGAGAAAGAAAAAAAAAAATCTCAGGAAGATTTTTTTGTGACTCAGGAAGTACTTAGTGCCTCTATAGCACTGAAGAAGGCATTGAGTCCTGGAAAAGAGCCTTGGCCGGGCCAAGTTATGTCCTGTCCGCATTCATTGTTCTCTCAGAATGGACAAAACAAATAGAGCTTTGGGATCAACCAGTCTCTAATACTTCCCTTCCCTCCACCTGGCACAAAGAACATTCCTGCCACATCCAACCCCACCCATTCAAATAGCACAGAGAAAGTCCCTTACATATCTTACATGGGACTCATCAGTTCCATTGGCATCTGAGGACATCTACTGATAATTAGATATTTCTACCAGTGTCCTTCCCACCATTCTGCCAGACCAATACTAAGTGATACAGGAGGCTCTTACCCTTCTCTGGGGACTTGTGGCCCTGTGTCCTATTCACTAATCAATGAATTAATCTGTCTCTGTCACAACACTGGGATTAGCAAGTGAGAGAGGAACCTTTAAGGACTGATCTCTGCACATTTCATAGCAAGATTTAAACTATGAGAGTCTGTTGACAACGGGCTACACCATTGACTACATGTGATCTCAGAGGCTTATTTGATCACTGGGGCTTTTCGAAATTCTCATCTGGTTTATAGAAAATGTGTTTATGTCCGAATATTGGCCAGGAGATTCATAGCATTCAGTTTGTGATAGATTCGATTAGCAATTCAGAGTTAATCTGCCTTCTACCATTACTAACTTAGTCCTGAAAAACATTACTAATAAATGCATTGTCAAAAAGGACTGTAAACAGAACACAAAGGAGGGAAGGAAAAATCATTCCTAAAACACTTGCCAAGTATCACAAACATAAGGACTTGTAGCGACTGAACTCTCACTCTGTCTCTCTCTCAAATCTGTCCATCCCTATCTGTCTGTCTGTCTCTGTCACTGTTTGTCTCTATCTGTGTGTGTGTGTCTGTGTGTATCTGTCTATCTCTGTCACACTTTGTCTCTCTCTGTCTCTGTCTGTCTGTCTCTCTGTCTCTGTCTGCCTCTCTCTCTCTCTCTCTCTCTCTCTCTCGCTCTTGCTCTTGCTCTCACTCTAAAATCCAGCAGAAGAACAGTATCCCCACTTCAGTGAAGAGCTCCTATTTCTCCCAGCTGCTAATAACTGTAGCACAGATCCATACCTCTCCAACTGGACTAGCTTTTGAGGCCGGGTGCTCCAGAGCTCCCTCCACCAAGGCTGCGATGTGCTGGGTGTTTGTACACACAGGAAAATCCCTGTCTGCACTGCAGCCCTGACCTCACCCCAGCAGAGCTCCCTTACTGGCCCACTGGCATTTAATGACCTGTGAAATGGTGTACAGAAGCTGTGGGAGGAGAGGCCGAGAGGAGAAAACAGGGCAGAGGAGCTGTGGCTTGCGCTTTTCACCTTTGAAGGAAAGCACCATTTTGGAGCAGATCACAGACAGGCTTGCCTCCAGGGACACAAAAGGAGGGGAAGACCTTTTCTGCCGACATAATGCATAGAGACCCATGCTGACATGCTTCTCGGCTATCTGGATAACTGAGCAGGGTCAAATTCAGCTCTAAAAGGCCACTTGTGGACAGAGACTGTGGAAAGGACTGGTTTAACCTGGGTGGGCCAGAGAGTGCATTCCAGCCCAATCTGTCCCCACGCATTAACACTGCTTCTGGTACTAGTGCAGGCAGTGACAGACATGGCCAATGTACACCATGTGTGTCCCCCTGGCCACCAGCAGACATCCTGTGGAGCCCTCATGTGGTACCTCCAGCTACCAACTCATGCCTACAGGGCAAGGAGCAGCACTGGGTTGGAGCCAGAGCCTGTCGCTGGCATGCACAGGATGCATCTGTCTGTCAGATGCTGAATCTGAGCATCCCACCAGTCAAGCTCTGTAGCCATGGTGGCTTCCAAACCAAAGGAGCCAAAGCCACGATGGCTGGCATCAACACGACAAACTGGAGAGGACCCTGCAGCTCTCCTGAGGGCCACCATCCCAGTCACCGGTCTGCAGGCCTCAAAGACTCTCAGAATGCCACTATGAGGGTGCCAAGGACCACCCCAGGGAGTCCTCATAGCAGAATTTCCCCAGAGGTGACCCTGTTGTGTGGGAGGTTCAAATGACAAAAGCCCGGCATGCTGGCAGAGCTGGGCATGGGAACGCAAAGCCTGGATAGACAAAGCCTGTAGATCTTTAACCCAGAGGAGCCCTTAAACACCACAGTTTCTTATATTGATCTCAACAGCATCTGTTCCTTCCTCTGCTAAAGGGCCGTGGAGTCTGCAGTAACACATGGACCCCTACGTATTTTCATGCTTGCTTCATTACAGCAGGACAGAATCATTTCCCTTCCTGTTTCCTTGCCTTTCAACTGCCTCCCATTCGTAGTTTTCCTCTCTTGCAGATGCAAGAAGTACAAGAAATGAAGACAGAACATTTTCCTAGGATGGGATATGGAAATGAGGACAGAATAGAGGAGCTGGATCAGATGCTAAGAGCTGAAAAGAACGGTCGTCTCCTTGCTGATCACAAAAAGAAAATAAAGATAAGGGCACCTGAACAACTCTGAAGTTACCGCCAGCCAAGATGGCCTTTCCACAGACCTTCCAAGTCGAGATCCAGAATTACAGAATTATACTCAGTACTTGAGGGGACTCTGTGCTCTCCTCTCCTCCCCCTCCCCCACCACCCCCTGCATGGGCTCTGGGCTGCCACAGATTAAGAAAGCATTCCCAACACCTGTGCCTGCACTTGTGGACCCCATCATCCACCCTGGCCTACTCCATGGTGGCAAATTCCAGGGACTCAGATGGCCTTGGCATGCACAGACTTGCCTCTGACCACACAGGAAGCTGAAGGACTCTGCTCTACTACCAATCAAAGACCATTTTCCACTAATGATCATGTTCACATTTCCATTTCAAAACTTTTTCTTTCAGGAAGCTTGAACCTGTACACCAACAGTGGTGGTGTGGAAATGTTTAAGGGTTGATGGAATTGGATGAAAGCTCTGGACTGAGTATGCTTGGATAGGCAAGGGATCTGTATCTTGGATCCAGGAAAGAGGAGACACAGCCACTTCTTCACGCGCGCACACTTCACACATGCAACTCTAGCAGGCTTTTCTTAGCACAAAGAGAAAAATTACACAAACTGAAAGAAGATAACTTGCAAAGAGCACATTGGAATTCTTCAAAAGGGGCACTGTGCTTAATGAACATCAAATGAACACCAGCTTCTCTGCAGGGTGAGGTATATACATTCGTAAGTTTAAATTATAATGTAAGAATGTAAACTGTAATCGCTATTGTAATTATTAACACATATTAATTCTACAGATTAATGGGTTTCACTGTGACACTTGCGTACATACGTATATGTGTTTGATCTACCCACTCTCATCCTCTCTCCCCCCCTCCCACCACTCCCCTTCCTAATGATCCCTCTTTTACTTTCCCGTCATCTCTCTCCTTTTACTTGTCTTTCTGAGCCCACTTATTTTGCTTAATATGCTATCCTCCAATTCTCATAATTTCATTCAATTTTTATGGCTGAGTAATATGTTCCTGTGTGTGTGTATGTGTGTGTATGTGTCTGTCTGTCTGTCTTTCTGTATCTGTGTCTGTGTCCATTTCTTGGCTATTGTGAACAGTTCTACAATAAAATATGCACCTCTAAAGTATGCTGTCTTGATTTTCTTCATGTAAACATGGGGAGTGATATGACAGGGCAGCCATTCTACTGTTGGTTGGTTTTTGGTTGGTTTTTTTTAGGAACCTCCATACTGATTTCCATGGTGGCTGCCCATCCACCATATGTGAGTGCCCCCCTTCTCCCTTCCTTCATCCCTGGAAACACTGGCTTTTACTCAGAGTAGAAAGGAGGGACAAGGACTTGCTGTAATGTCCTGAACAGAGTGGAGACATTGCCTGATGACTCCCATTTGATGATGACACCAAGGCCACTGCTTTGGGAACTGACCCTGGTAGGGATGGGGGCAGGATGGAAGGCCAGGTGGGAGGATATATCCTATTAGCCAGGCAGAGCCGCAGAGGCTGGGCAGGGGCAGAACCTCTGGCAAAGGACAGGAGTGTATGTGGCTGTGTGAGGGAAGACCAGAGGAAGGGCGGGCTAGAACTCTGGCCAGGGATTCCAGACAATGTGTGCTCTGGCTCCCCCCTGCATTGAAGGGGCCTTGGAAGCTTGCTGCCAGCCTCACCACACCCCCAAACCACGTGAGGAGTGGCACTGTATGGCACTACCCACATGGTACCATGTCTAAAGGCCTTTCCTGTCTGAGCCAGCATCCTAGGCCAGGGGCAAGTGGGGGGGGGAACAGGGGGGTAGTTGGGGGGAATGAAACAGCTCCTCAGTGTGTTTTTCATCTGATTTCACTGTGGTAAAGCAAGCTTGGGATGTGTTCTCTTTGTCCTGCCCTGACCTTGTGGCTAAAACTGAGGGATATCTTCTTCTGCTCTGCTGCCTGTCAGTTACCTAGACCATCCTGCTAGCCACTAAGTGCTGTGGCTTTCTAAAGTGGAAGCTCCAGATGACCAAATCTGACATCAAGAGCAAAAGGCCACAAACAACATAGACAAATTCCTGGTTAGCACAGACTGTTAGGCAAATGTCAAGCCATCAGCTCTGAACACAATCAAGTGTAAACCTGGGGTGCCCTGCCAACGCCTTCTGTTTGGCCAGGGAGGCAGTACTCAGAGGCTGAGCAGGCAGTAAGGCTCAACTTACTTGCTCTGAAGTGTTGCTTTGACATATGCTTTAGCATTTAAAAATGGAAAAACAAAAGAACTCTAAGATGGCAGAAAACAATAATCTCGTAAGGAAAGTAATTGCATATCGGCAGGATGCTAAGGGAACTCACTTCCTAGGCAGGTACTTTATCATTTGAGCAGCACCTCAGCCCTTTTGCTCTGGTTACTTTTTAGATAGGACCTCACTTTTTGCCCATGCCAGCCTAGACAGTGATCCCCTATTTGGATGGAGAACCACCGTACTTGGACAATAGCTACATGCATCACACCAATTTTTTTTTCCCATTAAGTAAAAATTTCATGACCATGATCTTGTTTTGTCAGCCATGTGGCTTGAACTCAGGGCCTGGACACTGTTCCCAAGCTCTTCTGTTCAAGGCTAGGGGTCTGCCACTTTGAGCCACAGAGCACTTCTGATTTTCTGGTAGTTAATTGGAAATTAAGAGTCTCAGAGACTTTCCTGCCCAAGCTGGCTTTGAACCACACTCCTCAGATCTCAGCCTTCTCATTAGCTGAGATTACAGGCATGAGCCACTAGCACCTGGCTGATTTCATGGTCTTAAGTAAGGATTTCATGATCTTTTTGCCTAAGCTGGCCTCCACCCTCAATTCTCCAACTAATATTACAGGCATGAGCCTTTGGAACCCAACCCATGTTGTGTTTTTTAAAAAACATTATTCTACTAAATCTACCTGACACCATAAAAAACAGCATTCTTTTCTTTTCTTTCTTTTTTATTTCTTTTACTTTTGCCAGTCCTGGAGTTGAACTCAGGGCCTGGTCACTGTCCCCTCGCCTCTTTGTGCTCAAGGCTAGCACTCTACCACTTGAGCCACAGTATCACTTCTGGCTTTTTCTGAGTAGTTTATTAGAGATGAGAGTCTCATGGACTTTTCTGCACAGGCTGGCTTCAAGCTCTGATCCTCAGATCTCAGCCTCCTGAGTAGCTAGGATTACAGGCATGAGCCACTGGCATCTAGCTTCTCATTCTTTCAAGCAGTTTTCCCAGTAATATCTGCAAGTTGGAGCAGGTGTCATCTGACCTCCAAGTATAGTTGCCACCCCAGTTGCCTTTAGAATGTCCAAGTAACCTGCCTGCCCTGTTCTGAGTGTGTTGCTGAAATTTTCATTCTAAATGCAAGAAAGTCTTGGCCAAATGAGGACAAAATGGTCACCTTTGCTGCTTCTTAAAAACTGGAGGAAGCAGAACTGTGGCTCAAGTGATAAAGCACCAGCCTTAAGCTGAAGAGCTAAGGGAGAATGCCCCAGTATAAGGACAAAAATCAAAATCTGCGCCTCCTCCTCCTTCTCTTCCTCTGACAGGAATGTGCCCCTCTGCTGTCCTCTCTTGCCAGTGTGCCATGGCAGTGGTATGCTGGTAAATGCTTAAGCACCACCTCTGGACTGGAGATCTAGACCAAAGCCCTGGTTTGCAGTGTTTGCTGATTCCTAGGGTATAAATGCATCCACTAGCACCAGTTCCCAGCTCCAGACCTGATAGACACATCACCCAGCACAGAGCCCAGCAAGCTTGCTGACACGCAGCTCAGGAGCATTCCCCCACACCACACAGCACAAAGGCCTTGTCCAGAGCTCCTCCATCCTCCCCTCCCCAAGTTTCCAAAGATTACAAACCAGGATACAGAAAAGCCATCTGCACCACTATGTTCACTGCAGCGCTATTCACCATAGCCAACGTATAGAATCAATCCAGATGTCCCTCCATGGATGAATGGATCAAGAAAATGTGATACACACACACACACACACACACACACACACACACACACACACACACACACACACACACACATACACACATACAAAATAACATTTTAGAGCTGGGTGCCAGTGGCTCACGCCTGTAATCCTACCTACTCATGAGGCTGAGATCTGAGGATCGAGGTTCAAAGCCAGCCAAGGCAGGAAAATCTGTGAGACTCTTATCTCCAATAAACCACCAGAAAAAAAAAAAAAACAGAAGTGGCGCTGTGGCTCAAGCGGTAGAGCGCTCACCTTGAGCTGAAGAGCGCAGGGACAGTGCCCAGGCCCAGAGTTCAAGCCCCACGACCGACAAAAATAAATAACATTTTACTCGGCCATTAGAAAGAATAATACTGTACCTTTTATAAAGAAATAGAAGGACCTGGAGGAAAAAAATCATGTTATCTCTTCTATGTAGAGGCTAGAATTAATATGTAAATATATAAATATACAGAGTGGAATCCAAGTGTACACAAATGTACTAATGAAAATATAGTAGAGCGGGGGAGAATTTAGATGACATAATTCCTTAGTAAGGCTAGAAATAAGCACTCAAAGGTGGAGTAGGCTCAAAGGGAGGGGAGTGAAGATGAATGAAGAGAGGGGAGGGGGTGAAGATGAGGAAGATGAGAAGAGAGGAAGAGGGGAAATGCAGTCGTAAGATTCAATGCATATCCTACCAAATTAGGAAAATTGACGGGAGGGGTAGGGTTGGGGGGCTGGGGAAGAACGATGAAAGAGTGACACTGATCAAGATTCATTGTGTTTGTATGTTGCTTTGTTGAATGGCGACTCCTTTGTACTTACAAATAAAAATTAAATTACATTTTAAAAAAAGAACAGGAGGGGCTGGGAAGGTGGCTCAGTGGTAGAGTGCTTGCCTTGCATGCATGAGGCCCTGGGTTCCATTCCTCAGCACCACATAAGCAGAAAAAGCCAGAAGTGGCGCTGTGGCTCAAGTGGTAGAGCGCTAGCCTTGAGCTGAAGAGCTGAGGGACAGCGCCCAGGCCCAGAGTTCAGGCCCCACGACCGGACCCAAAAAAAGAAAGAACAGGAAGGAAGTACAGAATGCTGTGCTGGATGTCGTGGAGGGTGTGTGGATTTGACTACTTGGAGCCAAGCAATTTCCTCTTCTATTGCTAAGAAATGTGTGTCCATTTCAGGGCAACCAAGAAACCTGTGGAGGAGGGGAAGGTGTTGCTATGAATTAGATGAGGAAATTGCCTCCGAGGAGACTGCTAACAGGACAATCCAATGCAGTCCTGCATGGCAGGTATCTCTAGTCATGTTGTCTAAGAACCCACCACAGGCACCACCACCACCACCATAGAGGCCCCCAAGGTCCTGTCCACAGTGTGTGACCACGGGTGGCGGCCTGGAGTCTACAGAGGCTCCCTGATCGGCCATCTCTGTCCCGCCTCCATCTTCCCACCAACCTAGGTTCATCTCCCACCCCTTGTCACCAGCCTGCCAACCTTGCCTGACCTCCAGCTATACTGCGTGGAGTTACAGGAGTAAGGAACCTGCTCTCTGTCAAAGGCCCTTTAGATATTTATAGCTTCCTCAAGAGCCATAGAAATTATCACTAAGGGCAGGCAGCCACAGGCAGTTGACAAGAAGCTTGTGAGACCCATGTGTACCAAATGGCCCTGGCTTCCCTGCAGCCTGGCGCCTACCCCTTACTCAGGCCCTGGTGACCCATCATGGTAGGCTGCATAGAATTCCTGATCAGGATTCTACGAACAGACATTGCTCATGTGAAGAGGGTGACTCAGCTGGGCCGCATCTGAGAGCTTGCACCTGGAGCTTGGTGCATTATCATTAACCTCCAAAACACAACTCATGGGGGATCGCGGGCATCCCCATCTTCAGTGAACATCCTGGCCACAGCTGCTGTAACTCAGGAGCCAGCTCCACATAGCTGCCTGAGCTCTGTCAGAGAGCAGGCCAAGTGCTTTCAAGGGAAGGGACAATGTATTCCAAAGCCCACATCTGAGGACGCTAGGAGATAAAGGCAGAGGGATACCAGAAAATGGCAAAACATGCACAAAATGAAACTTTGGTGCCTTAGTGGCAGGTCCACAGAGAGCATAAAGCATTGCCAAAATAGGCCTCAAATCCCTCCTGCCATGTTCTCGATTCTCATCGTGGTAGAATGAACCCAGGCATAGGAATTCAATACACCTAAGATTAGATATGCCTCACATCTTGCCTCTCAAAGCTAAACTGGCTCTAAACTGGTCTTGAAGGACTAATTTGAGAATTGAATAAGATAATAAACACCATCACATGATAACACACAATCGACTCATGCCTTGAAATACTGTTATCCTGTGCTGTGGAAAATATCCCAGTCTGTCTTATGCCCATAATCTAGGTCCTAGCTACAAAGAGGATGGTTGTAGTCCAAGCTCTGGTATTGGTCCTAGTCCAGGATTGATTTGTATAAGGAGAACACAAGAAGAGAGAGGGAGGAGGGAGGAAGGAAGAGAGAAAAGAGAGACAGACAGACTGACAGAGACAGACAGAGATAGAGACAGAGACAGACAGAGACAAAGAAGGATAGACGTGGCCTAATCCACCCTGCCTAATCCTCTATCCTGTTACTCCTAACTGTTAGAGGTACAGCCATTCTCACTTTCTCCAGAGTACCACATGCCTTTGCAGCATAGAAGTTCCTTCCTGCCTCCCCCTCCTAACCCTCCTCCTGTGCTCACTCTGACTTTTCCTGTAACTTGACTCAACCCAACTGGTCTCTGACCTTCAACCCCACACTGTCATCACCACAACATGCACATGAAGCGGCTGTACAGCCTTCCACTTGCCACACCTCACTGTGGACTACCTGCACGTGCACAGTTGTGTGTGTAATGTGCCGTGTGCACTGCTGGTAACAGATCTACAAAGCTCCTGATTTTCCTAGCAAGAAAGGGGAAGGAGGAGAGAGGGAGGAAGGCAGGAGGCGAGGAGGGTGGGAGGGAAGTCAGCATATCTATTTGTCCCATCAAACCTCAGGCTGTTTCCCCACACTGCTCCTGGGAAGGATTTCTTATGTGCAGAAATAAGTGGTATACATTCTGTTGTGTCTGATAGGAAAATGAACGCAGTGGCCCATCAGTCACCAATGTCATAACTTAAGCTGCTGTCTGCTATCCCCTGAATTTCACCCACGTGGTGGGGGGTGTGGGGGTGGGGGCAGGCCCTGGGCCACCAGCCTCTCTTGTGTTATGGGAAAATGAGAAGATGATGTTTTACTTCAGCTTTTCAGAAAATCACCTAAACACTCAGTACCTGTGCTTGGAGATCAGACTTTACTTCCCCTCAGTCTAATCTGACTCATCTGAAACCTGCTTGCTTTCCAGAAGATGCAGGCTGGGCTCAACACCAACTAGAACCTGAGGCGATGCGTGCATGTGCACACAGATGTGTCGACATGTGTGGACACACATGCATTCATATGTGTGTACATACACCTGTATGCATGCCAATACACCCGTACACATGTACATTAATGCACATGTGTTCCTACATCTGACTCCGTCTTTGCTATCCCTACCTTCCTCCCTACCTGGGGCCAGACTTGGAAGGAAAACTCAAATTCTACCAGAACTTGACCAAAAGTGCTACAGAGAAAAACCATGCCCTAAGAGGTGACTCACATCTGAGGCCCAGCCCCGGGTTCTGACCGGTGAAATCCTCTCATGGCCTGATCAGCAGCCAGGACCATGCTTCAGTCACATACAATGTGGCTTCTCACCTCAAGGTCCCGGGAGGGTGGAAAATCAAGGCAAGTCACCTTACCCTCTAAATGCGGTGGAGGTTTTTCCTTCTTTTATGAACATTCTTTGGGGAAAATGATGACAAAAGGAGGTTAACCTTTGTCTCAAACACAGATGTGAAGTTGTTCCACCATGTAGAGAACTCCTCCTCCCACTAGGGGTCCTGGGGAGGAGTAACAAGACACTCAAGACCTGGATCTTGGCTGAGGCCATTGGAAGTTGTTGAGTATTTAGAGTTCTAGACTCTTCCACACAATGCTCTAAAACCCGAGACTATTGCACACCCTAAAGCATTAGGACAGGAAGATCCTTCTCCATCACCTTATCCATGGCCTCAAATCACATTGGTTAGGCACCTCCTCTGTCCTGCTTAACCTGGAACACGGATCCATGATGGTACCTCAGAAACGAGACCTCTATTCTTCTTTATCATCTCTGTGGTCTATGGAAGAGCTGCTAGACATATGTGAGTTCAAATTCCTATCCTTCCACGTGACTACAAGCCCTTTCAACATGCAGTTTTCCTCTTCAGTAGAGCAGAGCACCACCACCACCCTCCAAGGATCATTAGTAGAATGAGATTGTAAACCTACATAAAGCAGCCTCTACAGGCCACATGAAACCACGTCCTGTTCAATAAGATGACACTCAGGTGGATTCGAAAATGCAGGAGAATCCCCTGAGCTTTCGAAGGCACAGGCCCAATTGTGTGGGTAAGGACAAGCAAGTCCACCAGGGTTTTACCCCCCAGATCTCTCACCCAAAACTCCACAAGAATAAAAAACAGACAACTAGATGTGGACACATCAAAAGGCACCAGAGCCCCAAGGATCCTCAGGAACAAAAGAGAAAGAAGCAGGGAGTAAGTGTGAGTTGTCCTGCTAGGGAAGGGAGGGCATGATGTAGATGTGGCACCACTGTGAGCGAGAAGGGAGTAAGTATGTGCATCACCCTCAAGAGACCCAAGGCTGGAGGAGCTCAGCACTGTGGAGGTCAGGGGTAAGGATGGAGCTGAGGAGTCTTAGATTCTTCTCTTTGAGACACTGAGGCATTCCAGAGAAAATGCCATCATGTACCTGTCTAATAAGAGACCTGCTAAAATGCTGCCCTATGCACTATGAGAAAGACTACCCACACAGCCATTAGCTTTTAATGCTCCTGAATATAATGATGGATAGACAATGAGTATCACGTATTTGAGAAAAGCATTCAGCATGATCAAAGTCCAAAGCAAAAGGAAAATAAGAACCTGGGAAGAAAAATAAATCAACGCAATGCAATGCAATGTAGAGGAAAAAACTTTCAGAGAAATACAATAATGTCTACAGAGATAAGAGAAAATATTGCTGAAACAAAATAATAATATTAAAGTGAAGTGAAAACTAGTTAGAATAAAAGAGCTATTAGACAAAATAAAAAAGGGTATTGATAAGGTTTTAAAAAAATCCAATAAAACAAAAATCAAAAGACAGACAGCGAAAACTAACACAAAGGGTTATTCAAGATGAGAGAACAATCTGGAATATGTAATCTGACTAAGAGAGCTCCAGATAGAGCAAAGATAATATGGAAAGGAAGAAGTTCTAGAGGAACAATACAGTAGCACTTCCCAAATGGGGATAGGAAGTCCCAGATGACAAGGCACTTGATGTGTGCACATACACACACACACACACACACACACACACACACACACACACACACACACACACCTCTGCCAGGTCACCAATATAGAATTTAAGAAAACCAGAGGAAGGAAGACACACTAAAAAGATGATTCTGGGTTGAGGAGAGAGAAGTAACGATTCACCAAAAAACCACAATGAGAAAGCACCATCATTCTCAATTGTTACATAGGAAACTTGAAGACAATAAAACCTCGCCTTACTCCTTTCTGAGAAAAATATAAAGAACACACTAACCCTGGGGTTAGCCCCAGGATTGCCCCATCTAGAGCTAGAGCTTCTACTGTCAGTTCTGAATACTGATGGTGAACCTAAGAAAGCTGAATCTACATTAGATGTAGACTGTATCTACATTATATGTCATTCTATTCAACGTACATTATGTAAAATATGAACTACTGAAGTTGAGGATAGGGATGGAAGGGGGGAATGGAGGAGAGTGAAGCAAGAGGTGACATCGTACTTATATAACCTGACTTACAGAATTGTAACTTCGCTATACAACTACTTAATAATAAAGTACAAGAAAAGCAAGAAAACTGACTCTTTAGCAGACAAGAAGCCAGTGGAACAGATCTAACATTGGGAAAACGAGGGGAGCTCCCCACATACATGTTACTTTAACAAAAGTGATGAGTCAAAATAAAAGGACAAAAACCTAACTGTGACTCATGCAGAAGACCCAAGCACACCTGTTCAAAGCCCCGCATGTACCACAAACAAGAGGGCAGGAGACGATGGGGAAGGCATCTATCCCCTCTTCTTTCTCCTAAGCATCTATGAAAAGGGATATAAGTGAGGTTTCTTCTCTTTTCTTTTTAAGACTTTTTTCCATATATATTTTTTATTGTAAAAATACTATACAGAGGGGTTACAGTTACATGAGTAAGGTAATGGGTATATTTCCTATCGAGCATTGTTACCTCATCCTTTGTTTTTCCCCTACCATCCCTTCCCTCCCCACCTCCCCAATTCCTTCCCCCCACCCAGCCAAGTTGTACAGTTCATTTGCAATACAGTGTCTTGTACATCTCATTGTTACAATGGGTCAACCTGAAACCTTATTTCAGCATTTTGTTATTTCCCTTCCTCTCCCCAAATTAGAAAAATGTATATACAAGATGCAGGGCACCAGAATCAAATACAGTGAAAACGGCTTATACCATGGCTGACAAAGGCAAAAACAACACAAGGCTATATAAGAGCAGCTCTGTTTGGATCCCAGGGACAAGAGATGAACAGTAACTAACTTAGAATATCTGAATGCAATGTCTCCCAGAGACTCCAGGATTGGCAGCACCCAAGGCTGAAAAGAGGAAATGGGCAAAAATCTGAGTGAGAATTCTACCCCAAGATGCCCAGCCCAGCAGCATACAGACAGAAAATTCTCCTCATGCATGTTTATTGCAGTACTGTTCACTATAGCCAAACTGAAATCCATTGAAAAGCCTGGCAACCAATGAGCAGATAAAGAAAATAAATCACATATACACCATGGAATATTACTTAGCCATCAAGAAAAGTGAAATTATGTCATTACAGAAAAATGGAGAGAGCTGGAAAGCACATCACACTGAATGAGATTAATACTGCATGTATTTGCTCATTTGTGGAATCTAGATCTAAAATACAGGCATATACATAGATCTGGTAGAACTTCATATGCACTTATCTGAACAATGAAACCTGTTGAAATTGTTTTAATAAGGAGGAGGGCACTAAGAGAGCGTGATAGGAGAGACGATTTTAATGGGATCTTTTGTGTTCATGTATGGAAATATCACAATGAAATTCATTGTACAATAAGAGAGGCTAATAAAAATCTTTAAAAACAAGAGTCAGTCTCAGTTCTTTTTACTTGACAAGTCATATATTGCTCTCAACAGCAACAAAAGAAAATACAAGCAACAATAAAAGGCAAAAATAAGAGTCTAAAGAGATAAAATATTAGAACTAGACTCAAATATTCTATAAATATCAGGTAGGGCATTTATAATAACTATAATTAGCCAGGCATGGTGGCTCAAGCTTATAATCCTAGCTAGCTACTTGGGAGGCAGAAATCAGAGATCAAAGTTAGCCTAAGTAGACAAATTCATTTATTGCATTTGTCTCATATCTTCAGTGAACCAGCAAAAAGCCAGAAGTAAAAGTGTAGCTTGAGCGGTTAGAATGCCAGTCTTAAGCAGAAAAGCCATGCAAGAGTACAAGGCCCTGAATTTAAGCCCCATGATTAGCACCAAAAATGAAATAAAATTGTAATTATCAGTTAAGGAAATGATCCAGACTAGAGCAAAGAATAAAACATAAGGACTCAGAAACAACAAGAAAAATTAGAAGATCCATCCAAGCCAACAATGAAAATGCAAAGGGTTCCCAGGGTATGGCTACAGAAGAAAATTCTGGAGATGCACGATTTATCAGCCCTTTTGCTTAGCACTTTCTGGTACTTGTCATATACATGCATCAGTTGTCCCTTCCTTCTTTCTGGACACATGCAGCATGAACGTTCATGAAACTGAATATCTGGTCAGCACTCCCTGGGCCTTAGCACAAACCAAGCAGAGAAGAGACCAACATGGGTTCTCCTACTGTGCAGCCCTCCTGCCCAACCTCCTCCTGCCCAATCCCTGCTCCAGACCCAGGCCTGCAAGTGGGGTTATCCAAGTCTCTCAGTGCTGCACCCGGCTCCTGAGCTAAGCTTTCCTGCCTTGCTCCACTCAGCCTCCCTCTGGCACTCCATTTTCTGAGTCATCTGGACTTCGCTGCAGGACTGGAGGTAAAATAGGCCTGGCAGTCAGAGGAACTGGCCGCAGTCCTGCCGGCTCTGTGGGTGCAGAGAGAGAACAGCTCAGCCCAGCCGGGAGGGACTTTTACTGACGCCCTGTCCGCTTCAGGCTCAGGGTGAGTCACCAAGTTGCAGAATGAACAAAACACATAAATATGTATGTGTGAGAAGTCTCCTCCCAGGGATGTTTGTGACAGCAGAAAAGAAAACCAAATATTTGAAAATCGGGGATATTTAAACTGTGGCAAAGCTTCACCATAGAAAGGCTCACACGTGGGCCTCATAACACGCAGATGGATGGGAGGACATGTTTGATGTAGATCTCGGGTGGAAGGGAAAGATTCAAATACTGTGGGTTCCATTTCTAATTTTTATATTTAGTTGTTGGGGGGGTCTGTTAATAATTTCTCCACATTTCTGTTGGCATCAATTAGTTGTACAAAGGTGTTTCCTTTTGACATCTCTATAGAAGCATACAATGCCACCTTGATCAGACTCCCCACCTCCATTCCCAAACCAATCTCAGCAAGCTCAGTCCTTCTATTCTCACACATCTACCCCAAATGTTTTAAATACTTTAAATATTCACCCTCCCTCATCCTCTCCACTACCCCTCCCCGCCAAGTACCCACAACCTGGATAGGTTGCTTTTTTATTTGTTTGCTTGTCAGTCCAAGGGTTTGAACTCGGGGCCTGGGCACTATCCCTGAGCTATTTTACTGAAGGTTAGCATTCTACCACTTGAGTCATAGCTTTGGTTCTGGCTTTTTTGGGTGGTTAATTGGAGATAAAAATCTCATGGATTTTCCTGCTCTGGCTGGCTTCCACCCTTGATCCTCAGATCTCGGCCTCCTTGGTAGCTAGGACTGCAGGCGTGAGCTATCAGCACCCAGCTTGCTTTACATTATTGTCATTCATTAGTTTTAAGTATATGCTATTTTTGCTTAAAACATCACCTTGAGCCCAACTACTACCTCTAAGCCAGGTCTCAGGTCCTCAGCATTTTGGGTTGGAGGTGTGCTGTATACTACAGGTGTGGGACAGCCCAGATGTCTCTAGACATATCCTAATACCTCTGGGAGGTAAAGCTGTGCCCCAGCCAGAGAGTCACTGGTCTAAACTAAATCTGAGCAGGGTGGGAAGTACAGAGTTCCCTATTCAAACTCTACCAATTCCTTCTCATTTCTTAACAGTCCTTGAGGAGTTCTTTTTCATTTTTTCTTGGGGAGGAGATGAAGCAGTATTGGGGTTTGAATTCAGATCCTCATACTTACTAGAAGGATCTCTGTCACTTAAGCTACTCTTTTTTGAAATAGGTTACTTTTTGCCAGGGCCAGCCTGGACCTCTATTCTCCTATTCAGGCTTCTCCCTGTGGCTGAGATGTGGCCTCAAACTACCTAAGTAAAGCATGAATCTGGATGCAAAATTGTCCTTGCCTGTGACCTTTGCCTTGACACAGACTGCAGGGTGCCATAAAATGCCAGTTGATCCTTTGATTAGCATCAGCCAACTCATTTCCTCTTTCATTTCTGCATGTGCTTGGCTGTGGGATTCACATACATTACTCCATTTGTAGGAGGGTTCATGTGCCTTTCTCCCTCCCAGCACAGAGCTGTGTCTGTCTCATTGCCAACAGATGCCCCCAAATGAGCTCATAAGACAACTGCACCGCTGTCCTCAGGGAAGGAGCCATGGAGCGCATCCCTGCTGCCTCTGCTGAAAACCACTGCACAGGCAGGATGCAGGTGGAGGTCTGTCAGATTTATGCCAAGTAAACACCTTAATGACCCACCTAAACAGCAGGGGGCCCGCTCATAATCTTCTATACATATGTAGAATAGTAAAAGAGAGAGTGCCAGAACTATTCTGCCACCTGGACTTTCCTCTCCTGCTTCGACCACCTGGGGTGAAAGGAATAGAGCTGGGAAACAAAGACAGTGCAGTCACCTTAGGAGGCTGGGGGGTGAGGAGGGGGGACAGGAGAGGGAGGGGGTCAGGAAGCCTAAGGCCTGGTCCACACACCATGAGGTGAGGTGATTGTGCTCCTACTGGACCATTGCTCAGGATTGCAGAGTTAATGGAACCATACAGCTGGCACCTTCTATCGCCACAGAGCCATCTCTTCCCAGTGCTCCAGTGATATCTCTGGACACGTTCAAGGGCAGCATTCACTCCTCCTGCCGTTAGCTCCTCCCGCTGCACAGTGGCTTCCCTGAACTGCACAGGGAAGATGCTGTCAACTGCATGCGTGAAAACTCTCTGCTTCTGGCTCCTCAAAGGGGGTGGCACAAAGGACAGAAACCACTCCCTTGGCTTGGTATTCCTTCAGCAGCCTCTCAGCAGAAAAACAGCCTTAAAAATTCCACGTCTCTTGACATGCTCAACTCTTCTTTCTTCTAACCCATCAAAGGGATTTTGTTTTTAAGGTCAAGGAGAAAATGTTGAATGAAAGCAACTGGCCAATTCATCAAATATGCGGAAACTTGTTTGTGTGTGTCGAGACCTGGAGTGATATACCCCCTTCCTTCCTAATTCTGGTCCTTTGTCTTTTCACCAATCTGGTACAGTTCTCATGACAAACTTTGTCGTCGGGAGTGCTGAGAATCCATGCCCCCTCTCCTTCCCGAATAACTACGACATGCTGGAAGAGAGTAACGGAAATTAAACTGGAATCACGCTTTTAATTTGAGGGGAGTTGAAGAGGTGCATTGTGAACTCATTGTTCGAGCTGTGTTTCTCCTGCTCCTCTCAAGAGGGAGGGAGCTTGACTATGTCCATGAGGACTAATCTGTCTCCTCTGTCCCTTCAGGGAAGGACCAGGAGCACAGTGCTCACCAGAGGATGGCAGAACACATTCGGTGGGACAGAGGCCTCCCTCAAGGGCTCAGTGCCAGAGCCTAGGGCATTCAAGGTAGGAAAGAGAAAGTGGAGTTGCCTGGCACCCTCATAGTCAAGCCTGCTGTGGGTGGGGAAGAGGTCTCTGGGTTTCATCAGGACAGGTGAGAATTAAAGCCTGGCTGACACAGGCCCAGGTGTCCACCAGAGTGGATGAAGGGCAGAAGGTGACCACCATGGAGGAAAAGCAGGAAGTGAGTGAGACAAGATGCTTGAATGATTTAGTAGAGAGAGCCTCCCCAAAGAGAGGGAGCCCCCCAAAAGAGGATTCTTGGAATTCTTCCCCAATCATAGCTAGTGCTGTGAACTGAATGACGCCTCAGAATGTGGCACATGAAAGGTTATATTTGAGGTGAATTTTAAGAGTTGATACAGCTCCATAAGTACTAATTTAATAAAAATGAGTTGCTGCCTATCTTTTGTGGCAAGACACCAACATAAACCCCAGTGTGCCAATAGTCATGGAGGAAAAACTGGAACCACATGATGATAGCTTAGAGAACTAGTAACACCAGTAGGAAATATTTCACAAGTATGAGCGGATCCTAGGTGGAAGCTAAATCCACAATATAAACATGTATGAACACACATGCAGGGCTGTGTACATATATGCACAATCTAGCTGTCTAAAGTACGCACAGGGAAGGATCCCCACATGGTAACGTTCTTGAACAATGAATACAGTTCAATGAAATGAATACCAGAAAGCTGAAACATGTCTTAGCAGAATGAGTGGGAGGGAAGAATGGACAAGGAAATAGTGAGAGAGCACAGTCCTAAAACTCAGTCTACACACCTGAAAATGGGCCAGGTAACCTGAGGGGATGCGACAGATCGGGGGATAGTGAAAAGAGCGACATTGATCAAGATGCGTGGCACACACACAAACTGACATGTTGAATTGAAACCCCTTCATACAACTACTTGAAAATAACTTTTAAAAAAACAAACTTTTAAAAATCAAAAACAGAGAAAATTTGACTCAGAAAGAATCCCTAAATTTCAACCTCACAGCAGCAAAATGAAAAGCACACAGCAGGTGAGGGAAATGATACCACTGTATGTGACATTGAAATTGGGTAATGTCATTATGCTCACAACTGCATAAGTAAATGTATAGTGTCAAGAGACACAAAGAACTCCAAATGGCCCATAAGGTTCAACTTCACTGTTCCGTTGTAAGAGGTGCATGGAAATAACCATGGTGTTTCTGGACCATGAGGTTGGCATGGATTATTAAATGGTCTTATGGTCTAGATTGTGGCCTGTGGCCCACCATCTAGAAGGAACCATGTGTTCCTACTGCATGGAAGGCTTCTTCACATCTAGAAACTTAATTGTAAGGAAGTAAATGGGCAAAGAGGGAAGGAGCTGCCATTTAAAACATATGTATCACAATGTGTAACACTGTGATAAACAAAATGCTATATGCATAACCAAGTATTATTCAGCCATAGAGAAGAATGAAATTATGTGGGGAGTTGAATGAAATTGTTTTTGGGGGTTGGGCAAGACAAGTGTTATATACATACTTTGTGGGGGAAAGAAGGATTTGTTAATAAATTACTTTGGTTTTTGTGTATTAATTAATTAATTCTCTCTTAAATGTGCAATTGATATTGAGAGAGTAAGTGTAAAACAGGAAGCGCTGGGGAAGCAGTAGGGAAGGCGTGATCAAAGTACTTTGTATGAATGTATGAAAATAAAATAGTAAAACCCAGTAAACAAATAAAAACTGTTTGAAAAGGGGTACAGAAGATGAGGAAGAGTAGTAGAGGGAATGGTTCAGGTCAGTACATTATCCATATGTAAAAACATACCCATAAAAATGCTTTATATAGGGCTGGGAAGGTGGCTCAGTGGTAGAGTGCTTGCCTTGCATGCATGAGGCCCTGAGTTTGATTCCTCAGCACCACATATGCAGAAAAAGCCAGAAGTGGCGCTGTGGCTCAAGTGGTAGAGCGCTAGCCTTGAGCTGAAGAGCTGAGGGACAGCACCCAGGCACAGAGTTCAGGCCCCACAATGACAAAAATAATAAAAAATAAAATAAATAAAGTAAATAAAAATGCTTCATGCAAAAAATACTCACCAATGAAACTGAGAGACTATGTAGGTGCTCTTACAACTGTGCCATTTAAACCATCACTGAGAAAGCCACTACAAATATTGTCACAGGTACTTCTCAACATAAAAAGGTCCCATCTATCCTCCTGACTGAAGACCTCAGCAGACTGCCACAGAACATTATAATCATCTCCACCATGGGGTTAAAAGTGCTGGTGTATTATGGTAAGTTCACAGGAACAAATGATCAAAATAGCTTCATATGATCCACTCACTCTTGGATTTCAAGCTCCTTCTGGCTAAGAAATGAACATCAATCTCTCAAGAGACCAAGGTCAAAACAGGCTTCCATCAACAAAGGCCAAGACCAGAGCTACCAAAATGCTATCCACATGGATATAACATCAGCTCCATCCATGTTAAGATACCTCTCCATGGCACTGTAATTACAGAGGACAAGGGGGCCTGGAAGAGGCTCAGACATCTCACTCCTTTCAAAGCCGTTGCTTTCATGTGAAAGACACACAGAGTTCACTTGTTTAATTGTGAGTAGTTTTGTGTTGTTTAGCATTAGCCGTTCTTAATAGAAAACAAGAAAGCAATCATACCCACGAGACTTCCTCTTTAAGCTAGCATTGTATCACCTTTCTATATTCACCTCTAACTCCCAGAGTCACCTGTATGTCCATTCATGCAGACACTCATTCATGCATCATTCATTTCATTCTTGCACGCTATGGCCCAGATGAGGCATGAGAACATCACAGTGCTGCTGTGAAATGGAGATGCTGTGAACGGCTCAGCACGGTTTGCATTATGAATCATGGTGTGTATCCAGGAGCCTGGCTTCACACTGCAAGCAAAGATGTGTAGCAAGCAATCTCAGCACTCTAAAAATAAACCAAGACACACCCCAGCCTACCACTTCCCTCTGACGCTCCAGCAAGAGAAACATCAGCTGGGCTGGAGGCATCCTGAGTTTATGCTCCATTTTCAGGGAGGCATGATCAAATGAGTGCATGTCATATGCTTTGTTTAAATGTCACCACGACTCAGGAGCAGTCTGGATGTTGTCTAGGAAAGGACTAATAGTAGCTACTGCGGAGTAAAGACCCACAGATGGAATAATGAATCCAGGGAGAGATGGCCTCCCAGCCAGCTGTCCCAGCTCCCGTCCCCTGCAAAAGCAGAGAGGTGGCCAGTGACCAAGGCTGTTTGTCCTCACATTAAGTAATGAAAAAACAGCACCATCGTGCTCTGTTCCAATGTCCGTTTTCCAATTCTGTGTGACATATTCAAATCTTGTCTCCCTCCTTGAAAGAATGTTTCCTGTTGGGAACCTTAATAGACTATGTGAGAGAGAAGAGTTGTGTCTGTCCAGGGACTTCACCTCGCTTCCCACTCTGCAACCCACTTTACCGCCATCCCAGAGTGGACATGGAGGGGTTGCTATAGTAACAAGAGGTTTTCATCCATTCCCTAAGTGTTTGCATCTCTGTTGATGAGGAAAGCCTGTCCTTGCTGATCACACCTCTTATTTCTCGTGTGATTACTTATGAACCAAGTGCATTGGCTTTGGGTTTGTCAACTTCAGTGAGAGTGCATCATTGCCATTTGTAGCAATGAACCAAAGTACAAAGGTAGAGTGGAGAACAAGGAGAGGCAGCCTGAGGAAATACGAAGAACTCCCCATGGGGAGTCCTCAGTTCAAACTCGACTTAATGCTCTTTTGAAGCCTATGCTGTGTGTGTTCAGTGAGAACTGCCTTAAGCCAATTTTTTATTTTATTTAGAAAAAAAAATTACCCCGGCCGAAGGTACCACAGAGTCATAATCTAGTCTTTTCCTGTCTGAAAGATGGGGACAGTGCAAGTCTTTACGGGATTGTTGTAAAAGATTAAAAGAGGTAGCAAACGTGAAAGGGATATTCCAATATAAAGTGATTATCATTAAAAAATTCCGTAGATTATTAAATCATCCAAACTCATTTAGATCATCCAAATGCAGATGAACTAGCATTCTCTCTTCAAAGCTCCACCCAAGACACGACTTACTACTTCTTGCTTTCCTCATCTTCTGGCTGGTAAGGGTATAGAACTCAGAGCTCGGGCTCCCAAGACAAGAGAGGAAATAGCAAGATCAGGGGCTATCACTTCCTGAATACCTAAACTGGAGGCTCTTCTGTTACAAATGAGCAGGCACTAACTAAACCAAACACAACTCCATTTAAACTCACATTGCAAATGCAAGCGCCGTGTATCATGAATCCCAGTTCACACAGATCCCTTGACAATTAGTTTAGGATGACAATTCCTAAATGTTGACACAGGAACAATTTGTATTTGTTACTTTTTCCAGCTGAGGCATCTCCCTAACCGAATAAGTCAGTCCTCACAAGGACACGGTCAGCACAAGCAATGGACACCTGAGGGAACAAGTCAATCCAGGCAAGGATACGGTCAGCACAGGCAGGCCAATACCTGAAGTATGGCGGGAAGGAGAGCATTGAAAGTGAGTCTGGAAAGAGGCTCAAGCTCTGTTGTAGCATGGGGCAAATTAGCAAGACTTTGAAGCAATTCCTCACGTACTTAAGCTTTGTTAGCCAAGGCATGATACACAGAGCAGAATCATAGGGCCACGCTAACCCACATAAGGATGGGAAAACTACCACTGCAGCCCAGCCGGGACAACCAGAACTAGGAATGTGGGGAGGGCAGGGGCCCCAGAAGATCCAGAACCTGGTGCCCCGTGCTGCTCGAGGCATGGCGTGATTTCTGCTCCTCAGATAGAACTGGAGTCATGGCTGAGTCTCCCTCTTTACCATCCCACGAGTTTTGTGAAATTCCTCCTGGCCAGGGGCTGCCTCAATTTTGCAGCTGTCAAGTGTACAAAGTTCCCAGAAGAAGAGATTAACTGGGTTTAAGTTGTTATTCAACACGTCCTTCCCACCTGCCTTTACCCAAAGCCCACCCTTAAGACACATTTTAAACAGCCCGATACGGGTTTTATTGCTTCTTTTTCTTTGCTTCTCTCCTTCCTTGATTCTCTTTTTCTGCTACATTCAGCTCAACAAATATATAATGTTTATCACAGAAATGGTGTGAAGTGTTACAGATTTACACTGAAATAAGAAGTGCTGAAGTGAAGATCCCATAAATGAGGGGAAATTCTCCTGCACTACTGAGTGTAGCTCACTCTTGAGCCTGTGTTGACAGGACAGAGAGAAGAAACACATTCTGCCCAGGATGGATGCAAAGGTGCTTTAAGAACATCTGACCTGAGCCTAGACAAATGGACAGAGACATGCTGGGTTGAAAGATGGAGATGGACATTCCAGGACATGAGCAAAAGTAACAGATGTGCAAAGCCTTGCTGTTGTCTGGGCAACAAGACCAATCAGGGCTTCTGATTGAAAGTAACAGAAAAGAAACTCACAATGATGTACTCCAGCAATACAGACAGACAGGCAGGCAGGCAGGCAGATGGGCAAGCAGGCAGGCACTATCTTGGCTCATAAAATCAAGAGACTCCTCTAGATGCCAGCTACACAGAACAGCAGCTCATATCCTGACTGCACATCCTACCAGCTCAGCAGCCTAAGCAGACACAGTACCTCTTCCCCAGGAATTCCCAGTACTCGTGGCTACTGACTGCCTATCTCCAGCCAGTCGCTGTGGCTGAGGGAGTCCCATTCCTCTGCTGATCCACTCTGGGACACACACACAGTGCCCTGCTGTGTGGTAGAGGTAGGGCCAACCTCACCCAAACCTTCTGGTCTAAAGAGTAAAAGAACAGAATTGGTCCAAAGAGATGCCAGGCTATTGTGACCGCAGTAAGGAATGATGCATTGTGGGTAAGAAATAAACGTCCCTTCCCTGGGTACAGCCAGAACTGAGCATGAGATGAGAATGACTAGAGCAAGAATGACTAGAGAATGACTAGAGAATGACTAGAAGAATCAGTGCAAAGCGGGCCCCAGACCCCAGATCTCTACGACACACAGAGGGCGCTGGACTTCATGGTTCCTCATCATCCTCCCACAGCACAATGAAGGGTGGGACCACCCTGGGCACGCCCAGCCGTCCGCCACTTTCCACACTTGGCTTTCATTCCATCCCTACCCTCCCCCATGAGGTGGCCATGGCACAGAGAATCTTGAAGGGTGAAACAAAAAGAGAATAAATTATTCACAGACTTCAGCTCACTAATTATTGGTAGTAATAAATTACTTCGGTTCCACGCTGTCTCCCAGTACTGAGGCGATGGAGAGCTACTGGAGGGTATTAAATGATTAAGTCTCTTTATTCTCCAAAGACACAAGTGGTGGCAGGCTGTGGGTAGATTGGAGGAAGACAGTCTTCAGGCAGCAAGGTCTGGGAGGCAAGGAGAGGGACAGCTTCCTACCTGAACTAAGCTTCTGTGCTCACGGTTAAGGCCTGTTCTTTGATGTCTACACATTCACTGTACTTCATTGTGCAACCCGAGAATGGTTCACAAGGATGCTGACGGTGATTTCCAGGGATCATTCATGATAGGTGGGCAATACTAATAATACCTGCCCTGTAACTTTTACACAATTGCCACCAGTAATAACTTAAAAGAGTACCTTATGTCTTATGCTGGTGTTCTACCAGTCAAGCCACGCCTCTAGCCTGTGTTTTATGTCCTATAGCACTGTACCTCATTTTCATAATAATTGTGAAGCACATACTGTTGATCCCATTCTTATACCAACTTGTCCAAAATCAGCGGACAGATGGGCATCAAAGGCTGTGCTAAAACTCCTGACCTCTGACCTCTGCAACAGGCTGTCTGGGTGCCCATTATCTGCAGAAAAGGTAAATAAAATGGGGTTCTTTGATCTGAAAGAAGAAATCAGAATCCACACAGATTCTGAAATGAAGCAGGGAGGGAGCAAAAGGAAGAGCTCTTGACCATATCAAGTACCCCCAGTAAGTCAGGGAGGCCATAACAAGAGTCAGTTATAAGGATCAGCAAGTGATACTAGACCCTTTGCCTGTTTGTTAAGAAAAAGGGGATTTGAGTCTCAGAGTAGCTCACACTATATCCCCTCATCATAGAAGGGGGACAGGAAGAAGGCTCTTTTGCCACAGGTAAATTAGGGGAAAACAACCAATGCCCAAAGTCAGCATCCACAGTACTATGTGTCCATGTGCTAGGACACACCCACCATCCACGTACTAAGACATACCATCATCCACATGCTAGGATACACCATCATACTAGGACACACTATCATCTACATACTGGGACACATCCATCATCCATGTACTAGGACACATCCATTGTCCATGTTCTAGGACATACCACCATCCATGTACTAGGACACACCACTATCCATGTACTAGGACACACCCACCATCTTCTTCCTCTACTATATTCCTCCTTATGGTTGCATGGCAAAGGGCCATGTCATGTATTTTTGATAAAACAGGAGACATGAGGATTCACAAGGCAGTGCAATCAGATAAAGCAAAACTCAGAAGCTTCTGCACAACAAAATAGTACTGTGTGCCTTGGGATGCAACATCTAAGAGACAAAGGGAAGATGAGCAACAAGGAGGGTAAATCCACATCATGACACCTCCATGTCCTAGAGCCTGAACAGAAGAGGAGGATGCTAGGAAGGGGAACTGGGTGAAATCTGAACATGACTATGTACCTAGCTAACAGCATTAAATAAACATTGAGCTTCCTGACAGTGATTATTTGTTCTGAAGAGACTCAAGTGAAATCTGACAGGTTATGCCGCCGAGAGCTTAGAGTCAGAGGTTCAGGAAAAGGAGATAAAGAGGTAAAATGCTAGATCTACAGCAAGTGTAGCAAATGACAAAAAGTGATTCTAAATAGCAGGTAGTGATTGGTTTCATGAGCCTTGCAGTGATTATAGACATTTAAATATTATCAAAATAGTTTTCTTTGCAAAAGGAAAACCCAAACAGATGCAAAATCATTTCTTTACTATAATCCCTGTAACTGCCTAGAGTTACATATTATCACTGGATTACCTGCTGTCCTGGAAGATTTAACAACCACAGAAACACAACCCTGACTTGGGCAGCCATATTTAAGGATAAAATAATGAGTAGGACATTATACAAACACCTAAGTAAACAATTATAACCCCAGCATCTACACATTTAACTTTCCTTATTCAAACCCTGAGCTATTTTCAGAGAGTGAAGACAGCGAAGCCAAGTATAGTTTCCGATCCTGAGGCCAATCTTGCTGCTTGCGTCACGACTTCCCATGTGTGACTTAGCAAAGTGAGTGATGCTCTGGGTGGGCTGCAGAACATCTGCTTTAAAGTTCTTGAAGCTCTCTGCCTGTGCCCAAGTGATCATCACCTCTTCTAAGGAGGACACGTGTGTCTGCAACATTCTTGCAAATAGCAGAGCTAACCCAACCTAGCAGCTCAGAACCTAGAGGCAATTTGCCCTGCCCAACTGCCAACACACTTAGCAGTAATCAATAAACAGTGTACAGATAACAGAGCCCTCTTCCAATGACCCTTAACTGCTCAAGCATTTAGAAGTCATTTACAGTATGGGCTCCGTTCCAATCCATTCTCACCGGTTCCTCCCAAACTCTCCCTGCCTTCCTCTAGGCCCCAAAGTCCCACAGGCGATCAGGCCTCTTTGCAGCTGTCCAGCTCCAAGATGATTCAGGATGTCTTCATTTGGGTGCTAGATGCATAGGAGAAATTAACTCCTAATTCTATAACTTAGTGGAGGAAAATATGTACCTAGATATATATTTTTTATCTTTAGACATATGTTTATCTAGATGTATCTCAATATTTATCAAATATCTAGATATATATTTTCCCAAGTATGATTATATAGTCATATTTGTGATATATAGTCATATGATATATATGATATATAGTCACCTTTCTACCTCCTCAAAGGTGGATAATGGGGGTGGTGGATAACGGGGGAAGTGGATAATGGGGGAGGTGGATAATGGGACAGTAGATAATGGGGATGATGGATAATGGGGGTGGATAATGGGGGTGGTGGATAATGGGGTGGTAGATAATGGGGTGATGGATAATGGGAGCAGGAGCTTTGGAAGGGATCAGTCACTAATCAGGGAATATCCAGATTGGTGTCCTTGGTGTTTCATAGAGCATGTCTTGCGGGGAGAGGGTGGCAGTGATAACGATGACTCAATTCTTATTTAAGGCATCTCAATTTCCCCACAAAGCAAAGGCAGTGATGTCATTCATGGCGGAAAGCTTCTGGGGTGACATATGGTAGCTCTGAGACATCTCCCAGCAAGGAGTCCCATGCCACTAGGCCAATCTGTCTCTACTTCATCCTCCATTGAGACTTAGCCCCAGGCCTAGTATCGGGGAAGAGGGGGAATTGAGGAGAAGATGATGATGATAAAGCAGAAGATGTGGGAAGTCCTAGATGCAGCCTCTGGCTGGCAGCCTGAGAAGGAGAAGAATGGTATGAGATCAGGGAGGTTGTGGAACTCTTCTCTCTGCTGCACCCACTCCCCCTAGGGGAGGCTGCAGTGGAGGCCAAGAGAGGGGAAGGGAGCAGGCTTTTTTATTTCCCCGTGGTCCCTTAAGGCCTGTGTGGTTTGGGCAGGCCCCAGAATCTCCCACAAGCTCCTCCAACCAAACCCCAGCTCTCACCTGGCATCACAACTGGGGAATTTGCAGTGAGCTGATGTGGTGAGGAAGGAATCAGGGCTGAAGCCTGGACCATCTGATACAGACTCGTAGGTGGGTCCTGGGCACTGCCTGGGGAGAGGGAGGCCAAGGCAGACAAGCGAGGCCCTAGCCCACCTGCCAGCAGGAGGTAGCAGGGAACTCTACCTCAGGGGCCACCAGAGCCTCACAAACACAGACACCATCATGAGGAGGAGAGAGGACACCAGAATGAATATTTCACTCAAAGTAACTAAATCAAGCCAAATATAGTGGTGTACACCTGCAACCCAGAGCTCAGGAGGCTAAGGCAGGAGGAGAGTCAGTTCAAGGCCAGTCTAGACACAGTCTGAAAAGAAAAGGGGTGCAGTTGGAGGGAAGAGAAGGAATAGAGATTAAGCATAGGAGGCTCAAAAGCACTGCCCACATGTGAGGCTCCTCGTTGACTTCAAATGTGAGGTATCTCCCAAGGAAGATGAGTTCCTTGCAAAGACAATTAAAAAGCTCCATGTTCCTGCTCTTCTCCAGGCTGTGACCCCATGCCACAATGTCTGTGGAATCCAGTCCCTGCTAAATAACAAGGACAAATCCTCTACCCGCTAATAAATTGGGGAAGCAGGAAAAGTGGGAGTCAGTGCACAACACCACCTGCTGTGGCTTCTGGGACTGCAGGACCTCTCCCAGTGTCTGTCTGTCTGTCTGTCTGTCTGTGGCCAGGGTAGGGGCTGGGTCTTGGCAGGTGACAGGAAGCAGAGCAGGATAGGGGCTGATCCTCAAGCTGGAGGCCAGTAGGAGTAGCTCAAGAGAACATGTCCAAGAAAAGACTTCCTAATAATTTTTCCCTTCAGGTCTAATGCCATTTGGGCCTTGTTTGAGAGTGAGAGCTGAAGGCTGGGTGTCCTGAGCCTCCATCCCCAAGGCCTAGGTCTGCATGGGAGGGAGGAAATGGAGTACCCAAAGCTGTTACTCACCCTGTGTCTTCAATGTCATGGCCAGCCCCACTCGGAGCTGGGAGACAGTGACAAACAGTGACAGTTTCTGAGCCAACTAAGACATGTAGCGTGTTAACAATCCCATACACAAATCCCCCGACTGAATATGCACACGCACTTGCAGGGCAGGGTGGCTGAGAGGGCCAGGATTGCGCAGTTGGAGAGAAGGGCCCAAGTCTCCAACCTCCGCAGAGGAACACCTGCCCCCTAGTGGTCAGAAGAACCATCTTCCATTCTCACCTGAGGTCTCCAAGCCCTGGAGGCCACTGTGAATTTTCCTCCTGGGTCTGTGACATCTGGAGTCAGCATTGTTTAGGGATATTTCAATGTTGTGGGTAACATAGGACTAGGAGTATGACATTCTTTCTGTGAGCGCCTCTTTCTAGCTGTTCACTGGGGAAGACCAAGAACCCAGGAGAAGTAGAAAGATCACAAGGAGGACACTATGAGACTGGTTCCATGGCCACGAAAACCACTAGCTGTCCAGTCGTCCTACAGGTGAGTGGACTTCATTTCATGTAGAACCTCATAATGCAGTAGCCAAACCTGTTCTGCAAACAGGAAACGCAATTGCCTGCAATTCTGCCTCAACAACGTTGCCACCACAGTTACTATTCCCTCTCCTTGTCAGAATTCATTGCAGTTCCATCTACACAAAAAGCTTCCCAGTAAGCTGCACACCAGTGGTTCACGCCTGTCATCCTAGCTACCCAGGAGGCTGAGATCTGAGGATCGAAGTTCAAGGCCAGCCTGGGCAGAAAACTCTATGAGACTCTTATTTCCAACTAACCACTAAAATGCCAGAAGTGGAGCAGATGAGGTAAAGCACAAACCTTGAGCAAAAGAAGCTCAAGTACAGCCTCCGGGCTCTGAGTTGAAGCCCCAGGACCAGCACAAAACTAAAAGATAACAGAGTATCAGCAGCCAACACAGATGGAAATTTCTTAGTTCATTTCAGTCATCCATTCATCTCTCAGTACCAGAATCCCAACCACAGAAGACCCAGAGATGGATGAAATATGCCCTATATTTCCTGTGCATTTATCTGTCTATATCATCTCCTTTGGAGCAAAAGCTTATTAATGTGACTCAAATTGCCAACATCGGGCAATCCTAGCATTCAAAGGCCAATACCACTGAAATACCAACAGCAACTTAACTTCAGGAGCTGCACCCGCAGCCCAGCTCACATTGACTCTGATTCTACTTTACAAAAGAAGTCACTCATTATAATATGGTTGCATGGAACAATTCCCTGGCTCATAAGAAGGAATCAACTGGGTTTCTCGCCAAACCTGAACGACGTCTTCACCAAGGCCTCTGGGCTGTCCAGCGGTGGCAGCTCATCAGCCAGGATCTCCTCTGGGGGCCGGGGGTCATGAACGATGGCAGGCCGGGCTTTCTCCTTGGTGTTCCCTGTGAGCCCATCGATGAGCGAGTTCCACAGGCAGTTCTGTGACTTTGACCCTAAGGGAGAGGGAAAAAGAATTGTGGTGAGTCCCCAGCCAATGTCCAGACTCCACACCAGCCTCTCCTGGGGCCCAGACTAGCCAGAGGCCAGGTCTCAGGATTCTATAGAGACATCCCACAAAAGGAACCCATTTCTAAGCGTCACTGCTCACCAAGGAGCCCGGATGCATGCGCCCTACAAATACTTCAACAGGAGATTCATGTGAGAGACCAACATCCAGAGGGAATGGGGCTGGAGAACAGAATGGGATTAGCCCAGCGAGCCAAGTCAGTGCCAACAATGGCACATCACACTGACAGCCCAGCCATCTCCCTCATCCAAATGTACAACCCAATGGATCTGCACACTCCTAGCTTCTGTCAACGTTGTGCTTTGTCATCAGCCAACAGCAGCCTCTTACATGATGACTGAGCATGCACAGACTCTTACATGATGAGTGAGTATATACGGACACTTAGGTGGTGACTGAGCAAACATGGACTCTATGTGAGGACTGAGTGTACATGATGTCTTGGATGCAGAAATATGTTTGGTAAAATCTAAAGAAATCTGAGCAATGTTTGGACCTCAGCTAGCAATCATTGTCAGTCTTGGTTCATCATTCATAAGACACGTGCCACACAAATGTACGAAGTTAGTAACGGAGAACATCTTCATCCACTCTGAGTTCTATGAAGAGCTTGGTTTTCTACTGCTGGGTCAGGACACAGTAACTCTAAATCATATTGCATGTGTGTGATATAACCTGTGTGTGATGTAATTAGTAGTCATAAGGGGGCTGCTGGGACCAGAGATCTCACTTTCTGGAAAAGAAAACCAGCAGATGGGAGAGGGGTGGGGGGGAGATGCCACAAAATCCAGTGGTATCAGATATGAAGGGCAATATCTGTGCGGACCCGTGATTGTATTTGGCAAGCCTTGAGGAGATGCTTGATGACTGAACTATTTAGTAAATGATGAACTACTTTTCAAACAGCAGAAATATGAGCAAGAAGAGATTCGAATACAAATCAAGAAATCCAGAAATGACAGACCCTCCCCCACCTCACACATTCTGGGTCATTATCTACCTGCCCTAATCCCATAGTAGACAAAGTCTACTATGAGAGAGCCGGGGACATCCTGGAGCCCACCGGAATGGTTCTGATTAGCTCTTGCTCAGCAGGCCTCCTACTTTCTCCCTAACTGTTGAACCCATCTTAGTGTGCCCCTGCCTGACCTCCCCCATGGCTTGTGTGTCCCCTTCTCTTGGTATTTATAAGTGTCCATGTCTAGTGTCAGTCAGACACCTACAGAGGGAGGTAAGCCAAGTTGGCTCTACTGGGGTCTCCAGTGCAGGAATATTCCCACAACTCCTCTGAGCAGTGGGAGAAACAGCATCTACTGCTAGCTGGCATGACCACCAGCAAGAAGAACCCCACCAGGATGAACTCTTTAGCTTTTCTGGTCTATTCACAAGCACGGGATAATTTCCACACCATTGGAGAATTCCGAGGGCAGAAACAGAGAAAATGGTGTGGCCAGAATAAATGAAACCAGGCTGGAGAGGTGCCTGTACACAGTGTCTTTGTAGGCCTGCAGACTTAAAAACAGCGGCATCCAGACTGCCACTCATTCATACCTCAGAGGGCAATGCAGAACCCATTGCCTTATCATCCCAACTCAACCTGGGGTGAATCTTTTAGAGCAAATTCTCTCTGGGAGAGAGTGGGAAAGAACTCTTCCTCTGATCCTATATGAATGGGGGGGGGGGGGGGGGCGGGATACTCTCCGGGGAGATTGGAAAGGTCTTCTCTGACAACGTGAAAACTAAAAAGTCCCCTGCGCTGGTTTATTTTAAGCTTATTTCGCAAGCATGAAATGCTTCTGACTAAATAGAGGCAAAAACACGGACACTGAGAGAGTCACACTGGTCTTTTTCAATAATAGCAAAAAAAAAAAAAAACCCATGAGGGGAACCATAGGTAAACTAAGCTTCAGGGAACAAAAAGCAATGCGGCTCAGATGCCAGGAGGAACCAGATTGCCCAGCCCCTCCATTCATCTGCTTCCCTGCCCGCTCCCTCCCCACCCCCTCCACCACCACCACCACTCCCACCTCCCACACTTACTCAGAATTCA
This sequence comes from Dipodomys spectabilis, assembly GCF_019054845.1. Classification (NCBI taxonomy): domain Eukaryota; kingdom Metazoa; phylum Chordata; class Mammalia; order Rodentia; family Heteromyidae; genus Dipodomys; species Dipodomys spectabilis. Next base: position 12,717,996 of record NW_024870855.1, on the reverse strand, counting down.
ATGCCTGCTGCACTTTCCTCCCCTCACTCTTCCCTCTGTCCCTGCCATAACATTCCTCCTTTCTGTCTTCACAAAGACAACTTTTCACATCCCCCATAAACCTTAAGCCTTGAGACCAATGATAAAGTCCATCAACTTGGCTGGTGGCATCTGTGCCTCTGAGTAGGTTTGGTCATTCCCCTCCCCCAAACCCTCACCCTCCAATCATGTGACAGCACTGTGCTTTCTACATCCTGGGCACTGCAGTGATGCCTCAACCTGGGTTACCTACATAATCACCAAATCAAGCCTTCCAAGCAAGTGTCACTCAATTCTTCTTCTTACTATTTTCACTCAAACAGTAATGAGCACTCAGACACGAAGGCTTCAAGAGATCACAGAATTGGAAAACAGCAGATTGTTCACCCCTAACCCAGAGCACTGTGTGACACAGCACACCACGTGCCCGTAGCCAGCAAATGTGTGCTAGGCAGATCAGGCAGAATGTCCTGCACCTGGCAGAGCCCAAGCAGAATGATCCACACGCTGGAAAGAGATAAGAAACCCTAGTCCCCTAGTCTGAGGAGGAAGAGGCTGGACCCTGCCCTGTCCCTTGCTAGAACAGTTCGAGCTTCAGAAAAGGAAGTTCTGCAGCTCAAAAAGGAAGTTCTGCCATGGGAAACAGGGATGAATAAGGTCAGGTAAATGTAGTGGGTTGAGAAAAGACAAGGAAGCAAAGAAAGGAGTGGGGGGCATTGAAATCAGAAGTAACTTCAGGCCATGGCTAGAAAAGGATCTGAGAAGTATGAGATCAGAGGTAACTATAGCTTCGTTGCAAGAAAACAAGGGAAGAAGTAGCAAAATCAGAAATAATGATAGGTTTGCTTCACGGTGTGGCTATTCCAATATTCAAGTGATTTTTCCACTCAGTTCTGGATGAAAACCTACAAAGACTCCACTGGCAGAAGGCTAAGAATTTAAAGTCCAGCAAATCACAGCGAAAAAAAGTGATTTAACTCACCAGAATAGAGATTTTAAAAAAAAAAAATCTCGATGGTTCCCAAAATAGCTGTGGCCTGAGGAGGAGGCACAGGACTCTTCAGGTTTAGAAGGAGGCTCCTAAACCCCAAGTGGACCAGAATACACAGGAACCAGAAGGAATGAAACAAACCCAGATAAGAACCTTGATGCTGGGGCTGGGAAGGTGGCTCAGTGGTAGAGCGCTTGCCTTGCATGCATGAGGCCCTGGGTTCGATTCCTCAGCACCACATAAGCAAAAAGAAAAAAGCCGGAAGTGGCGCTGTGGCTCAAGTGGTAGAGCACTGGCCTTGAGCTGAAGAGCTGAGGGACAGCGCCCAGGCCCAGAGTTCAGGCCCCACGACTGGACCAAAAAAAAAAAAAAAAGAACCTTGATGCTTACTAAAACCCACCAGTAGTGACAATATGGAAGATTAAGTATTAATAATTGCTGAATTCAGTCATGTGGCATCTGTTCTATTATTTTCAATATACTAATTCTCACTTGTAGTAGCTTGTCAGGAATTCTTTCTCCTGCAATTTTGAAGAGATACAAAACTTTGCCTCCATATTTTGTACACTGTAGGGCACAAGGGCTGGCTTCCTCATCAAAATATAAGAAACCATTCGATCTGGGATGACTATGCTGAATTCTTAAAGGTATTACAGTTTATTTCTGAGTTCTCCTGTTTAATGTGTGTGTACGTGTGCACACACATGTGCACGTGCATGTGTGCATATGTATGACTACATCACAATATGGTGAGCTGTATCTGCTTTTCAGTATCAAGATATAATTTCTATCTACAAATGTCTCTGTAAGGCTCACGTGATAAAGGCTCAGAGATAGTCGGCTGGTGGGTGTCTGGACCATTAACTTCATCAGTGGATACATCCACTGAAGCGCTCCTGGGTGAATGAATGGAAGTCACTAGGGAAGGCCTTTCTTTTTTTTCTTTTTTTTTATTATTAATAAGTGTTTTTATTGTGAAAATACCATACAGAGGGGTTACAATTACATAAGCAAGGTAATGAGTACATTTCTTATCAAGCATTGCTGCCTCCTCCTTTGTTTCCCTTACCATCTCTGCCCTCAAATCCGCCCCCCCCAAAGTTGTAAAGTTCATTTTTCTTTTTTTCTTTTTTCTTTTTTTTTTTTTTGTCAGTCATGGGGCTTGAACTCTGGGCCTGGGCACTGTCCCTCAGCTCTTCAGCTCAAGGCGAGCGCTCTACCACTTGAGCTACAGCGCCACTTCCGGTTTTATGGTGATTTATTGGAGATAGGAGTCTCACGGTCTCTCCTGCCCGGGCTGGCTTTGAACCACGATCCTCAGATCTCAGCCTCCTGAGTAGCTAGGATTACAGGCGTGAGCCACCAGCGCCCGGCAAGTTCATTTTTCAACATAGCATCTTGTACATCTCATTGTTGCAATGGATCCACCTGTATCCCATTTAGACAATTTGTTTTTTCCCTTCCCCTCCCCAATTATACCAACATCAAATACACTGAAAACAGAGGTTATACTGTTGGAGAGGGACATACAAAGCAACAAAGAAATCATCTTATAAATACATTAGAAACAATAGCAAGAAAGAAAAAGCATTTGAGTCCTTATCTTGGGGTTCATTTCGCCTAACATCAACTTATCTGACCTTTTCTGCTTGTCTCAGACATATACTAGTTATTGCAAATAAGGGAACCCATGGGACCTATGTTTCTTTGGCCCTGGCTTACTTCACTTAATATAATTTTTAGGGAAGGCCTTTATAAAGCAGCCTTTCCCCCCAGGCCTCTAGGCCCTTCCTCCTGTCTCCTTGTTTCCCAGATGCCACAACGTGATTAGCCTTTGCCTGCCGCCATGACGTTCTACTTCACCACAGCCCAAAAGCAATGGAACCAACCACCACACACTGCCACCTCTGAAACCACAGGATAAAGCAGATTTTTCCTCCTTCTAAGTCAATTACCTCAGGCATTTTGTAAGAGCAGAGAAAAACAGATAACACACTAGTTTTGTACCTGTGTCTGATAGTTCAAGACCTCATTATTTCTCTTTTTGCTTATCCTTACTGAGTGGTTAAAATCATATTCTCAGTTCCTCGTATAAATGATTTTTGTTTCTTTCAAAGCTTTTGTCCTGGAAACTTTTATAAGTTTTCTTTACTCTTCTTTTAAAAGCTTTCTTCTTGCTCTCTCAAATTAATCAGAAAATCATATATAATAGCCATTCATGTAATTCATTTTTTAACAGTCTGGCTCTTCCATGAACTCTTAACACTTTTTATTCTTTGTGGTACTGGGGATTGAACTCAGTACCTTATGCTTTCTAAGCAAGCACTCTCTCTACCACTTGAGCCATAGCTGCAGACCCTTTTGCTTTCTTGTAGCTGGTTTTTACAGCTATAATCTAACACTAAATTTGGCAAGGCTGGCCTCCAATCACCAAAGTCTTTCCCAGTTACCAGAGTTAGGTACTCAGCAGTTCTTAAACAAAATCATTTATAATCTAGGTCACTCCTGCTCGATGTAACAGATGCAAGCTATGTGTGTTAATTTAAATTTCCTAGTACCTACATTACTAAAGCAAATACAAATGATATTAGTTTCAATAATACATTCTCTTTAATCCACGAAGCCCAAAATATTGCTGCCTGTAATCAATATAAAAATATTAATGAGCCAGGCACTGGTGGCTTACGCCTATAATCTTAGCTATCCAGAGGCTGAGAATGAAGACCAAAAAAAAAAAAAGAAAGAAAAATTCTTTCCAAGAGCAGCACATTGGCTAATGGGACACACATAAACCACAGCTAAGGTACAGAGTGGCTCAATTTTCATTAAGCCCTGAACATACTTATCAGACACAATAGAAAATAATTGGGAATTTGGTCTGGTGCTTTTTTTTTTCTTTTATAGACAAACAGTTCTGCTTGGCTTTGTCATTCAAAGAGCTTGTCCATATATATTCAATTGTAGGTCACTTGTACTGAATTTTACATTTCTTTTTTTTTGGGGGGGGGGTCTGGTCGTGGAGCCTGAACTCTGGGTCTGGGTGCTGTTCCTCAACTCTTCAGCTCAAGGCTAGTGCTCTACCACTTGAGCCACAGCGCCTCTTCCAGTTTTTTTCTTTTTGCTTATGTGGTGCTGAGGAATCGAACCCAGGGCCTCCTGCATGCAAGACAAGCGCTGTACCACTGAGCCACCTTCCCAGCCCCTCCTACTATGTTTTCTTGCCCTTTCCATTCTACCCTCCCAAGATAGTGTCCTCAAGCCTGTTGTCCAATCATTGGCATTCTGCTTGTGAAGATGCATTTTAGTTCCTACATTGCACGTTTGCTCTCTTCACACCATTTCTTTCTCCCCTCCAACTCAAAACCACTGGCTTCTCTTCTTGTGGGTTTTTCCTCATGTCTCCTAGCAGCTGCATCTGCTTGATTCAAATGAAGAAAGCCAAGTAAACTTTACCAGCCCCTCTTTGGGCTTCTACATTAAATCTTTTTTGTAGTGTCTGCCTTCCCACGAAGTCTTTATGATGACGATTCCTTTCCCTGGGTCTTCATATTTTGTTTGCATCTCATTTTGAATTTATCTTTACTTTAATCATCGTGGGGTACAAAAGCATTTGTACAGAGGTAGTTGTTCTCTGCTGGGCAGAACCACCAACCCACCTACACCAAGAGCATGTCACTTAGTCTAGGTTTCAACCAATGTCAATTGGAGCTGCCATGGGAAAGCAGCAGGAAAAAGACACTGACACTGGTATTTAAATAGCTGGCTGACGCCGTAAGCAATGCTTCACCCAGGTCCACAGAATGAGCAGGGAAAAGAAATGGCACCCAAAATGCCTCAAAGCAAAGCTTCACACCTGTCCTTCCCAATTGATGGACATTGCTCCTACATAATATCCAAAGTCTAGTTAGAAAAAAAAATCTGAAACAGTGGATTACTATATAGAGGGACCATCAATTCCAAGAGGAAAGGTCTCAGTGATTCTTTGTCACATAAGAAGAATGAGTCTGCTCAATGCAGTAATGAGATAGACAAGATTAAAGAGAGACAGCTTTCAAAAACTTCGCTCAACAGCATTCATTTAGGAAAGTAATTAAAACATAGGCGAATCTATTAAGAGTGAAATCTACTTGGCAAATAATTTGTTAATGGTTATGGAAGCTGAACCCTGGAGTTTGGGAAGACAGCATTTTTTTTTAAGGTTTTCTACCATTTTGACTTTCACTAAATCAGATACTGCCTTCCCCATAATTTACTGGAATTCTTTTTCAATGCATAACTACCTCAAGAATGCTAATGTCTGTAAAACATGCAAATATCCAAATCTGACCATCTGCTGTGGGATTCATTTGTGAATCTGCCTAGTATTCCTTTGGGAAGTTCCAGGACTGATTTGGGGGGGGTCACATTCACTGATCTAGTGGGATGCTTGAATGGGATGCGTACAGTGATGCGTACAGGGTGTGAAAGAAATTGCTGGAAGACTTGAAGTGTTGACAAGATCCAGTCAAACAGAGAGGCTTGGAGGACCATATGGATTGCAGAGAAGAACTGTTTTTCCTTGGGGCCCAAACTACCTACTGCTGATAATAAACGTAAAGATGAGGGCCTTCTGTCGGCAGTAAGAAGAATTAGGACTTGCTGCTTTTGATAATTCCACCTCCAAATGTCCTTTCAAGGTTAACTTGGGTCTGGGCCTCCATGGTCTTAGTAGACACCACATGAAAAACTTGAACAAACAACACCACCACTTTTCCCTTCTGCCAGCTTCAATTACATCACACCTGAGTTTCTGTTTTAATTTCTGACTCAATTGGCTCACATCTTGACTTCCTTCCTTATCTCTTTCTATTTAAAAAACTCACTGACTTAAAACAAGGGTTCAAGGATTGCATTCATCAGATGAACTGCTGCACTGTGCATGCCGTCAGTTTCAGCCAAGAGTGGAATCAGCCCCCTCTCCTAGTCACGCCCTGAAAATACCCAGGAGCTCTGTCTCCACCTCCGTGCCCCCTCCTGCCCTGGGCCTCAAATGGACATTCCGCCCTTGGTGTAAGTAGGGTCAGTGTGCAGTTAGGCCCTTCTTCCCAGGCGTCAGTCCAGTTTCAACCAAACTGAAGCACCCATACAGCTGAAACACATGTCTTTCATCTGACCTTCATGTATATGGATCACATCTCATACACAAACTTAAAATTATAAGATGGGATCTCATACACGTGTGGATCTGTTCCAAGAATCTGCCCAGTCACCATCTCTGAGGTCCCTGACATCAGTGCCCTGTCCTCACTGGGAACTCCCATACTGAACCCTGAATATGATGACCACGAGCTCCCTAGCCACCTTGCGTAAACTGTCTCCTTGCTTTGCCATGTGTGTGGATGTGTGTATATATGTGTACATGTGTTCATACGCATGTGATGTGTCCACCGGTGCATATTGCATGTGTATATGTGTATATGTATATGCCTGCATGTGTGTATGTGTATGTGTGCATGTATATATGTAGATGTATATGTGTGTGAATGTGTATGTCTATGTATGTATGTATGTGTATGTGCACAGTGTATATGTGTGTGGATGTGGATGTGTCTGTGTGTACATGGGTGTGCGTATGTGTATATGTGTATTGTGGATGTATATATGTATATTTATATGGTATATGTGTATATGAATGTGTGTATCTATGTATGTCTGTGTGTATGTATGTGTGCACGTGTGTATATGTGTATATGGGGGTGTGTGTCTATGTGTGTATATTGTATGCATATGTGTGTATACGTGTGTGTATGTGGTGTATACGTGTATATGACCATCACTGGTAGAAGAGGTGGTTCAGAACTTGGGCTATGAGACAAAGCCCCTGGAACTTCATGCTTCCTGGCCGGCAAGACTCTATGTGACCACACAAGAGTTGGCTGAGGCCTAATACCCAACATGGCAGGAGCCACAGCCTCTGCCTGGTCTTCCTGCTGCCAAAGGCAGGGGCCTGGCCCTGTGCTGGTGCACAGTGCTCCATAGAGATTTGTACAAGGGAAGCAAGGCAGTAACTGGTGACTGGAGATCATGAGACTCTCATAAGTCAGAATGCCCCTGACTCCTAAATTCTTAAATGAAAACAGAAACAGCCAGATTCATCAAGGCAACGGCCCCTTAGCCCCATGAGTCACTAGAGGATTTAAGATCAACTCCTCTCTCCAGGACAAACGCAATACAAATGGAAGACCCTGTCTATAAAGGACAGCTGGGACCTGAGCGCTACATCTGAAACAGAGGATGGATGAATAGGTCACCATCTTCACTATAGCTATTCAACCTAGCACGCAGTGTCTGCGGGTGACAGTTATATTCAGCATATCCAATAGGTTAAATCTATAGACTTTGCAGTTTTTAGGATGCCTTAAAAAAGTCCTATTGACTATCCATGCAGAAGACACTGCTGAGTTTTAAAAGGTGTTTCCCACTAAGATCTCCTTGATGTCAGGAAGAAAATAAGTGTGTCTCTGTGGTCATCCTCTGCTCCTGATCATTGCAGCATGTCAAATTGAATTGGTTCAGCCTTGATGAGTCCAGACCCAACTTGGGAAGGAATGCTGGACCATGCAAGTCATTTCAATTGCTCCAGGAAGACTTATCCCCAAGAGCCAGAAGAGGCAAGCTAGCTCCTTCTGACCTCCTCAGCCCTGCAGGTATATTTGGTTTGTCTGTGTCCATTTCACTGCAGTTATCCAATTGCTGTATAACAGAGTGAGGGCTCAGAGGTAGGACTTCCACAAGGACTCTGGCTCCTCACAGCAGGCTGACAGTGGTCGAGGAACAAGAGTCCCACAGGCCACAGGTGGAAGGTTCCCCATCCCCCACCCCGCCCTACCTCTGTGGATGGAGCTTTCCAAGTCCAATCATATTTCTACCTCGGCTCCAGGCCCCCCCTCAGCTCAGAGGGAGAGGATGCAGATTTTTCATCTTGTAGGAGGTTTGTCACATCACATGGAAAGAAGAACGTGTGGGAAGGAGATTGAGATGCAAATATTTTTGGAAAACAAAATCTGCCATATGTTTTCAGGGTCTGAGTTTAGGCAACTCCAACTCTTCATATTGCACAGCACAGGAGCAGACTCAGGGCTGTGATCCCAGCCAGCATCACTCACAGGAAATTCCTCCTCCATTTCTCGCCCCTGTAGGATTCTTTCCATCACAAGGGAATTTTGCATTTTAAAGTGCTTTGAAAATATTTCGTTCAGTATTTCTATGTGTCGAAAAAGTGAGAGAATATTCAGTTGATTCTGGTCTACCTCTTGCCTGGAACCCAAAACTTCATCCTAATTCTATTCAAAGAACATTCAAGAGAGGGTAAAGGAGACGCTACTCCGAGTTCAGCAGCCTGGCTGCATCTCTCTGGCCTTCCCTGTGAACTTGGGGCCTGGCAGAAAACATACTGTATCTCATTTATGTATAAAATGGCAGGAATTTCCAGGCACCAGTGAGCTAGGCTGATAATCCTGGTTACTCAGAATGCTAAAATCAGGAGGCCTGAGGTTCAAAGCCAGCCCAGGCAGGGAAGTCTATGAGACTCCATCTCTAAAATGACCAACAAAAAGCTGGGCTGGAGATATGATTCAAGTGTGCTGACAATTCAAGGGGGTGGGAGGTGAGATTGTGGGTTCCCCTCCCACCCTACCAGCCCCCACACCTTCCAGAAAGAAATAACAGCCACACTGGTGTATTGTTGCCTCGCAGTCGTGTATTGTTATCTGGTAAGGATACATGCTGTCTTACATCCATGAAGTTCTCCATAGCAGACTGCAGAAATACATAAATCGAACTAGAGCACTGGGCAGCTCTGCCCCAGCCCCACCCCCTCCCAGGTTCTGCCCTGACCCAGCCCATGACTCCACCCCTGACTCTGCCCAATCATGGCTCCGCCCCTGACCAGGTTCTGCCTGATCCACCTCTGACTCTGCCCCTAATCCACCTCTGACTCTGCCCCTGTCTCCACCACACACCTGGTCCCCTGGAGCCTTGGTTCTCCAAGGCTGTGATGTGCACAGGATTCTGCTCGATTGTTGCCTCTAAGCCCCTGGTATGTAGAAATCTTATAGCTACCATCAACAACATACCTTTTTTTGTGTATGTGCCAGTCCTGGGGCTTGAACCCAGGGCCCAGGTGCTCTCTGAGCTATTGTGCTCAAGGCTGGTGCTCCACTACTTGAGCCACAGCTCCACTTCCTGCTTTTTGGTGGTTAATTGGAGATCAGAGTCCCACGGGGCTGGGCGCTGGTGGTTCACACTTGTAATTCTAGCTACTCAGGAGGCTGAGATCTGAGGATCATGGTTCAAAGCCAGCATGTTTAGAAAAGTCCATGAGACCCTTATCTCCATTATTGGAGATAACTAGAAACCAGTAGAAAACCGGAAGTGGCGCTGTGGCTCAAGCAGTAGAGCGCTTGCCTTGAGCTGAAGAGCGCCAAGATAGTACCCAAGCCAGAGTTCAAGCCCCATGACTAACAGAGAGAGAGAGAGAGAGAGAGAGAGAGAGAGAGAGAGTGTCTCACAGACTTTCCTGCCCAAGCTGGCAATCCTCAGATCTCAGCCTCCTGAGTAGCTAGGATTACAGGTATGAGCCACCAGCACCTGCCTTAACAATACAACTTTTTACTGAGAAACATGGGAAGCAGAGGTGAGCGGTCTTGACTATTGTTGAGCATGAGGCCCTGAGAACACAGAAATCCCAGCCACCAGCCCAGCCCTCCATTCAGCCTCTTGCCCATCTTCCATAATCTATCTTCTCCAGGCCAAGCTCCTAGTAGTGCAGCTCAGGCTAAACCTTCCCTGGGTAGCCACACCTGGGCACAGCCACATAACAGTGCCCCACCCTCTACCCTTCCCAGGCACACAGCACATTCCCTTGCCCACCTCTGCCAGAAGAGGGGATGGTTCATCCAGCCCACACCAACCAAGTGCTGCCTCTCCCTGCTCAGTCCAGCTCATCCACAGGACTCCTGGATGCCCCTCCAAAGCAGGAAGCATATGCTGAAGGCGTTGCTGTGAGCCTCCAAGCCTCCAGTTCCCTTGCTTTTGATACTATTATTTTTTTCCATAATTGCTTTTCTCAAGGAGAAATTATTCTCCACTCATTTAGGGAGGTAGTTAAAACTCCAGGATAGAACTGCCCAACTACAAGATTCGGGGCAGTAATCCCTCTTCCCTTCCCTCCCCTCCCCCCCACATACACAGGGTGGGAGATGCTGACCCATGGTAACAGAGCCTCTGGTAGGTCTAGGGTGGACAAACAGATGGAAGTCGGCACCATCCAGGCTCATCCTGCCTCCCTGTGGCCTTACCCAATACTACATGTGGTCTTTATACCCTCATGATCATTGGGTTTCTTTCTTAGATAGGAATCACCTTCTGTACCCTCCACATCCTTGTACACAGGCTCCCACCCAGGGCAGCCAAGCTCCTGGTATTCATAAACCAGCTGGCCATCAAAGCCAAGCTGCCCTGGATTACCTCAAGCGGCCTCCAACTCAAGGTTATCCATGACTCCCCATCCTCCTGGACATTTCATTCTTCTGCGGTTTTTGAGGGACAGGGGGGAAATCCGACTTCCCAGCTCTGCCTCTCCTGTGGCTACCAGGGACATGATCCCAACTGAAGTCAGACTCATCACGGTCAAAGAGGGAGCCAGCCGGGTAGGGGGCCTCAGACAGGACCCAAGGCTCAGGAAGCACTGCGTAGACCACCAGCAGCACCAACTCCAGCAGCGCCTCCCCCAACCCAGAGGCTTCTCTGGACCCCAGGGCCCCAAACCACATAGTACAGTGCTTGCTCCATGCTCCATGGTCAGATCGCACTCCACACAAGCTGGCAGGACTTTTGCATCTGTCTGTGTGGCTGGCTGCACACTGCATTCCCACGGTGAACCAACATCAGTTCAAAATGACGCGCTGAGATTTCATTTTCCTCCCTAAAAGACCTCAGTGTTTGCCTCTGTGTGCAGGCCACCAAAGACTTGGGAGCTAATGCAACACATGACTTCTTCCAGGATACTGCACTAAGTGTCTCTCTCTCCCCCCTTTCTCTTTCTCTCTTTTCTCTGTCTCTCTTTGTGTCTCTGTCTCTGTCTCTGTCTGTCTATCTGTCTCTCTCTCTCTCTCTTTCTGTTATATGCATTTTCTCACATCCTTACTGATCTCCAGGTAATAAGTTATCAAGTGGGAAGTATTCTTCCAACTCAGCCACACAGCTTAGAAATCACAGAAGCCAAGTGCAACATGAGCCTTCTTTATCCACACAGGGGCTCCCAGCTTCAGGCTTTAGGACTGGCCCCCCCTCCTCCTCTGACAGCGTCAGGAACTCCCCAAGGGGCACACGCTACCCCCTGCAGGGCTCAGTTATGGCCCGAGGGTATTCATTTACTGGACCATCCTTGAAAAGAAAGGAGCAGGAGCATATTCACCATCCTCCCTGAGCTGTGGGATAAAACTTATTTGGGAAACGATGGTTCTGTTTCCACTTCTAACAGGGCTAACGGGGTGAGCCACACAAGAGTGGGCTCTGGGAAACCAAGGTGTTCTGAGAGAGCAAAACAAAAGTACTCACGGGAGAAGCGGGCAAGCGGCCTAGCATTCTTGTCTCCAGCTTCATTTGCAACTGGAATAAAAAAAAAAATAAGATATAATTAAGAACAAGGCTCATGTGTCCACAGAACAGGCCAAGCTGTGGAGAAAAGGAAGAAAGCGTGATCAGGTAGAAATGCTAAGTTTGACTCACTTTAAATCTCACTTTTCATTCCCAGAAAGATGATACTGAGTTGTTTAGGGTCCACACTGAAGGCCGACATTAACAACTAAAAGAACACCACCACAGCCACCAACAGGAGGAACACTCTCTCTGCTTAGATCAAAAACAGCACTCAAGGCTCAGGGAGGGTGCAGATGCTTGCTGGAAGGGCCCTCACTGTGGGAGAGAGAAATGGCCTTGGCCATACGGAAGAAATGTCCTGAATTCAGTGCATCCTTTCACAAAGAATGAACAGAGCCATGTCTGCAAAGGTAGATGTTTTAAAGCTCACTATGTTTTGGATGATTTTTCCTTCAACAAATTCAATCTCAGGCTACTTTTGTAAATCTGGCAATCCTACCTATGTGTTCCCAGCATTGTGTCAGCTTGCTTCACTGTTATAGAGGAGACATGTCTAAGATTGGCCAGCAGGGGGCAGTGAAGGCACATCCAGCTCATGGAGCACATCCAGCTCCCCAACACCTCCTTCAATTTGAGATCAGGGAGAAAATGGGATACCTTGGCCCTGTACCGAACACTTTAAAAAGGAAAATATTCTCAACTTATCCAAGGGTACAGGGCCACCTGTGAGAAATGGCCATCTTGTTTCCTTCCTCAACCAAGAGATTCTCATTTCTATTCCTGCCTAAGCAGGGGGACTTCACAGCCTGGACCAGGGGCCGGGCATTCCCAGGTGAAAATTGTAATCAGGCCTTCGTAGCCTCTCACTAGGGTGAGTGTGGGAAACATGACTTGCTACCAGCACTTGAAAAACTCAGGTAGTGGCAAGAGTTTTCCAGACTCAAGGTTATGGTATCACAGAGGGAAACGAGTGGGGAAAGGAAGAGGAATGAATCACAGATGGCTTGCCTGGCTGTTTTTGTTCTGTTGTTTTTGTGGCAGTGGTTTAGGGGGTTTGAACTCAGGACCTTGCACTTACAAGGCAAGCACACTATCAAGCAAGCCCCAGCTCTAACTCCTGTGTGTGTGTGTGTGTGTGTGTGTGTGTGTGTGTGTGTGTGTGTGAAATACACACATATGGTTTTGACACTCTATCTGTCAAGGGATAGCCTCAGCCCTTATTCATGTTTGTTTATTTGGGGACAGACTCGTGTTTTTTTGCCCAGGACAGCTCAGACCACAATCCTCCCACCTAAGCCTCTCCCATACATAGCTGGAATTACAAACGTGTATGCTACCACAACCAGAAAATTGTTTCCTTTAGGCACCATAGAAGAAGAAAAAAAAAATGGGATGGTATTTTTTTTCTCTCTCTCATTTTCTTCAAGATGTTTGTGGCAGACACTGATGGCCTGCTTCAAAAGCAGAGTTGCAAAGGCCACCTTGTGGTGAAGACAAGAGTGACTCAGAGCTTCACACTCAGCCTGAGACCCCCACACCCTCCCACCCTCGCCAAGGTGGGAGTGTGTCCCAGATCCGGTCACGCAGGAGAAGCAGAGTTCAAGACTTAGGTCTGTGGGTGGCATCAGAGTTCCCTGCACCCACCCACCCCCAGCACTGGTTTCCTACAGGTTCAGGTCTTGAAGCCCCATGCCCACAGACACAACCCAGCTCTGCTGGCTGGAATAAACACCCGGCCCACAGGCAATGCTGCTACTGGGACAGCGGCACAGACATCTTTCCAGCACCACCACACCCACGGAGACAACTTATTCTCAGAGAGGAAAGTTCATTTTCCCTCTGTTTCTAGCACACCAACAAGTAGGTTCATTGTTCTGGGCCTTCATGGGGTTTCTTGATGGTAAGAGGGTGTCCTTGGCAGAGAAAAACCACTGTACTCACTGCCAGCAAGCCGCAAACTGAGGAAGAGGTAAGAGAGGCCACAATCCTGCCCCCCTCCCCAAAGAGCACGCACCCCTCCCCCCAAACGAGGCCAAACTTCTAAAAGTTTAACTAAGAGCACCCTCCCCCATCAGGCCCAACTTCTTGAAGTTTAACTTCCCACAGTGCCACCTAGTGGACAAAATCTTTAATACGTGTGTCCAGAAAGCTAGCTCTTTTTGCTAGAGCATCTGTCAGAGCCGTCACCCACCAGGACTGCTGCTGACCTTAAAACTACTCTTCCCACCTCTCCCCTCCCCACTCTGGCCTTCTGCCCCTCCCCTGGGGACATCTAGCTGACCAACTCCTGCCCATCCTTTGAGATCCAGGCCAACCACTCCCTTTACCACCTCCATCCCTGATGCCCCTTCCAGATTTGTGGTTCTCGAACCAGAGGACATCATGCACCTCCCTGGAACACTTGCTAAATGCACAGGGCAGGTTTGTTCAATAGCTCCCGCCCCAGGAACCTGCATCCTGCTGCTGATCATCTGGTATGCAGTATTGGTCATGGCTGCTCCAAACTATCAGCCACCACCGCTCAGGAGTTCTTGCTCTTGGTCTTGCCCAGGCCTGCTGGTTCTGGATCCTTCTTTTCACACTTCCCGCATCGCTGGGATGACAGGTTCCATTTGTAAGGTGCAAGTAGAGCTTGCATTTGGCAAGATGCTCTGAAAGTAATGGGGCAGATGGATGGAAAGTTCATGTGCCACGTTGCTGTATCAAACACAAGCTCCCAATCCAACAGTGAGGCACACTCTAAATGTGCATAGCTGCAGACATAGAGATGGAAACTCCATCAGAGAGGGGACAGGAACCTTACTTCCCCTGTGCTGGAGGTTGGGAAGCTTTCTGACTTTTTAAATACTTTTTTCATATAATGGCTTATAATAAATATTGCTTAGTTTTATAATCAGAAAAATACTTTTACTATTTATTTTGTGCCATTTCTGGGACTTGAACTCAGGGCCTGGGCTCTGGCCACAGACTTTTGCACTCAAGGCTAGTGCTCTAGCTTGAGCCACAGCTCCACTTCCAGCTTTTTTGCTGGTCAATTGGAGATAAGAGTCTCATGGACTTTCCTGCCCAGGCTGGCTTCAAACCTTGATTCTCAGATCTCAGCCTCCTAAGTAGCTAAGATTACAGGCATGAGCCACTGATGCCCAGTAGTGTTTGTGTTTTTATTTTACTTTATTTTATTTTTTTGGCCGGTCGTGGGACTTGAACTCTGGGCCTGGGCGCTGTCCCTCAGCTCTTCAGCTCAAGGCTTGCACTCTACCACTTGAGCCACAGAGACACTTCCAGTTTTCTGGTGGTTTATTGAAGAGTCTCATGGACTTTCCTGCATGGGCTGGCTTTGAACTGCGATCCTCAGATCTCAGCCTCCTGGGTAACTAGGATTACAGGTGAGAGCCACTGGTGCCCAGCTGTGTTTGTGTTTTTATTAGCATAAATTAAAACAGAGGAATTTCATTCTGATAGTTACAAACATGCACACAATGAACTTGATCTGATCCATGCTGTCTGTAATGTTCCTTGTTAATGGCTCCTAACAGTTCTTAGTGAGTTTCATTCTGCTGTTTCGCGCATACACACACACACACACACACATATATGATACTTCCATCATATTCACCCATCACCCCCTCCTTCTCTGCCCCCCACAGAAGGAAAAATATTTTATCAAAGTAGTCAAAAACAGCTGGCTATTACTCTTTCCCAGGAGTGCATATGTGTTATGATTTTGTTCACTTATATATGCATATATATGTTACATGTGCACAAATGCACACATAGGTAAAGTACATTCTAGACTCAGATTTCAGAGTAGTCTGGGATCACAGATTCCAGAGTGCCTAAAGCCCCCTAGAATCTTCCAGAGGTTTGTCTCCCCCTCCCCTCCCCCATGTCCTAGGCCACAGACTAGAAGGGAATGGCCTGGGGACATTGACAAACTAGATCACACCCCAACCAGTGATCAGGGCCTTGTGGGCCCCATCATCAGGCCCGGAAGCCTAAGAAAGGGCACAGTTTAGTCACCCCTCCCTCATCCTGAAAAATGCTGCTATTTCCTCATTAATGTCCAGAACCAAGGCATGTCTCTGCCTTAGGGAATTGCCACTGTGGGCAACAGGCAGCTATGAGGGTCATTAGGAGACAAGTGGGTAGTGAAAAATCTGTTTCATATCACTTTGGACCTTCCACACTGAGAGCTGGAGTGGAGTGAGGGGACAAGTATGGGAAGGAGGGAGGGGGAGGGAAGGAAGGAGGAAGTGGGGGAGGAAGGGCACTATGCCTCTGCTTTACCCACTGTGGCAGTAGGATACCAGCTTGAGTCCCTGTGAGTAAGGACAGGCCTCGGGGCTTTAACAGGTGCCCCAGAAGCTACTTGGGCATGTCACTGTCTCCACAGCAGGCTTCGAGGTGACGGGCTGACCTGGTGTCTGCTGGGTGCCTTTCCTCTTTGGATGCCCAGCCACAGATCTCAAGGCAGAGAGCTGCATGGAGGCCAATGAGAGCAGGGAGCTCATGCAGAGGGCTGGGCCCCTACCAGAGGCAGACTCTGCAGCCCCAGCCAAGCCCCCCGCCCAATCCAGGCCATCAGAGAGGGCAGGGGGCCATGTTGGGAAAGGTCAGGTGGGCCAAACAGTTGTGGTGGAGGACTGGGCAGGTGCACAGTGCTTTGTAACCAAAAGTAGCACCCACAACAGTGCCAGCCTTGTTTTGAAAGTGGTGGCAGCTGGGGGAGCATAAACGCAGCTGGGAGGTGGGAGGGGCAAACACAGGAGCAGCCAGCTGCCCTGGGGTGCTGGCTTCCTAGGAGGGGACCCACCTGGGTGCCAGCTTTCTAGGGGGGCCCAGTCCAAGGTGCTGGCTGGCGTCTCTTTTACCACAAGCTCCAGTCCTGACCCAGTGACCTTCCCAGGTGAGCAACTCCAGGAAGACAGGTGGCTGACACCACACACATATACACACACACACACACACACACACACACACACACACACACCCCACAGGAAGAAAGGGTGAGAATAAGGACCCAGATACTTTTCCTTGTTACTGGAGAAGCCAGTGCTCAGACCTGCTCACAGGAGTTTGACTTCCCTGAGCCTTCCGCTCCCAAAGACCCAGGATGAGGGGCCAATGGGGAGACTCAGGCCCCAGGCTGCTGTGAGCCACCTCTGCTTTGGTGGTGCCAGTTTCTCAGTAGAGTTCTCCATGATACCCTGATCAGAGCACAGATATCCCTCAACCTCCTTTACCACCCCCCCCCCCAACAGTATTTAGGAGACTTACTGCTAGTCTAAGCCTAGCCAAAGCATAGATTCCTGAAAGTGAAGGATGGATGGAGCCCGGGGCCTAAACACTGCCTGCACAAAGTTCAGGGAAGAAACCCACACGTGGCTCCAAGAGGAAGTGTACAGAGGAGAGCACGAGAACAGTGGAGACACCGGGCAAAAAGACCACCCAGACCACACCAGGCCCCCTTTGCTGCCCCTGGCCCCATTTCCTCCCCTCCTGCCCTCCGCAGCGCGTGTGCAGAATGCATCTGATCATGACCAGTGAGGCAGCTGTAAGTCCACTCCCTGGCACTGTGTGGCAGGGCCCTGGGTGTCTGTTCCTAGCACCCAGCTGGCATGTGACTCAGCCACAGGACCACACCGTGAATAAGACCATGACACCTCATGTCACAGAGGAAAGGCAGGCTTGACCTCCTCGGCGACCCCCTTGGCAGCTTCCCATGGCCCCGTGGCCCTGTGGGACCCACCAGCCTGGGAGGTGACAGGGGTGGCACCTCTGTAGAGCCAGGTGGAGAGGAAACTCAGGCTGCCCGGCAGACAGCCCCACAGGGGCAGGATGAGGCTGCTGACCACAGCCCATGCCACTGGAGTGGCCCCTGGGGAACAGGCCCCCGTCCTGCTCCAGCCTTCAGGTGACTGCAGTTTGGTGACAACTTCAACGTGATCTCAGAGACCCTCAGCAACACCCCATAGCCAGGAGACCCTGCTTCAGATTGAGGTAGGAGCCTTCACGCTATGCTGGGCACTTAGCATCTCCAAGAGCTCAAAAACAGAGAGGACCAGGAAACTTGAAGGGGGGAAAGGGGGGTCAGGGAGCTTCTCCGGACCCACGTGGTACAGGTACTGTGACCCCACAGAGGGACAGCATGAGAAAAGACAGGAATGGGCAACACACGGCAGATGGCCGCACTCAGAGGCCGGGGGCTGACATTGGAATGGACCACCAGGCCGGGTCCTGGAACACGCTGGCATGCTATTTTCACAAGTGGGTATGCTCAGAGGCAGTGTGATTATTTCTGTCTCATGAATGGCACATCTAAGGCTCAGAAGGGTTTCGGCATCTGTCCAGGAGTGCCCAGTAGTGAGACCAAGTGCAGGTTGTGGTGACAGTTGAGCCTGGCCTTGTCCAAGACAGCTTTACAGCTCCCCCACGCAGGCCTCACAGGTCTCAGCCAGACCCTGTGGATGACGCGGTCTTCTGCTCTGGCTCTGGGTAGAGCAATGTTGGGCTTGGACGCCCCTCTCCTGTAGAGGATCCCTGGGATACCTCCTCTGGGCTGCCTGCGCCTCCGGCATCTCCTGGGCCATTCCTCTGCCTGGCAACCAGGCTGTTCTGTGCGGCCAAGTGATGGGCTGCGCCCAGGCTCTGCCCCTGCAGGGCAGGCAGAGGCTGTGTTCCACTGCTCCAGCACGGTGGGACTCCACAGCTGGAAACACCCAGCCACCCTCTGCCACGCACTGGGCAGCCAGATAGTGATTGGCTCTGAAGAGCTGGTCCCAGAGGGGAGCTCCTAGGGACCGAAGGAAGTCAGGGCCTCAGAGCCCCTGGCTTCACTACTGCTCTTCACTCCCTGCCATGCTGGGCATCCAGATGAGGAAACGGAGGTCTAAAGAGACTGAGCAGCTCGCCCAGGGCACCATCAGCTGCTGTGTACAGCTGGCCTGGCGGCGTGGTGCACGGCTGTATGACTCGGAAGCCACACCACACTCACCACAGGGGTCTGTGTGTGTCATGAGGATTTCCTGAGGACGGCAGAGAGGACATCATTACCCCATGCATAGCAGAGCACAGATAAGTCAGCAAGGGCTCTGCGGAGTAGCTGGGAGACCAGGTTGGCTCAGCCTGGTGGCTGTCTGACTCCAGATCCCTCACCCCTCCCACCAGGCCTTTATGCCTTCCCAGCCTCTCCATACCAAGTTCTCCACAGCTCTGTCCACAAAGATGAAACTATAACAGAATCATGGCACTGGGGGAAGGAAAGAAGAAGGAGGAGAGGAGAGGAGGAGGGGAGGTAACTTAGCCCCTTCCAATGAGAAAATACGTAGGAAATCGATCGTGCGCCTCAAATCTGCCCTTTGCACTGGAAGAAAATGCATGTGAGCCTCCCAAGGTCACAAGGTCACACCGCAGGTGCACACCGTGGGCACCTCCATTCTGCGCCATGGCAGGCAGGTTTGGCCTTCATGTAAAGTTGCTCTGATCACAAACACAGAAGACCAGAGCCACATCATCCAGTCGGGTGGTCCCAACCTTGTGTAGCAGAATCGTTGCCTCTTTTCTGGGTGGGGCCCCCTGCACCTGACACCCGTCAGAAATCTAAACTTCAAGACCCGGAGTGGAGGCTAGAGGGTGGAGGCTGGAGAGTAGAGGCTGGAGGGGCAAGGGAGCTGATCCCAGACAGGACCAGACTCTGCCCTGTGCAGGCCTTGGGAGGGCACAGTTGCTAAGTGGAAGCCTCGGTCACTCCTGGGACCATTAGAGCACTCTGAATCCACCCTGAAGGACTCGGACTCTGTACGCTGCTCCCTGGGAGCCCTGAAGCCATGGTGACAGCCCTTGGAAACAGCCCTACCTGGGCTCCAGTGGGGCAGCAGGAATCCAGGGAGAGAGACCTCGGGGAGGAAATCCATGCCCTTCATTTGCTGTTCTGTGGAAGACACTAATTAAAACACTCTGAGCCAGGTGACTCACGCCTGTAATCCTAGCTATTCAGGAGGCTGAGATCTGAGGGCTGTGGCTTGAAGCCAGTCCAGGCAAGAAAGTCTACAAGACTCTTATCTCCACTAAACTACCAAAAGAAAAAAAAAGACAAAAATGGAGCTGTGGCTCAAGTGGTAGAATACTAGTCTTGAGCACAAAAGCTCAGAGACAGCACTCAAGCTCAGAGTTTAAGTCCAAGGACTGGCACACACAGACCAAAACAAACAAACCCTCTCCGTCCTCTGAGCTGCCATGAGCCCTGGCCCTGTCTTGCTGCCCATTTTGGGACCCCCCAGGGACTCAGTTTCCTGATGGTCAGGAAGCCTCAAGCATGTACAATTAGAGGCATAAGACTCTCTGGACTGGCAAGCCCTGAGTGGCCCCCCAGAGTCGCGTTGCAGGTCCTCACTGCCCCTATGGTATCTGTGAAATGATATGGTAAGCAGTGCTGAAGACCCTCACGCCAACCTGGCGTAGCACAGACCCCAGTCCTCCCACCTGAGTCCACACAGCTCAGGAGCCAGGCAGTTGCTGCACAGGCTGAGGATCTGAGATGTTAGCCTCCAGGGCTCCCCACCACACTGCCAGGGCGCCCCCACTCCAGCCTCACTCAGTCCTCACCAGTCTGGCCTCAGGGACAAGATTCTCACAAAGAAGGAGAGCAAATCACCTCTCCACCTCAGGCGAGCAAATCACAGAGCCATACTGGGGGTGGGAGGAGGGGCACCGGGAGGGAGGGAGAGTTGTTTAAAGGAGAAATGTGCTGAGAGCAGATGGGGAACCACACACTCAAGGAAGAGATGGGTAAGAACTCATGCAAAGGCTGGGAATGTGGCTCAGTGGTAGAGTGCTTGTCTAGCATGCATGAAGCCCTGGGTTCGATTCCTCAGTACCACATATACAGAAAAAGCCAGAAGTGGTGCTATGGCTCAATTGTTAAGAGTGTTAGCCTTACACAAAAGAAGCTCAGGGACAGGGGCTGGGAAGGTGGCTCAGTGGTAGAGCGCTTGCCTTGCATGCCTGAGGCCCTGGGTTCGATTCCTCAGCACCACATAAGCAAAAAGAAAAAAGCCGGAAGTGGCGCTGTGGCTCAAGTGGTAGAGCGCTAGCCTTGAGCTGAAGAGCTGAGGGACAAGCGCCCAGGCCCAGAGTTCAGGCCCCACGACCAGACCCAAAAATAAATAAATAAATAAATAAGAAGCTCAGGGACAGTGCCCAAGCCCTGAGTTCAAGCCCCAGGACTGACACACATACACACACACACAAAAGAACTCACATAAATGGTGCCAGAGAAAAGCTGTCCCCCAACACTGAAAAGGTAAATGCATTTAAAAAAAAAAAAAAGATGAGACCCTGATTACTTAAGAACATGAGAATGGGAGGTTTATAGTGTGAGGGCAAAGTCCACAAGACTCCATCTCAACAGAGGGGAGTGGAACATGGTGGCACATGCCTTCAATCCCAGCTACAACTGTAAGCCTAAACTAGGTAGATGGCAGTCCAGGGGCATACTCTGACA
Source organism: Dipodomys spectabilis (assembly GCF_019054845.1). NCBI lineage: Eukaryota > Metazoa > Chordata > Mammalia > Rodentia > Heteromyidae > Dipodomys > Dipodomys spectabilis. The sequence goes on along the minus strand of NW_024870855.1, from coordinate 12,696,844 downwards.
GAAAGAAAGACCCTATTTTTTAAAATAACCAGTAACAGAGAGAGGGAGGAAGGGAAGAGAGAGAGAGAGAGAGAGAGAGAGAGAAAGAGCTGGAGGTGTGGCACTTGCCTAGCAAGTATAGGCCCTGAGTTCAAATCCCATATGGTAAAAAGAAAACGTTTCATTATTTAGCGTACACAAATTCTAAGAATAATACTATAGAATTTATAGTAGAAAACACAATAGATTCGATACTATAGAATAGATTCTATAGTATACAGATTCTAATAGAGAGTATAGAGATTCCATAGTATAGATTCTATAACTATACTTTAGAATCAGCCACTGCTGCAGAGAGGGTGAAACAGAGCAGACATTCCAGAAAGCGTTGATTGTTTTATAACGACATTAAATACACCTAACGCAAATATTTCTATAATTTAAAAAAAAGTTAGACAAAAGATGTCCACAAATGTTTGTAGTACCTCTATCTCGAATCACCCAAAACTTGGAAACACCAAAATCTCCTTCAGTGGGTAAACAGACAAACATCATTCCATTACACACTGGAATACCTCTCATCCACGGGAAGGAGCACACTACAGATGTGGGCCACCACAGGGATGCGTTTCCTCATCATCTCACTGACTGGAAAAAGCCAGTCTCAAACTTTTACATATGATAGGATTCTATCATGCAGCGATCTTTGAAAAATAAAAATCAAATTATGGTACCAGAGAGCAGATGCTATTGTTCAGGAGTTAGCAGCACAAATCCCTATTGGATTCCCTTATACCAGCAACACAAAACTAGAACACTTTTCATTTAGAAGGTGCAGCTTTTCAAATGGTATCTTCTACAAGCTTGTCAAAAATTTTACAAGGGGCCAAGAAATGAATCTAGCTATCCCATCAAGAGCATGATGGAGAATATGCTTGGAATTTAGTTAAAAGGTGATAAAGAAGGCAACTGTGCTCCTGAGCAAGAAGACTTGGGACAAATAAAGAGAGTCGGGATCATCTGAGGAAGTATCTGAAAAGCCTGACACTAATAAGTGATACAGAAATGTTGTTGAATAAATAAATCAAAAATTCCTACAAGGCTTTTCATAGAACTTGACAAGCTTGTTCTAAAATTTATAAGGCAGAACAATGGTCCAAAATTAACCGAGGTGATCTTGAACAGCAGAGGTGGGAGGGAAGAGAACGCTCGCTCTAGCTGGTGTTGGTACTTCATTATGAAACCATCAAAGCAATGTCCTTGTCCACCTAGAAATAGGTGGAATATTCTACATATCAGAGCCAGCACTGCAAGTTAATGAGCACTGGAATTCTTATTCATCCAGAGGATAAACTAAGATGTTCACAGCTTTGAATTCCAGGCAGAATAAACACATCACACAGAAAGCAAAAGGGAAGGAAAGAAGGAGGGAGGAAGGGAGGGAGGGAGGAAGGGAGGGAGGGAGGGAGGAAGGAAGGAAGGAAGGAAGGAAGGAAGGAAGGAAGGAAGGAAGGAAGGAAGGAAGGAAGGAAGGAAGGAAGGAAGGATATTTTTTAAAAATGTGATTTTCTCAGGATTTCTTTTTTCTTTTTCTTTTCCTGTTTTCTCTTTTTGGTGCTGCTCCTGGGACTTGAACTCAAGATCTGGGCTCTGTCCTTAGGCTTTTTTTCTCAAAGCCAGCACTCTATCATTTAGACTACAGCTCCACTTCCAGCTTTTTTCATGTGTGATTACTCAGAGATAATAGTCTCAAAAACTTTTCTTCCCAGGTTAGTTTCAAACCATGATCCTCAGATATCACTGAGTAGGATTACAGGCATGAGCTACTGGCATCTGGATAGATAGGATTTTTTTTTCCCATCATGGGGCTTCAACTCAGGGACTTGACACTGTCCCTGGGCCTCTTTATGCTCAAGGCTAGTGCTCTATCACTTGAGCAACAGCATCTCATCTGGCTTTTTCTGAGTAGTTTACTGGCACTAAGAGTCTCATGGACTTTTCTGTCCAGGCTGGCTTAGAACCACAATCCTCAGATTTCAGTTTCCTGAGTAGGTAGGATTACAGGTGTGAACCACCAGCACCTAGAGAATTTCTTAACCAGTAAGATGCTGACTACAAAACAGAGGAAGGCAGATCAGAAGAGATGAGGTAGACAAATAACCAAGTATTTTTAAAACTCTGCACAGGGCAATTCAAACCAGACTAGATCATGTTTGCAATTCATGTCAACAAGATACCAGTATCCCAAGTTCATACAGAATGCCTGTAGATCAATATGGAGCCACAAATACTTCAGAGAACAGACACTGGTGACCTCACACATAACAAGGGGACGGCTATCTGCTATCTGCTATCTGCACTGTCACTATGGTCACGGCACTGTAACACAATCATGGCACTGTCACCATGGTCATGGCACTGTCAACACAGTCATGGTGCTGTCTCCATGGTCATAGCACAGTATGGAAGTGGTCTCTGGAGAACAGTGGCTGTCACCTGAGCCACTGGTGCTCACATTCTCCTCTTCCTGTGGACCCAACTGATCACAGGCAGTGGCCCCGAGCCTGTGGGCCCAATGAACCTCTTCTCTCTACAGGCTGACTCTCATGGATGTTTGTTAGAATAATGGGAAGCTGACCCTCAGCTTCTTCCCTACAAAGATAGAACAGGCTCTGGGTCACACAGACCTGAATGACAAAAGAGATGCTTAGTATTTCAGGTCAGGAAGGGCCTTCGGATGTGAGCTGAGGCACCCAGGGCTGAAAGCTGAGGGACTGAGAGTTTTGGGGCTTCAGACTTCAGGGTTTTGGGCTTTGGAGCTGGATGTAGAGAGAATGAAGCCCATCTTGAAGCCTTTGGAGATGAGGTCTTGTGTGTTGGTGGGTTTCCAGGGAGACACATTTTACAAAAGCTACTACGAGAGAGGCCCTCCCTGCACAAAGAGAGCCACATCCCACTCCTGTGCTCAGCCGCTCCACCTCATCCTGACAGATGACAGCACAACGTAGGAGGGAAAGGCCTCAAAGCTAGATATGAAGACAGCACCCCACACCTGGTCTGCGGGGTGAATGAATGAATGAACAAATGCAGTGCCCTTCCTTCACGCAGAGATGGAAGGAGACATAAAAGTGGCCAGACGGGGACCAAAGATGGGGTATAGAGACAATAGGGTCAGTCACGGGTATAATATAACCCACATAGTGGATCCTAAAACTTTCAGCACTCTGAACAGGAGTGGTGGTTCATACCTAACATCCCAGCTTCAGTAGAGGCAGGGCTAGGAGGATCACATTTCAAGGCAAGCCCAGACAAAAATATAAATAAGTTAGCAATGGGGCTGGGAAGGTGGCTCAATGGTGGAGCGCTTGCCTTGCATGCATGAGGCCCTGGGTTCGATTCCTCAGCACCACATAAGAAAAAAGAAAAAAGCCGGAAGTGGTGCTGTGACTCAAGTGGTAGAGCGCTAGCCTTGAGCTGAATTGCTGAGGGACAGCGCACAGGCCCAGAGTTCAGGCCCCACAACCGGACCCCCCCCCCCAAAAAAAAAGTTAGCAAGATCCCATTCAGCAAACAAGCCAAGTGTAGTCATACCTGCAACTCAATTACAAAAGAGGCATTGCTAGGAAGATCGTGGTCCAAGACAAAAGCAAGGTCCTCTCTGAAAAAAAATCTAAAGCAAGAAGGGCAGGGGCATAAATTGAGTGGTACAGAGCCTGATGAGCAAGCATTCAGGACTCACCAAGAATAAAGGACAGACAGAAGGTGTCCACTCCAGAACCAGCCCATGGTCCCTGCCAGAGTATCACTCTAAGAATGGCAAACTCAGATGCAAACAAGAAAATGGGGTCCCATGGCCTCTGTGTCCTTTGTGGGCATATACTACTTTCTGTCATCAGGGTCTTCCTCAACCTGGGTGCTTTCTAGTGAGTGTTCTGGGGGGCATGAGTACCCCAAGCCAGCCTCTTAATTACAGCTATAAGCCCTGACAATAACTTCTCACCCATCATGCTACTCAGGACACATCCAAGCTCAGGAGTGTTCCGAGGAGAACATCAAGGAGTGCTGTAAGTTCAAGATGGGGTGCCTAGAAAAACCCTTTTCTTACCCAACCACCACCACCCTGGACATGGTTCTCAAAAATTCCATCAGCTGCACTTAGCCCCCACCCTGAAGCAGATCTTCTTCTAATGACATGAAAAAAGTTAAGAGTCCAAGTGGTAGAGCACCAGCCAAGCAAGTAAGTAAGCTGAGCAAGCACAAGATCCTGAGTTCAAGCCAGAAGAAGAAGGAGGAGGAGGAGGAGGGGGGTTGGTATTCTCTCGTTCCACAAAAAAGCAAGACTGCAAGGATTTGAAAAGGCAATTGCAACACTAAAGAGCTAAAGAGAAAATGCTGTACACTCCAGAAGGGAGGCAGTCTGGCAAGGTAGCTGAGCGTGGCATATGGAGCAGGCACCCAAGGACTACCTCAATTTGGAGGCTCCTCCCAGATTGATCCATTAGACATTAGTGTCATTTAGGCCTTGCCCCGAGGGCAGGGGCTCCACATCTGGTCCATCTGACCCAGCAGCTGTCTCCAGGAAACCATGGGTGGAAGGCTCTCCATGTAGGCCAGGCGATGCCAGAAAGAAATGATTCTCAACACTGTCACCAGCCCCACACCCTCTCCACTGCAATCTTAGAAACAGGCAGAAAGTTCCCAGAAAACTTCATTTAAGAGGCTCCCCTCTCCACCCCATAACTTTAATACCTGCTTATGTCTGAAGACCACTGACCCCAAGATTTCTACAACTAGTAAGGAATAATAAAATTTGAGGGAGGAAGGCATGATGGGAAGAAATCATGCTGGTGGCTCAGCGCTCTTGGTGACAGGGAACAGAAGGGGATCTCAGCAGGAGGAATGTGGCAGCCCCACCCACCCAAATGTGGACCCTGCCCAGGCAGCTGCAGGCCCCAGTGGGTCTTCTCTGTGTCCTCATCAGGGAAGTCTATGATGGCTGTAGGGTGCCTGGTCCAGCTGCACAAACTCGGGCCTCACCAAGATCACTGACACTGCCAACTGGCTTTTTCCATGGATGCCCCATGAATCAAGAACAGCTGCCTGATGGCACTGTGCCCATGTGGTAGGCCCACCCTCTATGCCCACATGATGCACTTGGCAGATCCTCCTCTGGGGAAGCCCTGCTAAGCAGGACCCTTTCCCCCACTTCAGAGACACAGCAACTGGAGTTCCTAGAGCTCATGTAACTGTGCCAAACTGGCATGCGCCCAGCTCCAAGGGCCCCCCAAAGCCATGCCCTTTCCTATGCTAGGGTGCCCCCAGGGGAGAATGAACTGCCTCAGAAGCTGGTGGGTTCCATGGCACTGCCATTCTCTCAGGTCCAAGGGGAAAGGCTTGGCATGACTTACTGGCTTAACTTGAGTGAAACCCCACAGTTGCCTTCCAATGCTTTATACCCATAAAATAACAATGTCATACAAGGAGCTCCCCAATGCACAAATCTGAACCAAAGACCTGAATTCCCTCTGTGAGCTCTGCTCCACCATGCTCCATCCCTCCTCAAACCTCATGTGTGCCCCATGCCCCCCTCACCACCTTGTCCTGCCCACCTTCTACCCTCTGCCATCTGGAGTGACCTCGTCAGCCAATCACAACTCCTTGGCCATTTCCGGCCTTGTGTTTTCTATCAGGGCCTCAGATGTGGCCTGCATTGAAAGGCGCAACTCGCTCAATTTAAAAAAGAAGAAGAAGAAGAGAAAGAAAGAAAGAGAGAGAGAGAGAGGGAGGGAGGGAGGGAGGGAGGGAGGGAGGAAGGAAGGAAGGAAGGAAGGAAGGAAGGAAGGAAGGAAGGAAGGAAGGAAGGAAGGAAGGAAGGAAGGAAGGGAGGAAGGGAGGAAAGAAGGAAAAGAAAGAAAGGCACAGCTCAGTGAGCATTGGCATTCTCACCTGAGCCAGAGGAGGTGAAGGACACGTAACGCAATTCAGAATGGATTTTGTGCCTCCCATGAGCAAGTCAGAGATAAACAGCTAAACCGGTCCACATTGAGTTTGAGATCCAGTTGGCAAGGAGATGCCTAGGATGGGGTTTTGGGAGAAACAATGGCAATGCCATGCAGAAATCATGGTAAAGGGGAAGTTCCCAGGGGAGAGAACTGAGAGTGGGCAGAGAAGTCAAAATTCTCCTCAGATTACTGTTAGAATAGTGAGCACCTGAATGGGAAAATCACCAGACTGGAATTACTTGAATGCACATAGCTAGAGCCCAACCTGAAATAGTTTTATAACCTAACAGGGACAGGGGGAAGAAGGGAGAGAGGGAGGGAGGGAAAGAGGAAGATGGGGGTGGGGGAGAGAGGGGAAAGGGAAGAGAGGAAATTCAAACTGAAAACCATGCATGAAAGTGAAGCAACCATTTGAAGCAGTCCCAGAAGGGACTCCCAAGGTCCTGCAGGACTTCCAGACACCCCAGTGAGTTGTGTAGCCCCTCCTTAAACAGACACACAGGGGACCCTCTGTTAGTGCACTCTGACCAGACATCACCCCATAGCTAACTCTTAACCACAGAGACAGGAGAAAAATATTACCAACTCTTGGAAAACAAAATGTATGGGGAGAAAAGGCTTTGCAAAAAAGCCACTTTTGATTTTGTGCCTTGTTCCCTAGGTTAGGGCATGAGGGAAGAGCAGGCTGAGACAGGTGGGGTGAATGTCAGGAGCAGGAAGAGAGAAGACACCATCATCTTCAAACACAGGGATGGCAGACCCACACAAGGCCAGGGCAGATCCACTAACATGCTGATAGACTGGAGCTTCTGAGAGAGTCAGAATCCAGGACAGTATAAAGATGTCCAAGCGTTAAAAGTCCTGGAGAGAGTAACTACCTTGGGGATAATAGGCCTTGTTATTGTTCAGTCTGGGTTTGACATTGTTCAAGCAGGGTTAGGGATGCTATGGGACAGATTCAAATAGGATGTTAAAAATTCTAGCCCAGCCAGTGTAGTGGTGCATGCCTACAATCTCAGCACTTAGGGGGTGGAGACAGGAGCATCACTGGCTCAAGTCCAGCCTAAGGCTCATAATGAGACCAGTGTCAAAAACAATCCGTTATGTTTTGTTTTTTAATCGGTCATGGGGCCTGAACTCGGGCCTGAGTGCTGTCCCTCACCTCTTCAGTTCAAGGTGAGCGCTCTACCGCTTGAGCCACAGTGCCACTTCCGGCTTGGAACACCCTACTTGAATCATTGGAAATGGAAGAATGGGCCCATGACTGTATGGTACACTGAGGCAGGACAGAGGGGTCTCCTTTAACACCAGCCTAGCTCACATACAGCTGGCCCTACCCATGGCAAGAGGAGGAAAGATGCCCCCCCACCCCAGCTGCTGAGCTGGTCTTGAAGGTCCATCAACAACACAATGACTATTTTTGTCCATTCTACTCTGGACTAATTTAAAACGTGTTTCTGTTCAAGAACTTGGTGTCTTTCACAACCTGCACTCTTAAGGATACACCCAACAACTCATGAGATGTCATTATTTCAATTTTGCAGATAAAAAAAAAAAATCAGGGCACAAAAATAAGTCAATTACCATGTGGTAAATACAGCAGGGTCTGGATGACAAAGGCCAGGCTGGTAGTTAGCTTTAAACGTACAGGCCCAGGGCTCCTTTGACAATCCCTTAATTCAAGAGTACAGTCCCTTTGGTTGGATGGATAGAGTCCTATGTGCTAAACAGGGTAAATGCACGCAGTATTTAACAGGGTCCAAATGCAAGATCGCAGAGTTTTGAATTCCATAGAAGAGAGAAAATAAGGCTGCATGGTGACCTTTGCATAAGTGAGATGGATATTTGTATGCTCGCCTGCCACAGCACAGCAAGGCAACATTACACAGCTCTGTGTTTAGACAGGTGAGCCACCCCAGGTGTGGACGCTGACAGCTGGGCCACCTCAAGTGTGGATACTGACAGGTGTGCCTCCCCAGGTCACCTGCCCCACCAGCAGCTGAATGAGCACTCAGTGGCTTATGGAGAGAACCCTGAGTTCATGCTGTGCACTGCCCTCGCTATATTTGATGCTCACACTGAGTCACAAGCAGAGGCAGAAGCCTCAAACTCAGGGCCTGTGAGTCTCCAAGCAGCCATGCTTCTCCATCATCGATGATGTTGTGAGGAAGTCTCCTGGGTCTCTCAGAATCCCTTCCAGCCCACTTTGACACAGGTATTCCACCGGCCACCTGTGGAGGGACCCCACGGCGGGCTCTAATTCCCTGCCTAATACACTCTAAGCCCACGCCAGGGCATCTGTGCAGGTTTGGTACTGGTCACTGGTGACACCCTGGGCCATGTCCTCTTACCCCTCTCCCTGGAAGGCCCCCCCCCAGGGAGAAAGTGAACCCCGCAGCCTGGGGTTCCACTTAGTGAGCTGAGGCCCAGTAAAGCCCTTGAGCCAGTGAGGCCTTTTCCTGCAAGAATTCGGTCTCACAGTTAATCCAAAGAAGCTTTCTACTTAGGAAATGCCTCAGAGCTGATTAGACGTTGGATTCGGTGGTAACGAACCACAAAGGTAGCTCCCCAGGCCTGGCCTCGCATTTTCTGAATAGAATTATTCTGCTCCGTTTGATTGAAAGAGCGCATGATCTAGTGCCAGATGGCGACATTTGTGCAAGCCAAGCTGGATTAAGTCAAGAGCTTTAGTGAAGCATGATGCAGATAAAGAAGACGATGGATTATCCACGCACACGCACACATACACATACACGCACTGCTAATGCGAAATTCTTCCAACTCTGCCAGTCAGCCGATCCCCCCAGTAGCCTGTCCCCAGCTTCTCACAACTAGAAATGCTCCTACATTTATTCACCTGCAGCAGATTACCCCGGGGCCAGCCAGATGTAGGCCTAAAGCATAGACTAGGACTAAACCCCTACTCCCTTTTTCTACCCAACTTCTACCTGCACCCTGGAATGTGGTGCTACAAATTGGATTTTAAGTCTCTCTCAGAGGTCCCTATCATAGTCTTCATCCTTGGGGAAGTGGTAGGAACTTCCAGAGGGAGGCCTTCAGGCCTTTGGAGGCCTGCCTTGGCTAACGCAGGGAGGCCCTAGCCCCTTCCTCTGTCTCTCCTTTGGCTTTCTAGCAAAGCAATGCAACCAACCAACATCCAAAACTGTTTGTCTTCGGGATGCCGAGGTACATATTAAGTCTGTGTTCTGTGATCACAAGTATTTGTAGTGAAATTATTTCTGGTTCTTGAGGCTGTGTTCTCTGTTATCTTAAGCACTTGTGACAGTATCTTGGGTATTTGTTTCAGTCCTGGAAAACAGGCTAATACATAGCAGGGCTCTCATCTCAGAGCACCACCTGCAGAAAGCCTCAACTCAACAAAGGAGACCTCTTCCTACCCCAAACCAGGCACCTGCACATCCACCACCCTCACCTTCCACATGGAATCATGGCTAGGTCCTGCCAGGTCCAGAGTCCACCTGTGCCTTTCAGGCACCATGCTTGCTCCTATTCCAACTACAATGCTGCCTCTCTGGGTTCCTCTAGCCATCTCCTAACCCTCTCCTGCCTCAGATTCCTCCACGTCTGGTCAGCTGCTTTCCCCAGTCCTCAAACCCCTGCCACTGAGTCATGATTAGCCAGATGAGTCCTAGTAGAACCACAAGGGGAGGGTCTGTGCAAGGATCTGGACTGGACGAGACTCTGAGAGTCCACTCAGGTATAGGTCGTTGGCCTTATTGCTGGAGCTGATAGAACAAAATCGTGGTTTGCTCATGGCATTCCCTGTGCATACCTGCAGAGACCACAGGCTGAGACCCTGGAGCGGTGGTGCCCCATGTTTGCAAACATTGACACAAGCCAATGACATCTGCCCTGGGCTTCGGTCCTACTTGAACTGTGAGGTCAGAAGAACGCAGATGCCCTGTACACTCAGGAGACCCACTAAATACTTCTATTTTAAGGGATGGAAGGAATTGGTGGGGGTAATTTGATCAAAGTACATTGCATGCATCTGTAGAAATATCACAAAGAAACCCCTTGGTACAATTAATACACAGTAATGAAAAAATGGATAATGGCCCTGAGTAGAACAGCACAACTTTCTAGACCTCCTGAGAGAACAGAAAATCTTCCTCCTTCCTTCATCTCAACCTTGAAAAGTAGTCAGAAAGCTCAGTGGCACCTTTGTTATTGTCAAGAGCAATCAGCAAATGCTATCTATGAGGCATATGAAGAAGAACAGAGGGAGACCAATCCAGGGTGAGTGTGTTTGCCTAGGATATGTGTGAGCATGAGTACTGTACATGTGTGCAGGTGTGCATGAGTATGTGTATATACGCATTGTACAAGTGCCAGTGCATGTGTGGCCGGGGGACAAATGTGTACATATAGTCATGTGTGTACATATGAAAGGGGAAGATGGAAGTCTAGTCTAGAGATTGCTTCTCCCTCCTGCAGTCAGTACACAGGGCATAGGACCTGTCAACATTCTTCTTTCAAAAGGCTTGTTGCCTCCAAGGAGAGACTCTTGGTGATAACCACTGTCTAAGAAAGGTGAAAAACAGCCTCGGTGTAAAACAACACAGAGGGATGCACTTCCTTTCTCCTTAGGGTCCTGTGGGACACAGCCAGTCTCTAGTAGCTGCAACACTGATTCTTAGGGGCCTGTGAGATACAGTCCATCTCCAGTAGCTGTAACACTGATCCTTAGGGGGTCTATGGGGTCCAGCCTGTTTCTAGTAGCTGTAACACTGATCCTTAGGGGGTCTATGGGGTCCAGCCTGTTTCTAGTAGCTGTAACACTGATCTTGTAGGATACAGCCCATCTCTAGTAGCTGTAACTTTGAACCTTTCCCCACTGCCAGAGATTTCCTCTAAGGGCTCTGACACTGGAAGTTTGGAAATTGCCCACACTGCTAACAAGTTGTCCCAGCAGACTGAGGGCAGGATGGCTGCTGTCACCTGCCACAGCTGTGAAGTGCATTCATGAGTTCCTGGAGTGAGGCTTCTGGGCGGAAGACTCAACATAAACCTCTCACACTGGTCCCCAATCCAGCAGGGTCCTCCCCTCCTGGAGACCAAGGCAGATGCAAGGGCAGAAGGATTGGAGCTGGAACTGGCACAGACCTCAGCCTTCCTGCACCTGAATCACACTCAAACCTTCCACCTGAGCAAGCACTCTTCGAGCCCTCCACCCATTTTCTTAAATTCCCAGAGCCCCTTTCCTCCTTTCCTATCTTCCAAATCACCACCACAACACCTCTTGCCTAGAGCCTCCAGGCATTGCATGAAGGGACCTGTTTCTCAATCCCTGTCACAAAAGAGGCATTCGATCCATGGCAGCTAGAGTTTGCGGTGGTCAGAGAGTGTGCCAAGAGAGCCGGGAGTTCTAGGACAATAACACAGGTAGAAACCTCAAGCTCCAGAAGGTTCTACGCATGCACATGTGTGTGCATGCATACACACACACGCACACATGCAAACACATACCTTCACATTCAAATACCTTCAGAACCCTGGGCAGCTTGAGTTCTCCCTGCTATGGAGAAGAAAGGAGAACCCAGAACAATAGGGCTGTTTCTGCCCTGCAGGCCTTGATTCACCATGTGGGCACGGGCAGAGCCACAGGCTTGAGCTGGGCACAGGGACAGAAGCCTCCTGCATTCCTGCCCCTGACGACCTCAGCCAGCCATGGCAGGTATCAAAAACACAGTGTTTTGAAGGCCATATGAAAAGCCATGGAAATGTAGTGGTCACCGAAGAGACAGAAGGATGGACACTTCACAGAAAATGGCCCTTGCCATGGACCTACGTGATTCACAGGAAGAGGAGAAAGGATCCAGACAAAAACAAGCAGGAATTAAACACATATGCTTCCTGGTATGCTGTGTATGCCCATAAGTGGTTGAAGCTAGTTTAGGGAAGGGCCTGGTAGACCATGGTGAGAAATCTCTGCTCATGCAGAGAAGGACACTGTCACCTTGTCCAGGCACGGCTCTGTGGCTGCTGCATACAGTGGCTTGGGGGAGGGGGGGCAGAGAGCAGAAGAGAGAAACCCTGCAGGGGGCTGGAGATGGGATGATGTCTCCATGGTGCTGATGCCGGGGAGAGGTTGAATGCATCACATTATAAGGCAACAAACACTTTAACACAGAATGGTCTGGGTTGGATCTGGTAGAAACACTGGCCTTGGATTCCTACCCTGCACCTTCAGAACAGAAATGTCTGCTAATGACTCGTTCACAAGACATTTTCCATGTGCCCTCTGCAGTACCCATGAGAGCCAGGCACATGATATGACCGTGGGCCAGTGGTGTGCAGAGGGACAGGGGAAAGGCCACATCCCTGGTGAATTCTCCACTAACAAGCTGTGTGCACATGCAGCATAAATATTGCCAGCCAGGGGAATTCAAGACTTTGGAGTCCCTAAGGAATCATCATGTTTAAAAAAAAAAAAAAAAAGCTGAAGTCAATGAAGGAAATCCCCCAAGTTTGGGGCCCAAGAAGCTCAACCGGTAATGGCAGCCGGCTTGCTGGGACTTTATATTGGCAGCATTGCAGGTGTCTGTGATATTTTACACTCAGTATTTGTTACTCAAGAGGATCACAGCTCAGAGAATCCTCTAAGAGGCTCAGCTCCTTCCATGAGGAGATCTGACCTTGTCACTTGCCCAGGAAGCCTCCATCTTCTTATCTGTGGGGTTGGAGAAAACAGGACCTAGGGCTTGGAGCAGCTGCAAGGATTGAGGGCTGACACCCATGGAGAGCCAGGCACAAGGTTGGGAGGAGGAGCCTTAATAGAGGCACCCTTCCCCTCACCCCAAGTGTCCCAGGCCACGTCCTGGCCAGCACTCTGTAGGTTACTGTCCATGATAGAAAGGCCACAAAGGGTCTTCTAATAGAACAGAGCCTATTTGGTGGGTGATATGGTTTGAACTCAGGGCTTTGCATTACCGAGACAAGTGCTCTACCCTTTGAGCTACACCCCAGCCTGTTTTGCTTTAGTTTGTTTTTTAAAAGGGCCTTGTACGATTGCCAGGACTAGCCTTAGACTACTCCTCCCTCTACCTCCTGAGTACTTGGGTTACAGGCATGTGTCACCCTACTCAGTATCACAGACAAGTTTTCATATACCACTCTGCTGTATTCTAGACATGGAGAAAGAAAGAACAAAGGCCAGTGAGGGCAGTACTGGGACCAGCCTGTGTTTCTCCTGTACTGCCTCTCTTCTTCTTACTCCTCCTTCCTCCATCGGCCCTTCTCTTTCACCTATGTGTTAGCATGGCTGGAGAAATGCCAAGAGGCCCAGAGCCCAGGCCTTGCTAGGGAGAGGCCCAGGCAGGTCTCTGCTCTGGGACAGGCATTGACTAGAGTTCAGGACAACTGACCTCCGTGGGTCTCTGCCTCCCATGGCTGGGCGAGTTCCCAGGCCTCCTACACATCTGAACCCTGGGGCTTCCCCCGGGGGGCTGAAAAGGCATTTTCCAGACTTCCATCAGATCTGACCTCAGATAGCATGCTTTCATTATTGTCCAAGACTGGAATTGTCCAAAGCAAAAACAGAACACTTCTCCGAAGGAAGGAGTTGATTCATTCTGCTCATCTACCCCCCTGGGGAATTCCTGAACAAATGTGATCCCATCTCTTCCCGTGTGCACCAATATGGTGGCCAGAGTAAGCCTGGTTAGTGCAGTGTGGAAGAGTGCTGGCACCAGAGGCTGCCTGTTCTCCCATCAGCTCCCCTGCCTCCTTCCAGTGATGGTTCTGTGCACGGTAAACCAAGGCCAAGTGGCAGCAAATCAGCAAGTCAGCTCACAGTGACCAGGTCTTGAAGCCAGGCCCCTCCACTCAAGAGCTCTGCAACCTTGCAAAAGCTGTTCAGCCTTTCTTGATGTCAATGTTCCATTGGCAGAATGATGGTCTGCACTTTCTAGGGCTGCTGTGAGCCTTTGGGAAGGTGTAACATTCATCATCCAGGCAGAGAAGGCCACAGGAAGCATGAAGCACTTTCTCCTGATTCAGTCCCACTCTTTGCCTCATCTGCAAGGTGGCCTTGCAAGGGCCCTCTGGATAGACTGTATCAACCTCACCCCTCAGAGAACAAGGAAACTACTCCCCATCATCATCCTGTGCAGTCACCTCTTGCTGTTGCCCAGGATCAGAAGCAGAAATTCATTTTGAGTTTCACTTGAACGCTGCCTGTAAGTGTCTGCAAACATGATAGCTACAACACTGAGAGCCACGAAACCTACACATAGCCCATCACTGGTGGCTCATTCCTGTAGTCCCAGCTACTCAAGGAGATGAGACCTGAAGGGTCAAAGTTTGAAGCCTACCCTGGCCAAAACTTATATAAATAAATTAGCCCACAAGAAGTCCATCTCAAATGAACTATCCAAAAGCTGGGCTAGAAGCATGGTTCAAGTGGTAAAGCACTAGCCTTGAGTAAAAAAGCCAAGCAGCAACCTACATGAGTTCAAGCTCTAGTACCAGCAAAAAAGAAAAAAGAGAAAGAAATCGAGTGGGGCGCCAGTGGCTCACGCCTGTAATCCTAGCTACTCAGGAGGCTGAGATCTGAGGATCATGGTTCAAAGCCAGCCTAGGCAGGTAAGTCCATGAGACTTTTATCTCTAAGAAGTCAATCAGGAATCCAGAAGTGGCGCTGTGGCTCAAGTGATAGAGCACTAGCTTTGAGCTGAAGAGCTGAGAGACAGTGCCCAGGCCCAGAATTCAAGCCCTACAACTGACAAAAAAAAAAAGAAAAAAGGAAGGAAGGAAAGAAAGAAAGAGAAAAAAAGAAAGAAAGAAAGAAAGCTACACAAACATTTTGGTAAATAAGCTATCTTGAAATCACTTATTCACCTGGCAGCAATTCAATATCACAATTTTAATAGGCTCCCAGTTTTTAAATACTGTCTTCAGTCAAAAAGAATTTTAAAACACTGTTGAGCTAAAAATATCCAGAGCCTTCCAATCTAGAAACCAAAACATTTACAAACATTTTGTACAGAGTCCGAGATGGCTGACTCACACCTGCGGCCACTCAGGTATTTCCAGGAGGGACAGCTACCCGTTAGTAATGAAACTGCTGCCAGGAACCGGAAAGGAGGCAGAACTTCACCTGCCTCCTCTGATCATGGGGGGAGAGGGCGGTCCTGGAGCTTTAACTCAGGGCCTGGGCATTCAGTGTCTCTTAGCTGTTTTGCTCAAGACTGGTGCTCTACCTCTTGAGTCACTCCACTTGGCACTTTTCCACTCGAGGTTGGGAAGTTTTTAAACTTTGAAACTTTTACATTGAACTTGAGCAGCTGTGCCTCAGGATCACTTTTGACATAACTTTGGTTTTTTTTTTTGTTTTGTTTTCTGTGGCTCCCATCTCCCTGCATACCCAATTCCAAACAAGCCACCAAGCAAATAAGTCTACAGTCTGCTTGTCTTTGGGAAAAATCCTAAACTCATTGAAATGCAGTGAGCTGGCAGGGATGGGCCGGAAGTTGGCTCAGAGGTCACCCAGTGACCTTGAAGTTTCTGAAGGAGGAAAGAGAGTCATGGCCCCAGAGCACTCCAACCTGCACAGAGGATGCCTGGAGCGGCAGTGCTCACATGAGCTCTGTAGCCCTGGGGTGAGGCCCCTGACAGGCCACGGGAAGCACCTCTCGCACACAGGTCCCACTGGCCCAGCTGTGTACACATAGTGTAGGGAACGCAGCAGCAGAGATACCAGCCAGACCTGCACAGACAGGCTGGAACCCGGTAGCTGCAGGGTGCCCAGTGTAAGCATAGAAGATAACTGGGACTCCCCCCCTCTAATTGCATATGCTCTCTCTCACGTGTTCTCTCTCCTTCCCTCTTCTCTTCTTCATCCCTCTCTCTTGTATGTATGTATCTGCATGCATGTGATTTATATATGCATATGTGTATAAATTTGTTTCTCTGAACCATTCATACGTTGATGACTTTTTGCTCTAAATGCCTAAGGATACAATTCTCTGGCTCATATACATACCCAGGGAATGGTAACTTTTTTCATCTAAGTTAGCATCCACATTCCTGCTTTTCCAGGTAATAGAAAAACATCCTCCTAGCATCTTGGCCTCCAGACAGGGCCAAGCCAGAGTTTCAGGCATTGCAGTTTATGTTCAGGCAGACTTCTCTAAGACCTTTCCATCTGCAAGAATTCCCACAGCCTTTGCTTGTCTCCTGTGACATTGACTTTATGAATACAGTCCTGTCCTACACACACACACACACACACACACACACACACACACACACTGTACCTCATTTGTGTGGGTGTTAGCAACTTTCTTTTTATTAAATTCAGGCTTTGTCCACTGAGCTGGTCTCTGCCTCAACAATGCTGTTTCCTCTTTAGGTCTCACATCTAGAGGTACAATGTCCTCATCTTCCTCAGAAGAAACTTAATTTTGGCCATCTGAGGTCTCCCAGGCCATGAAAATGCTCTGCTCTACATTGGCATGCCAGCCGTGCCCTTGACTGATGAACAATTGATTTTGCCTGAACCCAGTCTTTACCATGAAGACTGTGACACAGTGTTGAACAAAGGTACCAAGAGCACAAGGGTGCCTAAAAGCACTCACAGGGCACAGGCTGTGGTGATGGGCAAAGGATGGATGTAAAACTGTGCAGGAGACAAAATCTCCAGGGCAGGAAAAGTACATTAACTGCTGTGCTGACTTGAGTGGACATGGAGCATATCTGGTACATTCACAGAAGTAGAAAGGACTCGGAAGAACAAATGAATCCATTCATGAGGCACTGCCAGAGGCCAGGCCGCTTCCTGCCCTGGAACACAGCTACCAGACTGTACAACCCTGGCCTTTGGGGACTAGCATTTCAGCTGATGGAAGGAGGGGTGGGGGGGCAGAGTGCGCACAAAACTCAAGGATGACAAATACAGAGAAACCAGGCATTCTGTGAAGGAATTAGAATTAGAATCCTGCTGTGGTAGATGAGGTCCAGGGACAGGATTCAGGGGTAAACTTACTGTAGGACTCCCTAACATCTAAGCAAAGGTGTGAATGGCGAACTACAGCCTTTTGAAAGAATAAACACTAGCTGGGTGCCAATAGCTCACACCTAGCTATTCATGAGGCTGAGATCTAAGAATCAGAGTTCAAAATCAGCCTGAGCAGCAAAGTTCTTACCAGCTCATCTCCAATGAACCAGCAAAATGCATGACAAGAGGAATGGCTCAAACAGTAAAGCTGTCACCATAAGCAAGAAAACCAAGTTAGTTGGGCTCTGGTGGCTTCTCAAAAGGCTTAGAACTGACTATTGCAGTTTGAAGCCAACCTGGGCAGGAAAGTTCATGAGACTCTTATCTCCAATTAACTGCTTTAAAAAAAAAGCCAGAAATAAACCTGTGGCTCAAGTGGTAGAGTGATAGCTTTAAGCAAAAAGCTCAGAGACAGCACCCAGGTCTAGGACTGACACAAAATAAAAATAAAAACTGAAAAAAAGAAAGCCAAATGAAAGTGAAATCCTGAGTTCAAGCCCCAGTATCTGTACCCAAAGGCTAAATACTAGCAGCAGAGGCAGGTAAAGCCGGAGATGCAAATGAGCCCCAAGAACAGTCAGTTCACGGGGTCCAGAGCCAAGAGGATAAACTGGCAGGATTTCCCTAGGTGAGAATGCCACTGGTGGGGTGGGAAGGAGGCTGGGGAGCCTTGGGACCAGCAAGGGAGAGAAAGGACAATCAGGCAGGGGGAGGGGTTGACGTCTGAGATCACTTATAGTCTTAAAAGGTCAGGTAGACAGAGCGAACACACACCAGCCATCAGAATGGTTTTGCAGCTCCTGGGTTGAAGGCAGCCACCCCCTGCTCCTCCCCATACCAACGTCAGCTTCTCCAGCTTTGTACCTGCTTCTGCCTCACTCTCATGACAGACCTCTGCACACACCCAAGCAGGAGCAGCCAGGGAGAAAGGAAGACATGGCTGAGGCCTACTCCTAGGTGGTGGCTGGGGTGGAGGAGCAGCGACCATGTTCCATTTAGGATATACTGGACAGTGTCACCTCACTCTTCCTCCCGGCAGAGGCTGTACACACCTGGTCCTCAAACCTCAGCCTGTGTAGGGAGCTGAGACATCCCAGACATGCCCATGGGACTTTAGTCACACAGCATCCCTGAGCATCGAGGATCACAGAAGTGGAAACAGAGGCTCCCAGTGCCCAGCAAGGATGCCTAGCCTAAGGTGACGCCTGAGCCCTCAGATGGGGAGCCCTGTGTGTCACACAGGCCCGAGGCCAAAGCCACAGGGTCCCTTCCTAGAGCAAGCCCTGAGGGACTTAGGGTAAGGCTTGATGTCAGGAATTTCAGTTCAGTTCCATCCTGACAATTTCTGAGTGGTTCGTGGCTCCATTTTCCAGAAGGTTTGGGAGGGTGCCTGGCAGCCTCCCGGGCAGGTTGGTGGATAGGGGGAAAGGTGGGCATGGTAAGAGACCTGAGTCTAAATGCTGGCTCCTGGATCATGGGCAAATCTTCAGCCTCTCCAGCCTCAGTTACCTCAGTAGAAGCTGAGACTAAGGCTGCCTCCTTCTAGAATGACTTGAGAAATAAACCCTTTTGGAAGCAGCGTACACACAGGATGCAGGAAATGCTCCAATGAGAAGAGGAAGTTGGGAATCCGTATTTATTTACTTTCTACCTCATGTTGTTCTGGAAAGAGATTCAAGACAGAACATAAACACTTGCTGAGTAGATAGTGGAGAAGGGAACTGTGAGTCTGATCTTTGGAGAGGTAGGGGGTGGAGGGTGGGGGCGGGGTATAGCCTGCAGTGAAATTCCCCGGGAGTTTTCAACATCAGTGATTTGAGATTCCAGCCTCCACAGGAAGGAAAACCAGCTTAGATGAGAACACAGTACCAGGGGAAGTTCTGCCTGTGTTTCTCTTCTTTCCTTGCCTCTGGAACACCAAGGACAATCTGAGTTATTCTCGCCTTGGTAGAACCAGGTCTGCTGAGCACTTTCCCATGGAGGGGCAGTGAGCTGGGAAATACATGCCCCCTGCCCACAGACCATGTTGCCACAACAACTCTGGGTCATGGAGTCCAGCAGCAAAGCCTGTGAGATGCCTGCAAAATGTTCCCAGCACTGTGTGTAGTCAAAACACAGGAAGCAACCGCCATGGGCTGCCTTAGACCAGAGCTTCACCCTCTCCCCAGCATGTCCCAAACCCAAGGAGGATATTGCAGGAACTTGGTGAGTCACTAGGTCCAGCTGGGGCTGAGGATCTCCATTTCTAACCAGCTTCTGGGTGGGGATGACCATGCCTACAAACCACCCCTAAGTAGCAGTCTTGGCTAAAATAATCTGGGAAGAGTTTACATTGGGATAGTGTGCACCTCTTTTAAATGATGTGAACCTACCTTTCTATACGCATATAGAAGAGAATTTAGGGTACACTTTTGATACTAAGCTTGAACACAGGATCTTGTACTCTTGCTCATCACTGACACTCTACCACTTGAGCCACGCCTCTACTCTACCACCAGCTTTTTGCTGGTTAAAGAGTATCATAGATTTGTCTGCCCAGGCTGGCTTCAAACCACAATCCTCAGATCTCAGCATACTGAGTAGCTAGGATTACAAATGGGAACCTCTAGTGCCTAGCTTAATATCTATTTCTCATATGTCTTAAATTAAAATCTTAATAAAATATCCAATTAAGAATTAAAGATTAAAATGCAGAATGCAAAATAATATGTATAATTCTGTTTTGTATGCATGTAAAAAAAAAACAAGCTTAAAAGAATATACTTCAAAATCCAATGGTATTTCAATCGGCAGCAGAATTTAGAGTGATTTTAATTTATTTCTTTATATTTTCTAATTCTAATTTTTTACAATAAAGTAGCATTAAAAAAAACCTACAAGAAGTTGTGAGGCCCAGGAAAATCTTTTCTGTCTGGAAATAGGTAGATAGATAGATAGATAGATAGATAGATAGATAGATAGATAGATAGATGGATGATTGGTAACAGCACTACTCAGAAGAGATAAAAAGTCAAGTTCCTGTTCTGTCACCATGCTGACCATCAGGACATCCCCAAGGTACCAGTGACATGCTATGAGAAATACAGCAAGCTAAAACTACATAGGTTCAGGGCTAGTTAGGATGGTGGATGAGATGACACCCGGCCTGGAGTCCCAGACCCAGGTGGCTGCAGTGAGATTGGCTTGCATGCAGTACATGAGGAGTCACACTCAGGGAGCATCATGGACCAAGGCTGGCCCCATGAGAATTAGATCTGAGCAGAGGCTAGCCCTGTAGGAACTGGAACTGGAAAGAGGCTAACCCCAGGAGAAGTGGGCAGAGGCTAGCCTTGTGAGGACTGGGCAGAGGCTAGTCTTGTGAGAGCCAGGCAGAGTCTAGTCCCATGAGAACTGGATTATAGGCAGAGGCTTAGCCCCTTGAGAACTGGAACTGAGCAGAGGCTAGCCCTGTGAGAAATGGACCTAGGCAGAGGCTATCCCCATGAGAACTGCAACTAGACAGAAGATAACCTCAGAAAAACTAGACTTGGGCAGAGGCTAGCCCTATGAGAACTGGACGTAGGTGAAGGCTAGCCCCGTGAGAATTGGAACTGGGCAGAGGTTAGCTTTGTGGGAATTGGACCTGGCCAGAGGCTAGCCCCACCAGAACTGGACCTGATGTCAGGCCCCATGTTTGTTAGAAGCCAGGAGCACTGCAGGCTCTGCCACAGCCAGCACCTGGAAGTCTGAGAGAACCAGAGGTGAGGTTTGATCCAGGCTCCCAAGCCTCAGACACCTCTTTGTGGGAGTGTATGGAGCTGTAGTCCCCTCATTCTCAGCTTTGCTGTCTGCAATTTCAGTTACCCAAGGGCAACACTGTCAGGAAATAGCAAATGGAATGTTTTACAATAAACAACAGCATAGCCTTCTGAGCAGGGTGATGAGATCCCCAGCCACCCTCTCCTTCCTGCACCACCACGCCACGCACATTTCCACCTGCTCGTCACCTAGCCCCCATCTGTGTTACCCGATGGCTGTCAGCGACCCAGGACCTGCATTCACCCTGTCCCCGTTTACTTCACGGTGGCCTGAAAGTGCAAGAAAAACGAGCTAGGCTGGAGATATTATCATCATGTATTATTCTAACTTGTTATTGTTCATGGCTCACTGTGCCGAAGCTATACATAAAACCCCAATTGGATGTGTAGCAGCAAAAGTCATCAAACCTTTAGGCCTCTGCACCCTCTGCAGCCCGAGGAATCCCCTGGGGGTCTCAGAAGGGCCCCTGTTCATGGAGGGGAGCCAGCATATTTATCTACTGACAGAAGAGGGGAGTCAAAGTAGGCCAGATGTCCACCAAAAACCCCAGAATGGCTTTGCACACAGTTACACCTCAAGGGGCTTCTAAAACTAGAAGGCACTGTGCAGCCATCTAGCACACTATCACAAACATAGCACAGAACATTTGACTCAAGTAATGTGTGGCACAATTCATTTTTTTCAGTTTTTAATTTTTCTAGAACTGGTGTTTGAACCCAGATCTTGCACTTGGCTAGGCAGGCACTCTACCACTTGAACCATACCCCTAACCCTTTTTTTGGTTTTATTCTTTTATGCTTAAGTGGTCCTGGACTGTGATACTCCTATTTTTACTTTCTATACAGCATGGACAGGAGCAGGTGGGCTTCACTTCACAAATAGTCAAGAAAATTAACAGAAGATTTATACATTATTTTTTAACCTATCGGCTTACAATTTTTCCAAAGGTTCAAATCCTCATCTACAACACCAACATGAAAACATACTTTATGTGAAGAATTATAAACCAGTGCAATATTGGAGGAGGTGATTCAGGGTATATCTCAAGTGCCTCTCTACTCAGCAACTTTACCTCTAGAAATTTATCTTGAAGCTAAACAAATTTATAGAGAGGCAGCCATGATGGTAGTTGTTGTAACCTTATCTGTGACCAGGAGAAAGCAGCAAGAACTTCAACATTCAGCAACAGACCACATGGTACCTTAACAACTCTGAGGAAAAAGAACATTAAGATGAAGTTGAGATAAAGAGATATTATTTTTACCTTGCTATGGCAGGGAACAAAGTCCTTGCTAACAGTAATGATCACCTACTTGAAAAATAATCAATGCATGTGTGTACATTCACTAAATGCACTGCTCAGAAAGATAGTGAACAAAATGCTAACCAAATGCTATGTTGATATTACCAGTACAATTTTGTTTCCTTGGCCAATCTTTGTACATTTTTCCATAGTCAGCACATACCATGTGCATGCTCATTGCTGCACAATGACCAGAGTGGTAATATAATGGCCTGCAGGAATTATTAGGCCTTTGCCTTGTTCTATGAGCACTGGCACACTGGTTCTTATGGTAGAAGTCACCAAGCTTCCCATTAGTGAAAGAAGACTTGGCTTGCCACCGCCCAGAGAGACTCCTCCAGTGGGCTGATTACAGCTGCTATAGCAACAAGGGGAGGATGTGACATCACAGGATGATCCGGTGACTTTGTCGCCCCCGTCCCAATGCAGAACCCTGGATGCCAGCTGGGAACCCAGCAGGGACCTCATTAAAGGCATCTGCTCAGTAATTACTACAAGTTTCCCTTCATCATGCATCCAACTCTGAAAACAGCCTAGCCCAGGACTCCAACTCCTGATTCCAGGGGCCCTTAATCTTCCACTCCTGTAGAGCTCAGGCTGACAGCCACCAGGGACACAAGGTCAAGTCCAGCTGGGGTGGTAAATGCACGCTGACCCACAGGAACCAACAGAGAAGCTCCGTCTCTATAGCAATGTAGCATTTCCATTAGAGATAATTGAAAGAGCTTCCATCCTACCAGCAAGAAGGGCAAGCAACAGTGATTGCACAGGCTGCCCCAAATCCATGGCCGTGTTAGTGTGCATGCTGACCTTCCACAATGAATCCGCAAACCTGGGACACTATCCCATAGTGCTGGCACTGTCATGGTGCAGGGTGGGACCAGCTGCTAGAGTGGCAGTGGACAGTTAGTGAGTGACTCTGGCCACTGCCAAACAAGGTCTCCAGAGAGCATAAACCCAGATAAAAGCAAGGACAGGGTCAGGAAATCCCATGGGTCCTACTGGGCTTGTGGGCCTGGTCTACAAGCAAAGAGAAGCCACCAGATGGTTATTGAACTGGAGGAATAGAGAACCCTCAAGACTTGAGGCTGATTAGCTGGGTGGAGGTAGGCACACAGGAAAAGGAAGTAAAGAAGGCTCCCAAGTTTCTGGCTGAGAGGCCCCATCCTTCAGAATCATAGACTTGAGTCATTGCTCTATAACTAATCACCAACTTCTGTGAACCCTCATTTCACTTGGCATGGCTAAGGACTCCTCTGGTTCCTCCTGGCCATGGGAAGGGTGAGGAGGTAGCGTGGCCCCTGGAATTCAGCTCTCAGCTCACCGCCCTGAGGAGGGGCCACCAGCCACAGACATCCTTACCCCACTGGCTCAGTCCATCTGCCCAGTGGAGCTGATCATGGTGATCTCACGGGTCAGGGTTTGGATAGATCATCCATGCTGAGGTCTGAGGAAGTGTGTCACAAGTGGTCAAGCCTTGCAGTCAACATGGGGGCAACAGCCTGAAGAACAACTGCATAATCAATCCCCCAAAATGGCCTCCTTGAAACAGTCACGCAAAGCAGGCTCGCAGTCTCACAACTGGACTAAAGTCGGCATCTTGGAAGCCTTTTCCCTCTCAAGCAGTTGGCCTCGTGCATGGCTGTGATGAGACAGGAAAGTCTACCTTGTTGGGAAATCAGGCTTCCCTGGGGTCCTGCAATGGTCAGGCAGGAGCTGAGCTCTGCACCAGCCTGTACTTCCTGAGATGCTGGGGACTCCGTCAAGACTCGCCGACTTGACACAATTTGGAAGTCTAAAGTAACTTCCAACTGTTAATGGAAGGGAGTCATTAGACACAGGGGGACCCTCTGGGAAGTGGTAAACTAATGACTTTAGAATAGAAATGCATCCACTTTCCCACTCTGCCTAAATCCTACTGTGTTAATTTGGGCTGCCTGGACCCCATGGAAGTCAAGCCGTGTTATCTTTCTCCCAGATCCTCTCAGAGGGCAAAAACTTCCAAGGCTGGAGGGCCCTCTACTGTGTGAGTGCACATCCACAATTCCTCAGGTTTGGAATGCATGAAGGAGCTGGGGGTGGGGAGGAGGAGAAGAACTGGGAGTATTAACCCCTTACCATAGTCTCCTTGCCAGACAACAGGTCAGACTATATGTATTATTCCTACTTTACAAGATTCAGAAAAGTTAAAAAAAAAAAAAACCAGCTGGTACTGGTGGCTCACACCTGTAATCCTAGCTACTCAGGTGGCTGAGATCTGAGGATTACAGTTCAAAGCCAGCCCAGGCAGGAAAGTTTTTAGACTCTTATCTCCAGTTGACCACCAGAAAACTGAACATGGCTCAAGCCACTGTGGCTCAAGTAGTAGAGGACTAGCCTTGAGCAAAAGAGCTCAGGGACAGTACCCAGGCCTAGAGTTTAAGCCCTATGAACAACAACAAAAAGCAAACAAACAAACACTCATAATGATGAATACCAGAGTTCAACAACTCAACTTCTGGTTGATCTAAAAATAAAGGAGGAATATTTTTTTCCCACCATATATATCACAGTCTTTTGAGATGATCCAAGGACAAAAATAGCCAACCCATCAGACCCCACGCAGTATTCCAACCAGAAACACAGGAGAACGAAGCCAGGAAAGATCCCTGGGACAGAAAAGAACTGCATGCAAACCTTCACTCATTAGTTTGATCTTGGGTGAGTCACTTTTCCCTCATCTAATGTCAACTTGTGAAAACTGAATTACCCTGTCACTAGCTCATCTGTGGGGCTGATCACTGGGGACGTGTAGGTCTAGAGTGGCCCCCCACCCTCCCTG
Source organism: Dipodomys spectabilis (assembly GCF_019054845.1). NCBI lineage: Eukaryota > Metazoa > Chordata > Mammalia > Rodentia > Heteromyidae > Dipodomys > Dipodomys spectabilis. The sequence continues at coordinate 12,671,921 of NW_024870855.1, read as the reverse complement.
CCTTCCTTCTCAGAACCAGGGAGCCCCTGGGAGGCCCCTGGAGCTATCAAGGAGCACATGGAGCAGCAAGGAGACAAGTCAGTGATTCAAACATGGTTTGTTCTCATGAGCAGCAGTGACATGGCCCAACACAGCCAGAGCTGTGAGTGGGTCAGACTCTACCTAGCCACTATCGTCCTCCATCAAACAGAAACCATCTTCCATCCTCCAAGTCACTGGGCCTCGTGGGGGAGGCCTGGTTCTGTGGCCAACCTCCTCCACACCCCTGAGTCTGCTGGCTAGCCCCACAGGAAGGCACCACTAGGCTCTCACCAAAACAGCTGACACCAATTACCCAGCCCCAGCTGAGGAGAGGGAGGGACTCCACATCCCAGCCTGTTCAGAAATTCTACACTGAAATGAAGACAGCCTGGCAGCCACACCAACACTTGTCTAAGTGGCTGGTTGGGGAACGTGGGAGGGTGCGGGGAGCAAGCTGCTGGGCACCAGGCAGGGGAACAGCTGTGGGTCTGGGCATTTTGCCCATTCCCTGATTTCAGAGCCTCTCCATCATCAAAACCACCACCAGCTACTGACTGCCAGGCACCTAGAACATCCCTGAGCCTGCCCAACACCCCCACCAAGGTGATCAGAGTGACTATCACCATTCACCAGTGAGGGACCTGAGGCTCAGAATGGCGAATGCAAGTCCCATGACCTCAATAGCAGGAAGAACTAGAGTTGGGTCTGGAACCCAGGGCTTCTTGATCACATTTCTCTCCAAATGGCATCCATCCTGGCTGAGGTGAGCTCACAAACCATCAAGGACCTGGCAGTTATTGGCACCAGCTTTACTAAACTATCATAGGTCGAGACACATCCTGAAAGACCACCCTTGGGGTACGTAGAGACCCAACAAGAATCCAGCATGGCAGAACACAGGCCCCAAGAGACATTATGTCTGGTAGGAAACTCCAATGTGGACCATTGAAAGCCAGAGGAGCAAGGCTGCCCTCACAGATTTTCAAGAACAATATACAGCAATCTCTTATGAGCCAGGACTCAGAGCTGGTTTTGTTGTTGTTTTCATGTTAATAACATCAGGAAAACTTGTTGTAAGTAATAATAACAAGCCGGAGCAGTGGCTCACACCTGTAATCCTAACTACTCAGGAGGCTGAGATCTGACGATCACAGTTCAAAGCCAGCCTGGGCAGGAAAGTCCATAAGACACTTATCTCCAATAAACCACCAGAAAACCGGAAGTGGCACTGTGGTTCAAATGGTAGAGCATTAGCCTTGAGCTGAAGAGCTGAGGGACAGCGCCCAGGCCCAGAGTTCAAGCCCCATGATGGAACAATAATAATAAAATAATAATAATAATAAACAAGTATCACAAGTGATATAGAATGTACTGTGTCCCCTGTGTAGTTCTGAATACTTGCTTAATCTAACATCCTGGGAAGTGAGGAAGTATAATTATCTCCATTTAACAGATGAGCACACTGAAACACAGAGAAACTAAGTAGCATGTCCAGGATCACACAACTACTATTAACTTCAAAGCAATAACTAGGCCAAGGTAGCAAGCTCCAGAATCCATGCTCCCAAAACCCAGCAAGCCATTGCCAAGCAGGACCCAGGCTTGGACTGCCATACTACTCCTGTTCTTGCCTTTAATCTTTGTAACAACCAAATCTACTACCAAAAGTTGAAGTCATGACAAGAGTCTAGAGCTGAGCCTGTAGGCAAGTAGAAAATCTAGGAAATCTCTTCCCTGCCCCATTTCCCAGGGAAGTCTGTTCCAGAACCAGATAAAATCCCCAGACAGCTAGCTACACACAAACCAGCCTCCGTTCTTTCTTGAATCTAACTTGGTGGTGATCAGACTTCACTGTGAATGTAAAAACAGCAAATTCGTATTCACGAGGCCCGATGTGCTTGACTCAAGAATCATCTTGGCTCTGATTTCATCATTAATCTTCCCTGTAGCTTCCTTCCCCTTTTCTCTGAACTTGGCAATGGTCTGTCACCATCACCAACCCTGGCCACTCTCTGTGGCCATCAAGACTAAAAGTTCATCTCCTTCCAAAGTGACAAAAGCCTCAGAGATTTTTTTCCCAGCTAGTTCATGACAGATGGAGAAGCATGAGCAACTCATTCAAAATGAAGGACACTAACACCCCTGTGGATTCTGAATCTTCTGTCTCCCCTGAACATGTACACTGCCAAGATTTCTTCCTGGTACTTGTCTTTCCACAGTTCCTCCTGAACTTAGTAAACAGCAAATGTTTGTGTGTGTGTGTGTGTGTGTGTGTGTGTGTGGTGTGTGTGTGTGTGTGTGTGCACACGCGTGCTCGGAGCCTGGGAGCTGTCCCGGAAGTTCCTTTGCTCAAGACTAATACTCTATCACTTGAGCCACAGCTCTACTTCCAGAAATGTTTCTCAACCAACACACCAGCTATCAACTTTTCTTATCTTCCCCCTTTCCAGCCTGGCACTAACCCACGTGAGCCATACCTTCACTTTTAGCTTTTTTGCTGGTAATTGGAGATAAGGGTCAGATTTTTCTGTAAGGCTGGCTTCGAACGTAGACGCTCAGATCTCAGCCTCCTGAATAGCTACGATTCCAGCTGTGAGTCACCAGAGCTCAAGCTAACAATTTCGAATGTCTCAATGTCCCAGTCCCTACCCTCCCCGCTAAAATTGTCATGGGTCCTAGACATGTCAGCCTTTATGGACCCCTTCCCCATGAAAAACTTTTAAATGTGTTTTAGTATTGCATTGGTACTCATTGCCTTACTCATGTAACTGTAACCCCTCTGTACAGTATTTTTACAATGAAAACATATAAAAATACATTATGCTTTGCTGTTTTGTTCTTCCTGGTAGGAGCACCTGAGCTGAGGCCTCATTTCCTATAAAACTTTTCTGGTACTGGTGGCGCCGTGCAGCACAAGGCTCTAGAGCCTCTTCATCTCGCTCAGCTGAAACCCTACTAAGGTTTGGCTTAACCTAAAAGCCTATTTTTCTAATTATAAAAGAAAGTAAAATATTTTCATAGGTTCCGAAATACATTGCGCAATCTGCAGGCTGGGCCTCCCATAAATGCTACCCATAGATCTCATCTGACGTCACTGCCCACAGATCCCATCTGACGTCACTATCCCCGCAAGTAGGTACTATTTTATCCTGCTAGTATCATCTGACTACATGATATCCTACAGCATGATCTGACATTTTGAGAGAGAACACATTCACCTAACTTTATGCTATTGTAATGATTCTATTTTATCATTAGCTATCTTCATCCCTTATGGTGACTAAGCTATAAATCAAATCTCATCATAAATATGGTGTATAGGATCTGATTTGGAGCACACCCTCTATGGATGAGAGCCCTGTTGTATTTTTATCTCAGATCTTTATTTTTGTCGCTCATTATTCTCCATGGCCAGGTATAAAAAGGTCCAAAGGTCTTGCCTGTACTTGGACATGCAGGCAGATAAAGATGAGACACTCAGCCCAGAGGACTGAGAGAGTCCGAAAACATACACGTGCCGTCAAAGGCCAGGGGCATCGGTATGTGCTGGAGTGAGGGCCACATCCTTGGTGCTGGCAGCCAAGTCCCCCTGGCCTCAGGCATCCACAGAGCTCTGCCCATCCTCCAGATGGCCTCTGGGAAAAGTATCCACAGCAGTCCCCTTCCCTCAGCCTGGAAGGGGGACAGGGAGCCCTCCCTCCTGGCCCTTGGCGTTGAGACACCTGTCTAGGGAACCTTATTTTTCCTCCTCTGGGACAATCTAAGGAATGAAACACACGCAGGCAAGGCAGTTGCTACAGGACACGAATGGCTCCATTAATGACACCTCTTCCGAACAGGACTGGCATTTTCTACGCCACCACCACTGTCTTGAGAGAAGTAGGGGCTGCATCCCACCACCCTCCTGTCCTCCACACTGCAGCCCCAAATTCTCTGGACAGAAGAGAGGGAAAACCAGCAGAGCTCCACTCCCATCTTAGAAAGGAGAATCACAACACAAGTGGTGTTTTTGCACACAGTCTACCCTGGGGGTGAGGAGAGGGTATTTAGGGTTCAAGCCACCTGAGCAAGAAAACAAGAGGCTGTGAATCAACTCACTAGCAACCCCATAGGAAGAACACTGGGAAGGTTCTCTGAAAAAAACAAGATAGTACTCCGCACATCTCCACTCACCTCCTATTCAAATGTACATTCACCCCACCCCAGCACAGGGGGACATCAAGACCCAGCCTTCACTGCAGGCCCTAGCCACACTAGAGATGTCCTGCACATGGAAGCCGAGCCAAGTTCTTCTGGTGTATGGAACAAATTCATTTGTTCCGGAACTGACCACATACCCATCTCGTGACCTGAGAAATTCATACAAAGAAAAGCCAAAGTCACCTGCCCTGAGGGAGACCAGAACCAGAAGCCTCATGGCAACCAGGCCAAGGAGCCTGTTTCTCTGCCCATCTTCCTCCAGGCACAGGGCCGGCCCTGCTAAGGCACTTGTCTCTGCTCTTTCTGGTCTCACTCACTGGGCTGCTCCAAAAATCTGAGGACCCCTGAGGTCTCTTTTCACTGAGGTGATGAGCTGTCTGTCCCAAAGCTCCCACAGAAACAACCCCCACTGTGGAGTGGGGGGAATCCCTGGATGATGGCCAGCACAGATGTGGTTTGAACCTGCTCCTGCCACTTCCTTCTGATGTGAGTTACCTCCTCTCAGTCTTGGGGTGCCTATTTCTGAATGAGGTCAGAATGGTTGCCTTTCCCAATTAGCGAAAGAGATGAGCAAGCCCGGGGACATGGTGCCCGGCACCACCCGCCCGTTCCACCAGGGCCGATCATTCTCAGGAGAGCCCAGCCAGGTGCTGCCTGCAAACCCAGTCAGGGATGCAAGGTTCAGGGGCTCCAGACTTCCATGGAAAGGGTCCCTGGTGGAATTGCCCCGTGGTGGCATTGGTGGAGCTGTCCCACATAGGGTGTCCCAGGACAGGGTACCCTTGGGATACGGGTCACTCCTCACTGGGAAGGGCTGGCCTTCTTAAGGTCCTGACCTCTGCTCACCTATTTGAGGCTGTCTCTAGGTCCCCTTTACCTTGGTGGCCCTTAAAGATGCCCCATGGCTGTCCAGATGTCCCTGGGGATGTCACTCCTGAGGGACAGGACTGGTCAGGAGCCTCCAAGGAGAGTGTGCTTAGGACCTGGAGCTGGATCACCCCACCACCACCTACCTCCATTGAGACCCCCCCCCTTATCTGCATAGGCCCTCCTCTGGAAGATTCTCAGGTCTCCCCAGGAGTATACAAAGAAAGGAGATCTGGGACTACAGGACCTCCTCATGTTGCTTTGCCACAGAGCACTAGGCACCTGTCCACCTGCCCATCCTGTACCCACAGCTGCCAGGACAGATGTGGAGTCAACAGGAGTCCTTACTGCCGGCCTTATACCCAGTCTGCAAGGACAGGAGTCCTCCTGCTTAGAAGAGAGATTTGTTCCAAACACATCTCATAGTGCTTGCAAGTGTGTGCAAGTTCCATATGCATGTGCATACAGACACACACATGTAGATGTGTACTATACACACATGTATAGGTGTATGCATGTATGTGTGTATCCATATATACACATACACACATCTACATATGTCTATGAATATGAGTATTATTTAATTATATGATATGTTCATTAATGTACTCATCATGATTACATGGAATGCATAATATATCAGCGAGATTAAGAGTTCTTGGAAATTAGTAAATGATGAAGCCTACCCACCCCACCCCCCAGACAGTAAACATAGTTGAAAAAGAAATAGAAAAGCAGTTTTATGAAAGAGGTGAAATGATGTGTGGGACCTCTGAGACCCAGCTATCCACCTCCAACCTTGTTTTAAATGATGGTGGCCAGCACTGAGAAGGGTGAGTAACTTGACAGGCTACAGTTCCTAAAACTGTAGATGCTAGAGCTGGGGGCATGGTTCAAGTGGTAGAGTGCCTGCCTAGCAATCACCGATCTCACTCACACACTTATACAGAAACACACATACATACACATACACACGGTATTTGTATATAAAGGTACAGAATATTCTGGAACTAATCAGTAATAGCTAAGTATTCATGGATGCATTCAGGGATTTCAATATTTATCATTGCTCATTATGGTAAAAATGAAAGGCCTAAGTACCAACAATAGGAGATTGATTAAATACCTTATTATAGCAGGAAGCAAAGCTAATGAGATATCATTAATCACCATGATTGATTTTTTTGCCCCCCCCAAATGTATTTATGCAGAAATACTAATGGTTAGCATTGAGTTAGAAAATTAGTGATTTTCTTTTTGATTACTTGTATTTTCCACAATGACTATATTAGCCTAAAGTAATTCTGCTTTGTAAAATGGTTCTGTGCTCAACTCACCTCACCCCAACGGTTGAAAATTCTCTGAACACAGGGCTTAAAACCCCCATTTGTCTCCCTAATTTCCCATCTATTGGCTTAGTGCCTTAAATGATTGCCACCATTACACTGGACTGAAAGTTTGCCACATGCATGCATCTTACTACATTGTATTTTTTTCAGTAAGATTGAATAGGCATTCCTTGAAGGGTGGGGTGAAGGAGGAAGGGCAGAATGAAAAACCTGGCAGCTGTTTATAAGTGATCAACTCCCTTGGGGTCCCTTTGACCAGCAGCAAGTGCCACCTGCAGCCCCTCTCTTCTGAAGGGAGGGAGGGGTCCTCAGAGGAGGATGGCCCCACTTTTTAGAAAACACACTTTGAGGAAGATACGACTGGAAGAAACTACCTAAGAAAACCTAAAATACATATCTGAAATTTTTCCTTCCAGAGCCAAGAAAACCAATACAATGTTCTTGTGTGTGTGTGTGTGTCTGTGTCTGTGTGTCTGTGTCTGTGTCTGTGTCTGTGTGTGCAGGTCCTAGACCTTGATCTCAGGGCCTAGGCACTGTCCCTGAGCTTTTTCCTTCAAGCCTAATGCTCTACCACTTGAGCCACAGCTCCACTTTTGGCTTTTTGGTAGTTAATTGGAGCTAAGAGTCTCACAGATTTTCCTGCCAGGCCTGCCTTCTAAAGGAATCCTCAGATCTCAGCCTCCTGAGTAGCTAGAGTTACAGGCGTGAGCCACCTGTGTCAGCTAAAATGACCTTTGAATGAAATACATTTGCTCTTGGCAAGTCTTTACTCATCTTTACTTGGCTGGAGGGTGAGAGATGAAGTTACCTAGAATCAGACTCAAGAAATTCGCGGTGGGAAGAGAACTGCCCGCAGGTGTGGACCAGGAAGTTCAGACAGGGCAGGAGCTCTGCTGGGAAGCTCTCAGGATACCATCCAATGGGGCCTTGGCCCAGACAGAGTTAGGGAGAGGCAAGTGATACCAGCACATGAAGGCAGACAAGATTGCAGGCTTGGCCTGGGCAAAGTCTGAGGGTGTAAGTCACTGTCTTTGGGGAAGTAAGGGGGTGCAGCCCATGCCCAGGGTTCTAGGACCACCTCATTAGAAGCAAAAGTGGCCCAGGTGGAGCTGCCCATCCTCTGTTTTCCTTGCCTGCCACTCCCACTACTGCAAACCTACCAAGAAGCAAAGAAACCTTCACCCTGTTTCCCAAGGCTTAGGAGGACCCTGAGAGCTAGGCTCCTGAGTGCCCCCAAAGTGCCAAAGAGCTCCCTTGGCCTCCAAGGCCGGGTGTAAGCAGAGGAAGTGGGGTTCAAGGCCTGGTGATGAGGGTTTTTACTGAGTACTCTCTGCTTCCGGTGGAGCTTGGGGCAGGAGGGCCTGGGAGCCCCAGAGCAAGGGGGGGAAAGGAGACTTCACCACACAGCGCAGCTTTTACTCAAGTATTTGGGTTACCCAGGTTTTGTCCCTGCCCCCCTGCCTTGCTGTCTCCCCGGGACTCAATGCTCCCCTTCCTCTAAGTCATTGTCCTGTGTCTCCTGGTCTGTCATGCTGTCTCTACCTCTGGATTTCTGCCTTGGGGTCTTCTTGTCACTTTCTGTCGCGCCTCCCTCCGTATTCCTACCCTCCTCTCACCACAGCGAGGAAGGGGTGGCGCAGAACACCTGGTCCAGCGGGGTGCCCAGCTAGGGTTGCCCAGAGGGCAGGCGGGCATGGATCCCCTCCTCCGGGACCCCCATCCACCCTCTCCCGCTTAAGCCATAGCGCTCCTAAGCCCGGAGCCGGGCGGAAGTTCTCACCGATGGTGAAGCTGTAGCCATCGATGCTGAACGTGGCGCTCCGGCACTTCTTGAAGCCCTCCTTCCTGCTGCTAGCGTCGCTCATGGCTGGGCCGGCGGGTCCGAGTTCGGATCAGGGAGCTCCGGGCGCGTCCCGATCCCCGGGCTCCGTGCGCCTCTCCCCGCGCGCCCCGATCCCGGTCCCGGTCCCTGGCGCACTGTGCCCGCAGTGACAGCAGCGGAGCGCGGGCCTCGGCAGGGACGTCAAGGAGCCATAATAGCCATGGCCGGCACGTTCGGAGGGGAGCGGAGGTGCTCGGGGCGCGGGAACGCAGCGAGGCCCCCGTGGGTGCGGGTGGGGAGGCGGCGGCCCGGCCTCGCTACTCCCCCAGAGCCTCCGCAGCCCGCGCACTGTTTTCCATCCCCGCCTCGCCCTGGCGTCTTCGGGAACCCCGGGGGAGCGGCTGGGATTCGGTGGCGCCCTGCTTCCTCTAGCTAGGCGCGGAGCTCCCCCCAGCACCGCCCGCGCCACCACGGAAAGCAAACTGCGCCGCGCCGCCAAAGTTTACTCCAAACAAGGAAGGCAAGGAAGTGGCCACCAGGGACACGCGCGCACACAGACATACACACGCGCGCACACATACACCACTCGCATGCACACGCATACATAGACACGTATCCACACATGCACATACATGCATGCACATACACACCACACAATGCACACGCCCATTCATGCGCATGCATGCTTGTGCAACTCAGTTGCTCTGCTTGTCCCAGGAGCGACCAGTTCCCTGAGAATTGGGATTTTCCCAATATGAATTTGGGAAGGGACGAAAGGTACTGTGGCTCCTATAGGTAAGGCTTTAGTGACAGAAATGGAAACGGAGGCTAACAGGGCCTGAGGATGTGCTTTAACCAGGCGTGGCAGCATTTAGGCACAGAAGCTTCACCCCCAGATCTGTCAGTGATCTTTGTCATGGCAGAAGTTAGGAGGGCATGCACTGGGGTGGCCTATGTAAAAATGGACCAGAGCCACAGCCCACTGTGGAGTATGCAATGAGGTGCAATGTCTAAGCGATCAAACAGTGCAAAGAAATCAGCCTCCTTTATCATTTGCCCATGGTAAGAATTGAGCAGACGCCAGTGGGTCATGCCTGTCATCCTAGCTACTCAGGAGGCTGAGATCTGAGTTCAAAGCCAGCCCGGGCAGGAAAGGTTGAGAGACTCCCCACTGCTGCACCAGCTGCTTCTCCAGGTTCACGATGTCTACTGCAATCATATCTGCTACTTTCTGTCACAACCTCTAGTTTTATGGGAGAATTATAGGTAACATTGTTACCTATTGCATATTTTGGTATATACTTTTATTATCCTTTTTTTTGGGGGGGGGGGGGTCCGGTCATGGGGCCTGAACTCTGGGCCTGGGCGCTGTTCCTCAGCTCTTCAGCTCAAGGCTAGCACTCTACCACTTGAGCCACAGCACCACTTTCGGCTTTTTTTTCTTTTTGCTTATGTGGTGCTAGGGAATCGAACCCAGGGCCTCATGCATGCAAAGCAAGCACTCTACCACTGAGCCACCTTCCCAGCCCCTACTTTTATTATCCTTAAGTGCATGGAGTTGCCATTTAACAAAGAAGTTTATGAATGTAATAAATATATCTCAATCAATGTCACCCTTTTCAATGTCCTCGCCCATCCCTCCCCTACCCACTCCTTCCCTCACTTTTTTTTATTTTAATTTTATTGTCAAGCTGACGTACAGAGGGGTTATAGTTACATAAGTAAGGTAATGAGTACCTTTCTTGTCAAACTTGTTACCCCCTCCCTCATTTTTCACCCTCCTTCCCTCCCCCATTTCCCCAAGTTGTAAAGATCATTTCCAACATATGGTCTTATGAGTATTGCTGTTACAGAGGTGCCACTTTGTCCTTGGTCTCGCCATTTTGTTGTTCCTTTCCCTTCCCTAGTTCAGATAAATGTATATATAATACCTAGGGTACCAAAATCCAATACAGTGACAACAGGGGATAAACCATAGGCGGGACTAACATCAGGAATTTTTTTCTTCACTTGACTGAAAGTAAAGTGTGGTAATTAAACACTCTTCACTAAAAAGCTTCTTGGAATATAATTGATAAAAATAATAACAGTGTGATCACTTATCTGTCCCCTAAGTCTGGTAAAAATAACTTGCCTGAACAATTAGAACTGTTTTTAAACTGCTTCTCCTCAGAACCATTATCTCGCCTGGTTTTAGAGATTCCACACCTACAGAACCACGAAACGCTTTGCTTCACAACTCAACAGCCTTCTCCACACAGGTTTCTTCCACCACACCCGCGAGCCTCAGTGCTAGCATTACATAAGCCCAGGAAAAGGGGCTGTGTGCCTTCCTCAGGGAAGCCTGTGAAGGAAGAAAATAGGACATGACAATCGGGCAGCTGTGCTAATGCTGTGCTCTCACAGACAGAGCAGACATGGGCAATGGCATGTCTGCAGGGCAGAGTTGCCTTTAACCTGGCTCTCCGGAGGCTGTGAGCTAAGGATGTCTATTAGTTATCGGAAATAATTCCAGAAAAGAATACTTCATGACACATTAAAACTATACAAGTCAGCTTGGCACCAGGGTCTCACATCTGTATTCCTAGCTACTCAGGAGGCTGAGATCTGAGAATCACAGTTCAAAGCCAAAGGAAAGTTCTCATCTCTAGTACACTACCAAAATGCCAGAAGTGGAGTTGTGGCTCAGGTAGTAGAGTGTTAGCCTTGAGAATTTAAAAAAAAGGGAGCAGCACCCACGGCCTGAGTTTAAGCCCCAGGACCAGTCCGGGGTGGGGACGGGGAAGAACCTATAGGAGCCAGACATCAGTGACTCACACTTGTAATCCTAGCTACTTAGGAGGCTGAGATTTGAGAATCATCATTCAAAGATAGCCTGGGTAGAAAAGCCTGTGAGATTTTTGTCTCCAATTAATGGGCAAAAAGCCCCAAATGCAGATGTAATTCAAATGGAAGAGCTCCATCCTTGAGCAAAAAAGAAAAGAGAGAGCATCCTGGCCCTAAGTTTAAGTCCCAATACTGGCATCTTGACAAAGAAGATAGGAATGGTATCGGCATACACCTTTGCTGTAAGGAAGGACAGAAGCAGGAGGATTGTAGTCAGACCTTCCAAGTGGAACTCTCCATATTCTCCTATCTTCCACCATCTTTGACCACCTGCCTCTACCTTCCTCCACTTTCTTCCTTCTTCCTCCACCTTCCTCCTTCTTCTTCCTTCTTCCTCCACCTTCCTCCTCCTTCCTCTACCTTCCTCCACTTTCCACCATCTTCTACCAACTTCCTCCATCTTCCTCCATCTTCCACCATCTTCTACCAACTTCCTCTGCCTTCCTCTACCTTCTTCCAGCTTCCAGATTCCTCTTCCTTCCTCCATCTTCCCTTCACCTTCCACCATCTTCTATCAGCTTCCTCCACTTTCCTCCAACTTCCTCCATCTTCTTCCATCTTCCTTTCTCCTCCAGGGGTTCCCTTGGGGCATGGGTCAGGGAGCATAGCTTCTTACCACCCCCCTTCTTAGGACAGCCTCAACCTTGCTGACCTCAACCTCACGAGGAGTCTCCCAGCTGACTCCTTGATGTTCCAGGACATTCCTTGGAGGGAACCACCAGGGTGAGAGTTTTTGCTGGGCAGAGTCCACGTGGAGCTCCATGAAGAGTGGAAAGGGCTTTCTCCCCAGGGAAGCAGCTCCATGCCAGGACCCACACAGTGAAGGGTGAGTGTGACAGGCCAAGGTCCCTGTCCCCCAGCCTCTCACAATCAGATATTGCTGGTCTTCTCCCTTCACCTTCAACACTGTCCCCTCCACAATGGTCCTTCCAAATGCCCTATTATCCGATCTGAACTGCAGATCACTACCGCTCCTTCTGACTTCTCATCTACACAGCCACTACCTCTGGCAAAGCCTCAGTGTCAATGTGGGTGACACCGTCCCCCATCTCTAGGGCAGCCTCTGACAGGAGCCTACTGCCCCCTCTACCTCCCAGCCAGTCAGCCTTCCTACTCCAAGCCACTACCAAACAGCCAGAGAAACCTAAAATACAAATCAAGCCATGTCCTCCTCTGCCTAAAACCCCTCGCCCCTCCTCATCTGCCTAGAGAACATTTAGAATAACGCAACAGACCACCCCCCCCCCTCCACACACACACACACACTATCCCGTGCTGTCTCCTGTGGCCCCATATCACATGAGGGCAGTGAGGAGAGGCCAGCGAGGAATGGCTGGGTGCATGTTCTCCCCCAAGCTGGGGAGTAGGAGTTGTCAGGAAGGAAGCTGGAAAGCACTAGCCACTGAAGGCAAGCCCACGGGCCCTTGGGCCCATGGCACCCAGGGCTCCTTCCCCTGGGGCCATCAGGAGCCAGTGACAATGTGCTGGGCTTCCCTGCCTCATTCCTGGCTCATTTCAAAGGCTCAATTTGAACCAACTCTACAACTCCCCTCACAGCAGACTTCCCAGAGTGACTCCAACATGGTGTGCTTACTAGGGAGCAGGAGGAAACCATACTAACATTCGTTGAACACCTACTATTGCAAACCTTTTTAGTGGTTTGTTCAGCTAAACTCTCTAGCAAATACATAGTTCAGTATCTAACCATGACAATGGCTTATTTCCTGCTCCTCACAGAGCTGACATGGATGGAAGGCAGGTAAAGAACTAAGTTTTTAATCCTATAGAATTCCTCAAGGAGTGAGCCTCCCTCCATCTGGAAACCCCCCAATCCAAGGGTCTCTGAACCTTCCCTTGGTTCCTCTCCAGTATCTATCACCTGGCAGGGGACTGATGAGAAAAAAGGTCGAGGGCCATAAAGAATTTTAGGGACAAGGTATAGAAGATACACACATGCCCTTTTGCCACATTCCCTTATCCAGAAATTAGTCAAGTGTCCCATCCATCCTCAAGGCTGTCTGGAAAAGGAAGTCCTGAGAGGAAAAGAAGGTGTGGTAAGCACTGAGCCTTTAAAACTCTATTCCCTCCCATTGTATTTAACTCAGCTTGATCTCCAACTCACCAGGTAGAAATGTTATTTATTTTTTATCTTTAAGTAGTTGTGCAGAGGAGTTTCATTATAAAAAATGGAGTTTTAACAGAATGATAATCTGTCTACAAACTGGATTTTATCCTTTTGATCTTAAGTCCAAACACATAGAACCAAAGTCCCTGAACCCCCACCAAGAGAGAAATCAGGGCCTACTTTCTACAGAAAGAACATCACCTTTCTTGTGATCTCTTGCTGGTAAAGGTTTAAAAGTTATTTTAACACTATGTTATAATGCAGGATTCAGAAAGTAAACCAAAAATGTAATTTAGTAGCTGATCAAGGCACCCTCTTTTGATATATGATTTCTTCTTTTCTGTAACTAGAACACATAACCACATAGAAATACAGCAGTGCCAAGGTGTGAAACACAAAGTGTATACAGAATTTCCACAGTCTTTAGTTTGCCAGCAAATTTCACCTCATCAAGAATGTTGAAAGGGGTGACATTAACCAAGATGCATTGAATTCACAAACTACTTTATAGAATGGCAACACTTTTGTGCAATTACTTAAAGATAACTTAAATTTTTCTTTTTCATTTGCCCCATCAAAGATGCTTGGTAAAGATCTCGGAACAAGGGACTGGAATAAATACGGAGGATCCAAGGTTACAACTTGCACAGTGATCAGTCCCAGGTGGGTGCCTGGTTACAGGCAAAGTTGGCACATACTGGCATCCAGGCATGGAGAAGGGTACCTACTCAGGGCCCTGGTCTTGAGCCGGCCATGTGTACCAGGCTGTGTGCTAAGGACTTGTATATCTCATTCCAAATCCTCCTGTAACAAAAAAGGGGACTTGGGGTTAGATTTTTCACTATGGTGCTGAAATCCCCAGAGAAGGTAGCATGTCCCGGGGGGTAACCTTTGCAACAGAATTGTCAAGAGCAGCAAGGCCGAAACCAAGGAGAAGACTGGGGCAGCCCAGGGGATTCTGACACAAGGTGATTTAGAACAGAGATTCTCTTCTGTCAGCCATGCACTGGCAGCTAAACTCACCTAGGACTTTCCTCTAGCTTCATGATTCACTTCCAATCGGTTAACAAACATGTTCCTGATTATCAGAAAACACGTACCCCCACACACACCCCACTTCTGTCTTGGATGTGGGTTGCCTAAGCAGGTTGGTATTTTGAAGAAAATGTCACAGAACAAAATGTTAAAGAAAGAGAACAAACTATGACGTAGGATGCAATAGTTTCAACTCTTTTTTCTCTTTTTTCTTCTTTATTTTTAATAATTTTTTATTGAGATTAAGTGATTACATAAATTTCACAAATTTCACAGTATCAACTATGTTTCTTAAAGTGCATTTAAGAAAGTTGGGATGAGATGTGTGCTGGTGGCTCACACCTTTAATCCCAGATACTCAGGAGGCTGAGATCCAGAGGATTTCAGTTCATGGCAAAGAAAGTCTATAAGATTCCATTCCAAAAGAGTCATCAAAGAGCAGACCTGGAGTCATGGCTCAAATAGTGGAATGCCATCCTAGTAAGCAAAGCCTAGCAAGGGTATACCTGAACTCAAACCCAGTACAACCAAAAAAGGAAGAAAGAAAGAAAAAAAGAAAGAAAGAAAGAAAGGAAGGAAGGAAGGAAGGAAGGAAGGAAGGAAGGAAGGAAGGAAGGAAGGAAGGAAGGAAGAAAGAAGGAAGGAGGAAGGGAGGGAGGGAGGGAGGGAGGAAGGAAGGAAGGAAGGAAGGAAGGAAGGAAGAAAGAAAGAGAGAGAGAGAGAGAGAGGGAGGGAGGGAGGGAGGGAGGGAGAGAAGGAGAGAGGGAGGGAGGAAAGAGGGGGGAAGGGAGGGAAGGAGAAATGGTAAGAAAAAGGCAAAGAAAGGAAGAAAGAACAAAGTGGGGGGGGGGGGGAGTAAGATGAGCAAGAGTGATAGAGTAAGCCAGGCACAAAAAGCTCCAATCTTTGGCTTCCCTTGGATCAGACAGGATCTAGGGATATGTGGGTGTGTTTTCATATTTGTTTTTATTTTGCCCTATTTAGTTTTTATTTTAATTAAATTGAAAAAAATTTAAAGAAAGAAAGGCAGGAAAGATGAAAGGGACGGAAAGGGTGCAAAGGTGATCGTACTCTGGTGCTGGGCTTCCCAGAGCAACTAGTTGAACCTGGTTCAGGCCTGGCCTGCATCCCAAGGCTTTTCATCCATGAACATGGCCCACACGTGGTTTCTTCATGCATATGTCCACTAAATTTTCCTCCATGCCTATCATCAGGAAAATATGCACATTGAAAGTTAGTTACTCATACAGAGACAGGAAGCTAAATTACCCATTGCACTAGATTTTGTTTAACACATTTTTTTTTAATTTTAGATAAGTATTACATAAGTTTCCCTGTGCCAGGTCAATGACCCATGTAAGTCTGCATTCTTACTGGACGTGAACCCCATGAGGGCTGCATTTGTTGGTTTTCTGGCATATTCCAAATGCTTTGTTGACCCTACATTGATAGCTAAAAATACATGCTGAATGCACAAATACATGGTATTCTGTTTCTCGTGGTCATTTTAACATTGGACAGAGGCCAGAGGTGGACCACTGACCTAACAGGCACAGGCCCTCAGTTTGGTCATAATTGCTCAAAGAATGGAAGAAAATCATTGCCTGCTATTTGTCTGATGGGAGATAAATAAATATTCAGACAATCTAAAGAGCTCAAAAACTAAACAAATAAAGGACAAATGATCCAATCAGTAAATCTGCAAATGAAAAGATCAATTTTCAAATGAAGAAATACAAAATGGCTAATAAATACATTTTAAAATGTTCAACTTATTTAGCCATCAGGAAAATACCACTCAAAACTATACTGAGGTGGGAAATGGTGGCTCACACTTGTCATCTTAGCTACTTGGGAGGCAGAGATCAAGAGGAAGGATCACAGTTCAATGTCAGACCCATCATATACCCCTTTCTCAACCCACAGCTGGAAGCAGCAACATTCACCTGTCATCCTAGCTATGAAGGAGGCTGCAAACAGAAGGATCGTGGTTCCAGCCCAGCCCAGGGATATGTGTGATCCCTTTTCAACCAATAGCGGGTGTGGTTCCATGCACTTGTCAACCCACCCATGATGGGAAATGAAAAAATAGGAGAATCAATGCTCCAGGCAGGAAGCTGGACATATCTCAAAAGTCACCAGTGTTTGCAGGGTGCCAGTGGCTCACACCTATAATTCTAGCTACTTAGGAGACTGAGATCTGAGGATCATAGGTCAAAGCCAGCCTGGACAAGAAAGTCTGTGAGAGTCTTTTTTTTTTTTTTTGGTCAGTTGTGGGGCTTGAACTGTGGGCCTTCTGTGCTGTCCCTCAGCTCATCAGCTCAAGGCTAGCACTCTACCTCTTGAGCCACAGTACAACTTCCTCTGTGAGACTCTTATCTCCAACTAATCACAGAAAAAGCCAGAAGTGGCGCTGTGGCTAAATGGTAGAGTGGTAGCCTTGAGCAAAAAGGAACTCAGGGACAGTGCCCAAGTCCAGAGTTTGAGCCCCAGGAACAGCAAAAAAAAGTCACCAGTGCAAAACAAAAAAAAAAAAAGACTGGTGGTGTAACTCAATGACAAAGCACTAACTCTGCCTAGCAAGTATGAAGCCCTAAGACAAACCCCAATACTGAAAAAGTTAGAAACCTACTACCCTCAAGGAAACAAACAACAAACACAAGCAAGGATAGGTTGGGAATGAAAATCAGTGTAACCACTGTGGAAACTGGTACTTCATGAAGTGTATTTAAAAAACTAAAACAAAACAAAAAACCTAAAACCAAAGCTGGGTGCTGGTGGCTCATGCCTATAATCCTAGCTGCTCAGGAGGCTGAGACCTAAGGATCATGGTTTGAAGCCAAACTGGGCAAGAAAGTCCGTGAGATTCTTATCTCCAATAAGCCATCAGAAAACTGGTAGTGACACTTGGCTCAAAGTGGTAGAGGGCTACCCTTGAACACAAAAGCTCAAGACAGCACCCAGGCCCTGAGTTCAAACCCCACAACAACAACAATAACAACAACAACAAAACTAAAATTAGAATTACCATATGAGTCTGCCATGCCAGTCCTTGGTATATAGCCAGAAAAATCAAAGTCAGCTCACCACAGAGAGATGTGCATGCCTGTTTATGCTGCACTATTTATAATAGCTCAGTTGTGGAACCAGCCTAGGTGCCCATCAATAGATGGATGGTTAAAGAAACTGTAAATATACACGAGAGTTTTATTCAGCCATGAGAAGAACAAAATTAAGCCATTTGCAAGGAAATAGAAGTGGAGATCATTAGGTTAAATGAAATTTACCAGCTTCACATGTTTTCTCTCATACATGAAAATCTAGCGGTGAGGGAGGACATGTAATGGGGGATGATTAGCAATGTGGACGGGGAAAGTAGGGAGTGATATGAGAAAGAGAAAGGAATGAGTATGTTCCAGGTCATTATATATACCTATGATACTGTCAATAAAACCCATGACTTTGTACAGTTGGCATACACAGTGTAATTTTTTTTAAAAAGTAACACAACAACCTTGTAAATCATGGCCATACTACAGTCATCAGGATACAAAGTGCTTGTTTGTGATTGATTGAGTGAAGAACTCACTGTTGTCCAGGGCCCCCAAGCAATTCATAAACACAAGACATCTTATCTGTGGGTATTTTCACCATAGAAGGTAAACTGGTGTCAAAAAGAAATAGATTACAGACTCATGTGGTTGATGATGTTCTAAGTGATGATCATTAATTACAAAATCTCTGGGGCTGGGAGGCGGGGGAGATCACAACATCTCCACATTGACAAATGACTGAAGTCTGAATCTTGAGCAAAGTTTTCCAGATGTTGATTACATTGCTGCCCCCAAAACTTTACCAGAAATTCCGACAGTGTATTAATCATGATAAAAGAAAGCAGTTATAGCTGACAGCAGGTGGGAGCAGTAATCACTTAAAGCTGTTATTGTGGAGTATTTAAGTTACCACAATGTACTCTTTCCTTGTGACAAACACTCACACATACCTTGGGAGCCACATCTTTAGCACCCACCATGCCTCCTAAGCTGACAAAGATCACCTCCTTTCCACATCCTGACTGTGAAGTCATCTCCCCAGACACACCATTCACACAGCCAGCACTCGACTCTGGATTATGGAATTCAGTGTAGCCACTGAAGGAAATCACAAGAAGCTAGAACTTCCCAGTGAGCTAGACATGCAGGACCACATATGAAAAATATCTGCAATGAAGGAGCTGGGAAGGTGGCCCAGTGGTAGAGCGCTTGCCTTGCATGCATGAGGCCCTGGGTTCGATTCCTCAGCACCACATAAGCACAAAAAAAATCTGCAATGTTCTTTGAGGTCAACTTGTGTTTTGCTGAGACATACACTGTGGCTGCGTGTTAGGGCTCAGAACACAATATCCTCTATTACAGACACTGTAGGCTGGTGTTGGGGCTCCCTCCTATTTCAGGGAGACGAAGCAACATTTCTCCCCGCTGTCCCTCCTTGTCCTCCCTGATCAAGTCAGAGAGTCTAGAATTCCTCTTCTCCTACCCTAGAAGCTGGAATCCCTTTTCCTCCAAGTCAGCCATAAAGCCTAATACTATCATGATAGCTTTCCTGGCCTTTCTGGGTAAGTAAAAGGGTTGGCCACAAAGAAATACAAACCTTCCTCCACCTGCCACTGTGTCAGACTTGAGTCATTTCAGCTCATGCTTTCCTGCTCCACAGTGAACCCAGCTGAGCCTTGGGGTAGGGGGGGGGAGGTTGAGCTCCTTTGTCCCCCTACCCACCACAAGTTGCCTCTGTCTCCGGAGGGGATTAGAGCTACAGGGAGCTTCACCTGGTGGGAAGAGAGGATCATAACCCACCCTTAAAGAAAAACAAAAAACAAAAACTCCTTTCATTTTTTTATTTGCTTTATCTTTAAATAGATGCATAAATGGGTTTTAATGCAACCTGTCGATTTTTGAGTACAATGCATCCTGGTCCATGTCACCCCCTTCCAGCCTTGTCCCAACTTCTTTTGTTTTTGTCAGTTGTGGGGCTTGAACTCTGGGCCTGGGTGCTGTCCCTCAGCTCTTTAGCTCAAGCCTAGCGCTCTACCACTTGAGCCACAGTGCCTCTCACCGTTTTCTGGTGGTTAATTGGAGATAAGAGTCTCATGGACTTTCCTGCCTGGGCTGGCTTTGAACGGCAAGCCTCGGATCTCAACCTCCTGAGTAGCTAGGATTTCAGGTGTGAGCCACTGGTGCCCGGCTTCTGCTCAACTCTTACCATGGGCAAATGATAAAGGAGGCTGAGTTCTTTGCTGTGCTTGATCGTTTAGGCATTGCACCTCATTGCACTCACCACCTCAGGCTGTGGCTCTGGTCGATTTTTCCAAAAGTCACCCAGTGCATGCCCAGCTTCTCCTTTTAAATAAAGCCCAGAGAAAGAGGGAAGCAGGGAAGAAACAGGTCCTAGAGAGCACCAATGAGATAGAGTTTTTTACATGCCTGTGTGTGCACGTGCATGCACACACGCACGAGAGCGCGCGCACACACACACACACACACACAGCTGTGTTTGGGGACTCCCACACACACACACATCCTGTGAACAGCTGTGCTTGGGCCCCACAAGGCCTGGAGCGAATTGGGCCTTGGCAGGATTCCACACCCCACAATTCGGGACTATCATGTCATAGAAAGAGAGGAGGCGTGCCAGGGACAGAGAAAATGGTAATGGGCCAGCAGGGTGTTCTCCAAGCTGCAGGCCCAACAGGAGAGATACCTCCCCTCTCCCACCCAGAATGCAGAGTTACCAGGGCAACAGGAAATGGGGAATCAGTAGGAATTAAAGCAAGAACTCAGCACATGGCAGCCAAGAGATGACCACATTGACCTGGATATCTTCCTACAAAAAGAGACACCAGAGTACCTACCTGAGGCTTTCTGTGTGGCCCAGGTGCCCACAGGAAAAGCAATACCACTCACTGGGCTCCCCATAGCCATGCAAGCACCCAGGACTCAGCCTGAGGCTCTAGGAGGGAGGACTAGATGGGTTAGGGCATATGGAGGCTCAGTTGCTTATGGACACAGCTATGCCAAGGGCAGAACCAGGAGGATCATCTTCAGGGCCTTGCAGGTCACCTGGCTCTGCCACACCCTGGAATTTCTCTCTGGTCTCCTCCAGTGCTCTATTCCCCAGAACCACTCTCCTCCCAGGGCCTGCCTGTGTGGGCAAAGAAGAAACATGGTCTGTGAACTTCTGAGTAGGCAAACACCATTGTCACCAGGCCCATGCATGCTGAGCTGGAGTCACTGTGCTCCCCAGAGTTGCATCCTTGACTCCTTTCAAACATGTCACATCCAGTATAACAAATGGACCTTCTCACGATGGCCACGGTACTGACTGTCATGTCATTCCCCGAGTACCTAGTAAGCAGTTCCTGAGCACCTACTAAGCCCCTTGGCCTGCTACACACTGCCCAGCTCCAGCTGCACCAAACCCACAGCCACACCCAGAAAGTCCATGCCATCATCTGTGAGGATACACTGGCCAGCATGGGGCACAGGGATGGTCACTCCAGGCCCGGGCCATGTACTGCCACATGACAACTCTGATTCACACCCACATCTGTCTTGTTCCAGAGGACATATGTTTAGAGCAGAGAGAGGAAGAAGAATAAATTTCAGAATGCAACCTTGATTCTTCTTGTACAACAATCTCACATCTCTTGCTTAAATCTACTCTTATAAGAGTAGACAAAGGAAATTTTTTTAACACACTGAGAAGAAAAGTCAAATTGACATGCTTTCTTGAGGCAGTACTTTCTCAGCACAGGAAAGGGCAGAGACTTTGAGTTGCCAAAAGACAGGAAAAGATGAATGCCTAAAAAAAGGTGAACCCAGCAAAATGACAGTGAAAGAGAAGAGAAATCAAAGGATCCAAATCGCCAGGTTGTTGCACAATCACATTTCAGTGGCTGGGGGAATATTACCATATTATGATCATTTTTCCAGCAGCATAAAATAGATGCCCCAGAGTTGCATCCTTGACTCCTTCAAGTGCCCCATTCAATCATTAAAACCTATTCTGTTACTAAAGCAAAACACACTTAGAACACTTCAGCACACACTGGGAAGGGAAGAAATGGAATTTTGAGAGCAGGTTTGCTCCTAGTGTGGGACAACATCAGCTTGATGCTAACCATTCTACAGTGGGTTTCTCTATTTAACAAATGGCTAACTCTGGGAGCACAGGGATCTTTCTATGAACACTCTCTAGCTCCACCTTACCAACCCTCAGAGGAGAGTTCCAAGCCCATCAGTGGTTCAAATTCTCTTAGAGAAGGAACTCTCCATCTCTGCATGTTTTGGAAGCACTGAGGTTTAAATGCAGGGTTTCACCTTGCTAAACAGGCATTCTGCTGGTGGAGCCAAATCTCCAGCCCTGTTTGCTCTGGTTATTTTTGAGACAGGGTCTCACTTTTTGACAAGGGCTGATCTGCTCTCTTTTCTGACATAGCTGGTATAACAGACAAGCACCAACATGCCTAGCTTTCTCTTCTGAGATGGGGGTCTCATAAACTTCTTGTCCTTTGTGCTAGCTTCGAACAGGTCCTCCTGACCTCTCCATCCAGTGAAGACAGGCACCAGCGGCACCCAGCTCCATTTGCATTTTTGCTCATATAATTAACATTTCACATGCATAGTAAAGGTATTAAATAGGCAGTATCTGGCATTCATGCATCCATCATTCCATTCATGCTCCATTTGCATAGGCAACGTGATAGGGGCTGAAGATAAAATACTTAGTAAAAATAGCTGGATCCACAGGGTGGCCATGAAAGGAAGGCATTGTTGTAGATGCTTGTGTGGGTGTTAACCTTGAGTCCTCTCCCTCCATGGACAATGTTCTGATGTCACCCCCATTCTCCTAACGAAGCAGACCAAGTGAGTGGGTTGCATGGCCGGGCTTGCTAAGACTGTAAGTAACAGAGTTTGCACCCAGATACCCTAGCCCTACAGCCCTGGAAATTAATCACTCTTTGATCTTCAACTGTCTTCCCTAGCTCACATTCAAGGAACTAATAGCTGAATAAAACAAGAACACACAAAGCTGTTTGTGAGCCCAGGCAGGGAGCCAGCACAGACTGAGAACGTCTAGAAAGAATTTACCAGGAAGGTACAGGGGTGAAAGATACTCTAAGCATTTTTTTTTGATAGCTTAGCAAGCTAGAGGGCTGGAGGTATACCTTGGTGATAGAACAGTTACCCAGCAAAGCAGAGTGACATAATTCATTCTTCTCTTAGTGCTACCTTCTATAAATCAATGGGTGGGGTAGGTTGGGACATAACCTAAAGAATAATTTTATCTTCCTGGGCTCACACACCATTGTGCTGTACGCCAGCAATCTTGGACAGGAAAAGCCAAAAGCAAAACAGAAACAGTGCCTAACTTGTCTTTGGTGGATTTTCATTGCCATTTTCCAAGGTCTAATTGCTTCTACCATGGCAGATTTCAAGCTACCGGGCAGAGAGCACAGTACTCAGAGTTGGCAAGAGAATCAATACATGTGGGCCCTCTGTGCAGACTTATGCTGGCACCAATCCACCACCACACAGTTACTTATAGTGAGAGTTGGAGTCTGAGAGCCAGGCTGGGGCATGTTCAAAGGATAGGGCACCAGTCTAGCAAACACAAGTCCCTGAGTTCAAAGCCCAATAATTCATTACTACCTAGAGAATTCATTGCTATGGAAATACCAAAAACTGAGATGAAGGACCCTGTGGACCAAGCGGGCTTGGGGAGGAAGAGCGGAGGTTCTGATCAGTAATCTACTCGAGTGATGTCCACGCAAACAACATCGCAATGATCAACAGGCAACTGTGGAGGCAAGTCTGAGATACAACTACAGCTATATATTCGGAAATTCTTGGCTCAGAGGAGCCATCTTGGTCTACAGGAGACAGGAACCACAGGACAGAAGGGATAAAATGGATCAGGTGATCCAAGCCTGTGCAGCTTTCCAACATCTAATCAACAGGATTTGGGGGTCCTGGAAGAATGAGGGCTTGGGGGCTGAGGGAAAGGGGAGGAAGCCCGGTGGAGCTGAGTGAGCTCACCTGAATTACTGTGTTATTTTGTGGATTGCAAGACTATGGGGGCAGGAGTGGCTGGGGCTCAAACCCAAGATCATCAAGCCACAAGGCAGGACCAGCCCTTTACCATCACCTTGTAAGATGAAGAGCCCCAGGGCACTGCAGCCATTGCCACCCATACCACCTCACACATGCGGATGATGAGAGGAAACGGAAGTTTTACTCTAGCACTCAACCTCCCTTTCTATCCCTTCCTGCTCTCTAAGAATCCCAGAACTCCACGCCCAATGCTTCTCCAGGCATTGCCTTATCTGGGACACACACACACACACACACACACACACCCGAGAAACCATGGTCACAGTAAACCAAAGTCATAGCTACAAAATTCATGTTGAGCATTATATTAAAACAATGTGGAAGAGACAATAGCAACAACAGCAAGATGGATATGTATTCAAACATCAAGTTTCTGGGTACTTTAGAAACTTTCTGGGGTCTAACACCCAGCATTTGGCTCTGTACCTGAGTTCAGGCTGTGGGATGTAGCTGGGTATGGGAGGTAGACATGGTGGAACCAATTGGGGTCATCTTTCTTCACACCTGTGTGTGTGTGTGTGTGAGAGAGAGAGAGAGAGAGAGACAGTGAGAGACAGAGAGGAGAGACAGAGACAGAGAGAGAGACAAAGAGAAACAAAAAGAGACAGAGAGACAGAGAGAGACAAACAGACACAGAGACAGAGAGAAAGACAGTGAGAGAGAGAGAGAGAGAGAGAGAGAGACGAGCATACAATGAGCAGTTCCTGAGCACACAAAATGAGCATGGGTGCCTTATCGGCACACCTGGCCTAGGTGTGCATGCTCAGAGCCACTGAATGGCCATTACAAGAGCCCAGAACTGATGTGAGAAGCAGGCCTGACCATCAGAAAGCTATGTGCCAAGTAATGGATGGGTCGCATGCACAGCAACCTGCCACTTACCTTCCCAGTGCCCTGGAGAATTGCCTCGACCTTTTCTGACTCAGTTTCTGCTCATTGGATTAGAAGACATACACCCTAAATTGTGAGGCTCAAGTAAGACTTATACAAAATAGTTTATGAGAACAGGCTTGGCAGAAGGAAGCCCCTAATGGGCTCTGGGAAGCTGAGCATGGAGGAGGTTGTGGGCCTTGTAGTTCCCCCATTTTAACATAAACACATTCATAGTTTGTTTCCTCCCGTGTTTAGTGAGGACTTCTGAACTTGCTTCATAGACAAAGAATTTTCAGGGAATGTTGAAAAACACCCAGGTCCTGTCATCACAGACAACGAAGCAGATATAGGCAGGAGGGTCTGAGGACCCTGACGCTTGGAATACCTTAAACAAATGCTTTTGTAGTGCCTTTGCTCATCCAAGGTAAGAACAGACTATTGGTTGATGGGATGAAAACAAGCCCATCGCCAGGCACCAGTGGCTCATGCTTATAATCCTAGCTACTCAGGAGGATGAGATCTGAGGACTGTGATTCAAAGCCAGCTGGGGCAGAAAAATCCGTGAGACTCTTATCTCCAGTAAACCACCAGAAAACTGGAAGTGGCACCGTGGCTCAAGTGATAGAGTGCTAGGCTTGAGCTCAAAAGCTGAGGACAGCAGCCCAGGCCCAGAGTTCAAACCCCACAACCAACCAAAAGAAAAGAAAAAAGAAAACAAGCCCATCTTCCCCTGTTCCCTCCCACTGCTACCAAAGGAGGAATAAGAATAAATGTTATAAATATTGGGAGAATGATGGGAAGGGTAACATGAATCAACTGTACTCACAAACTGACATGCTGCATTGAAACCCCTCTGAACAACTTCTGAAAGATAATTTTTTCAATAAATAATCAAAAAAAACACAAAGTCTTATTGCATATCCTGGTCAAATTTCTTTCAGTAAAACTAAACTACCTGCAAAGGCAGTCTATAACTTCCAAGAAGGAATAATTTCAGATGTGATTATCTAAATAAAGATCTGCATAGTAAATGCTCAGTTTACTTTTATGTCAAATATAAAAATGATTTTCCTAACATTGTATTTTTTTAACATGGTCCACTAACATCTTGTTCACATTTCTATTTGAAAACTGAAGTTTTTTTCTGTGTATTAGCATGTTGGTTAAATATAGCACAGGACATTTATACACAGGACTATTAAGATGTATCTATAAAATTTGCATTTTCTTTTTTGTTCCAGTCCTGGGACTTGAACTCAGGGCCTGGGAATTGTCCCTGAGCCTCTTTGTGCTCAAGGCTAGCACCTTACCACTTGAGCCACAGTACCACTTATGGCTTTTTTTTTTTTTGGCCTGCCTTCTTTTATTAAGAAAATGTTTTCGAGGGCTGGGAAGGTGGCTCAGTGGTAGAGCGCTTGCCTTGCGTGCATGAAGCCTTGGGTTTGATTCCTCAGCACCACATAAACAGAAAAAGCCAGAAGTGGCACTGTGGCTCAAGTGATAGAGTGCTAGCCTTGAGAGGCTCAGGGACAGTGCCCAGGCCCTGAGGATCAGACAAAACAGAAAGAAAAGAAAAGAAATGTTTTCAAGATTCAACTATCTTGTATCATATATCAGCATTCTGTTCTCTCATGGACCAATCATATTCTTTCATATGGGCATATTATCAGTCAATGGACATTTGGATTGGCTATCATGCTAAGTACTTCTAGCTTCTGGGTGGCTAACTGGAAATAGAGTCTCATGGACTTTCCCAGGCTTGCTTTAAACCATGATCCTCAGACCTCAGCCTCCTGGGTAGCTATATGAGCCACTGGTATCTACTTTCATTTTTTAATATACAAATAAAGCATTTTTATAGCCAGTCATAGTTGTGCACGCCTACAATTCCAGATCATGAGTCAGAGGCCAGCCCAGGCCAGGTTACCATGACACTATCTCAAATATCAAAATTTAAAAGAACTAAAGGGATGAGGTGGCAGAGCACTGAGGCCCTTGGTTCAATCCCCACTTCCATCGTGTGTGTGTGTGTGTGTGTGTGTGTGTGTGTGTGTGTATGTGTGTGTGTGTGTGCGCGCGCGCGCACGCTTACACATGCATAAAAGCGCAGAAGGTTAACAATTTAAAATGTTCCTGAGTTATTCTGAATGGTAAGACTATGGGAGATACAGTCTTTCTTTCTGCAAATATTTGTTTTCAAATTTTACTCTACAAATAATGGTTACCACGCTGGAAAGGCAGCTCAGTGGTGGAGCACTTGCCTTGCATGCATGAGGTCCTGGGTTTGATTCCTCAGCACCACATAAGCAGGAAAAAAAAAAGCCAAAGTGGCTCTGTGGCTCAAGTGGTAGAGCGCTAGCCTTGAGCTGAAGAGCTGAGGGACAGCGCCCAGGCCCAGAGTTCAGGCCCCACGACCGTATCCTCCCCCACCCCCAATAATGGTTACTTTTATAATAAAGATATTCTTCCTTTTTGGAAGTATGGAGATTTTGCACTCAGGACTTTGTGCTTGCTAGGCAAGCACTTGTCTACTTAAGCCAGGCTACTAGCCCTTATTTCTTTAGTTTACTTTAAGACATAACCTTGCATTTTTGCCAGGGGCTGTCTTTGGACCATGATTATCCTCCTTATGCCTACCAAATAGCCATTATTACAGGCATGTAGTCACCTACCCAGCTTGCTTTTCAAGATAGAGTCATGCCAACTTTTTGTACCAGGGCTGACCTTGAACTATGATCTTTCTATCTCTGCCTCCTACAGCTGGAATAACAGGCATATACTACTACACCCAGCCCTGAAAATAGTCTTCTTTTTATGATGTGTAATTGTTTATGGGATTCTATGTTCTTCACATCTTGGCAGAAATCTAACTGTAGATTCTTAAGATTATAATACCCCATATCTGTGATATTCTTTTTAGTTCCTTCCATTCTGTCCACCAGCAGGAAACACTGATGAGTTTCTCAAATGAAGTAAAACATTGATCCGTTGGCTCTCTTCTAGGGATTGTGCCATGTTCTGGCCTCCATCTGAGTAAGTCCTCCAACTATCAGAGCCTCTCCTCCCCCACGTGGGCCCTGAGTGGAGGGGGCCGCCTTCTCGGTCATCCCTAAGATCCAGGAGACCCTGTGAAGTACCCAGAGGTCTTGGCAAGGTGGGAGTGGAGTTGATGAGTTCTGGGCTTTCTACTGGGGTACAAGAGGTCTCAAAAGGCAGGTAGTGGGCTTCAAGCAGCTGTGGGCTGTTGCTGGCCTACTATAGCAAAGCACTACAGTCTCGGCACCTTTTACCATCGAAATGTATTTCCCTCAGAACTGGGGACTTAGGAGTCAGAGGCTATGGCTGAGCACAACTGGTTTGTTCAGAGGCCTGTCCCCTTGTGGTGGCCGCCTCTCTCCATTCTTGTCCCAGTAGTCCTCCCACACTCTGTGTGTCTACACTGACCTCTTCTTACACGGCTTCCCATTGTATTGGACTCCAGCCCAACCTTCACCCAGCCCTCCTGTACACCTCTGTGGACCTTCTAAATACATCCACATTCTAAGGTTGTGGGGGTCGGAGGTCATGTGAGTCCTGAGGAGACACAGCTCACCCCACAAAGTCCTAAAAAGCAGTGCCCCAATGGACATTGTATATATAAAAAATGCCAGTATAAAGGACTCCAGGGAAATCAGCAAGATGTACGCAGCATCCTTCTCACACCAACAAGGACAGGCCGAGACCTTCGTATGCCAGCCAACAGCCATCCGGCCAGCTGCCAGCTTGGGCTTCAAGTTTAGTTCAGCTGACTTCAAGCCACTACAGGTAGATCACTTGTACCCTTGTTTACACATGATCCTGCACTTTGTCCTCATGATGTCAAGTCCGTGTGTAGAAAAGGGGGAAGTGATTAGCTAGAAGCCATGACAGGCACAGAAGTCTCATAGCTTTACTCAATGACAGGAAAAAGGGAATGTTCACATGAGCACTAGCCAGGAACTCCCTCAGCCGGAGTCCACGGGACCTTAGCTGACACACATGCATTTATGAAGGGATAGAAAAAAGAGACAAAAAGCTGAATGATCCAGACCAAGGCCTCAAACAGGCCATCAAGGGCCAGTCCTCAAAGACCACATGTGGTTTAGAAACTTAAAACATGCCTTGAGCCCAGTGCCGGTGCTCACACCTACAATCTTAGCTACTCAAGAGGCTGAGACCGTTAAGATGGTGGTTCAAGGCCAGCTCAAGCAGAAAAGTTTATGAGACTCTATCTCCAAAATAACCAAGAAAAAAGCTGGGTGCAGTGGAGGGGAGGTACTCACTTAACAGCTCCCAGTCATCCCTTCATTTTGGAGGGGGGAGGTGTGCTGGTCCTAAAGCTTGGACTCGGGGCCTTGTGCTCTTGCTCAGCTTTATTACTCACTACTGACATTCTACCCCTTGAGCCACACCTCCTCCCACTTTTGGCTTTTTGCTAGTTAATTGCAAATATGAGTCTCAAGGATTTGTCTACACGAACTGGCTTTGAACCACACTCCTCAGATCTCAGCCTGATGGGTAGCTAGGATTACAGGCATGAGCCACCAGCTCAGCTCATCTTTTATTATATGATTATTGTATCTGTTGCTCCACTTGCAGGTTAAGCTAATGGTGAGGCTGAAGCTAACCACTAACAATAGACCTCAAACTCTTCCCCTTCTGCTGTGATCAGACATGGTATCTTCTGGAAAAGCCCTCAAAGAGGATCTGGAGATCTCCCTATCCTCACACTCACAGGTTATGTCTCTCCTGGAGGCCCCATGCTGGGCACTGGCTTCCCTGGCAATGTCCTAGAGCCTCTCCCCAGACACTTACTGTGTCTGAATGAAGAGGAAGAGGCCAGGAAGAGGCTATGGAAACATAGGTAAAGTTTTTGCTTACTTCCTGTCTGCTCTCTGTGCTGCACTCCTGCAGAGAGCAACTTGTCCCAGTGTAGCAATTGTCCAGTAGCTGGGTCCCCTGTTCCTTCACTGGGGGAAGTGGCACAGGGATCTTACAACATCAGCACATGAGCCAGCAGAGAAAAACTGATGCTTGGATTTAATTAAAACTCAAAGCATTTGCTAAAAACCAAAAACAATATTAAGAAAATGAGAAGACAAGCCATGGCCTATAAGAAAATATATTCTGGGGCTGGGAAGATGGCTCAGTGCTAGAGTGTTTGCCTTGCATGCATGAGGCCCTGGGTTCAATTCCTCAGTACCACATAAGCAGAAAAAGCCAGAAGTGGCGCTGTGGCTCAAGTGGTAGAGCACTAGCCTTGAGCTGAAGAGCTGAGGGACAGCACCCAGGCCCAGAGTTCAAGCCCCACAACAAAGAAAGAAAGAAAGAAAGAAAGAAAGAAAGAAAGAAAGAAAGAAAGAAAGAAAGAAAGAAAGAAAGAAAGAAAGAAAGAAAGAAAGAAAGAGAAAGAAAGAAAGAAAGAAAACATATTCTGGTCATATGAGTAAAACACCTTGTATCTAGTACCTATGGGTGATGGCGGGGGGGGGGGCGTCCATACAATTTAATAATGAAATAAGCTACCCCCATTTCAAAATAACAGACAAAAGACTGGGCGCAGTGGCTCACACCTGCAATCCTCACTATTTAGGAGGTAGAGATCGGGTAATCCCTGTTCAGGGCCATCCTGGGCCTAAAAGTTCATGAGACTCCATCTCAATCAATGGTTAGGTGTTACAGCATGTACCTGTCATCCCAGTCACTCCAGGAAGCAATCCAGCAAAGCTTAGGCATTAAGTGAGAAACTACCTCAAAAATAACCAAGGCAAAAGGAGCTAGAGGCATAGCTCTAGTCTGCCTAGCAAGCACAGGGTCTTGAGTTCAAGCCCCAGCATAGCTGGAACAATCCCTGGGGCACACAGTCGGTGCTCAGAAGTGCTGGTTTGCTCTTCCCTCTGCCTTACCTGAATGGCTGTCTAGGGATCTCAGATCCACCTTACTCTGTACCTGGGTGGGAGGCCTGCCAAGGAAGACTCAACCAATGGCGCCCTGGGGCTCTGACTATAGTGTGTGTCACATGGGCACCACTGAATGGCCCTGTGTGTGCAGGAGAGCCCCACCTCCCTCATCACTGGACACTTAGGAGCAACATGGCTCAGTCAGCAGCTTGCTGCTCAAACCTGTGACCGACAGCAATCTGAGCCCCCTCCCACAGCTTCTGCAGCCAGTTCTGAGAAAGGATCCCCAAGGGGGTCCTTCCAAACAAGGGGACCCTAAGTCTCTCGACATGAGCCCTGGCTGGGGACCTCAGGCCCTATGTGCTGAACGCACTCGGGCTGTGCTGAAGACAGGCGAGGGTCTGAGAACAGAGCTTTTGGAGGGTGGGGCGTGGATTGAAGCCGGGTGGGGGGAGCAGGTCCAATGGGTTCCAAAATTAAACTCCTAAAGAAATACATTAGGGACTCCCACACTGCCGGGGGAGGTACTCCTGTGAGCAGTGTAGAGCCAAGCATTTGCAGAGCTGGTCTCCATGGCGTCCATTAAAGTGGTGCTGGTATGGATGGAGCTGAGTTCTTGATTCATTAAAGATGCATTAGAGATCAGAAAGGCAAATCGCCTGCTCATAGCGAGTTCCTTCACTCCATGACAGTAATAGATTCAGTACTGTTTCTATCCTCCTGGTCTGTTACTATCCCACAATGCCTACCATGTCTTTCCCAAGCCATTCCTTTACACACTCATGCATTTAGTTAGTTAGTTAGTTAGCTAGTTAGTTAGTTAGTTAGTTATTGTCAGTTGTGGGGCTTGAACTCTGGGCCTGGGCGCTGTCCCTTAGCTCTTCAGCTCAAGGCTAGCGCTCTACCACTTGAGCCAGAGGGCCACTTCTGGCTTTTTCTGCTTTTGTGGTGCTGACGAATCGAACCCAGGGCCTCATGCATGCAAGGCAAGCACTCTGCCACTGAGCCACCTTCCCAGCCCCTGTTGTTTGTTTTTTAAGGCATAGTCTTACTTTGTAACCGAAGTTGCTTTAAGCTTGAGATCTTCCTGGGTCTGCTTCCCAAGTGCTGGGATTACAGACATGCACTACCACGCCACTTCTTTTTTTTTCTGGTACTAGGAGTTGAATCCAGGGCCTGGGTACTGTCTCTGAACTGTTTTGCTCAAGGCTAGCACTCTACCACTTGAGCCACAGTTCCATTTATGCCTTTTTGGTGGTTAATTGAAGGTAAGTGTCTCATGGACTTTGCTGTCCAGGCTGCCTTTGAACTGTGGTTCTCAAATCTCAGCCTCCGAACTAGCTAGGACAGGTGTGAACTACTAGCTCCTGGTAAGATTTTTTGTTTATTAGACCTGCTCCTGTTGTTTAGCACTAACCACCTCCATAGCCATCTTTTTCCCTCCATGCCTGTGCTGAAGGGCTTCCCCCACTGCCTCTAGAAGAGCAGGGTCACAATCACTTTGTGAGAAGCAGCACCCTGGGGACATCAGTTAGAAGCAAGCGCAGACATCCTTCCACTCCATCCTCCCCCATTCCTGTGCCTCTGAAACATAAAGGTTCTGTCCCTCCACTCCATCCTCCACTCCTATGGCTCTGAATAACACTACACAGAGCAGAGCCACTCTCAAACTGCAGTCAGGAAAATTACCATCATGAAACACTCAGTATTATAATATTCACCTGTCTCCTGAATGTCACCAACTTACCGAGTTATTTGTTTTGTTTTGACTTTAGAATCAGGCTTGTACACTTGGCTGATATGTCTTTGAATCCCTGTTACTAGGTGTTAGGTCAAGTCTTGCATTCATAAATTCAGTCCTTGAGTATCGCCCTGGAGATAAAGTTTCTCAGGAGAGGAGATCTGAAGCTTGTAGCATACAACCCCATTTCCCAAAAATCATTTCTGCTTTCCCAGTGGGCCTCCTCCATCACTATCCATCTTCTCTGAGGTCTTCCCAGAATCCTAAAGGTCAAAAAGGCACAGAGCCCTAGGCTGCTGAGTAGCCAACAGCAAGAACAGAACCCCAGCACAGCCATTTCCTTCACGTTTGCTCATCCTCGGTCCTCCATAACAGCTGTGGTCAATCCCATGATTCCCAACAGATCACTGTGACTCTGGACTTCTTAGAAATGATGGGGTCCCCTAGTTCCCAGGCCCTCCTTTGCAGTCTGGTAGATGTGGGCATTTGCCAATAATGATGCTCTTAGGAGTCCTCTCCCCTCCCCAACTACCGGTTCTGGAGTGCTGCTAAACAAAAATCTTTGCTTTTTTCTAACTCTTAAGGGTTCACAGAAATCTCTTCAGGAAGAACCCATCCTGCAGGCATGGACTGGCTACACCAGCTGTCCCCAAGTCCATCCTGGGAATCGGGAGGTCTGGGGTCTCGTTACTTTTTTTTTTTTTTTGGTCGGGTCGTGGGGCCTGTCCCTCAGCTCTTCAGCTCAAGGCAACATTCAACCACTTGAGCCACAGTGCCACTTCTGGCTTTTTCTGTTTATATGGTACTGAGGAATCAAACCCAGGGCCTCATGCATGCGAGGCAAGCACTCTACCACTGAGCCACCTTCCCAACCACTGCCATCCATCTTTTAATGCTTACACAGTCCAGCCTTTCATATAGCTCTGCATATTTAGTGAGGCTATACAAAGATGACTCTCTGGCTGTCCCTGGTAAAGGAGAGGGCTGTAAGGCCTGAGGGTCTACTGGAGTTTGAACTCAGAGCCCTGCATTTGGCAGTCAGGTGCTCTTAAGGCTGAGTGATGCCACTAGTGCTTTTTCTTTCTTTTGCTAGTCCTGGGGCTTGAACTCAGGCCCTTGGTGTTGTCCCTGAGCCTCTTTGTGCTAAAGGCTAGTGCTCTACCTCTTAAGCCACAGTGCCACTTCCAGCTTTTTCTGAGTACTTTATTGGAAATAAGAGTCTCACAGACTTTCGTGCCCAAGCTGGCTTCGAACTATGATCTTCAGATCTCAACTTCCTGAGTGGCTAGGATTATAGGCGCCTGCTGCCACTAGTCCTTTTGTGCACTGATTATTTTTCAAGATAGGATCTCATCCCCTGCCCAAGTGCCTAAACTTGGGTCTACCTGTATTAGATTTCTTGTCATTGCTAGAGTGGCAGGCATACACACCATTCCTGCTCTCCGTTGAGAAGGAGTCTCATGAACTTTTCTATCCTGGCTGGCCTGGAATCACAACCCTCCAATCTCAGCCATCTGAATACTAAGATTACAAGCCTGAGCCACCAGCATGGGGTTCTTTATGATTCTGGGGAGTCTTACATCTTCTTTGTAATACCACCTGTGATCATGGTGCAAGAGTTTCTCTCCTCGGAAGACTTTGTCATGTTTCAAAGCCTTGCACTCAGTGTTTCTTACAGCAGAAACAGGCATCCCAAGTGGAACCCTGCTCCTCACCCTCAGTCCTAAAACTGAACACAGTCCCTTCACCCATAAAGCAGTTCAGAAAACCAAATCATAGGCATCCTGGGTATGCAAGCCTTGCCTCCCCAACACAAGCACTGCTGTGTCATGGTCAGGAAAGCTCTGAGCTCTGACCAAACAACTCTGGGTCCAGGGAAGGAAAGCCTGCAGGGTCACGCCAGTCCTGAAGCAGGGTGAGCCTGCCCCCTACCAGCCTCACTAAGGACAGAAGACATGCGGCCTTGCCCAGAAGGGAAACTGGGGCTTCTCATGTCTCCCCAGCATGAGAGGATTTTCACCAAGACCAAACAAGTGGTGCCCTGACCCTTTAGGGTCTTCCTCTCCTTGGGGGCATCTTTATCATCCATGCTTCTACTCAATTCTCCACATGCTCCTCTTCACCCTCCACACCTTCCTACCTGTCTTCTCCACCCAGTCCAATACCCAGCCTGAGTTTCCAGGTCAAGAGTGTTGATGGCTTGTAGCTTGAATTCATGGGGAACTCTTTCCTTATTTCTACTATGCCACCTGGACTTTCCGGATCACACTCAGTGGTATCACTTACAAATGAACTATGAGTAATCAGCCTCCTTTCCAGACCCGAGAGAGGACACAATGCATCCCTGGGTGAAGAGCACGCTCCAGGACTATCCCTTGCCCTCAGCATGCACCACAGCACTGCCCATCAGAACAAGGATATCCCCAGGGCAGGGCCCACTACCTGTGCATGATGCACAGAGGGACTGTCCTGAGCTCCAGCATCAGTCAGGAAAAAGATGTAAAATAAACAAGCATTCACTTAAACTTGACCCATTTGTGAAATGATGCTCTCTCCTCTTTCTGCCATTTGCTGGGGGGGGGGGGGGGGCGGGAGGGTGTGTCTTCAGAATCTTGTCGGTCTTGGAAAGCTCAAGAAGGGGAATCCAAACAGAATGGGTGGATGACAAGGGGGGGTTCCCATGGGGAGACACTACCAGCCCATGCCCACCCTCCTCCTTGCACACCTCTCTGGGGCTCTAACACTAGCATTTCTGTGCCTGCAGTGCCATCTGGTGATGACATGCCTGCACTGTCTTAACACTTCCAGCAATCCAGGTCCCTTCTAGGATCTGCAGTGCTATAAGGCCAGCCTTTTAGGGCTCCTGAGCCTGCTCCACCAGGAAGGCCCACCCCACTGTGGTCTGGATGTAATCTGTCTCCTGAGGTCTCTTGTGATCTCCTTTTAATCCATGTTTGAAAACCAGAGGAAAGAGATGGTTCCAAACGTACTGGGTAGCTGCACAGTATGACTGGATTCAAGCTTCAGCCCACATCCAGCTGCAGTGTCTGCTAACAAGAGGGGCTGATACATAGACAGACAGACAGACAGCTCCTCCTTCACTACCCTCAGGGGTGGGGGAGACCATATCTGGAAATGGCAAGCTGTGTAAAGACTGAGTCCAGCCTCCTGCCTTGCTAGATGACCACATAGGCCTTCTTCACCCCTGGGGTCCAGACTCAGCCTGTCCTCCCATGACAACTGTGCTCACTCCCATCTTAACTCCAGTGCTGGGGAACAATCTCCCATACCCAAATCTACCCTGTGTGCTCCCAGGGAGATGGGCAGGTGGCATGGGTTCCATGAAGCTCCTCCCAGGAAGAAACATCCCCCCTCACCCGACTGGGGCCTCCTTCTCTGTGGGCCCTGCACATGAGACCCCAGCACTGGGAGGAGTGAGGACATTCGTGCATGGATTGGACCGCTGCTCCGAGCCCCCCAGGACCATGTTCAGCTTGGTGATGGGGGATGGAGACCAGTGCTGCCCACTGCTGCCCAGTGGTGCTCACTGGTACCCAGGAAAAACGTTGAAGTCACCCAGGCCTGAATCCAGCTCTAGCACTTACACAGAAAGCTCCAGGACATACCCCAGTCCACATGACAACAGAAAAGAACAGGGTTGTCTGATATCCTGCCAAGGCCCGAGGTTCCAGCAGCTGAGTTAGGAGTCCTGTCCCCCATTTCCACCCTCTCATCCCCAGCCTAGGCAGCAGCAGTGATGAAGAAGCCTGTGCGCCTGCTCCCCACCACGTTGATCACAGCGCCATCTTGTGCTGATCTGTCCATCAGAGCACTGGCTAGAAACTCCACAGCCATGCCAGGCAAGACAGCATACAGGAAGGACAGACAGAGGCACAAATCCAGACAACAGGACACAGCCTAGTACCATAAATGAGACAGACTTCTTGATGCAAGGATCCCAGGTCAAAAACACGAAAGGAGCCAAAAGGAATCATTAGATTCTTAGTGAGAAAAACACAAGAACAGACACCGTCAGGAACAGAGAGAGAGAGGCAGGGAGGATACAGCCAGTGCTAGGCTGATTGCCACCCTGAGGGCTGGAAGTCAGACTTCACGCTTCCTGGAAAAGGTGTCTGTGCTTGGGTAGAAGTGAGCCTGTAAGGGGAGCTGCAGGTTCCTGCTACCAAGTGTAGGACCACCTGTAAAAACCACAGCTCCCAGGAACCCTCACAGAGCAACCTAGGGACTCCAAGGACATCCAGAGGCCTTTGCCTCTGATCCAATTACATGCAAACACAGCTGACAACTGCTGCTGCCTGGGCTCTGAATCCATCCCTCCTTGATGGACAATGCATAATCTGGAAGCCAAGACTTTTCCTGAATTGCCACTGGCAGCTGCCCTGCTGCCCCATCAAATTCACTTCCATTCTAAGTCCAGAGATCCAGAGCCATTAAAAGAGTCTAGTTTTGCTCTATGCTCATGGCAATGACTCAATACTTTCTGCTCCTTCTCCCCCGCCCCCAAGTGCCTAGAGGTCTTGCTCTTGGTGGTGGCTGTGTTCCATGCCTGCCCCCATCCCCATCAAGGCCAAGTCCTCCCCTGCTTTGCTCAAGCTTAGCTCCTGCCATGCTCCCCCACACACACACACACACACACAACCCATCAGACCTGCCAGGCTCATGATTTTCCTTCCACTTCTTTGCCTCCTCCTTCCCAGACTACCTTGAAAGTTGTCCTCATTTCTCTGACTTCTTACCCAGGGCTAAGTCCTCTCAGGTGCCCTTGCTGTGAGACACATCTACCTCCTGTCTCTCAGACAGCTTCCTACACCCAGTCACACAGCCACAGGCCTCTTCCCTGTGGGGGTCGAAGGAGGGGCATCCTTTAGCCTTTAGAAAGCCTCCGAGCCTCCTCCTGGTCCTCTTTACCTTAAAACAGTAACCCTATTTCATTCTTGCTTACACTAAATATGCTTAGAGACACTGTGACTCCTTTCTTTCCTTCTTACTCCTTCAAAACGCTTGCTGATGCTAGCCAGGTATGCTGGCACATGCCTATAAGCCCAGAGGTCAAAACTAAGCTGAGCTATATAGAGAGACTCTGTCTCAATATGTAAATGAATGGATAGCTAGCTAACTAGATAGATAGATAGATAGATAGATAGATAGATAGATAGATAGATAGATAGATAGAGACAATACATGGATATAGAAGATGATAAACAATAGATATACTAGACATCATATATAAAGAGAAAAATCTCTTTATATATAAAGCAAAAAAGTGGGTTATCTGTCAGCCAAACAGCTAACTGTCTCACATCATGATAGAAGCTAAAACAATGGAACTTCATAAACTATACCAGTTTCAGGTCAACCCAGGCCCACCCTGGTGAGTTACATCCTCCCTATTTTGAGACCTGACCTTCCTTGGGGCATAGTTTTCCTTCTATGAGCCAGGGAAGCACCTCTTAGAAACATCTCTTCTCTTTTCCTTTGTGGGCTCTATCTCCTTCCAATTTTACTTCTCACACTACAAGAAGAAATATAAGCTGGGCACCAGTGGCTCACGCCTGTAATCCTAGCTACTCAGGAGGCTGAGATCTGAGGATCATGGTTCAAAACCAGCCCAAGCAGGAAAGTCTGTGAGACTTTTATCTCCAATAAACCACTCATAATACCAGAAGTAGCACTGTGGCTCAAGTGGTAGAGTGCTAACCTTGATCTGAAGAGCTAAGGGACAGCACCCAGGCCAAGAGTTTAAGCCCCACGACTGACAAAAAGAAAAGAAAAGAAATATGAGGAATGTTGATGGATATTCCTAATTTGATTATCATCTCTGCAGAGTAAAGATACAGTGAATCCCTCCCACTCTACTTTGGGAGGAAAAGGTGTCCTGATGAAAGTAAAGACACATTGTTCTGGAGTGCCACTCATTGGCTCTGTGACTGGATAAATCACTTCTCTCTGGACCTGGCTTCATAAACAATGGAGCCAGCTCACCTTAGTTATAGATTTAATGCATGCCATTTTGACTACACACAGTCAAAAATTAAATAAATTAAAAAAATTCAGGAAGTGGGGGCTGGGAAGTTGGCTCAGTGGTAGAGCACTTGCCTTGCATGCCTGAGGCCCTGGGTTCGATTCCTCAGCACCACATAAGCAAAAAGAAAAAAGCCAGAAGTGGCGCTGTGGCTCAAGTGGTAGAGCGCTAGCCTTGAGCTGAAGAGCTGAGGGACAGCGCCCAGGCCCAGAGTTCAGGCCCCACAACCGGACCCCCCAAAAAAAAAAATTCAGGAAGTGGCGCTGTAGCTCAAGTGGTGGAGTGCTAGCCTTGAGCTGAAGAGCGGAGGGACAGAGCTCAGGCGCAGAATTCAAGCCCCATGACCGACAAAAAAATAAAATAAATAACTCAAAAGAAATGCCAAAAAACATTCTAAAAGTTTTAATTTCCATGTGTGCGTTAACGCAGCTCAGTGGTAGCAAGGGAAACACCATTAGTCTGCATTACGGCCAGTTGGGTCTAAGTCCATCTGTGATATCCCCTTGTTTTCCTTCCTGTTGTATGAAAACACAGTGTGCTTCCCCAAAGCAAAGGGGACTCCCAAAGCAAGGTGAAAGTGATGCACTAATAGAAGTGACCAAGTGAACGTTTGAGATTTGTAGAAAACACATGACTTTAGCAGAAGCTGGGTTGCATTGTGGGAAAAATGAGTCAAGCATCCACAGTACCATGATGAACTCTACATGCTGACTGTACTGGTTCTTCTTCAACCATGGTGGCCTCCTAGAACCATGTGACCATGAGCACCAAGGGTCCACTCTAACAGAAGGAACCTTCACCCTTTGTCCTCCAACAGATACTTCCTACCCTAAACCATAACCAATATGATGACTTTTCAGGTCCTTTCCAGGTATCAAAGTTTCCATGTAAACATTAATGCCTCCCTTTAGGTTAAATGTGGTTCTATCCTTCAAGACACATGATGTAGGTTCTCCCATTCCCAGACAACAGGCAGCAGCATCCACAGATGAATTGAACTGCAAACAGCCCCATTATATATACATATACTCGGCTATATGAACTACAGTACCTGCCACAGGTCAGGACACCATGATTGGCTACAAAAGGCACACATGTTCAGAGACACAACATACAAGATCCCTGTTGTTAAAAAAAAAACTGATGAAAACTCAGAGACACTAGACCAGGGTTTTCAGGAAGCCGGGCCAGGCCAGGCTCCCAGTGCATGCCCCAATGAGCAGAGGCCATGCTGAGCTCTGGGAGTGCTGGCTCTCAGCAGGTCAGTGCAAGTGTCTATGTCTTGTGGCTACTCCAATCAAAACAATCACATCTCCTCTCTTCCCAGAAGTTCAGGAGGGCAGACACAGGATAGGTTATAAATAAGAGATCACCTGAAATCTCATCTTTCTGAGGGTAAAAGTCATCCACCTCATCAGAACCATTAACCAACTCTCCCATAGCTTGCCAAAACCCAGCTCCTTCTGAATACCTCACACACCATGACCCCCCAACTGGTTTACCACACCACATTGCAGTTCCCTTGTCATGGCATCTGGCTGTCACTTCACATCACAGACAAGCAGTGGTTTCCCAGCCCTGAGCACTGACCACCCATGCATTTGCTCTGACAGTAAGTTTCTCTTCAATCATTCCTGTGCCTGTCCTCTTTCTCTCTGAGCCAAACACATTAAACCCTATGGGAGAAAGGAATAATATTAGCTTTGCCCTCCCAGCTGGGCACTCATTTGCCTACAGTCTTCAATTGTAGAGAAAATATGTAAGAAAATATGTAGGAAAAATATGTAAGTTATTGTAAGAGAGCCTGATGGGACAACGCTTGGAAGGCCGAGGCAGTAGGATCTCCAGTTGCAGGCCAGTCAGGGCTATGTAGAGTTCAAGGACAGCCTGAACAGCACAGTGAGACCCTGTCTCAAAAAATAAGATAATAAATCCAGGCACTGGTGGCTCACGCATGTTATAATCCTAGGTCCTTGGAAGGCTAAGATTGGAAGGAATGCAGCTGGAAGCCAGCCCAGACATAAACACAGTTTCCTTTTCAACCAGTAGCTGGGCATGGTGGTATATGCCTGCCTGTTATCTCTGAGTAGGAGAGGCTAAGATCTGAAGGACTGTAGCTCCAAGCCAGCCTGGACAGAAAAAGTTCACAGACTCCATTTCATCAGAAAGAAGCAGGGCATGATGCCGGACACTGTCAAGCACTTGCCATTCTACCTATGCAAAGAGTCTAAAATATACATGTCATGTGTCACAACTTGGGGACACACTGGTGTCCATAGGAAAGAAGCTGAGATTCTTGCTAAACACCCAGCATGTGTAGGACAGCTTTTAATGATAAGGAATTATCTGGGCAAAGGTATCAATAGTACAAAAGTTGAAAAATCTTGCCTTAGAGCAACCACTAATTTTTTTTTCAAAAAAATACAGTAAAAAAAATAAATACAGCCAGGCACTGGTGGCTCACGCCTGTAATCCTAGCTACTCAGGAGGCTGAGATGTGAGGATTGCAGTTCAAAGCCAGTCCCAGCAGGAAGTCTGTGAAACTCTTATCTCCAATTAACACCAGAAATCCAGAAGTGGTGCTGTGGCTCAAGTGGTAGAGTGTTAGCCTTGAGCTGAAGAATTGAGGGACAGCTCCCAGGCCCAGAGTTCAAGCCTCATGACCTTCAAAAAAAAAAAATTAAAAAATAAATGCATTAAAATTCTTGCTCAAAAATAAATATTTAAGCAGGAAATTGGTGGCTCAAGCCTGTAATCCTAGCTATTCAGGAGCCCAAGATTGGAGACTCCAAAGAGGCCCTCTACAATTAACCAGCAGAATGCAGACTAGAGGTGTGGCTCAAGTGGTAGAGTACCAGCTATGAGCAAACAAACCAAATTTAGTGGTAAACGCTACCTAATACTTAAAAGAGAAATACTGCCAATTCTTCACACTTTCCCCCAGAAAATAGAAGGCAAGAAACTCTCTGCCTCTTGTTCCATGAAACTAGCAATGTCCTCACTAATGTCAAAGACATTACAGACAGATAAAGCTCAGCATTCCCAAATATAGAAGCCAAAATCCCCAACAAAATACTGATGAACCGAATCTAGTGATGCACTAGAACAATATACACCATGACTGAAGGAGATCTATCCCAGGAATAGGAGTAGTCTCACATCTGAAAATCAATTAACAGCCTATATTAAGAGAACAAAGAACAAGAAAGTATGATTATGTTAATAGATGTGGAAAAAGCATTTAGCCAAATATAATATTCATTCTAATGCAGAATAAGAGCAATACTTGAAGTAGGATCCAAAGAAAATCTCTCCAATTAGCTTAAAAGCCAGTATGAAAATTTTAGATCTAGTTGGGTGTGGTGGCTCACACCT
This sequence comes from Dipodomys spectabilis, assembly GCF_019054845.1. Classification (NCBI taxonomy): domain Eukaryota; kingdom Metazoa; phylum Chordata; class Mammalia; order Rodentia; family Heteromyidae; genus Dipodomys; species Dipodomys spectabilis. The sequence goes on along the minus strand of NW_024870855.1, from coordinate 12,630,496 downwards.
GTAATCCCAGTTATTCAGAAGGCTAAGGTAGGAAGATCTCAGTTCAAAACAACCCCAGGCAAAAAGTTAGAGATCCTATCTGGAAAAATTGACTTGAGCAAAAAGAACTGGGTCAGGCCTGAATTGGTAGAGTCCTTGCATACAAACACACCAGCTATGATTTCAAAACCCCAGTAATATGAAAAAATAAATTAAAATAAAATACAAGAAAGGATATAGAGGATACTGACAATCTGGAAGTGACAGCATACAAGGCTTGTAGAAAAATTAATTGTTGAGAAGTATGTGTGCATTAAATATCTTTGCTGGGTGCCAGGGGCTCATGCCTGTAATCCTAGCTACTCAGGAAGCTAAGATCTGAGAATTGCAGTTCAAAGCCAGCCCAGGCAGAAAAGCCCATAAAATTCTTATCTCCAATTAACTACCAGAAAACTGGAAACGGAGCAGTGGTTCAAAATGATAAAGAACTAGCCTTGATCAAAAGAGCTCAGGGACAGCGCCCAGGCCCGGAGTTCAAGCCCCACAAACCTACAAAAAATTAAGCTTCTGAATTATCCAAACCTCTGCCAAGGTTATGATGCAAATGATGCCAATGATGAAGGTAATGATGATAATGATACCAAGGTCATGGAAAATGATGAAATGTCTCCTCTCTGGTTTGAAAAAAAGCATTAAAAAATAAGATGTGTACAAGATGTCGTGTCAAAAATGAACTTTACAGTTTTGGTGGGGGGGTGGGGGGTAAGGGGGTGGGAGATGGGAAGAGATGGGAAGGGGAAACAAAGGAGGAGGCAACAAAGCTTGATAAGAAATGCACCCATTACTTTGCCCATGTAATTGTAACCCCTCTGTACAGTATTTTCACAATAAAAAAAAAAGATGGGTTGCTGGATGAGCAGAAGGATAGACATGAGATAAAGCAAATATAGTGAGATGCTTGTGTGGAATTCCAGATGGGTGTGTGGGCGCTCGCTGTAAAATCCACTTGATCTGTGCATTTGTTGGAAAATATTTAATTAAAAACAAAACAAAGCATTTGTTGGGAAGTATTTAATTATAAACAAAACAAAGCTGGGACACAGACATGAAAAATCTCCCAGGGAAGTTATTAAAACCCAAATTACCCAAGTATTCATTCAAAAGTACATGTGCAAGTTTTGTATTGACATGGATGGAGTCTCAAACCACTTGGAATGATGATGGCAATTTTTTTTATTGTGAGAATACCGTACAGAGTAGTTACAATTACATGGGCAAGATAATGAGTACATTTCTTATCAAGCATTGTTGCCTCCTCTTTGTTTCCCCTTCCCATCCCTTCCCATACTCACCCCACCTCCTCCCACTGGGTCCTCCCCCCCCCCCCCACCAAAGTTGTAAAGTTTGTTTTTTGATATAACGACTTGTACATCTCATTGTTGTAATGGGTCCACCTGTATCCCTAGTTAAACGATTTGTTTTTGCCCTTCCCCTCCACAAATTATACCAACATCAAATACAGTGAAAGCATGGGTTATACCATGGAGGAGGGACATACAAAGCAACATAGAAATCATCTTATAAATATGTTAAAAAAACAATTGCATGAAAGGAAAAAAAACTAAAAAATTTGAATACTTATCTTGGGGTTCATTCCCCCAACATCAACTTATCTGACCTTTTCTGCTTAACTCAGACATATACTAGTTATTGCAAATAAGGGAAACCATGGGACCTATGTTTCTTTGGGCCTGGTTTACTTCACTTAATATAATTTTTTCCAAGTGTTTATTGCAGCATTACTTACCATAGCTAAGCTATGGAACCAACCCAGATGCCCCTCAGTAGAGAATGGATCAAGAAAATGTGGTATATATACACAATGGAATTCTATGCCTCCATCAGAAAGAATGACATTGCCCCATTTGTTAGGAAATGGAAAGACTTGGATGATGGCGATTTTAATAAATGGTTTGAGATTGTGAATAATCATTTGGAAAAAGACTAATAGCTCTGTACCTCACACCATAAATAAAGAAAAGCTTCAAAAGGATCAAAATGATAAAACAGGGAAACAAACTAGTACTGGTTGAAAAGGTAAATTGAGATTTTTTTTTTTTTTAGAACCTCAGTATAGGAAAGGATGCAAAATTCAAGTACAATAAAGAAAAAGTTCAACAACTTTGATTACATGGAACTTTTTTTCCAGGCACAGTGATTCATGTCTGTAATCATAGCTATTCAAGAGGTTAGGATCCAGAGGATTATGGTTCAAAACCAGCCAGGCAGAAAAGTCCATGAAACCCCATCTCCAAAAATAACCATCCAAAAAGCAAGGCTGGAGGTGTGACTCAAGTGATATAGTCCCAGCCAAGCAAAAAAGGAAGTAGAGTAAGAGCAAGGCCCTGAGTTCAAACCCAAGTACTAGAAAAAATAATTAGTTGAATGTTTATCACAGCATTACTCACCATAGCTAAGATATGGAACTAACCCAGATGCCCCTCAGTAGATGAGTAGATCAAAAAACCATTATATATATATAATGGAATTCTATGTCCCATTTGTTAGAAAATGGAAAGACTTGGGGGAAAAAATCATATTAAGTGAAGTAAGTGAAGCCAGTCCCAAAGAAACTTAGGTTCCCATGGTTTCACCCATTTGCAATAACTAGTATACATATATGATAATTTTATCAGATGAGCAGCAAAAGCTCAAAAACTAGGTTCGTATGACCATATAAGATGATGCTAAGTGAAATGAACCCCAAGATAATGGACACAAGACGTCTTTCCTTATTGTTGTTGTTTTAAATGTACTATGTGATTTTTTTTGTTTCCTTTGTATGTTCTTCCCCTATGGTATAAACCCTGTTGTCATTGTACTTGATTTTGGTACCCTGCATCTTGTATATACATTTGTCTAATTTGGGGAGGGGAAGGGGAATAACAAAACGCTGAAACCAAGACACAGGATGACCCACTGCAACAATGATATCCAAAAGACAGTATATTGGAAATGAACTTTACAACTTCGGGCATGGTGGAGGGGGGAAGAGTAAAGGAGATAGGGGAGGGAAGGGATAGTGGGAGAACAACTGGGAAGGGGTAACAATGCTTGACAAGAAATGTACTCATTGCCTTACTCATGTAACTGTAACCCCTCTGTACAGCATCGTTACAACAAAATAAAATTTAAAAAAACTACTTGAAACCCTCATCACAACCAATAAAAAGCTGGGCACAAGTGATGCATAGCTTGCCCTCCCAGCTCTGTGGGAGCTGAAAACAGGAAGATCACAGACCATGCTAGCCCAGGCAGAAATGTGAGACCCTATCTGAAAAATAAGTAAAGCAAACAGGCTGGGGGCGTGGCTCCATGGTAGAATATCAGTCTAGCAAGTGTGAGGTTCTGAGTTCAACCCTGGTTTTATCAAAAAGGGTAATGTGGGAGGAGGGGAGACCTTACTATATACATTCTTATGTACTCTGCTTCTCTTGCTTAAAGTATGCTGGAAGGGTGGCTAGGTGCTGCCATTTCAGAGAGAACATGCTAGAAGGTGATATTCACAAGGCCTGATGTGTGGGGCACTGTGGGCTGGGTTGGAGATCCTGAGCAAGTGTTTCCACTTCCTTTCCTGGATCCCAGGGTGTAACCGAGCTGGGATGCAGCACCCAGAACCCAGAGCTGGTGAGTCAGAACCGCAAAGCCAAGCAGGCCACCTGCAAGGTGACATCAAAGCCAGGCTGGAGAGCTGCCTCACTGTCACTGGGGGTACCAGGTTTGAGTCCCTTCCTCCACGAGGACCTTAGCTTTGTGCAGAACCAAAGCTTTGTCTCCTGTCACTCTGGCTATGGACATCGGCCATAATCCCCTGAGATCAGCCACAATCCCCCATTTCTTTAGTCCGCAAAAGGTCTCCTTGATGTCCAACAAGCTCAACTTTGCACTTAGAAAGCTGCTTGCTGTGCGCTGTCAATTATTCTAGGAATCTGTAAGCAAATGTTTTGGGGATGGCTGTTTCACGGTGCAGAGCTAAGAACAGTCAGGGCCTCTCAGTCCACTGTGTCCCCGGACACACATTAACCCCCACTCATGCCTGCGTCATCATCTGGTGCTGCCTAGTGCACGTGGCAAAGTGCCTTTGTGTCCATTAGTCCTCGGTGACAGCTGAGGTAAATAGGGCAAGTGTTCACACATACACACACACACACACACACACACACACACACACACACACAGGCCCAAAGCCAAGTGAGACAGAGCCAGGACCAGCATCCACCTGCCAGTCCTCCCTGCAGCCTCTGCTACTCCAATCCAGTCTTCCACACCATCAGCCACTCATTGCCTGGCTTGGGGTCTAAAACCTGAAGAAACAGAATCCTTGCTGGGCCTTCAAGTCAATGTGGAGAAGTAAAATCTTCCAAGCTGACACCGCAGGGACAAAGGCCAGAGTGGACAAACAGAAAGGAAGCACCTGTTTTACTGTGTCTCTGAGGACCCCTCCTCTAGTACTCAAAGAAGGGGGGATGCTGTTCTGAGCCATCTTCAGCTTCCTCGCATGGCAAACATAACGGCCTCAGCCCTGGCCCTGGCCTGTAGGTGGGGCTGTGGCCCCTCCCCCTGGAAGAGAGTCAGGAGTGGTTTATGTCCAGAGGTTCCAAAGGGTGGCCTAGGAGTCCCTTCCTCAGCTCCCCATCTCCCTCTCCACATAAGTGACAGAATTTTCCAACAGCTGACAAATGTAAAACACCGTCCACTGTGCTGAATTCAAGGTGCCACTGTCATCTTTGTTTAACTTTGGAAAGATATGCTTCAGAACATCTTCTGCAGGAGAAGAGGTAAGATCAAGAGAACTAGAAAACTGGCAGAAAATCCTCCATTTTAATGGGGATGGTACTGAGCAAGAAAGAGAAAAGGACAAAGCAAGAAGAGGTATAGAAAGACAACATATAGCAAAGAACCAAGTTCAATATACTCTCTGAAGTTGTAAGGCTGGGCATGGTGGTACCTACCTATAATTCCAGCTATGCAGGAATGGGGAGGAGGAGGGACATAGGTAAGTGGATAGGTAGGAGGATCATAGTTCAAAAAGGAGCCAGACAAAAGGAAAAACAAGTAAAGCAAAAAGGGCTAGGGGTATGGTCCAAGGGGTAATGCACCTGCTCAGTAAACTGCAAATCCCCGAGTTAAAACCTACTCTGCAGCTGAATGCAACAGATAATTTTCTTGGAAAATAGAATTTGCATTAAAATTCCTTATCATAACCAAAAAATATGGTGGGAGGCATTGCTCAGCAGTAGAGGACCTGCCCAGCAAGTGCAAGGCCTTGAGTTCAAACTCAGAACTGACTAAGATAAAAAGGAAGGAAAAGAATGTAATTGTAACCCCTCTGTACAGTATTTTCACAATAAAAAAGAAGGAAAAGAAAAAGAAGAAAGGAAAGGAGAGAATGAAAAAAGGAAAAGAAAAAAAGCAATGAAAAATATAAATGGCCCAGTTTCTAGAAAAGAAGTCATCAAAACACTGTGTCCAGAATAAGCACCCAGCTCCAAGGTTTCAGACATTCAAAGAACAGGTCATTTCAATTATACTTTTCCAGATTCTGAAAATAAAGGGAAAACCTCAGTTAATTTTTATTAGGAGAGTATTACACTGATAACGGTTTCACATGCAGTAAACACTAAAGACAAATTTCACTTAAGCATGTTGCTAACAAAACTCCTAAGTAAAATATTAACCAAGAGTCAACAACACAGTAAAGCAACAATATGTGCATGCCAGGAGAGGTGCTTCTTAAAATACAGATGGTAAAACATTAGAAACTCTACTGATTACTCATATTTATCCATCTAGGGAGAAAAGTCCTTAGAGAAAGAACATGTGTCAAACTCCATAAAAACTGGAACAAAAACACCCTAAAACGATTACCAAATATATATATATATATATATATGCATAAAGATATAAATTATGTCTATCTGAAACCCCAGGATAATAAAAACTAGTTACGAACAATCACATTGGATTTAAAAAAAAATAAAATGAATAGTTGTTGTATAGTTGTTGCTTTACACCAACTACCGAACCCAACAAGCAAACGGCTTGCCCTGGAGGACCTCATGTTCTCGAAAGCAGCTTAGATACAGCTCAGGGTAAAGCTGAAGGTGGGAGCTGAGAGATCAGAGATCTGGGTTCAAATCCTAGCTCAAACTTCCTTGCTGTGTGAGTTTCGCCAGTGCAATCACCCCTCTGAACCTCAGCTCACAAGGACACCATCTCAGGGGTCTGTTGGAACATTGTAATTGCTCAAATAACACACAAACCAAATGCCACACTAACCCATTATTTCCCAAAACAAACAATTGACAATCTGCAATTAAGAACTGGTTAAAGATGATTTTGTCTTCCTTTGCCTTACTCAGGTTCGGGGAGCTGACATTGGGGTGCCAGCAGAGAAGTACAGTTTAAACAGAGCACGTCCTTTTCCTGGAATATTTGCTCATTAATTCCCATCAGAGCCAACTGTGACCTAGTCTGGGCATCTCCTCCTGAGCTCAGCCACTCACAGGAAATCAAGTAGGTGAAGGACACGTGTGTGTGCACATGCATGTGTGTGCATGTGCCCTGCAAGCCACTCTCTTTCTCCCAAGGGTGCAGCTTGCCTTTAATTCCAGTTTTCAGTCCTCACCCTGGGTAAAATGTGGATCCAGCATTCAGCCTCCAGTGTGGCCTTTGTGGGCCTGCTTTCTCTGCTGTGAAGGGAGAATGGTCTCAGGTGAGCAGCAGTCAGAAGTGCTGTTATGATTCTGTCCTCTCCTGAGCACAGGAGAGCTGCTTTCCTGTCCCCAGCCTCTGCATTGACAGGGCCAGGAGTGAAGGCAAACTCAGCAGTCACCACTAGGTCAGCCTTCAGAGCCTGAGCCTCCACCTCCATCTCCACCTCTAACTCCACTCTGTGCTCTGCCAGGTATAAGCTGTCATCAGAGGCAGATGACCACAAATTCTTCTAACCACCCCCCCCCCCCGTGCCCAAGAGCACAGTGCCTGGCATTTCTAAGCAGCCATGCATCCTAATCAGCGGAAAATTATTCCTAATTATACTCATGTTGATTTTAAAGCCCTTTATTACAACAAGGAACTGTAGAAGAATGGAGGAATCAAATTCTGAGTATCTCTGATCTGTGTGTGAATGTTAACTACTCAGTTCTAGCAGGCAGACTGGAAGGTGCACACTTGCACACTTGCACGCACACACACCACCTAGGTTGAGTAAATGACAGATAATATCACACCATAAATCTGTGGGTCTGTCATCATCTCAAAGTGAAGTGACATGGCGGGGGAGCTTTGTGACTTTCCACCCCCAAGTTCTGTAGCTTCAAGCTCCACTCCCTCCTCCCTCCCCATTCCTTTCCCCTTCCTTCCTCTCCCTCCCTCACTGTGCAACTTCCACCTTAGCATCAGCACCACACTGTGGAAAGGACTAGAACCAGCAGCTCTGTCTCTCAGCCTGGTCAGTTTATTTGCTGAGGGACATCAGCTGCAGGAAAGTCTTTCCCTTGCAGCTACTCTGTTTGTTTATTCCAGCCAGATTTATCAAATGATGCTCTCTGAGGCATGTGCTAAATGAGCCCCTGCATAAATTACCCCATTCAAGTGAGATCAGTACCATCTCCACTTCCCAAATAAGAAAATGGGCTCAGGGGAGTCCACTCATGGAGGCTTCTTCCCTGTCACCACACTGCCTGGAAGAATTAATCATGAGTTACCTGCAAATCCAACAACTGCAAGTGATCCAGGGGAAAAAACACATGCACATACACAGACACACAGACACACACACAAACACACATATATACTAAATAAAAATAAAGAACTGATTCAAATGCCCTTTATTACGAGAAACAATAAAATCGATCCCATTTACCTCAGGCTGAATAACAAAAAGGCTCCGTTCCAGGAGGCATTGTACAAGATAGTGGGTGCCACCAGCTGCAGATAATTGATCTAAGCTGGCATTCAGGGCTAAGACAATCATTCGGCCCTGTCCCATGTTGAGCCCAACTTCAGAGAAGTGACTATCCTACCCCAGGAGAGGGAAGGAAAGTGGTCCTAAGAGTTCTCAGCCTTGATGCACTCTCAGACCCCACCAGGCTCCCTGGGGAGAGAGGGTGAAGGGGGGGGGTCTCCAGAGATGTTTCCTGAGGTATCCCCAGAGGTGACATGGCATCTAGGGGCCCAGCTCTTGCCTGTCATGGTTGCTTCTCATCAGCACTGTCTGTCACTAACCTAAGCTTTAGAAGGCTGAGCATGTCTGTTTAACTCAGAATGGGCCACGAGTGGGGAGAGGCTGTGAGAGTTGAAAGTTAAGACACTGGGGTGGGTTGGGAAGGTGGCTCAGTGGTAGAGCACTTGCCTTGCATGCATGAGGCCTTGGGTTTGTATTCCTCAGCACCACATAAGAAAAAAGCCGGAAGTGGCGCTGTGGCTCAAGTGGTAGAGTGCTAGCCTTGAGCTGAAGAGCTGAGGGACAGAGCCCAGGCCCAGAGTTCAGGCCCCACGACCAGACCGCCCCCCAAAAAAAGATACTGGGGTACCTCGCCACTCTCCCTTCTAAAGGGACAAGTTTTGCTTTATAGTCACATTCGTCGTTCCTTTTAATTCAGCTAAAGGCCCAAAAATGTAAGAATTCTAAGTTATCAGCTTCCCTGGCAAAGAAAAACTCATAATCAGCCTGACATTTTGGAACCTGGCAGGAGAGTGGATGTCAAGGGGCTGGGCGGTGAAAGGGAGATGAGGTAAGGGACAGCACCTCTCCCTCCAGGGTCTGCTGTGCAACATCTGCTCAGACCCCAAAACAACAAAAAGCAACAAGTCCCGCTGCTAACACAGCAGTGACTCTTTCCCTAGCACTAGTAAAAACATCTGGGGATTCTCAGAAATGCATGTTCTCAGGATGTTTGCCTGACCTGCTAATGAGATGCTGGGGAAGGGTCCAGATCAAATGTTTCAGCCTCCAGTAGCCATGGCACACACTTGAGTGGTAACACAATCACCTGGGCTCGTCGGTTGATGTCTTAAGACCACAGCTTTATCCTGTGGAATCCAGCCTGTGCTTCAGAATTCTCTCTCCAGGTGATCTTTCTTGCTGAGCATCAATGTTAAAAATGACAAATCCCAACATCTGAGGGGGCCCAGCAAGAGGCAGACGGGGAAAGCTCAACAGAGCCACAGGAGATGGAAGCCAGGAAGCAGAGAGACATTCTCTCAAGACTGACATTTACTCCAGACTGACATTTGAAAAATACTGGTTGCATTTCAAAATCAGTACTCAGGGGCTAGGGAATGGAGCTTAGTGGTAGTGGGTTTGCTCAGTATATACTAGGCTCTGGGTTCAGTCTCTAGCACAAGAAGGGAGGTAGGTAGGAAGGAAGGAAGGAAGGAAGGAAGGAAGGAGGGAGGGAGGGAGGGAGGAAGGGAGGGAAAGGGAAGAACGGAGGGAAAGGGAAGAAGGGAGGGAGAAAGATCTTATAGGACACACATTTTCCAAATGTTGAAACATCAGGACCAAAAAAAGATCATTTGAAAATAAGAGTCTCCAAAATACAAATGCATGTATTTATTCACCAAAGGTAATTTTTATCACCAACATCAAAGTTCCTCACCACCAGCAACCACAGGAGCTTCCCCCAGCACCCCAGTGCTCCTGCTAATGTGCCCCAGGTTACTATGTAATACACAGGTAGCTATGAGCTATTCCTTCTGCGTTTTGTTATAATGAACAATGAACCTTTTCCCTAAAAACAGACTGAGCTTCTCTCTCCTTTCTGCCAGCATTGAGTAGAACCTCAATGCTCCAGAATCAGACACAAAACAGACACACACACCTCCCCATGTACTTTGACATCTGATCTCATGCAATTGGGAACTGTCACCATCCTTAATAAATCTCAGAGGTTCATAGAACTGAGATTTCTGGCAGGAGAAACAGCTGGTCAGCACTTTGACCTTGACCTTCCTCAGCAGCTTCCGGGCTTTAATTACCAGCTCAGTAACTAACACCCAAGATGACTGTTTCTCCCTGGTGCTCTGGCTCCTCCCCAGACACCTTCCACTCCGTCCAATGCGCTTTCCATTGGTACCTTCCGAGCAACTGTGATAGAATAAAGCATTCAAAGGACATCACTAAATAATCAAATAAAACATAACAGCCAGGCACCTGTGGCTTACACCTATAATCCTAGCTACTCGGGAGCCTGAGATCTGAAGATCCCAGTTCAGGAAAAGTGTGAAAGAGTCTTATTGTCAATTAACCAGCAAAAAGCTGGAAGTGGAGCTGTGGTTCAAGTGGTAGAGCACCAGCCTCAAGAGAAGATGCTAAGGGACAGCATCCAGGTCCTGAGTTCAAGCCCTAGTACCTCACATAGAGTTTCACGTAGGAAACTAAAGGCCAGCAGATAAGACTTGGCAACATTTTAAGCACAAGTGATTTTGTTGGTGGTGGTGGTTGTTGGAGCTTGAACTCAGGACCTGGGCACTGTCCCTGAGCCTCTTTGTGCCCATGGCTAGCTCTCTACCACCTGCGCCACAGCACCACTTCCAGTTTTTTGAGTGGGGAGATGAGAATTTCATGGAGTCTTTTCTGCCCCTGCTGGGTTTGAACTGTAATCTCAGGTTTCAGCCTCCAGAGTAGCTAGGATTACAGGCGTGAGCCACCAGCGCCCAGCTACAAGTGATTTTTAATAGATGTACCAACTAAAAAATTGTACTCCCACTTGAACAAAATAGGATCTATGACGTTGAAAATGAACTTTTGAATGTCTCAAAAAAAACCTTTAAAAGTTATTTTTATCCTTTTAACTCTGAAATAATTATAGACTCATAAGAAATGTTCAAAAATACGGAGAGTTCCTACTAGTACCTTTGCCACCCCCGCCACCAAACTAAAAACTTTGTCAGTTTTCCTGCTCCTTGAAGCAGTTTTGGTCCACACTGAAGCTTTAGCTGACAAAGTCTGTGCAGAGGACTTCTGGATGTCTGGCTCTCCTCCTATTTTCCAGCCACCTGGTTGATAACTGTCCACATCACCCTGGGTCACCCACGGGGAGACTGAGACCTGGGCAGCCTGATCCAGCCCAGGACCACTGTGAAAGCACAGCGAGGACTTAGATCCTCCGGACTCCAAATCCTGTCTGCAATCCTCACCTCTGCACACTGACTTCCTACCCCAGACAGAAGTCTTGCCAGCCACACCCTTGCCTTCTGCCCAGACCCGGTCAAGCACTGGTCTCCTGAGCGCATGTACTCAGTCTTGAACCAGCAGGAACCCCTGCCTTTTTCCCACCCCTCCAGAAGGAGACAAGCAGGCCGGGTCCTTCCTCCAGTCTTTGGGGAGAAAGGTATTTCCCAGGGCACCCACACAAGCTGGGTATGGTGTTGGGGTACAAGCTGTGTCCCCAGATATGCAGCCTCCTCTGAGGGGAAACCGGGCCCTCGACGTACCCGCTATGGATTTAGAAATGAATAGTGACCTGGGAAAGAAGTTGGGGGCGTAAGGGCGAGAGAAGTAAAACTCTGTGGGACTTTAAGCCTTTCATTTCTCCCTGTAAAAGATCTCCAGGTGAGACGCTCCCCCTCCCCAAAGGTCTCCAGATGGGAGCCCCGAGGTCGGGGTCGAGCGGGACAGGGACTCACCCAGCCGGCCGCTGCTGGGCGAGCGCGGTGGGGGCGCGTCTGGTGTCCGCTCCGGCTCCGTGCGCTCCGGCTCCGCGCGCTCGGGGTCGGGCCGCGCCCCGCGGGCCGCCGGACGGTCGGGCGTAGGGGGTCTCGGCCCCGGGGTGCCGGGGGTCGCGGGGTCTCCGCGCGGCGCTCTGGGCTGCACTACGGAGCTGCGGGACCGCGCCAGCGCCGAGGAGACCGAGCCCATGGCCGCCCCGGGACTCCAGCCCCCCGCGGGGCCGAGGCTGGCTTCGGGGCCCCTCCCGCACTGGAGGCCCCCCGCGGTCGGTATCTGAGTCTCCCGCGGTTCTCCTGCTGCTGGGCTGGGGGGAGACGGTGGCGCTGCGCTGCGCTGCGCGCCCACCCCAGTGATCCGCGGGCGCTGGGTGTCTCGGGGCTCCCCGGGCGCGGACGTGCGGGGTGGGGGCGGGCTGGGCGGGGAGGGGCGTGGCCGCACGCGCCATGCCTTGTTCTCCCGGCCACACACGGCTGGTGGTGCCCTCCTCCCGTCCCCGGACCCTGGGGTCCTAGGCTTCGGAGTTAGGAGGGGCGCCGAGACCTGCTCAGGTCCGGGCTGAGCCTCGCCTGGGCCCCATAGCCCACCCTGGGCGTCTCCCTACCTGCCTGCTTGCCAAGGATGGCAGGGCGTGGGCCCCGGGCAGAGGCTGGAGAAGAGGCCGGCAAATAACGCCCTTCCGTGTCAGCGCTGCCCAGTATCACACTCCAGGTCAGGATGAGACGGTCTGGGGGACACCCCCTCCCGCCCCCCCCTCTGAGGGCAGCACTAGAGTTTGTCAATGCACAGTGAGTGAAAGACTGCCATGTATGGAGGTGCCTTCAGGTGACCATGTGTGAGCAGGTGCCTGTAGGTGGTCATGTGTGGGCAGGTGCCTGTAGGTGGTCATGTGTGGGCAGGTGCCTGTAGGTGGTCATGTGTGGGGAGCTGCCTGTAGGTGACCATGTGTGGGGAGCTGCCTGTAGGTGACCATGTGTGGGGAGCTGCCTGTAGGTGGTCATGTGGGAAATCAAAGGACACAGCTCCAAGGACACAGATGTCAGGTGAGCTGGGTATTAGGGAAAGGTCAGGCAAATGAAAGTAGATAAAGAAAGAAAGCAGAGGGGCTGGGAAGGTGGCTCAGTGGTAGAGCGCTTGCCTTACATTCGTGAGGCCCTGGGTTCGATTCCTCAGCACCACACAAGCAGAAAAAAATAAAAAAAGCCGGAAGTGGTGCTGTGGCTCAAGTGGTAGAGTGCTAGCCTTGAGCTGAAGAGCTGAGGGACAGTGCACAGGCCCAGAGTTCAGGCCCCACGACCGGACCCAAAAAAACCCAAAACATTATAATATCATTGGGCTGGGATGTAGCTCAGTGGCAAAGCGCTTGCCTAGCAAGTGCAACGTCCTGGGTTCGATCCCCAGTACCAAAAAAGAAAAGACCAAAAAAAAATACAGTTAAAAAAAGAAAGTAAGAAAGAAAGCAGAGACCTCAGCAGTCCAGAACAGGCATTAATCATTGCTGCTGGAGAGGGACTCCATAGACCCAGCAGGGTCAGACAGACAATGAACAGGAGCATGGGAGGGCTTAGGTTTTTATACATTCAAGGACTTTGGCATTTCTTTGCCTTGTCCTGTTGGGGATTTATGGTGAGGATGTCCTTCTGACACCATAGATCATGGGTGATGTTCCGGGGCCCTTGGAAGTGGGTGGTCAGTGGGCCGTGGGAGCAACATGGAGTCATGAAAACAAAGCAGATTCCCATCACTGGGTGCCAGCTCTTCTTCTGCCCCAGGTTTATTCATGGGCCCAGCCAGAGCCACTCAGAAGACTTCTACACTTCAAGCCAGGCAGGAGCCCAGGGGCAAGAAGCCTGCTCTGCTGGGCTCCCCAGACATGGATGGACATGAGCAGCTTTCTATGGTCAACTAACCACACAGCTAGACCTGCCTCCTGCCCAGGGGAACTCTGGAAATAGGATCTGGCATTGGAAACAGGATGTGCCAGGGGATGAAGAGGTGAACTGCACACAATACAGCCCTGAAAGGTCAGGGGAATCCTACCCTGGGGACACCTGAGAGCTGAGGAAAGTCATCTCAGAGCAACGCCATTGTGATGTCATTGCTAAGCCTCCAGGTGTGGTACAGAAATAGAGCACACGTGGTTTCTCATGAAAACAATGACGCCAGATGTTTTCCTGCTACCTGCTCTGATGCTCCACTCTGCTGTGCAGTGCCCTTGGAAACGAGAGAGGCTGAATGCCCTGTCTCATTCTGTATTCTAACAAAGGCTGGAGGGCTGAAATCCATTGTGTCTGCTGTTTGAAGAAAGGGAAAGGAGAAAAGGAAGGAATATTGTGGGACACGGTGGAAGGTAAATCTGTTCAGAGTACACAGAATGTACACAAGGAGGTGTCACAATGAGACACCCTTGTGCTATGAATGTCTGAAAAGTCAAAATAAAATAATAATTGGCAGATCCCTTGTCTCAGCTTTTGATTTTTTTTGGGGGGGGGGGAGTTCTGGTTGTGAGGCCTGAACTCTGGGCCTGGGTGCTGTCCCTCAGCTCTTCAGCTCAAGGCTAGCACTCTACCACTTGAACCACAGCGCCACTTCTGGCTTTTTTTCTTTTTGCTTATGTGGTGCTGAGGAATCAAACCCAGGGCCTCAGGCATGCAAAGCAAGCACTCTACCACTGAGCCACCTTCCCAGCCCCCTGTCTCAGCTTTTGTGTATGTCTTAAGCTTCCCACACAGAACAGTCCTGTAGTTTGGGGCTTATTGCATTGTTGTTGTTGTTGTTGTTTTAGTGGTCCTGGGGTTTGAATTCAGGGCTTCATGCTTGTTAAGCAGGTGCTGTACCCCTTGAGCCATGCCTCTAGCCTTTTTTTGCACTGGTCATTTTTGAGACAGGATCCCAGTTTTTTCCTAGGCCTGTGTCTGGACCACAATTCTATTTTATGCTTTCCTCCATAGCAGAGATGGCAGGTGGGTGCCCCCTGCCCAGCTTCTTCCATTGAGATGCAGTCTCACAAGGTTTTTGCCCAGGCTGGCTCAAAACTTCAAGCCTCCTTTTCTCAGACTCCCTAATAGCTAGGTTTAGTGGCATGAGCAACTATGCCTGGGTGTTTTCATTTGCTGATTTTTTTTTTTGTCAGTTATAGGGCTTGAACTCACGGCCTGGGTGCTGTCCTTGAGTTCTTTTTGCTCAAAGCTAGTTCTCTACCGCTTTGAGCCACAATGCCACTTCCACTTTCTTTTCTAGTCATTAATTGGCTATGAGAGTCTCCCAGACTTTCCTGCCTGGGCTGACCTTGAACCCAAATCCTCAGATCTCAAACACCTGTAGTAGCTAGGTTTATAGGCATGATGCACCGGAACCTGGCACTGATTTTGTTTTGGTATTTACTGGGTACTTGGGTACTTATTAGTCCAGGCTGGCTTCCAACTCCTGTTCTTCCTATCTCAGCCTCTTGAGAGCTGGAATTGTAGGCAAAAACCGTCACTTCTGGAATGCAGCACTGATTTTAGCAGTGAAGTCACATCTAAGCCATGCTGGGAAGGGTGCTGGGAAGGGGTACAGATATGTATGAGGGAAGCAGTGAAGACAGAGGTGCAAGTATGCCACCGTTTGGTGCAAGACCCCACAGGTTTTACTATAGTTGGATGCCTGCCAAGGTCCTGTGACTGAAACCTAAAGGCCCTTAGTGGGAGTGTTCTAATTGCTCTTAATTTTCAGTACCATGTTATAGGAAGTAATGCTATAAATGGAAACCTAATGTCTGTAATTCCCTCACCCTCTGAGGACATCTGCACATGCAGGGCTGCCTTCGCTGTGTGACACACCCAGCCTGGTGAGGAGGTGCACTCCAGATCAGAAGCAGGAAGCCTTCCCTAACGGAAGCCAAAAGAGGAGGAAGAAATAGTAACGATGTGATTTTTAATTACGTACAGCATGACAAGAAGCATGTGTGTGAAATTACATAATTTTATATGTGATGTGTGTGTATTCACCATTACTAAGGTAAATATATGATACAATGTACTACCTACAAAGACATAGAGCTGGGCATATGCTAAATGTTCATGCTAGCCAGGTTATTTGATATGGTGTTGTACAATCTTTCTTTCTTTTTTAATTTAATTTAATTTTTTTTGTGAACATACTGTACAGAGGGGTTACAATTACATGGGCAGGATAATGCATACATTTCTTATCAAGAATGCTTGATAAGAATGCAGCCTCCTCTTTTGTTTACCCTTCACATCCCTTCCCTACCTTCCCCCTACCTCCCCACCACCCAATCTTCCCCCCTTCCCCCCCACCCCGCACCAACATTGTAAAGCTCGTTTTCGACATGACCTTGTACTTCTCATTGTTGCAACAGGTCCACCTGTATCCTTAAACGACTTGTTTTTCACCATCTCCTCCACAAGTTATACTGACATCAAATATAGTGAAAGCAGGGGTTATACTGTGGGGGAGGGACATACAAAGCAACAAAGAGATAATCTTATAAATGCGTTAGAAACAAATGCATGAAATAAAAAAAGCATTACTTTCTTTCTTTCTTTCCTTTCTTTCTTTCTTTTCCTTTCTGTCTTTCTTTCCCTCCCTCCCTCCCTCCCTCCCTCCCTTCCTCCCTCCCTCCCTCCCTCCCTTCCTCCCTTCCTTCCTTCCTTTCCTTCCTACCTCTCTTTATTTCTTTTTGTTTGTGTGCCAGTCCTGAGCGCTGTCCCTGAGCTTTTTCGCTCAAGACTAGTGCTCTACCACTTGAGCCACAGCTTCACTTCTGGCTTTTTGAAAGTATGCACTAAGCATGCAATGAAAGTTGCTTACATTTAATTAGCATAGTTCAAAACAGCAGTCCCTGACCCCAGCTACAAGTATATCCAAAACCACAAATCCCCCCCATTTTGTTTCTATTTTCAAAACTTCTCTAAAACCTAGAGCATTCCAGACTCTCTAAGCATGCTGCTATCTACTTCCTTTAAGTGGGTTTTTATACAAAAGTTAAAGTCATTCAGGCACCAGCAACTCACGCTGGTAATCTACTTATTCAGGAGGCTGAGACCTAGAGGATCTTAGTTCAAAGCCAGCCCGGGCAGAGAAGTCTTAACACTCTATATCTCCAATTAACTAGTAAAAAGCAGGGCTGGAGGTATGGCTCAAGTGGTGGAGTGCCAGCCTTGAGCAAGCAAGCTGAGCAAAAGCCCAAGGCCCTGAGTTCAAGCCATGATACCGGAAAAAAAGATGTTAAAATCATGACTCATATAAATATAAAATAAACATATGTCAAAGAGTTTATTAAGCTCATTAGTTAATTGAAGAGCTGATGTTTAAAATATATCTGGTTGAGATGGGGGTCTCTCAAACTCTTCTGTCCTTGAAACTTGATCCTTCTAGTCTCTGCCTCCCACTTCACCTACTTTGTAGTTTTTAAAAATCCTGCCTGAGTGGGATTTCAGAAGTGGAAAACTGAAGAGTACCTTGTCCAAAAGCTTTAAGCTCTTTGCTCATAAGAATTTGTACATAGGGATCCGTTTCTAATAAGGACTGAAGGATGTTCTTGCTTGGTTTTGATTTGCTTTGTTGAAGAGCCAAAGGGTGGGGCTGGTGGCTGGACATACTGGATCAAGAACAGTCAATCCCAGGCTCTGGGAAGCCTGAGGTCCTGAACATGTCCCCAGCCCTTTGCCTCAGGCAGGCTCTATGATGGACACAAGCTGGAAAGATGAACAGTGACCCTATTATGGGAGACAAAGCCAAGCCAGGCCTCCTACTGCCAATCCTCCTCCTATAGCCTTCTCCCAAACACATACATGTGTGTACACATTTGCCTCCACTCAGCCTCCTACCACAGGACAAAAGCTTTTGATGTCACTTTTCTCAGAGTAATTGCCTCTGCTCTGACCACACACCAAGACTCAGCATTAGGAGGGGTGAAGGAACCATCAGTAGACTGCCCACGACACACCCTTGGGACTCCAAATCACTTAATGAGAGGTGATGTGTCACTCTGAGCCAAGTAGTCAGCTCAAGCCTGCACAAAGTGAGTTTGCCTGTCCTTGTGTTCCCAAGGGGGCACATCAGAACCTGGGACTACAATGGAGTACTGGGATCTTATTTCTAAGTGTGCAATCCAGTGGGGTTTAGTGTTGTCATAATGTGTGCCAACCCCAGCTTGCTTTGGTGTCAAACCTTCCCATCGCCCCATGCAGACACCCTGACCTGGCAGCCATCACATTATCCTGTTATATGAGGATCTCATTAGTATTTGCAGACTTCACCCTTCCTCCAGCACATGGAAAACACTGGGCTTGAACAGCCTCCAAGAAATCCCTAGTAAGAGAGCAGAGAGAGAGAGAGAGAGAGAGAGAGTGGTGTTTTGTGTCCTGGGGCTTGAACTCAGGGCCTGGGCACTGTCCCTGAACTTTTGTGCTCAAGGCTAAGTGCTCTATTACTTGAGCCAAAGCACCAGTTCCAGTTTTTGGTAGTTAATTGGAGGTAATGCTCTCACATACTTTGCTATCTGGACTGGGTTCAGTCCTCAAATCTCAACCTCCTAATTAGCTGGGATTATTGTGTGAGCCAACAACACTTGACAGCATTTTTTTAGAGAGCATTGCTCTTCTACTGTCTGATTTTCACTTCACTCTATGGTCTTAACACATTTTTAATTTATATGGCTTGAACATCATACAGTAGTTACCCTCATCCCTGGGGTTTTCCAGAACCCCCTGAAGGTCCAGGTGGTCCCAAACCTTCTGGACAGTATGCTTGTTTCTACATACATTGGAGCTGTAACTTTAACAGTTTGAAGTATAACAATAAAATCAATCAAGTTTTTTATTTCTTCTGCACAACTTCATGGAGGATTCATTCTTAGTAGATCTTAGCAATCTCAGCTTGCAATTTTTCTCCTTTTCTTTTTGAGTTTTAACTTTCATTTAAAGGTAGCCCTTTTCTGGGTTGGAGGCATGACTCAAGTGATAGAGAACCTCCAGGCAAAGTTTAAGATTCCCAGTTCAAACCCCAAAACCCCCCTCCAAAAAAACCCCATCAATGTCAAGTGGGACAGAAGACACGAGGGTGTCTGAGGTCCCATTTGTGGTTTTGCTCACAGTGGAAAACTCCTTAAGCTTCTGCAGCTCCCACCTTGGGCTGTGCACACTCCACCTGGGCAGGCTGCTCTAGCCCCTTGTCACCCTGTTGGTGGCATAAGCTGCCTCTTGCCTGACAATTCTCTCCACTAATTAAATGTCACACTTGCAGCTGCAATTGCCCAGAGATGCTCTCCAGACAATTCAGTACAAGAAAAAAATAAGGGCCTCCCCATTTCTTGCTATCCTCATGAGATGCTAACCACGAAGCTGTGAAAAGCCATGACAAATAACAGGGTAGTTAGGAGGAAGTGTCAGTGGTCTGTGGTCCAAGAAGCAGCAATTATGAGAGAAAAGAAAATGCTTGAAAGGAAGTAAGTGGAATCCTTTCCAGAGTGCTGACCACGCACATACCTGAGTCACTCTGCCATAACCTTCCCCTAGGCTGCCAAGGTTCTTTTTATTCCCCCACCCCACCCCCCCACCCCCAGTCCTGGGGCTAGAACTCAAGACCTGGCTCTGTCCCCGGGCTTCTTTTGCTCAAGGCTAGCACTCTACCATTTACTGGAGGCACAGCTCCACTTCTGCCTTTCTTCTTCTTCGTCTTCTTCTTTCTTCTCCTCTTTCTTCTCCTCCTTCTCCTTCTTCCTCCTCCTCCTCCTTTCTGCCTCTTCTTTTCTTCTTCTTCTTCTTCTTCCTCCTCCTCCTCTTCCCCCCACCTAGGCTGGTTTCAAACTAAGATTCTTAAATCTCAGCCTCCTGAGTATCTAGGATTACAGATGTGAGCTACCAGCACGCTGCTCAATCTTGCTTTGGAAGAAACGAAGCTTCAAATCTTAAAGGAGTGACTCACTTTAGACCACACAGCTACTTGGTGACAAACTCAGATTTCCAGATTATCTTTCTACTTTGTGCTGCTATAATAGAATATCTGAGGCCAGATAACTTTTTTTTAAAGATTGATTCAGAGACCCTGTAATAAAAATAATATATAACTACTCACTGAACACTTGCCATGTAACTGAAGCCATGATGGAAGTTTACATATGTGATCTCCTCAACCCTAAAAGGTGGTTATTCTTTATTACATTCAGATCATGAAAAAGAGGTGAGCAGGGTTAAGCAGCTCAATCAAAATCACAAGTAACAAATGTTAATAGGACTGGGGCCCATGGGTCTGACTCTAGAGCTCACATATGAAGACAAATACTGAAGACAGTATTTCATGGTAAAGGTGTCTCACATAGAACACAAAATGGCCGGGTGCTGGTGGCTCACACTTGTAACCCTACTCAGGAGGCTGAGATCTGAGGATCGCGGTTCAAAGTCAGCCGGGGCAGGAATGTACGTGAGACTCTTATCTCCAATTAAACACCAGAAAAATGGAAGTGGCGCTGTGGTTCAAATGGTAGAGCACTAGCCTTGAACTGAAAAGCTCAGGGACAGAACCCAGGCCTAGAGTTCAAGAGCCATGATCAACACCACATACACACACACACACACACACACACACACACAAACACACACACACACACACAGACACACACAAATGGATTATATGAATGAAAAATATATTTGCCTTTTAAAAAAGTGTGAGATGGTGAGTCCAGCTCTTTATCTGTCTGGGTCCTGTGACCCAGTAGTAGGAAGAAAGGATACGTGCTCAGAAACCTGAGTTCTAAGGGTTGGAGGTGTGACTCAGTGGTAGTGTGTTACCCTAGCAAGTGTTGAGTCCCTCAGTTCAAACCTCAGAACCACTCAAAGAAACCTGAGTTCCACTGGGGTCTGCAGAACCAAGGCACAGCTCCAGCAACTGTCTAATTCCACAGTGCCCTTGGGTGGCCAATCGATATCAAGTATCACTTTTCTAAATTCAATGAAACACTAATTAACCATTGTCAGGGTGGATGAAAGTTTCCCAAGTGTGGCTCCTGTGTTCCTGAGTGCTTCTCCAAGCTAGAAGTGCCAGTTCACAGCATTTTCTGACCCAATGCTTTCTTGGTTCATGAGTAAATAATAGAGGATTTTGGAGGGCCCAGTACATAGTACCCTTATTACTTAGAACAATTGTTCCCAACCAGGGTGGCATCCTGGCATCAGAGGACACTTGTCTGTGTCTAGTGACAGTACTGTCACTGCTGGAAGGAGGTAAAGGATTTTACTGAATCACAGAAGCTGCTAGAATTCCAACAATGCAGATATCCTCAACTGAGAATTAACCAGAAAAATGTCAACAGCACTAAGGTTGAGACACTAATAGTCTGTAAACAAACTGCAGACACAAGTGTAAGCAAGAGTAAAACCACCACCTAATCTAAGACTAGACTTAGGCCCTGACTAATCGGTGGACAAATGGCCTCTCTTACTACAGCCACTAGTGAAGCTAGGAACACAAGTTCCCTGTAGGTCACTAACTCCTAAGGAAAGAAAGTAAGAGTTGATGGGCTGGGAAGGTGGCTCAGTGGTAGAGCGCTTGCCTTGCATGCATGAGGCCCTGGGTTCGATTCCTCAGCACCACATAAGCAAAAAAGAAAGAAAAAGAAAAAGAAAAAAGCTGGAAGTGGCGCTGTGGCTCAAGTGGTAGAGCACTAGCCTTGAGCTGAAGAGCTGAGGGACAGCGCCCAGACCCACGACCGGACCCCCCCCAAAAAAAAAAGAAAAAGAAAAATGACCACCCTGCTTCCCTGGTGGAGAGAAGAGGGAAGGCCACCATGACATCATCTGTGTTCCCCTCAAAGGGGAACAGAAAGAGCAAAGTATTCCTCCTAGCAAGTCAGTGGTAGCTGCTGTAACCTGCTCTTACTCCTCTAACTAGAGCTAAATCTTTTTTTCTTTGGTAATTCCTGGCAGGTTGAAATCTGTATTTACACTATGTAAACAAAATATGTATTACAAACCTGTGGCTTGTGTTGTTTTTCACTTGTTGGCTGCAACCCTAGCACTCCTAGGCTAAGGAGTTTGAGGCTAGCCTGAACTAATTTCATCTCAACAAAAAGTTAAAAGCCCTGTATGATTCATAAAGTCTCAATGTGCTCAAACTAAAAGAAAACCTGATATTAGGATTTCCTTATCTCAGGTGCAGAGGAGAGAGGGAGAACATGGTGAGTGATGGCCAATTGCAGCCGGTACTGTGGACGATGCTGCAGGGGGCAGGTGAGTACAAGCCTCCTGCTGACAACAGGACAAATCATGCCTTTGATATATCTGCTTTTGAACTGATTCTAAGAAAAATAAAAATATGTTAGTGACTTACTACTCTGGCCACAAGAACAGACTACATAAGTAATTTATAGTAAATCCACTTAATCAAATAGTATGTACCTAAAAATATTGAAGTATTTTAGCTATATGGACAATTTACCACTTAAACGTATTTACATGGAGGCTAAATATTCAGGAGCACTTCTCTATGACTACAGGCACAGTAACATGTACTTCAAAGGTCTAGCGCAATACAAAGTGCAACAACTGCTTTTCCTTCTGCTCACCTGCATCCCATGTCTTTAACTAAATCAAGTCAATCAAATAGCTATTACAAAACATCAGTTTGAACTGAATTTTCTAAGTAATCCTGTCAGGTTTTCTAAACACTTCTGTTCAAAGTCCAAGTCCATCATTAGTCTGAACAACTACTGACAAGTCAGTCAGTGAAGAAGCAAACATAAGCAAGGCGAGCCAGGTGCGGTAGCCAGAGCTTCTGTCCTCCACTGCTTCAGTGTACTACATGCCACAGCAGGTTAACCACACGAGCCAGGCACAGAAGTAACCAGAGCCTCTGGCCACCATCACTTCAATGAATACATGCCACAGGCAGTAACCAAAAACATCTTTATTTTGTAATCTTCAAAAAGCAAACTCTTCTTTTATCAAGGTACTCATGATTAACTTAGAAAAATGGCATATGATACACTGTCATACCATTTCCCTTCAACGGGAAACAGCATTTTAAAATATAAACATTAAAAGATTAAAAAAAAAATCCCATTTGCTTGCCATTATAAGACAAAACAGAATCTAGGTAAGCCAAGGAAATCCATTCATACTTCAGGTCCTTCTCCTCCAGGAACCAGCTGAATGAAGGAAAAAAAATTCATTAGTAACACCACCATGTTATTAATGCTAATGACAGTTACTGATGCTATCCATATTAGTAACCAACAAACCCCCTTTGCCCTTGCCTACCCTCATAGTTCCCAGACTGTCTGGTCATCGGTATCTATATTCAATTCCCTCACCAAGGGTTACCTGTTTTTAACAATGACTCCTGACAAAAGATTAAAAAACCCAAGCATACTCAAATTTAGGCCAAATGCCTTTTCTTTATTAAGTAATCATACAAAGGGTTGCAATTCTGTGAGTCAGGTTATGAGTACAAAGCTTCCTGGTCAATGTCACCCCTTCCTCCATTTCCCTGCTTCTGTTTCTACCCTCAAGGCTAATGCCTATTCAACAGCTGCTTTAGGTGTGACCAACCCTCTCCCATCTTAAGCACTACAGTCCACCAGTGTTCAGGGAAGCAAACAGCAGTACACATTGCTTTTATAATCCCTGCCTCCCAAAATGAGCCAACATCTAAGTAAAACAACATACTGTGCCTTACCATGGTTATATTATTTCCATTCAGCAATATCTGATCCAATTTAGTAATCCGTCTTCCTTCTGGTGTGATTTCACTAAGGAACAGATTAGAGTCAGGATGAAATCAAAGCCAACATTTCAGAAATACTTTTCATCAAAAGTTATTCTAACAACTAGGTTGGGGTTAAGAGCACAGTCTTAGCATCTACAAGGTCCTGGATTCAAGCCCCAGTAGATTATTCTTGTTATAAAATGAATGTGAGGTCAGGCATTGTAGTAGTAGTTTTCAGAGACAAAAACTGTCCACTCTTCATTAGAGGCAAAAAAAGACTGACTGGCCTAAAATCCACACTACTGAAGCTCCTTTATGAAGAGAAACAAACTTGCCAAAGAAACCAAATATGAATAAAACACACAGTACTTCCCACTCCTCCATTTAAGCATCTGTAATCAACTCAGTTTTAAGAACAGATACTGGTCATGATCTTTGTAATGAGAATAACTGAGCCATCACATCAAATACTCTCATCAGCTCCTTGATTTAACCGAGCCTTAACATTGTTAGCTGTGTTCTGCACCTTTTACCTTAAAGCTTTGTCTGTACTAATGTCCTAAGAATTTACTAATAAAAACATTAGGGTGATCACTTTTTTTTAATTAGTAAGCTTTTTTATTGCAAAAATACCATACAGAGTGGTTACAATTACATGAGCAAGGAAATGAGTACATTTCTTATCAAACGTTGTTGCCTCTTCCTTTGTTTTCAAGGCGATCACTTTCTAATGCAATTTTACAAGCATCAGTAAATACTTTGTCTTTAAAGTAATTCTGACAGATAATCATTTCTCATCCATCATTTTCTTAAGAAACATACTAAAACTGCCTTTAAAGAAGATGACAGTACCCCTCCTCCCCCACCTAATGAGTTTTTACTACTACTCACAATTCTGTGACATCTTCCAGCACCATATCTAAAATTTGGTGTTAAGAAAATAAATACACCAGGTTGAATTTACTCTAGCTTCTGTGGCTTGAACTCAGGGCCTAGCCACTGTCCCTTGGCTTTTTTCACTCAAACCTAACACTCCTAAGAGTGCAGTCACAGCTCCACTTCTGGCTTTTTAGTGGTTATTCACGCATCTCATAGATTTTCCTGCCCAGGCTGGCTTCAAATTGTGCTCCTCAGATCTCAGCCTCCTGAATGGCTAGCCTTACAGGTGTGAGCCACTGCCACCTGGTCACTAGGTTTTAAAAGGATATTGACAAAGTCGTCGAATCCGAGAAGTGTGCCAACAATTTCCTTGTCACTCTTCATCACTATGTGAATTCTTGATCCTATGCATTTGTCCACGAGCTCTGCAGAGAGAAAGGGGCCATTCTACCCATTCACCGTTTTAACAGGATTGATGCCTACCGGCATTTGGTGAAGAGAAGCAGGAAAAGCATCCACGCCACAAATTCAGGTCTTCTTATACAAGTCTGTGTTCAGTCTAACAGGAGGGTTTCCCCTCGACATCCACTTACCTCGTTGGTGGCAATTGATTTGACTCTGGTTTTGTACTCAGATCATCTGACTAACATAGCAATGCGCCAACTTCCCTCTGACCCGACTCCCCTCGGTGAGGGTAGAGGCTGTGCTTATTTGGCCCACCGCCCTTTCCGGTGTCCCGGGTACACAGTGCCCGGCATCCACCCGGGGTCGCCAAGGCGTAGTGAGGCCTGCTGAATGGAGCCTTCAGGTCACGGCCACCGGCACCAGGCGCTCCCTCTCTCCACCGCCGGCAGCATCTGGGGAGCGAGACCCCATGTGGCCTCTTCCAGCCTCCCCACCGAGCAACGCCACCCGCTCAACTCCGACAGCGCAGCGCCAGCCACAGGGCCGGCCGCGGCGACGCAGCGTGGAAGCAACGGCTGCGCTGCGGATGCGGCCGGGGAGAGCGGAGGCCGAGGCCGGGGAGAGCGGAGGCCGCGGCCGGGGAGAGCGGAGGCCGAGGAGAGCGGAGGCCGGGGAGAGCGGAGGCCGAGGCCGGGGAGAGCGGAGGCCAGGGAGAGCGGAGGCCGAGGCCGGGGAGAGCGGAGGCCGAGGAGAGCG
This sequence comes from Dipodomys spectabilis, assembly GCF_019054845.1. NCBI lineage: Eukaryota > Metazoa > Chordata > Mammalia > Rodentia > Heteromyidae > Dipodomys > Dipodomys spectabilis. The sequence goes on along the minus strand of NW_024870855.1, from coordinate 12,605,034 downwards.
GAGGCCGGGGAGAGCGGAGGCCGAGGCCGGGGAGAGCGGAGGCCGGGGAGAGCCGGGGCCGAGGCCGGGGAGAGCGGAGGCCGAGGCCGGGGAGAGCGGAGGCCGAGGCCGGGGAGAGCGGAGGCCGCGGCCGGGGAGAGCGGAGGCCGAGGCCGGGGAGAGCGGAGGCCGAGGCCGGGGAGAGCGGAGGCCGAGGCCGGGAGAGCGGAGGCCGAGGCCGGGGAGAGCGGAGGCCGGGGAGAGCGGAGGCCGCGGCCGGGGAGAGCGGAGGCCGAGGCCGGGAGAGCCGGGGCCGAGGCCGGGGAGAGCGGAGGCCGAGGCCGGGGAGAGCGGAGGCCGCGGCCGGGGAGAGCGGAGGCCGAGGCCGGGGAAAGCGGAGGCCGCGGCCGGGGAGAGCGGAGGCCGGGAGAGCGGAGGCCGAGGCCGGGGAGAGCGGAGGCCGCGGCCGGGGAGAGCGGAGGCCGGGGAGAGCGGAGGCCGGGGAGAGCGGGGGCCGGGGAGAGCGGGGGCCGGGGAGAGCCGGGGCCGAGGCCGGGGAGAGCGGAGGCCGGGGAGAGCGGAGGCCGAGGCCGGGGAGAGCCGGGGCCGAGGCCGGGGAGAGCGGAGGCCGAGGCCGGGGAGAGCGGAGGCCGCGGCCGGGGAGAGCGGAGGCCGAGGCCGGGGAGAGCGGAGGCCGCGGCCGGGGAGAGCGGAGGCCGGGGAGAGCGGAGGCCGAGGCCGGGAGAGCGGAGGCCGAGGCCGGGGAGAGCGGAGGCCGGGGAGAGCGGAGGCCGAGGCCGGGGAGAGCGGAGGCCGAGGCCGGGAGAGCCGGGGCCGAGGCCGGGGAGAGCGGAGGCCGAGGAGAGCGGAGGCCGGGGAGAGCCGGGGCCGAGGCCGGGGAGAGCGGAGGCCGAGGCCGGGGAGAGCGGAGGCCGAGGCCGGGGAGAGCGGAGGCCGCGGCCGGGGAGAGCGGAGGCCGAGGCCGGGGAGAGCGGAGGCCGCGGCCGGGGAGAGCGGAGGCCGAGGCCGGGGAGAGCGGAGGCCGCGGCCGGGGAGAGCGGAGTCCGGGGAGAGCGGAGGCCGGGGAGAGCGGAGGCCGCGGCCGGGGAGAGCGGAGGCCGGGGAGAGCCGGGGCCGAGGCCGGGGAGAGCGGAGGCCGAGGCCGGGGAGAGCGGAGGCCGAGGCCGGGGAGAGCCGGGGCCGAGGCCGGGGAGAGCGGAGGCCGAGGCCGGGGAGAGCGGAGGCCGAGGCCGGGGAGAGCGGAGGCCGCGGCCGGGGAGAGCGGAGGCCGAGGCCGGGGAGAGCGGAGGCCGAGGCCGGGGGGAGCGGAGGCCGGGGAGAGCGGAGGCCGAGGCCGGGGAGAGCCGGGCCGAGGCCGAGGGGAGCTGGGCCCATGGGTCCCGAAGGCGCGGAGGGAGGGCCCGGCTCCAGGAAGACGGGAGGCCTTTACCTAGCGGCAGCAGCTGCGACGGGTTGGTGGTAGCGTTAGCCGCCATGGCCACGCCGGAAGTGGTCTCACATCCATCGACGTCCGCGCGCGAAGTGTAAAAGAGCGCGCTTCCGCTTTGGCCGCAGCGCGCGCAGGCACGGACAGTCGCTGGACGAGCTCGAGAGCCAGTCCGCTCGATCGATCACCGCTTTCTCGATCGGCGGTCTCTCTCTCTCTCTCTCTCTCTCTCTCTCTCTCTCTCTCTCTCTCTCCCTCCCTCCCTCCCTCCCTCCCTCCCTCCCTCCCTCCCTCCCAGCTTCTGCGGGGCAGGTGGACGCCCTATGTGCCCCTGAAGTTTCGGGGAACAGTAAAAGATACCTTGCCTCCGGTCTTATTGGACTGCTTATCCTGCAGTCTTATGGTCCCGTAGATTGTTGCATCTCATTTTAAGCCAGAATCTTTCTTCAAACCAATATTTCCCGCCTCTACCTCGCTGATCGGCAATTCCGCCCCCCAACTCCCTTCCCCCCCTAAAAAAAGCCCGACTCCTTTTCTGAAAATCCACAAACAGCCTTTTCTTTACAGTTATAATGCTCTTTGTATTCAACAGTATTAAAAAATTATACTAAGGCCGGGCGCTGGTGGCTCACGCCTGTAATCCTAGCTACTCAGGAGGCTGAGATCTGAGGATCGCGGTTCAAAGCCAGCCCGGGCAGGAGAGACTGTGAGACTCCTATCCAGGCCCAGAGTTCAAGCCCCACGACCGACAAAAAAAAAAAAAAAAAAAAAAAAAAAATTATACTAAGGACTTAAATTTTTTCTCGCTTAATCTTTACTATTTTATTTATCTTTCTTATATTGTTAAACATAAAAGTCATAAAAGTCTACTATAAGCGCCGGTGACTCACGCCTGTAATCCTAGATACTCAGGAAGCTGAGATCTGAGGATCGCGGTTCAAAGCCAGCCCAGGCAGGAAAGTCCGTAAGACTCTTATCTCCAATAAACCACCAGAAAACCGGAAGTGGTGCTGTGGCTCAAGCGGTAGAGTGCTCGCCTTGAGCTGAAGAGCACAGGGACAGCGCCCAGGCCCAGAGTTCAAGCTGCCAAAAAAAAATGTCTACTACA